>NC_072001.2:41485570-42110570 GCF_028885655.2 Pongo abelii | reverse complement strand
ATTTTGAAAACAAAAATTATTGTCATCTTAATCCCAAATATGCCAAAGCCTTCTCTTATATTTAAAGGGAACTTCCAACTTTCTATTAGATATTTTTCACTTTGGGTTTTTATTTTCTATTGCTATTATATTAAAAAAAGTCAATCAGTTTCTTTCCATAGGAAGTTATTCATATATTGTTTCAAATCCTGTTATGTGGTTTTTCCCAGCTAACATGATTTTTCATTGCTAGAGGTCAGAGGAATATACACTGAAAATTATTACTTTGATTTAAAGTGACTCTAGAAAAATGGTCAATGGTTTATGGTGTTTCCCTGTGTGTGGAATGATGATAGGCCTGGGAATTGTATGAGAGAAGTTCAGGTAGGGGAATTGAGAGACTGAAAAGATGGAAGTTGCTAGAGGGATGAGACAGAGGTGAACTTCACTTTTATAATGGGGTAGAGCTGTCTATGTGCTGAATGCAGTAATGCTATTACAATTCATGATTAGCATCTCCCGAGAAACTGGTGTGGATGGTCCTCTACACCCAACTGAACTGCAGAATTACAGATGCAGGAGCATATTTTCTATAAATTGTAGCCCAAGGTCTACTTGAGTGAACTTTGACATTCAATTCAAATTGGTTTTTTAGACTTACACCTCTGTCTCAAAGAGTACAATTCTGGCCTTGACAACTTCCATGTATATGTGTATGTGTATGTGTATGTATATGTATATGTATATGTATGTGTATGTGTATGCGTATATGTATATGTATATGTATAGTGTGTGTCAAATCTTTGAATGCAGGGCCGAGAAGTCAGGTGAGTTTTTCTTACCAGAATTTTCTTCAAAGGCTTAAAAAATTATCAAACCCATAAATATGACTGAGCTGCCACATTTGTAGGAGAAATCATATAACCATGACTCAATAACTTCAACTTTGATATTTATGATGCTCAGTCATGAAATCTCTTTGCCTCCTGATTCCTATGCCATATGTTCTTCTCTACTTCAACTATCATGAGCCCCACCTAAGAGCTCCTCATTTTATTGAGGCTCTAGACTCATTTAAGATCTGATAATAAGCTTCTTAACTATTTCATAGTCTCCCATTCCTAACGTAACTGTGTTTTCTGACCTCAAAATATATTGAGCACCTACTCTACACCAGGCCCTCTTCTAAGTACTGTGAGCATAGTAGTGGACTTAAAACTAGTGTCCTTTTTATGACAGAGCCCAGAGTCCAGTGGGAGGAACAGACAAGTCAGTATTTTATCTATAGTGTTACTTATATATAACCCACACACATATATAAAAATATATATGTGTATATATAAAGATGTATATAAGGATATATATGTATATATATACACATTTTTATATATGTGTATGTTATTCTTATATCCTTATATATATATACACACATACACATATAAGGATATAAAGATAACACACATATATAAAAATATGTGTATTTATATATGTGTGTATATATATCCTTTTATACATCCATATATACATATCCTATGTACATTTTTTATATATATGGATATATATCATATATGTGTGTGTATGTACATACACACATATATTCACACACACATACATACATACATATATACATATCCCCCTGGGCTTCCCTCTGTATATATTCTTAAGTGTTTCTGTAGGGAGGCCCAGGTAGTCAGAAGGAAACATATGAAGGGCTTGGTGGGGTGGTAAGAAAAGCAAGGCTCTCTAGAGGAGGCAATAACTAAGTCCCAGTCCAAGAGCAGGAGAAGTCCAACGTCCCAGCTCAAGCAGTCAGGCAGAGGGAACAAATTCTCCCTTCCTCCACTTTTTTGTTCTATTCAGACCCTCAAGGATTGAATTATTCCCAACCACATTGGGAGGGCAATCTACTTAACTCAGTCTACTGATTCAAAAGCTAAGACCTAGATGAGGAAGAGAAAGAATCACTGGTAGGGGGTTGGCAAGAAGTTGTTCTAGGCAGAGGATTTTTCATTTCCTGATCCAGAGTCTGATACTTCACCAATCACCATGCACTCACAAGGCCCTGCAGTTTGCACTACAGGAATCTCATGGCACTGTAACAGAATAAAAATTGTAAATTCTGACACTCACAGGCTAGTGGGAAGTCTTGCTTATCTGTTTCAACTACTGCTAAGATAGAGTTCAGAGACACGGTGGAATCTATTTGGAAAGTGATCCAGCTTGCAATATTAATTACAGACACTATTGTCTTAGTAGACCCCTTCCTCTCCTGGGAGAATACTAATCACAGTGATGCAAACTCACACTTGTTATTTATTGCTAAGGCTTTATATATGTATTTTTTTCTTTTAGCTTCAGAACAGGTCTGGATAGTAGATTTTATTGTTGTTGTTATTTTACAAGTGAGACAATCTGAAGCTCATAGAAGTTAAGTCAATAGCTAATAAATGGCTAATAAATACTGGTTATTATTGAATATTTGAATTAACATTTACAACCAGTCATCCCACTTGCCTGCACTCTTACCTACTAGATTCTGCAGTAAGGAGTGGTTGGGTACATTTTATCACTTGAAGAGCTAAATAAAGATTTTTCATGTTCAAGGAGAATACATACTCAGGCTTCAGTGACCAACCCAAGTATTATCTTTTTAAATACCTTCCCTACTGTGTCGAGTGAGAATTATTTTGTTTATCTTCTTAACATGGGGTGTGGTACATACTAAGGGAGAGTATTAGCGAATGGGAAGTGAATAAATGTATTTCTATCACACTTAATATTCATTTATATCATAGTTGATCTTACATTGAATTATGAATATGGTAATGTTTATACATTTATTTATATGTTAGACTATGAACTTCTTGAGGAAAAAGATCAGTTTTAATCCTATTTTATGCCATCATCCTGCACAAATCTTGGCAGATACGTATTCAGTAAATGTATACTAAACATATGAGTGACTTGGAGAATAAATGAGTCAATGAATGGATGAATGAGAGGAAAGGATCTTAGAGATGAGCGCTAGCATGGTCAGAAATCCAAACAGTGTCAGTGTGTACACTAAACATCTCTGAGCATTTATCTCATTTTCTTGTGTATAGTAGCTCTGAGAGAGGCCTGTAGGACTTTCAAAGATCCTTGTGATTCTTTTCAGGTTTTTTAGGGGTACATGACTAGTTCCGGCAGTAAATGAAGTGGAATGTGTCACTTTTGGCTTAGGTAAAGAGGAGGCACTGGGTAGGGACATGCTTGCTGAATCGGAAGAGGCAAGCTCACTCTTTGAGACTGTGGAGGAACTAGCCCTACCCCTGGGCCGGTGATGGAAGTGGCAGCCCTGATTACCTCTGAGTAGCCTTCACATCATTCTTCTCTTTTTTGAGAAATAGCACATATTTGCAGCCTTCAATTTTTCTCTTGTGTTTTACTATAAGCATTTAGGAAGAACCAAGCCAGTCCTTCAACACTTTGCTTGGAAATCTCTTCACCTAAATATCCAATTTCATCACTCCAAGTTATATCTTCCACAAAACACTAAAACACAAATATAATTCAGTCAAGTTCTTTGTCACTTTATAACAAGAATCACCTTTTCTCCATTATCCAATAACATGTTCCTTGTTTTCACCACAGACCTCATCAGAATTGCACCTAATGTCCGTATTTGTACGAACATTCCGTACAATATTAATGTATTCTCTAAGAAAATGAAATCTTTCTCCTCTTTTCTTTGAGTCCTCACCAGAATCACATTTAACAGCTCCTTCATAGCAATATTGGTTTTTCTAGCATGCGTCTCAAAAAAACTCTTCCAGCCTCTACCCATTACCTAGTTCCAAAGCCTCTACTATATTTTAAGTATTTGTTATAGCAGCACTCTATTTCTTGGTACTAACTTCTGTAGTCAGAGTTCTCCAGAGAAACAGAACCAATAGGATGTGTGTGTGTGTGTGTATAATTCCTTATAATAAATTATATTATATAAATTACAAGTGTACAAAATTTATTACAAGGAATTAATTCACATGATTATGGAGGATGAGATCCCAAGATTGGCTGTCTATAAAGATGGTGGCTCAGGAAAGCCAAGAGTGTGATTTCAGTCCAATTCCGAAGGCCTGACAACAAGATTGCTGATGGCCTAAGTCCCAGTCCAAGAGCAAGAGAAGTCCAATGTCCCAGCTCAAGCGGTCAGGCAGAGAGAACAAATTCTCCCTTCCTCCACTTTTTTTGTTCTATTCAGACCCTCAAGGATTGAATTATTCCCCACCACACTGGGAGGGCAATCTACTTTACTCAGTCTACTGATCCAAATGCTATTATCACCTGAAACATCCTCACAGAACATCCAGAAATAATGTTTAGCTGAATATGTGGACACTCTGTGGTCCAGTCAAGTTGAAACGTAATATTAATAATCACAGACTAATGCAAGCATTCAATTACTGTTGAATGAAATAATAGGTAACACCATTACCCATGGCATTAAGACTGACCTCACTGACATATGGATCATGGCACCAAATTTTGTTTCATACTCAATAGTTTAGAGTTGTGTGGCCTTTTGAAAACAATTATGGTGAAGCCCTAGTGTATTAGGCAGTGTCTAGAAGTGTAAAGGTTCTTCTGCTTAGTCCTCTGACCTGAGTAACTACAAAACATGCAAGTTGTACTGTCTCCTGGTTAAATTATAAGAAGGTTATAAAAATAAAGCAAAGCAAAATCTCCCTGGGGTTAAGTGTGGGTTGCATGTTAACACTGGCATATTAATTGTTTATGCCTTGCAAAGAGCTGTAGCAAACAATCTTGCCTAAAGTTTAGCCAGTCTGCAAACTGAGTGTTTGGCTCACACAATTGCCTGTGGATCTGTGCCAGTTGTCATCAGCATGAGGTCATTCATTTGTTCATCATCTATTTAGTGAGCACTTACTCAGGGCTACTAAAATGGCTACACAAGCAAGATTAATTAGAATTTTTGTTCATCCTCCTTCATCTTTGAACTTATAGGCCAATTTTAATTCAAAGCAATGAAACTTATGCAAGGTCTACAGGCAAGGGATAACTCTTATAGCTGACTTGGCCTAATTGTGGTGTTTCTCTTTCTTCTGTTTATGTTCATGATTGTGGTTTGAAGGCACTTGGAATCTTAGTTTTCTTATCAGAGATCTGATTCATTTGGAGAGTTGGACCTCAGTTTTTATGAAAAGCTCAAAGGCATTGGTTGTTTTTTAGGCATTAAGTAAAATCACCCTGAGGGTCTCCCACTAACCCTCTGGCTGGCTGAAGTGTGTTAGTTTGAGTACGTAATTCATTCTGATGGAATAAATTTGTTGCAACTTGTTGAATGCTTATTCTTTAGCAATAAAGGACTTATGCACATCCTCAGTGATTTTTGATGAAGTCTTCATGTTTCTTGGCTACAATTATTGCTATTTTCAAGTACTATTTTAAAAAAGATGTGTGTGTGGGGGAGGTGCTTATCAATTATTCTATTTCCCTTTGATTTTAAGTTGTTGGGACCTGGTGGTGCCTTTGACTAAATCATATCATATGACCCCACAGGGCTCTAAGGCTGTGGCAGGAGCTGCCCTCCAGCTCAGGGGTCCCCACTAAAGAGGTTAGGCAGTCAGGAAAAAAAGGAAGAGGTATGTTTATTGCCTGTGTTGGGTAATCTGATGCCTTGGGGTGAAATGAATACAAGTCAGACAACCTTTCTATAAGTTCCTTTGGATGGGAGCTGGCAGAATCTAGAACTGGCAGCTTTTCATCATGGAATATCCATTAACCTTGTTTATCTCTGGGAAAACACTGCTCTATTTCCACAGTCTGCTGCTCGTCAAGGAATGATACAATAAATCATCTTTGAGTTCAAGGGAAAGGATGAGCTTTTTAGCTCTTGTGAAAATACAGTCTTGGGGTGCCGATTCTTCCTCTTTGTTTTGAGATAGCAAGTGGCATGCAACAGAATATGATCGGAACACAGATACCTGATTCAGAGATGCCCTCCATAGATTCTGGTAGCTACAAACTAGAGACCTCCTATGGCCAGACCCTAGCTTCTTCTGGTGTCTACAGTTGATGTTTGTACTTTGGAAGCTAAAGCTGAATGTAGGATTCAAATTCTTACCCTGACTTCCAGGGTTTTTTTTTTCCCTTGACATAATGTCCCAGAACAGTGCTGCTGGACTGCAAGACTTCTAGTTCTTTCTCTGTGGTTCACCCTACATCTGTGTGTGACATTTCTATATACTCAGAACTATAAAGCATTCTCATTTGTCTTCAGAGCAAACAATAGGTGTTTTATGTGAATGTTTATTAATGAAAGAATCTGTATTAGAGTTTAAAAAGGGAGAGTTTGATTAAACTTGTGAAACATGTTATTCACAGAAACAGATATTAAACGTGAAAGTAGGCTACAGTATGAGGTTTTAAGTCACCGGGTGTAGCAATTTAAGAGAGAAAATCATTTTCTTGGAGGATTAACTGCTATTTCATCTTGAGACAATTGAGGTGGTTGAAGGAGGATGCTGTTGAATCTGTTGCAGAAATTCATAATTCTCTAATTTAAATGTAATTAATTTATAAATATGTCCTTTTAGAAAATACACTGAAAGATAGAGCTTAATTTCAAAATATTTTAAAATGAATTATAGAATATGGACTTGGACAAATAATATGCTAGTTATATACTTTGTCCCCCAGTCTCTAATCAGCGCAGATTGAGTCAGTTTTAAATAGCAATTCTTAAAACAAAATTCGAGGAAGAAGATGCCATAGTTGCTTAACAACAATTATATCAGGAAACTCTTACTCATACCTAAACACAAGCCCAGTATTCTATATTTTAAATGTGTTTTTCTCCAATAAATGGTCAAAAAATCATGTTTATGTATAATGTAATTAAACATAACATACAGTTGTGTATATTGCCACACGCATAGGCTTGATTGTATTAAAATGCAATATTAGAAGAATAGCATTCTTTATAGTCGCATATTTTTGCTTGACTGGTCACATTTGATGAGTAAAGGGTATTTCATTCTTCGAAATAAGTTTATGTTCTTGTGCTATTGGCTGTCTTATTAAGTGTCCATGAAAGGCAAACTTAAGAATATGTAAATCTAGCTTTGAATATATATGTAGCATTTTCAGTGGGCCATTGTACTGATTATTTTCACGTATTATATAACTTAATTTCTATAATATTCATGTGATACAAGAATTGCCAATGCCATTTTATAGGCATATTCCATACAGAACTTCGATGCCCACCTTAAAGTCCAGCTAGCTGAAGAATTTTATGCCAAGAAATGCAAACACAAAAACAAAAGGTCTTAAAGAGTGATAAAGACTCTTGTGTGACTTAGACAGACAATTCTGTCTTCATGATTGGTTCATTTTAAAAGAAAATGGAGCAAGAAATCTGAACTAATAAAAATAAAGTCTTCTCTATATGGGAGATCATTGGACTGGAATGAGAGTCAAGAAATATAATAGTACCTCAACTCTGTGACCAGCTCTGTGTGTTGTATGGAGCCACAGTTTTTTTCTCTATCTATAAACTCAATATAATGGCCATAATTATTGTATTTTAAATGTTTTGACCATGATCTATAGTCATAAATACATTTTATATTGCAACTCATTAAAATACACACACACTCTCTCTCTCTTTCTCTCTCTTTCTCCCGCTCTCTCACCAAAAGTTTTACCAAACACTCCTTACTTACTATGTACAATGCATTCTGGTATTTTCTACTTTGTTCTATTTCACCTTTAAAAATCATGTTTGTGACCCACTAAAACGATTTTACAACCCACTGAGGGATCTCATCTTGAACTTTAACAAATGCTTTTAGCTCTTAAAAACAAATCATAGTATATTAATCTTGTATTTTATTATCACTCAGAAAACAAACCCATTCATGCCAATCCTCACTCCAAGAAACCACCAATGGAAATAACTGCTCTATTTATATATGTTCAAAAAACTAGAGATAAAATTTAACTGATGTTTTCTATGTTTGAAAAATGATCTATATATTTCAGGGAAAAATAGTGAAACTCTGAGCTATTGAGTAATACAAAAGGAACAAAAGTCAACATTATTCATTGAGCAAATATGCTTATTAAGGTATGTGAAACATCATAACAGGAGGTGGCTATAAAGAGTATGGAACACAGTGTTTTATAGTACAGGACTTAAACATTCGTCATTATTAATGGCAATAAAAGAATTGATGGACTCTTTCACTACATCTTTTATTTAAAAAAAGGAAGTAATCATTCATTCCCTATATACTTGCACAACATTTGTAAGAAGAAAACTTTATATTTCTAATAATATGAAAATAGACATTCCAAGAATTAAAGCCAATTTCTTCAAGAGTATACTCTTGTTTCTCAAGTAACTTTTATACTCTTTAATATGTGTTTGCATCACTAAGAAATCTGAGTTTATCATTGAATACTGGATCAGTTACCCATTCCACAGTGTTTCTTGAGCTCCTTCTGTCTGCCCAAAACTGGGGATACAAGATAAATAGTACTGGTGAAATTTCTGCTTTCACTAAGCTTACATTTTTATGAAGACTCAGTGAGTCTTCACATCTTTTCAATAAGATAAGTTGCTATGGCATTTTTTTATTCCAATTTTTATTTTAGATGCAGGGATACCTGTGCAGATCTGTTACATGGGTATGCTGCACCCAGGTAATGAGCTTGGTGCCCAATAGGTAGTTTTTCAACCTCCCCCTCCCTCCCTTCTCTAGTAGTCCACAGTATCTATTAACCCATGTTTATGTCCATGTGTGCTCAGTGTTTAGCACCCACTCTTCATTTTCATACACACATATAGACTAAGAAATATTAACAAACCATGTACAATTTAATGTATATTGAATAAGCCTCAGAACTTGGAGCAATCACTTAAGATGAAGGAATTGCATGTGGGCAAATCTGAATATTTGGTGTATTACAGTTAAAAATGTGATTTACTTTGGATAAAAGTGGCTCAGCACTGAGGAATGATGAAGAATGAAACTGGTGAACTGTTAAAGACTGGAGTGATATCTGATAGATAGGTGGTATAATGGACAGTAGAATAGCGGGTGTTCCTATGGCAGATAAACAATAGACAGCCACTCTAAGACTGGGGCTTAAAACTTGGGTTTCCATGGAGGGAGTTCATGAGTTTGGAAAGAATCATATGTTTCACTAACCTCTAACTGAAATTTGCCATTTTCTTCATTTATAAATGTCGGCAACACATCGCATCTGAATTATTTCCTATGACTTTGTTACAAATACAGATCATAGATCTTTCCATATTCTGTTATGGTGGCTAGAGATATCTTGAAATATTGTTTGTGCTCATCAGCATATTTAAATTATGGTGCTTATAGGTTAAGTACTAAATCATATTAATGTAATAATAGGGATCCATATAAATTATATGAATTGTATATTTGCACACCCCCACGAAAAAGCTCTATATTTCTATATTGATTTCCCTGCAGATTTTTTTAAATTATAGCATTCACAGCTACAGAACTAATTATGTTTTATATCCTCTTTGAAGCTACACTAATTCCTACCTTAATTATCATCACCTGATGAGAGTAAATTTTGTTTTTAAACATTTTTGAGAACTGTATTTCAGTGTGATTATTTTACTTTGTAATCTTGTGTATTTTATGTTACATATTTAAAGATATTATTTCTGAAAGGGGTCCTCAGGGTCTGCCAGACTTTCAAAGGGGTTCCTGTCAGAAAAAGGGTTAAGCTCTTCCGCTGTAAGCAAAAGATGACAAACTCAAATGCCTACAGCACAGGCCTCAAGAACTGACTGGAAAAAGAGACCCACTAGAAGGACAGTATAACAATCTAGAGAAAAAAAATTAGGGGGAATTCCATGGGATCCCAATAAATAACAGCCCCATTTTTCATTTAAATTTGGATCCAACTGAAAAAAGAAAAGACAAATAATAGGTCAGCTAGAGTTCAAAGTATCACCGTTTCAATGAACAAACCTGATATTAGAGAATGTGGCTTATTTCTTGGCTGTCACAACTCTAGGGGCCCTAGGTGAGAGAGGTGAGAGGACTGTAAAGTGAAGACGCCTCCTGGAGTCCTGTAGCTTTAACCCATTCAGCAATAGCATGCTGCAGCCTGCTTCATCTCCACCACTACAGACACTGATTCCTGCTGGACTTAAAGCAACTTACCCAGCAGGGCTGGTTTGGGCAGGCTTCCTCCTGCTGAGATGAGATTTTTCTGCAGGAGGCTTTGAAATGGGTCAGAACAATGCAGTAATTAAATGGACTCCAAGGCCAAAAATATTCTTTCTATTCTGTTTCCCTTGCTCAGTGCTGTCCTGCTACAACTGTTCAATATAATCTATTGGAAGTAACTGTCCAATATAACCTACTGGAAGTTATGAAATAAAATTAAGTGAAAATGCAGAGAGAAACTCCACGAATAAAATGCCAAGAAAGTGAGGATGCCCCAGATTTGAATATAGTTCCTCCCTCTGTGAAATTCTCTCAGAAGAATTAAAATCGATACACTAGTCCCTTCGCAAGTTTAAGTCTAATGTTGACAAAACCCAAGTGAGTTAAAGTCTGAATCAAACTCTACTGCTTTGATGAATTAAAAGCCCAACGTGACTAATGATATACTGACTTCCCATTAAGGGTTGGGATGAGGGGTCTGCACAGTGTTAGCAGAGTGAGGGGTCCTGCCAGGGCTTGTAGCTGGGGCTCGCTCTTCTTAAGGCTGGTGTGGTTCCTGCAGGACTGCAGAAAATATATGCTGGGTTTCTGATGACTTTACTGATGAAAAGTTTCAAGCAGTTATTATTTTCACTGGTGGGCCACACCCACCATATTGAGAAAAGAAGCCAAACCTCACTCTCTAAAGCAATTATCCCAGAAAAAATTACATTCTCAGAATATGGGGCTTAGTATATTGTCAGAAACTATGGCCCCAGATGCAATGTCAACATGAAGGGGAGGCTGAATGAGTCCTGGCATGGTAGATGGAAGAACCGCCCTCCCAAACATATCCACGTCCTAATCCCATGGACCCTGTGATACGTTACTTTGACTTTTCAGACATCATTAAGGATTTGAGATGGGCAGATTATCCTGGATTATCTAGAAAGGCTCCATATAATCACAAAGGTCCTTATAAGAGGAAGACAAAAGGGTCAGAGTCAGAGAGATTTACAGATGCTACGCTACTTCCTTAAGGATGAATCAAGGAATACAGGTGGCCTCTAGAAGCTGGAAAAATCAAGGAGATGGATTTTCTTCTAGATGCTTCAGAAGGCATGCAGCCCTATGAACACCTTGATTTTAGCCTGGTAAATCCCACTTGGGACTTCTGACCTCCAGAACTGTAAGATAATAAATTTGTGCTGTTTTAGGTCACTAAGTTCCTGGCAACTTGATACAGCAGCAAAAGAAAACTAATACAGTTGGTTGAGAGCATGTATTCTGGAGCAAATCTAGCCTGCATTCAGATCCCTGCTCAGCCACTAACTAAATATGTGGCCTTGCTGCCTACTAGCATAGGCTGAGGTCCCTGAATCATTAGCATGTGTGTGGTAAGACAAGTGGCTTGTACTGTTTAGGGGAAAGACTTCACCATGAGATTCCCTGCGTCCACTAAAGGCAGGCCTTTTGTAAGTCTCGTGCTACTGGTGTCTGCTGATGTCATTCCCGCACATGTGACTTGGCTGAGCCCCGGGCTTTCTGAGTCCCCCAGCCACTACATTGTCAAAGCTGAATTGTCCTGGTATTTTCCCTGAGTGTTACGTCTTTGTTGAGGGCAATGGAATCTTGCTTTAGGCTGTCACAATCTATAAAACAAACAACTACATATAAAAAACAGTCCATATAAAGCTACCACTGGACAAGCTGTAATTATCTGTCGGGGTTGAAATATTATGGCCTAAAGCCTAAGGCCCCTTTTCCAAGTCATAGAATTTTTAAAAAGCCAAGTGTGAAATTATAGAAAGCAACCTCATGAGCTAATAAAAGCCTCCACAATCCACTAAGGTCAAAACATCTCTCTCATGCACACAAAAAAATCCAAAGCCCAGAACCCCTCAAGATCTTTTAATGTTTGTTTTATTTTTCCCACTTCAGCCATTTGTTATATTTCTCAGTGTTTCCAACCAATCCACCAAATGTTAGACTATTCTAAGGAAAGTCCTTTTTTTGTGGCCAAATTCAAACACAATTGAGAAATAAGACAAAGGAATAAGGTAATCATACACCAAAACATCATCTTTATTGCCGATAAAGCTGAAGTTACAGGATGTGGCTTATATATGCTGTCAAGGGGTGAATGAACAGGACTCTGGTGAGAGGCCGGAAGTGCAGTGATAATGTATGATCCTCCACATGGAAAGAGAGTAGCAGTTGCTAAAGCTTTTACCCATGACGGGGATAAAAGCCTGGCTTAGTCTGCTGTGGTAAAGAAAACTCAACTCAGGCAAGAAGTTACATACACTGTTCAGGTGGATTAGGTGCAATGGTTTTGACTGACACACAGACCATTTCAAATGGCTAAGCACCCATCCGGTGAACTTCCAGTCCTTCTGAAATCATCTTGTGAGATGGGTAAAAATGTTCCAGTGTAGTGGAAATAAAGCTTTGTGATACCAGTCAGGTGATGATTATTTTTTACTATGGTGTGAACAAGCAATGAATGCAAGAAGCAGCCCTTTAGATATTGTTATGTAATTAACGTGACTAATAGAGACATAAATCACAACTACCTGGAAGATCCTGTTGGAGGTGACACTGGATTAGCTATAGTATTTGCAGAACCCTCATGAACTATAAAAATAAAATAGCATAAAACTCATTCCTAAAGCTCATTTATAAGGTGAACTTTTGGCTTTTGTTCTTATTCAGGAAGAGACTTGCCTATTTTTACACAGAATTTGATTTTCTGGTTCACATTCATTTCATTGTGCAGTGAAGATATTAGCTGAAGTGTGAAGGTCAGTTTACATGCAAATGCCTTAGTGTGGAAGTTTGTGGCAAGCTATGCAGGTGATGAGATTGTCAGTCCCCAAAGAGCCTGGAACTGGTTAGGATGGAGCTGCTAAGAGTGTGTTTACAGCTGACATGCTTCCTCTGGTAAATCTGGATCATGCTCACTCCAGAAAAGCACACTCCTCTGCTTTATAGGTTGTGCTTCTTAAGACTTCTGGGGTTATTTTCATTGTCAAGTATGGCTTGAAAGCTTAGTTATGACTTGCTGATCTGATGCCCTAGCCTATTTGTGTTCTCTGGTGATGTCTCAGAAAAATTCATGCTGTTGGGCTTCCTGCATCTGAAACTCCTTGGTACATATGGGCTCAGCAATGGACAGAGCTCAGGTGTAACTGAAACCCCAGAAAGCTGCTTTTTTACTGACATAAATCAAGGATGTTGATTTCGAAGAAAAAATTTGGATAGCTTAAAAGAAATCCATCACCATCATTGAAAAGCCTAGACAACCTGTGTGTTCAGCTGATACTCAGCCAGGAGCTGTCTCTCCAGGAATCCAAAAGAATTAAAAGGAGGCATTGTGCTATTTAGAATTATATTTAAAAAGCATGAAGCCATTACTTTAGATCTACAAAACCTTTAAAATTGTTGCAATATTTTAGGTTATATTTTTGTGTTCTTTCAAATGGGTGTAATATTTTAGATTTTATTATTACATTATTCGAAATGGTTGGCTTATTTTAGGTTTTTTTTTTTTTTTGAGAGGGAGTCTTGCTCTGTCACCCAGGCTGGAGTGCAGTGTCGTGATCTCGGCTCACTGCAAGCTCCACCTCCCAGGTTCACGCAGTTCTCCTGCCTCAGCCTCCCGAGTAGCTGGGACTACAGGCACCCGCCACTACGCCGGGCTAATTTTTTGTATTTTTTTTAGTAGAGACAGGGTTTCACCGTGTTAGCCAGGATGGTCTTCACCTCCTGACCTCGTGATCCACCCGCCTCCGCCTCCCAAAGTTCTGGGATTACAGGCGTGAGCCACCACGCCCGGCCCCTATTTTAGGTTTTATCTCTCTGTTTATTCACTTCCATTTTTTTCCCCAGGGAGGATTGCTGGTGATGCAGATTCCTTGTGAAAATTATTGATTTCACTATATTAGGAAAGGATGAGTTTTGATGATCATTTCCTGTACTTGGGGTACTACTACTTTATTTATTCTTGGGGATTTTTTTGTATAGTATCTTCAGAATCCAATAGAACTAGCATTTTAAACAGCAGTGCAAATGTAAGAGCAAAGGCTGAAACCAACCAGGTTGAAATTCCACAGCCTCCTCATCCCACCAATGACGATTTGATTTTACTTCAAAGTGGCCATGGCTCTTGCAGTAACATACTACTTCCAGGCCTGGTTTTGTATACCATGATCTCCAGCTGCTTCAAATGAGCACCTACTGCTGTCACCCCACCCAGATGTACCTTAAAGTGCTGGAAACCTGCGCTTATTTCTTAGATATGGAGATGTTTGTGGACTGAATCATTCTGACTAGTTACTCTCCATCTGGTGCTTTGTCTATTTCATTTCCTCTTTTGGTTCAGTCTGGAGCAAGGCCAAGAAACCAAAGTTCTTCTCTGGAAAGGACTTTCTCTGCCATGGCAGGGAGGAATGGATATGTCTTCATATAGTGCCTGGGGGCAGCGTGATATCCTGGCAGGGTGTGTGGCTGTCCCTTCCAGGGAAATAGCTATGGGTTTGTTCTCTACACCCAGGGTTGGAGGATGGCTAATCACATAAAAATTTGAAATAATTACTAAAGAGAGAGACATTACTTTGGGTGGCTTATAAGAAGTTGCCATTATTATTCGAGAATAGTGTCTTAGACTGACTCATCATGGCTTTAGAGGTTGGGTTAAAGTGTCTGCCCAGCATAGTGCTACCCTAAGCATAGTGCTTAGTGTTGTTCCCTTAGAAATTCTTCCCTCAAAGCATCCTGGGGGTCAGCTCAGCTTCAAGTCACTCTGGGACCTCAGGGACAGATTTTGGGGTGTGGTAAGAAATGGCAACCAGGTTGGGTGTAGGATGACCCCTGAGAAAAGCAGTCAGAAGTCCAGAATACTATATCCAAAAGCACTGGAAATCAGGCTGACTTCACTGTTTTTGTTCCTGGGCTACGGTCAGGTAAGTAGGGATTGGTGGAAAGGGTTCTTGCAGCAAGAATACTGAAAATTAGATGAATTATGGCTTTGTGGATGTATATAGATAGAACTCCAATTGGAGATCCAGGTGAGGGGTCTGCCATAAACCAAGGTATCTGACAAACAGGCAAGGCCCTAGGCGAGACTCTGGACTCAGCAGGGAAAACCAGAGCCTGAAGCAGGTACATGAGGCTGAAATCAAACTGACAAGGAGAACACAATAGGGCAGTAAAGGAAAGCTTGACTCAGTTTGTGCATGGGTTCCCATGCCTCATCCCTGGGACTAGGTAGAGTAGGGCTCCTCAAACTCGGCACTATGAACAGTTGGGGCTGGACAGTTCTTTGTTGGGGGGGGTTACCCTCTGCATTGTAGGGTGTTTAATGAGATTCCTCACCTTTACCCACTAGGTGCTATTAATTAATACTCCCTTAGCTGTGACAACCATAGATGTCTCCAGACATTGACGAATATCTCTGGGTGGAAAAAGTTGCCCTAATTGAAAACCATTAGTTGACAGCAAAAGACTAATTCCTGTCAGCACTGACTGGTGGGACCACTTTCTTGATCAGAATTGGTTCAGGAATAGGCACAGTTGAATCTGTCAATTAAGGCTCTCAGGATCTGCAGAGAAGCAGGGCTAGTACTTGACAGAACCTGTCAAAGACCTCTAGCACTAAAATGGGAAAAAACATTAAGTGTTGGAGAGGAGAAGGCGATCATTGTGTTTGGAGTTAAGAAGAGGGTGGAGAAGGAAGATGAAGAAGTCAGGGTGAAGTTAGGTCTATAAGTCTGAGCCAAGCTGAGAGCTTATGGTAGAGACCACGCCTGCTCCCTTGGGCTTGTCTAGAGCAAGACCTATTATTCAGAACCCCCAGTCCTTGCCATCTGGTGCACTTTGGGATCCAAATCCTACATTTTCATTGAGCACTGAGCAAAGGCCCAGGTGGATCTTTGATGATGAAATCCGTGCTTGTCACTCCACCTTGATGACCCACTCTCTTCCAGATGGCTGTCTGGTTCATTATGAGAAGGCATACAGGATGCTACAATGGCAACTTTCCAGCAATATGAATGCTTTGAAGGCTGAGGTAAACTCTGTTAAGAGAAGAATGCCCAGCAAGGTCCAGGATAATGTTTATGCTGAATCTTGTCCAAGTTTCTCTTCCTGGGAGAGATGTTAGCTGACTCTGGAGCTAAGTCTAAGTTGAGGGCAGTGAGACCTGTTCTGTAGCTTCATCCCCATAATGATGGTTGATACTGGCTTTATTCATGGCTTCCTGTCTACTGTTTCCAGAGATGATCTTGCACAGTCTTCAATAAGCCTTCAACTCTCAGGAATTTTGCCATTTCTAAATTCAGGATTTCTGCTATTTCCTGTGGTCATATTGGCCCTATAAACAGCACATCTTTCTTTTTAGTGAAGAAGTTAAATGTCACATAGTCTGCTCTGAGAAAAGAGCCAAGTTCAGGGCAAAGACTACCTTCCTGGGTACCCCCCAAGAAGGAGTCTTGATCACTTCTCTAAACATGCCCTGGATGTTCCCAGAGCTCATGAAAACGCTGCCCTCCAATGGTGCTAGCAGCTCTGGTGAAGGCTAAGTCCAAGCTCTGAATTCAGGAGAGCAGAGCTGCCTCCGGCTCCCACCACTGTGGTTCTCAGGCAGTAATGGTGAACATGGCATTTGAGCACAGTATGTGGCAGGTGGCAGGAATTTAATGCATAATTTTGTTTGTAAATTGAAAAGGAAGTAGTGTTCCTTATAAGACTTCAGGGTATTGGGAGCTTTAGGGAAGTGCAAATGAATTTCATGGGGCTTTGCATGGGATTAAGTTTCTTTCTACCTTCTAAGAAGATCCACAGCAGCACAAGCTGACTTTTCTTAACTGGGATCAGGAAGTCATCAACTGACAAACAGGGTGGTGGCATTTGGCCTCTGCTATGTACTATCTTTATGTTTGTTTGTTTGATCCCTAGGATTCAGTACTATTTAGTTAGAGGAAAACATTTTTTTCTACTTGAATATGTTTTTATAAGGTTTCTGATCCATTAGGCACTCTCTTCTTACTGATAAACATTTGCAGGCAGATTGTAAAACTACATTTGGAGGGGTAATGGGGGTGGAAATTTGCTTAAATTTTGTGCATTCCTTATTTTTGTACTCTCAAAATTTCCTACACTCTAGATTTACTTAGAGTTTATTTTATATATTTAAATGCCTATATTTTCTTTAAGTAATTTTTTTGTGTTGGTTTGAAGAGTGTGTATGAAAGAGTGGGGGAGAGAGAAAGACACACAGAGAGGGTTTTGCTTTCAGTGCCTCAAAAGGCTTAACTTGGTTATTCAGGAATGATCTCAATTTTGTTTTGCACATATTTCACTCTGAATTTTATCCAGAAATTTAAGGTTATAATAACTCTTCTGTGGTTAAAAACTGTTTTAATTCTAGGAACCTCAGTCTGAATATACTTTAAGGAAAGAAAAAGTCTAATATATTTGGTACTGAACACTTAGGTCCTAATTTTCTGTTCTGCCCTTATGCATTATGCAATATTTTCAGTGGACTGGCATTCTGCTTGGTGACCTTTGAAACATGCAGGCACCATCTTGAAATGAGGACCAATAGAAGTTCTGTCTTTCCTATTTACTGTGCTCACTTTCCAGGACTTCTTCCTGACAGTGTGTCTCAAACCCTGAAGCTTGACAATAAACACTCATAGAAAAAAAGATAGAAATTTGTTTGTGGAAGTGGGTATCTGAAGGGTTATGGTTGATAAATTATTGTGAAATGGTGAGGAGATTGTCTGAAATCGATCAAAAGTTATAACGATGGTTGTGGATGGGTGTGGCCCATCACATACATGGTGAACTACACTAGCTGGTAGGCTTCTCAGGTTTGTCAATGTGTGGATTTTTTGTATCCCACATAGCTCAATTCAGCTGAGTGCAGTTTCCTGGGTTCATCTAATACTTTTTGCAGATAAAATTGCAGAGAATAAACTTGGCATTTACATTATGCTCAAATTGTTTCCTGATATTTCACTTACACTGAAATTAATGCACATTTTCAAAATAAGAATTTATAGCTAAACCAAGCATATAACTATGATGATCATAGCTAACATATCTTGAGCCCTTGTTACGTGCCAGGCACAATTCCAAACTTTTGACTTGTATTAATTAACTCATTAAGTCCTGTTAGCAACTCTTGAAGTAGGTACTGTCGTTACCCTTATTTGTAGATGAGTACACTGAGCCACAGAGGGGTGAAACAACTTGCCCAGCTTCATAGAACTACGTGGGCAAGACTCCAGCTCCTGTTTTATTCACTCTGCTCTTCCTCCCTCTCTATTGAAAGGAAAGTAACTACTTTTGGATGCTAAACCTCAACTTTACAGAGCAGCAAAAACTATCAGACGTTCTTGGCCTATCATTTGCCACCAGATATTAATAGGAAAATGCCTTAACTCCTTCCAACCAGCAGAACACTCACTGAATATGACTTAAAGGGATTGATGATGGAGGAACTGTCTAAGCTATGTCAGAAGAATCCAATGTGTTAACTCACTTTTTGCTTTAGTCTCCTTTCTTTCCAGGGCAGGATTTTCACTATGTGCTAATGGAAAGCAGTGGGCAGGGGAAGGGCAAATAAATGACTACACAAAGGTACATACCTGTACTTGGCCAGGGTGGATCTATATTTGGTAAGATTAAGCCCTATTGTATTTTCATGCCTAAGAGTTACAGAATCGAAACTTGTCCCTCAGGACAGGAATTTGCCATCTACATTCCAACATTCCTTGTCTTCTGAGCAAAACCACTGCATTGATGTCATCTAATCCTCTTGTTTTTATATTTTCCCTCTTAGCTTGGTACTGTCTCCTTTCTTCTCTGGCCATTCTACCACACTATAATGGAAGGTCTTTGTTTTGTTTTGCTTCATTTTGTCTCCCTCACTCCTTTTAATTTGTCTTTGCTGGCGAGGGTAGTGGTAGTAGGAAGGGGTACCTTGGGAAGAGCAGAGAAACAAAACCACTCTGGGCTTTGAGAAAATTAAAAATTTGAGGTCCATTCTCATTTAGTCTTCTTATTAAAAATGTATCTTTCTTTGCAACTGTTATGTAAGTCTCAAATTACTTAAAAATTGAAAGTCTCAAAAATTTCCTTTTGATGGTATAAAGGTTATTTAAAAAATAATAAATATTCTCACATACAACCAGAAATGATAATTGCCCAAGCCCGGTGGTTCTCAACTCTGCTTGTAGGGTAGAATCAATACTTGAGGATAGTTTTTAAGTTATTTAAGAAACAATATCAACAACCCCCTCCCTTGTTCCTGTGCCCTGACAAAGAACAAGAAACTAAGGTAAGTTGACCAGGGCAAGGACTTCTGCCTCTATTACTATACAAGGACTGCACTGGATAGCATGTTCATTCATTCATTCATTCCTCATTATTTACTGAGGACTTAACAAGTGCCAAGCATGGGGAGGAATGATGTGATGATTATGTAGGCTCTGGAGTGAGAAGACACTGAGATCTGAAGGATGTGCAGGAATTAGCAGGGTGAAGGCAGGAGCAGCATGAGGGAAGGTTGTGGGAAGAGTAATCTGGGCAAAGGGTAGAACTCTGTGGTGGGAAGGAGAAGACCTCAGAGGAAGTTTTCAGAAGGAATGAGTGGCTGGGGAGGGGTGTGACTGGCCAGGACTGCTCTATGAGACCTTCCTGTCTAGTCTCCGGTCTGCACTCACTGGCGGCCTGGGGAATGACCAATAGAATATTCTACCACAGCTCTCCCCCAGTGCCTCTCTGAACAGTCAACCGCGATAGCTGTTCTGTCTTCACTGACTTCACCTAGGCCTTTCTCTCCGCTGTCCTGTCCATATGAGGTTTCCTCTGTGGTCACTTATTGTGTAGCAGCATCTATTCCTTAACTATTTAGGAAACCTTGGCCAGTTTGAGGCAGGGACGATATAAAAAGTCAAGAGAGGCTCTGGGGATTTGGGTTCTGGTCTTGGCTCTGATACTAAGTAGCTCTGGCGTCACGAGTAAGTCCTTTCTTTTGCGGAACCCCAATTTCCTCACCTATAGGATGAGAGAGTAGGCTGAAGGGTCTCTGAGGCTCCTCCAAACTGAAAGCTTACCTTCTAGAGAAGCTCTTCAAGCCAAAAGTCTTTACCTTGAGATACCAGACTCGCTAGTTAATTTGGTTAAATTACACTTTTAAAATAACCATTGCTAGGACATAAGACTAGTTGAGAAATATACATTTTAATGCATATTTTAATTCAGCCAAGCTTGGGATGTCCTATTTCTATAGAATAGCATAAATATGGATGTTATATTCCAGTGGCCCTAACTGTGGTTAACTTTCGTAGATCCAGATGTTGCATATACCACAATTGAATAATAAAATGTCCTCAGACACACAGTACAAATATATGAAATATTCATGTGTGTTAATATGATGAGCCCTGAGATGAATCATTCAAAATGGTGGTAATCTAATTATAATAAGAAATAATTTACTTACCTAAAGTGAAAAAAAAATACCTAATGTTGGTATTTCTCAGGCTTTATCATTGGCCATGTCAACTGGAGCAACCATTTGGAAAGTCATTTGGCAACATCTCCTAAAGCTGAATATACATGAAGCCTAGGAGCCAGGAATTCCACTTCCAGGATATGCCCAACAGAAATGAATACATATGTTCACCAAAAGGCGTGTCCTAGAATGTTTATAATTGTGAACAGACCAAAGCTAGAAACTACCCAAGTGTCCATCAACAATGGAGTGGGAAGTAAAATGTCTCTTTGTACAATGGAATCCACATAGCAATTAGAACAAAGAACTTACAAAAGCACACAGCAACATGGATGAAATTCACAAGCATAATTCCGAACAAAAAATGCCATGTACCAAAAAGCTTATAGCATATGACTCCATTTATGTACAGTAGAAAAACAGGCAAAACAGCTAGCCTGTTAGAAGTCAGAATGGTGGTTACCCTTTGAGGGGCTGTTCCCAGATGGGGACTCACGGGGTAATGTTCATTCCATGTCTTGAACTGTGCACTGATTACACTGGTGTGTTTAGTTTGTGAAATGTATCAGCCTATACACTTATAATTATGTGGTTTTCTGTATGTACATTATATTTCAATAACATTTTAAGAAAGTGTTTTGCCACTTATTAGTTCATTTGACCCACACAACAGTTCTAGGAGATAAGAAGGCCAGGTAACTTTTCTTTAGATTTATAGAAAGAAAACAGACTCAAAGTTTGGTCCAAGGTCTCAGTGCTAATTGTTGGTGGAATCAGGTTACGTATGTCAACCTCCTGGGCCAAGAAAGATAGTCTCTGTTGGAGCACCTTGTATAGTGCTTGATGCTTAGTAGGTACTCAGTAAATTTCATCTGAAGCTAGATCATAGAATGGTGGTCTTCTAATCCCACAAGGCCGTTATCCTGCTGTGGGAGTAACCATCTTCTCTGGTGGTCTAATGTCCCTGACAGAATGTGTGTATTCTCTCCTAAGAGAAGAGTGGAGATGAGGCCTGAGTCAAATATCCTAAGAAGCTGCCAAAATACCTGTGGAGAATTGCATAACCTTGTCCCTCTAGGGCTTAGAAAAGAATGAGTCAGACAGTCAGTTCTCAGACACGGTGCCCAGGAAAACAGGAAGAAGGTTCACTTAGGCAGAAATCCATGTATGTGACCTTGGATACATCACTGAACTTCTTCAGGGGCAACAATTTGAAAGACACATTTGAGACACTCTGCCTAGGATGACGTGATCCTTCTGTGGCTGATCTTCTGAGACCCCTGAGTTTTATGTACTATTTTCTAATTATATTCTCATTATTTTCAAGGGCATCAGACTGCATTTCAAACTTGACAATTCCTTTGCTATAATTTCAGCTGAAAATTTGACTAATTTATACTTTAAATACAAATATGCCCAATTTTCTGCTTGTCATCATAGTTCAGAAAGAAGTTATACCAACCATGTTATTATAAAGTAACCAGGGGTCCTATTCAGCTTGTTAACCATGTTTCTTTAAAAAAAAAAAAAGTACAATAGAACTTTCTTTGTCAATATAAAATTTGAGTTATTTATGATGTGGCTAAAGATATGATAAGAAGTCTCAGAAATGGAATCCGTTATTGCTTGGAAAATAAAATCTCAAGACCTTCTTTGGAAAAAATGGAGAGTGATAACATGCTTTCATTTAGGGCTTGGCTGTGATGTCAAGGTCAGCCAATGAGCTCAGAGGGAATCTGAGAAAAATAAAGAGAAAAATAGAAACAGATGTCTGGAAATCTTCTTGAATATTGCTGGTGAAATTGTATGGTTAGAAGACAAAATTTCCATGTTACATCCATCATCCTAAAAAGGTTATAATGAAAGCCATTTAAATTGGTGTTCAAAAACCTTGTGAGAACTTTGGTTGACTGTATTCCATCATGAAGTGCGTTTTGAACTGAAGTCCTGGTTAGGGTATTCCTCCAATAGGTCAGCTGCCATGGGCCTCCTATTAAGTCAAAGTCTCTATTTCAAATTAGCATAAGAGAGAACGCTGATGAAAAGGGGAATAAGAATAAAGCTAAAGAATTGTTTTGGCTTCTGATTGATCAGCATCTATGTTCTCAGAAGCAAATTTCTTTTTGCCTCTAGTTGCTGCTGATGGTAGGAAATAGAAAAGTACCTGTCTTAAAAAGTTGCCGAAGATGGTCAGTTGAAAGGGTTGAAGAGTCTAACAGAGGAAATAGATCACCATTAACGGAGCTAAAAAGGAATGAAAGTAGACAGCTTAGAGATAGGACCCTTGGAGACACTCACATGGAAGGGTGGTCAAAAGGCTAAGCATAAAAGACCAAGAAGAGCTATAATTCTAATTAAGGTTCAGGATGGTTTAAAAAGGAAAATAATCAAGATTGGTAAGAAAAGTTTAAACTATAGTAGTGATAATGATTTGACAGTTTGTTCTAGAATGTCTATTTTACTGATTAGTTTTCAAGCGTGCTATAATTCATACTAAGAAAAGTAGAGAAAGCATAATTATTTCTAACTCAGTACTACAAAGGCTTGACTTAATTCTGTTAAATTCCTGCCTTACTGCTAATTGTATGACCTTGGATAAATTACTTCACCCCTCCAAGCCTCACTGTCTTCATCTGTAAAATGGAGAAATAGTAGCGACTACTTCATGACATCACTTTGAGGCCTCCATGGTGGATACGAATTGCTTATTCCAGAGCTTAGATTATATTAAAAGAATACTAAATGGTTTTTGTTGATGGTGGTAATGATAATGTCCTTGAATATCTTTAAATTGAGGGACTCTTCTCTACCTTGTCTTTCAAAAGATTCGAAGTGTCTTAAAAAGTCCCAAATAATAAATAAAATTTTATTTCTTGTTTATATCTCACCTCCCTTAAAAGCAAGACTAAAAAAAAAATTTATAAGGTTATTTTAAAAATAAAAAGGGGCTAGACACAGTGGCTCATGCCTATAATTCTAGTGCTCTGGGAGACTGAGGCAGGAGGACCACTTGAGGCCAGGAGTTTGAGACCAGTGTGGGCAACAGAGCAAGACCTCACCTCTACAAAAAAAAAATACAATAAAAAAAGAAAAAGAATTAGAGAATTTATAAGAGAAAGATTAAGTCAGAATAAAAGAAAAAATACAAAGATGTGAACTAGAGAGAGAGTCTGTTTCAATCAAAATCTTAAAATGGATGGTTCATTCAAAATAGGGTAATATAAGAAACATTTATTTTTGAAGACTATTTACAAAAGTGGGATTGTAGGAGACCTTTAAGAGATATTACTTCTAGGCCTGAGGAGGGTGGGGTCTGGAACCCTGAAGAGAGAGTCCTGTAGTGCACACAGCCTTGAGAGGACCACAGGTCTCTGTTGAGAGGCACAACTAGCCTGAGGTGACCTCATGGGGAAGGACTGGGGAAACACATTCTCTGAATTCACTCTCTTTCCTCTTTCTCATCTCCTGCTGCATCTTCCCATTTGCCCAAAGAGAACTGGAAGCCAAAGGGAGTGCGAGCCATTGATATTATTTACACAGACCCATCTGTCTCCAGGAGCAGAGGAAGAACAGAGAAGGGTAGGCAGTGGATCCAGAGGAGCAAACAGAACATGTCGAGCAGAGGGTCCCAGAAAGTTGATAAATCAACTCTGAAATCTCAACCAGAATCCAAAGCACAATGGGGAATAGGATCATATACAAAAATAGTGTCATCATCAGATAATAAAACACCATGCCATTTCCACTGGAGCTTTTCTGGGGACTTCCACTTTTAAATGACATTCTGTAAGATTGCCCAAGTTGCTAAACATATAAAATTGTTGGATATCAATTTACATCAATTAAATTTGGGATGCATCTAGGAAAAATAATACTTTTGGCTTTAGAAATTGGTCCAATCTCTTCTTTCTGAAAATGAATAGATAAAAAAAGATTTACAAAGGCAACTTTTACATTGTGACAATAAAATATCTTCTTTTACATTAAGATTATTTTTAACCTACTATCATGACTGTTAAGTAGATAGCTCATAAAAAGGGTTCAGATCATTAGGGTAGGTTTAAAAGAAAGAGGACCAAAACATGCTGACTTATTCCATCGAGAACTGTTCGCTGATACATTGGGAGAATATCCTCGAGGGTTGAGTTTCATTGTGGTGAAGTGTAAGTATTGGGAATCAACATTCTCAACTGAGCACACACAGCTTGGCCCATCAATGGTTCTTTCTCACAGAGATGGAATCTAAGAGAAGGTGAGAAAAAGCTCCAAGTCAGCTTAAACTGATCTGGACAGATTGTTCCCTCTAGGTGAAAAGTCTGCCAGAGGAATCAGTGGTTGGAAGCAATATTCTCCTGTTTTGATATTTTGAAAGGCAGATCTCTCCAAAGATACAGCAAATAGAGCAGAGATTTGCATAACTCTCTTTGGTAAAATCTCTACTTCGTGTAAATACAATATTGGATGGATGGGGCAAATCCAATACTAGTTGGTTTTTAGTACCACTAAAAAACAACTGATGTTGTTAAACTTTGTAAACACTTTCATAGAATTACATAAACCTCAGAACAACATTGTAAGGCATTTTCCTCTTTAGAGGATAGAAATGTAAAACTCAAGAAGATTGAGAACGTTCTCCAGATCACCAACTGCTAGGATTAATGTGAGAATGATGACTGGAGGGGGTGATAATCAACAGTCTTCTAAACATCTTTGTTACATGAACAAATGATACAGGTGAGAACACAGTCCTTTGCTTGTTTAGCTCCTGAGAATGCACATGAATTTAGAGGATGAACAGGGTGGGATTCCCATGCAAATCACTTCCATCTCTATGGATGTAGATGAGGATGGGGAGAGGCAGTGCCAGTGGCAGAGCAGCAGCAGGACTTCCTGGTGGCCCAGGCACCCAGTGGCTGTCAGAGCATGCCAACCTGCAGGAGCCAGACAAGTGTGGGTGGTTTGACATAAGTCCATGTCTCACGGATTGCCTGGGAGGCTTGGAAGCCTAACCACCCACGATGACAGGCCCTGACAGCCACAAGCAGGCATCACTAATCTGGGTCCCACTGCTCCATGCTCACTGTGTCAAAGGCTACAGGTCAGTTGACAGCCTGGCAACCCTAAATTTGGAGTGCATCTAGGAAAAATAATAATATTGTTTTCAAAAGTTGGCCCAATCTATTTTTTCTGAAAATGAACAAATAATAAAATGATCTATAAAGGCAACTCTTACATTGTGACAGTAAAATTCTATTGTCAATTTTATTGCTGTTACTCAGAGTGAGTCCTCTGTGTGAGGCATCATCAGCAGGAATAACCAGGGTCATTTCTTGCCCTTTTTGGTTTTTTTGTGCTAGAATCCTCTTGGGCTATTGTCAGTATGTGTCCTCCTCACCTCAGGGAAGTGAGACCTGAGTAATCACCCTTTTCACAACCCTTCTCAGAATTTTACAGAACAATTGGACTCAGTTAAGAAGCTCACAGCATCAGCATGTCTGGCAAGGAAGACCCCTTATTTGCCTTGTTAACAGGCCTGTGGTGGGCACTCAAACAACCAGATTGTCTCTCGGGAATCTCTTTGCCTTGTGAAACCTAGAAAATGTCTAGGGAATCTCTTTGCCTTGTGAAACCTAGAAAATGTCTTCAATGACAGGTGTTTTTGGAGGGGAGTTAAAGAAATAGCTTCTTCTCAATTAATGCAAAACACTGCCTCTCATTCCACCATGTAGCTCCACACATTGCTTCATGACTTTTCATCAGGCTTCTGTAGCCCCAGAAGGGTACACTTTGGCAATAGGACATTGCCCCCTTCATTGTGCTTGGCAAAGCCCACTTGAGAAACGAAAGCTCCACAGAACCCCTCAAATTCATATGCTGGGTCACCCTAACTCTAGTGTGAATGAGAATGGCCATAATGTGATAAAAACTTGTAAATACCCAACTTATTCCTCCTGAAGACCCTGAACACATTTCACACTGAGAAATATACTCTGGGCTCGATGTAAGCCATGGACAGGAAGCACTGCCGTGAGCCAAGAGTAAGATTCCAGGAACTTCACCTGAAACCACTGCCAGATGAAAGCCACCTTGATTCTGTGACCATTGGAGACTTGGTTTCCTTAGTTGAATAAACACAGAATGTGGAGCTGGTAGATTCGGGATTAATTCCCTCCACTGCCATTTAAGACGAATAGGGTTTTAGGTAGGCTTCTTAATTTCCTGAAGCTTCACTTTCTCATCTATAAAACCTGGAGATACCAATGCCTGTCTTATAGGGTTTCCAAAGTGATTAAATGTGCGCTCACAGAGACAGGATGGGGACAAATAGCTCCCAAGGCATTCTTAACTGTGGAATCAAGATGGCCTCTTGGATCCTTGTAGCATCTCTCTAGGTGCCCAGTGGCTTTCACCTCCATGACTTTCTTGAGTCTCACACTAATCCCATGAAGGGGTTAACAGCAGCTCTGGAACACTGTTGTGTAAGAAGAAAAAGGCACAATACTGAGAAATTTAATGACTTTTTCCTAACATAACAGGTGGAACCAGGACTGATTGTTCTGCCCAAAACGTTATCCAGGAAACTCTGCCAAGTCATATTTTGTAAACAGTCTTACAATATCTGAACAGCAGATATTCAGGTGAGACACAAGGAAGAAGAGCTGTTCTCCCTGAAACAAATGAGAAGTTCTGGAATCTTCTCTGATGCTGAAGGATCTAGAAATGCCAATCATGAAAATGTCATTTCTGTTGAAAAAGTAATGCTTCTTTAGCCACACCATTAACCTATTTAAAATGATGCAATCAATTTTGCTGTTAGAGTCATCTGCTATGAATTATTGAGAAATAATGGCATTATGAAATATTATGAAGCCATTAAAAACAATGAGGCAGATCTATATGTGCTGAGATAAAAGGGTATCTATGAGATATTGTTTACTGAGAAATGCAGAGCAATATGTATAGTGTAATTGCATTTTTGTAAAAATAATATATACAACTTATATGGCATACCTGCTATAAGAGATCAGTAAGATTATATATCAAACTGTCAACTGGATTTATCTCTGAGAACATATTTGGAATGGGGATCAGGTAAAGGAATTTCAATTTTTTTAAAACATTTTTCCCATTTAAAATTTTACAGTGAAGTGTATTCTTTTTAAACTGCAGAATATCAAAAGTCGGGAAAACAAAAAATCACATATAGTATATATAATAGATATTTATTGAATAAGAACTTAGTGAGTTTCATAATTCTCTTACAAAATATTACTGTTATACTTCACATTTAATTCTGCTTTATAATATATATATTTTTAATATGCATTATATCATTTGGGTTTTACGTAACCATCTTGAGTTGGGCAGACAGCATCTTACAAAATAGGATTTTGAGGTGCTGAGAGGTTACATCATTTTTCCAAGGTTATACATAAGTGATACTTGGACAATCTTCTTGTTACTTGACTTTTATTCTTTTACCTGAGATTTTTTGGGTCCCTCTATGTGCTAGGCCCACTGTTCTCCCCACTACACCACATGCACTGCAATTTGCAAATAAAGATTTGAAAATACACAAGCACCATATAACTCAAAGCCTGAAAATGATAAATACAAACCTCTAACCAATGGATAACTCTTAGATGCAAGTTTTATTTTGGTTACTCTCCCTATGTGCTTTTCTAATATAAGCTATAGCAGATTTTATTTACTCAACCAAAGTTTCAGCTTGCTTTTCTGAAGAAAAGATTTGCTAGTTTCAACTTTAGCTTTTTTTCCCCTCTACCATTCACTTAAAGAGGCCATTACATGGTTTTTAGTTCATCTCCCACTTTAAAAGATAATCAAATGTCTGCATAGTCCTTTGTTTCTTTCTTCCATAGCAGATCATTTTTCCTTCATTTTTGTATGGGGAAAGGATTAGGCAGAAAAGATGTGCCAATCATCCCAAAAGACTGGAGAAGCTTATAAACTCATCCCCAAAGGAAAATTCTTTTGCCATCATGTCTCAATTAACTTAATTTCTGTGGTCTGACTTTGCAAATAGAAACTTGAGTCCATCGATGTGCTCAAAGTTAAACACCAAACAACTGCAAGCTTTAACTGTAGGGTGTTGGCTGGCTATGCTCACACAGAGAACTGCAAGGAGAACTCTGTCCATAGTTATCCATTAATAAAGGCAATGCAGACAAATATGATTCATGAGGCTCCTGCTACAGAGGGATGGGTGGGTAGGAAATAAAGTCTTCTAAGGCAATGGAGTCAAAGAGGCCTGGGTTCTGGGGATAGCATTTGTTTACACTCTTATTCTTTTATCCTATTTATGTAGGTACTGCCTGTGATACACGTATAAAAATGATTAACAAGTAGGGTTATTGCCTTCCTGGAACAATATTTCGGTGTGAAGATGGGACAACAAACCAATTTTTAAAAAATTAATTACAGATTGTAATAAATGCTAAGCGGAAAATAAGCATAATGCTATGATGGTTAATATCAATGGTGGGGGAAAGCAGGAACCTATTTAGATAGGGAGGTCAGAAAAACCCGAGAGGCAGAATCATAAACTGCTGTCATACATCATTCTAATCCCTGCTGCAAAGCAGACACAGCCCCTCCTCTCCCCTCCTCTCCCCTCCCCTCTGCCAGATTTTAATACAGCTCTCTTAAAAAGGCTGGGAGTAAAATGCCAAATGGAATAATTCCTCCAATGTCATGTAATCAAGTCTTGTAATGTGTTAGCTAATTTTGTGCTGTAGCGTTGTCATAAAATGTTTTCTGTGGCTGAAGAATGCCTATTTTCTTCTTTATTTTTACTCTTCTCCTCCCTTCTAAACTATTGCCATTTTAATTCTGACCTCCCACAAAGCAATGAGTTGTTTTCTCTGCAGTGACCATTGTGCAGTTGTAAGAATTTGGAGAGCAGCAGGAGCCTGCCGGGGCTGTGACTTTGTCTGGTGGCCTTGTTCTCAGAGAGAGGAAAAAAATGGGCTTAAGAGGAAGGATATAGATTATGAACAAAGGAAGCCTTCATGGCTGCAAATAAATAATGAGGACACAGGATCAATGGCAGCATAGAGCTCCTTTCCTAAATATTTAAGACAGTGAATTCTCTGGAATTGTTTTGGTACAGCCTTACCTTGAGGCAGAGGACAACCCCCAGCAGACTTAGGGTGTCCCTTCACGTCCCAGGACACTATAACACAGAGTCTTTTTAAAAATTTTTCCCTTGACTTATTGTGTTCAAATGCTCTCCATTAGATAAAACCAGCAATGCAATGCCAAAAAAAAGCATATATTTGGAATTCCTTCAGATGATCTTTTCTTGGACATACTATTTAATTGCATGAGCTTTTCCAGATGTGAAACTCTGGGAAATAACACTCTGTGGGAAATAACAAAGAATTTGTGAATTAAGTAAGTTATCCTGCTTTTATGCATTTTTTTCCTGTGTGATTATATATTATAAACAGAATGTTGAGGTTAATCATATGAATTTGTCAGAAAATGCACTCTCAGAATTGTTTTGCTTAATAAAAGTCAAAATGTCTTAAAAAGAAACCAGCTGTTTTACATTTATACCAAGATCAGGGTTAAATATTTAAGATCTCTGTATTGAGTCATTCCAAATGAGGTAACCAGTTCTCTTAAGACTAAATAGCATATCTCAAAGGCTATAATACATAGGAAAGAGTTTAATGTAAATTATACAATTAACATGTACAAAATAATTTCAACTGCTGTCTCTTTTTTTTTCTTAGAGACTTGCCTGGTGTTAGCAAACATTCTGCTTTAGACAAATTATACTCATTTACTTTCTTAATCTTTTTGGCTTGATGCAATTCTAATACTGTGAAATTCAGATTTGAAATATCTACATCTCCCTGGCCTGATGACAACCCTTATAGTCCATTTAGATGAAAGTAGCATTTGGAGCGCTTTTGGTATGAATTATCCATATAACCACTCTCACCTGCTGGTCCCCATGCCACGTAGGAGTCTCTCCTCCTTCACCAAAGGCATTTGCTTCCCTTGGATTGTATCTGGAAAACTTACCTAGCCACAGGGGGCAATAGTGTCTCCAGCAATTCCTCAGAGAACACCCAACTTTGGGACAAAGTCTTAGACTTTTATCACTCAGGGAGACAGTGATTTTATTCTACATAATTCTCAAGACAACGGAATAGATGATCAGCTTGGAGTGATGCTTCATGACATCCCTTTTCCTTCACACTGGCTTCTAAGAACTAGCAGAAAGCTGGAGAAAACATTTTACCTACAAAGGTTTGACCAGGAGCACTATTTGGCCAGGGCTGTGATCACAGTTCTGAAAATTTGTATTTAGTGGGCATAGGGAGCTGAGTCCTGGAAAAGATCAGAGATTAGGAAGTGAGATGATGGCATCAGTATAGAGACTCAAGGCATCAAACATCCTCGGAGTCTTTTACAGGTTCTCTAGTGTGTTTGCCTGGAGACCTTTATCTGGATATTCTTCTCCTGTCTGTTGAAATAAGGGATAGAAAAGGGGAAGCAGTGCCCTTGGTAAAATAAATGCTAGTTTGATGTGTAGATAAGATGTCTGCAATCTGGAGAGCTTGAGATTGAGGTGGAAGAACCATATTTGAGCTACCACATGGAAAAAACATCCATGTACCTGTATTCATATATTTTCATAAAGTCTCCTGGTTTCCTACCCCAGGGAAGAAAGATAAGCATGTTGGCGTATGGATTAGTTTGGGAAGAATACAAATGTTTGTGAGCCATGTTTTCACATTAAGTAAAAGTTTACTTAATCCTGTGAAAAATAAATGTTCTTATAATTTAGATTATTAACTCAATGAATGGGAGAACTTGAATGATAATTTAGACACTGCTTCTTACTTACTAAAATATTAACAGTTGGGCAGCTTTGAAAAGAAGTAGAATAGAGGCAGCTTTCTCATTTTTTTTTTCCTTTGTGGCTGGAAGAGGTGCAGGCAGCTGAAGCTCATTACTGTAGTGGCTTCTTTTCTTGCTCTTTTGGTTGATTCCTGGCCTCTCCTACTAGGGAGAACTTGTAATCAAACTATATACTTTGCCTCTCAGGGGCTCAGCTTCTTCCTCCAAAAAATTATTGAAAATCCCTTCCACCTGTAACATCTAGTGCTTTTATGGCTTAAAAGAAAAAAATCACAGTCATAATTGCCATCATTAGGACAAGCTGCCTCAACTGACATTTATTTAGTGCTTCTTTGGACCCGAAAGGGGCCCACCCGACAAGCTTGGCCAGGAGGGGATTAACTGAGGGGAAGCCAGAGAGGAGAGACTGCCAAAGACCTGACATGCCTGAAGTCAGACCATGGACTCTGATAGCAAAGCAACCTGACCTTGGCAAGGCTTGTCAGCCTGCCTGGAAGGCAAGCCCACTCCCATCCTCCTGCGCCTACCCAACCCACAACTTATCTTGATTTTGGTATTGAGATAATTAAGGGAAAAAATTAGATATGTAGCTATACATAAAGACTTTGATCTACCTATTTACCAATGAGGTAATGGTCATTATTTTTTATATCATGAGAAGGCCTACAAGGACCAGTGAAATGTATAAATGAGGTGGGGGGAAGTAAAAATCTTTTAATTTTGGAAATGAAGAGAGACAGCTCTGAAACAGAAAGAGACAATGGTTAGCATTCCTAGTTTTTCCGCTGATGCCCATTAGACCTGCTTCCTGACTTCTGCCAGGACTTGGCTCCTGCCACCAGGCAAATGTGTTCAAGAAGGCATCTAGGATCCTGCAGACACATCCATGTATCTGAAACCTGTGGCAAACGAGGAAGTGAAGGGGATTCAATGAAAGAGGTCAACAAGGCCCTGATTATGGGATCTACGCCAGGCTAGCCAGCAGGCCCCCTCCCCTTTATTTGTAGATTTGGGGCTTTATGATCAGATATGTCTTAGGAAGATCACACTGACTCTGATGGTGCTGGTTTGACTGAATCATTTGACTTTCTAGGACATACCTATCACAGTAAACAGAGCGTTGCAGCTACACTGAGAAATAGGTGAAAGAAAGTGCTCAAGAATCTAACATTAATTCCTCATGGCAGCACATCTACAAGCTCAAACATAAAGACAAGTACGATGACTCCGAAAACATAAGAATGAGTAGCAAGTGCCCCTCTCTACACCAAGGCTGCATACTTATGCTTTACCATTGATTATCTACTGATATGGGACCAATGCATGGTTTTTATGCCCTTATACCATTGAAATAGAAAAATACTCTTTCTTTCCCTACTTCGTGATCATGGATGAATCAGATCACCTTGTTACACTCATGCAATGGGCATAACTCAGAGAAACCCACCCAGTGTGGGAAACTGAGAGTCAAGCCCTTGTTCTGACACGAATTGGAGAAACCACAAAAATTGGCATGGCTTGTGCCTGCCCAGTTGGCATAACTGCTCTCAAATGGCCTTTGACACGCTCTGCTCCTGCCTCTGCTTGTTGGTGAGTTAAAAAATGCTCTGGATGAGTCAGCTGACTTTCTACTATAGCTTTCAGCATGGGCTGGGCAATTCTCTTGAAAAGCCTAAATCTGACTTCTATACATGTCAGTTTGAAAGGGCATAGGTGTATACTTCCCTGTTCTGGCAGGATAAACACATGTTATGAAGTGAATCAAGAGAGAAAATATCATGTTGACAATAGTGTTGTTGCTGGAATTATTACTTCTCCAATTGATGTGGGAATGCCTATATTCCCCCATTACTCTCCTGTTCAGCTCTGGTCTTCTGAAAAGCTAGTTATCAAAATGACACTTAGCACAGCTTTCCAAAATTGCTCACTCATTGTGATTAACTGCCATTGATTGCTGAGAGAGTCACTAAATGGATCATTTGATGACAACAACCATAGATGTGGGGTAAATGACTTCTTTCTTGTCTAGTAATAGGCAGCCTTTGCAATGGCCCAAAGTGATGAGTAACCAAAATGCTTTTAAAAAAAAAAAAAAATTGACTTGTCATCATTTTCTTTAGTGACAGCACATTGCTCTTAAAGTAACAAAAATATGTGAAGGTAGACTTTTTTGAACATAGTCAAATTATAAATTGGGTTAGACTGTGGACTGAGCCCCATTATTTCATTTTAATCTAGGGATTAATTCCTACTTCAATGGTACTCAAAAGTGTCATCCACAGATCCCTGGATGTACCAAGATCTTTCTGAGTGGTTCATGAGGTCCAAACTCCTTTCATAATAATACTCACATATTACTTGTGCTTTTGATCTGTTGATATCTCCACCAACTGCACCAAAGCAATGGTGGGTAAGACTGCTGGTGCCTGAGCGGAAATCAAGGCAGTGGCACAAACCATACTAGCAGTCATTGTCTTCTTCACCGCCACATGCTTGCAGTAAAATATCAGATGGCTTTTACTTAAAGATGACCTGATGAAGCAGGAAAAAAAAAATGATAAATTTTGTTAAATTTTGACCTTTGAGAATGCCTTTTTTACTATTCTGTGTGACAAAATGGGAAGTAACACGTAAACATACACTTGTGCTGTAGGTTGAAGTATCATGGTTGTCTAAAAGAAAGTGTGTACTTATCTGAGTTCCAAGTCAAACTAGATATTTTTTCCATGGAACACCATTTTCATTAAAAGAATGACAAATGATAGCTATTCTGACTTTGGTCTTTCACGCATATTTTCTTAAAATTAACAAAGTCAGCCTGTCACTTCAACAGAATGGAATTTGTTGCCAATGACAGAATTTAAACTTTCAAGTAAAATTATGTTTTAGAACTTACATCTGTCACCAATAGCTTGACAGCTTTGCAGTATTTAAATTTGTTCTGGTAAGGTTAGTGGCAATAATAATGAATGTGATTTTTTGATATGGTATAATGAAATTTGTCAAAATGTTGGAGACCTGCACAAAAGAGTGAACAAGCATTTTCCAAATGACCAATTTATGGTGTTACACAACCCTGTAGGGGTAAAATCTCTGTTCAAAGTGTAAAACAGACCAATGAGTTTTAGTGTAACAGAGTGTGAAAGGTTCACTGACATGGTTTCGTATTCCATATTGCAACTGATACTCAAGAACTACTGCTTGTCAGATTGCAGTGTCTTGATTATCTGAGAAAGGCATTAAAACCTTCCTCCCCTTTCCAACCAAAAAAGCAGATCATAACAGATTAAATACAGAAACTGATATGAGAATCTAGTTATCTTCTAATTAGATTTTTTTATTTTAGAAAATATAACTATCTTCACAAAATATATTAGCTCTGTTGACATATAATGGGTTTATTATTTTAAAATAATATTTTTAAAATTTAAGCTTTAGTTTTTGGTATGATAAAAAGCCACAGACATAACCCACATACACAAAAGTTCTTTGAAGTCCTCAATAATCTTTTAGCGTGTACAGGGGCCCTGAGATCAAAACATTTGGGAAGAGCTGTTTTATTTTAAGAACTATGTCATACCAAATCTTACCACAGCTATTATCATCAACCTAATAGGAAACACTTGTATTGAACTGAAATTAGAGGCATTCTATTGATTGATCATGTTATATGCAACTAATTTTTTCCAGCTGGTCACATAACATCTGTTCACTGGAATATAAATAGCAATTATTTGGGGGACAATTATTGGAGGCAGGGAATAAAAAATCTGATAGTTAAGATTGCACTTATTAGAAACAGGTATTTCAACATTATTTTAGGCATTTTGAAATGTAAACCTCCTTTAATTCTAAATGAATGACCAAAACTTTGCTGTGGAAGTAGATATATTTGCTAACTTGGTATTTAAAATTTTAGATAACAAACATATGTCTTTGCCTCAACTCTCATTGCACATTTCTGATTATGACTTTCCTCTGCTCAGGCATACAGATTATCTCCACAAACACAGAGAAAAGTGCATCTCAACACCTTATCACACATTCAAAGTCTTTTCCAATTGGTCCCAATCCTCACTAGCCTTATATGCTGCTTTCCTTCTCCCTCTCATCCATCTCCACTCACTCTGTACAACAGCCATGCTAAACTTTCTCCAAATACACCCTTTCCTTGCATATCTGGGGACTTTTGAATCCCCTATTTCTACTCTTGAAATGCTTTTACTCCTCTTCTCCATGCAACAAACTCAATCAGGCCTCAAAATCAATGATAAATTTAACCTCCAATAAGAAGCTATATTTTCATTCATTAATTTCCTCAACAAACGGGATTTGCTAGGCAATGGTCAGACATGGTCCTTGCTTTCATGTGTTATATAAATAATAAACGATAAGTGGCACAATTGTGATGAATGTTTGTGTAGAAAAGTTTCAGGATGCTTTGAGAATCTGGAATAAGAAGATTTTCCAGGGTCAGGGAAGGCTCACCTGAAGAAGTAACACTTGATATGAGCACCAACTAATGACAGGGATAAACAGGAAAAGAGGGGAGGAAAGTGCTCTAGGTGGAACAAGGCTTTGTAGCAAGAGGGAGCATGTGTAGAATAGGGGCAGTAGGAAGAGCACTGTGTCTGGTGTGCAGTGAGTGAGAGCATAGGACATTTGAATTTAGGGAGACTAAGAAACCAAAGCAGGCAAGACCATGTGAGCATGTTAATGAGGTTGTCTTTAACCAGAGACTTATGAAACCATTAAACTGAAAGGATAATGGTTTCTCAGATTTGCATTTTGAAAAGATAACTGTGGTTGTTGTAGGAGAACAGAGTAGAGAGAGGTTAGAGACAAGGCAGGGAGATCTGTGATGAGGTTATTGTAATAGTCTAACTGCACAAAAGTGGTTGTTTGGATTAGGAAGTAGAAGGAAAGAGGTGGATTTAAGTGACTTCAAGCAGTGAAATTGAAAGGATGGTGCGTGATGGCTTGGCTATGTGGGGTAAGGGAGAGACAGGTGTCAGGGATGATACCTGGGATTCTAGCTTGTGCAACTGAATGCATGAAGTGTCATCCATTGAGCCAGGCAGGCCCTAGAAGAAAGCAGGCTTAGGATAGAGCTCCTGACTTCCCCGAGAAGTAGTGACCATTGTGACCTTAGTGTCATACCATTATTACAGCACTTTTCTTTGTGTATGGACATTTGCCAATTTTGAATTTGGGATTGTTGGTATTATCTGCCCTGCAATGGAAGAATCCCCTATTATGTGAGCCTTTATAGGAGACAGAACACAACTTCCCAGTACAGAAAACAGAATGGATGAGATGCGATTTCTGTTCAACCCTGACATAAAGGTCTCAGACAGGTGAACTGGGGTTTGGCAATTATTTGCTTCCATATAAGATTTCGAATTTGGAGCAAGTAGAGAAAAACTGAATTGATAATTGATTTCACTATAGCAGTGTTCAGTAGTGACCATAGAGGTGACTGACTAGGTGAGATGGCAGTGGTGTCTACCATAGGCCATGGCAGTGGTGCCAGGGGCAGCATTCTAATCAGGCTGTTTCTGCAGCATAAACTTTGCTATTAATCCTGCTGCTCATCCTCCCTTAATGCCTACCCATTTTCTGAATCTGCTTCCATGGTCTTCTGATTGAGGATAAATTGATGATGATGATGATGATGATGACGGTGGTGGTGGCAGTGGTGATGGTGATGATGGTTAACAGAATGCTTCATATGAGTCAGGCCCTGCTCCAGTTAGTTCACGTATATTCGATGCATTAATCCTTCTGCCTTCATCTGATGAATGAAAATCTGAAGCCCAGAGTGGTTGAATAATTGGTTTATAGGTCCTACAGCTAGTAACAGATAAAGACAGAATGGAGACCTCAAAGCCTGGCTCCAGAACCAGCCTTCTGATTAAGAATGGATTCTGTGGCTTGTAACCAAGAACCCTGGCTGGTACATTTCATTCTGTGGTCTGTTTTCTCCTGGAAGCCCAGAACATGTTAGGGGTAAATATTGGGTATCATTTTGCCTGACACAATACACTTGTAGTTGACATTCTGAGTACTCAGGGTAGCAGCGGGAATGGTTCTCCCATGATTCATCTCCCCTCCTTACCTGCAGGCACACATAGCCCTGCTACTTGCCTCTGCTCAACTGCTGCACGGGGTGGGATCGCGGCACCGCACTCTTTGGTAAACGCTTTCTCCGCTCCATGGTACTGTTAACCCAGGGTTGCAGGTGCCAAAGCAGGAATGAAAGCTCCCATTGTACAACACCCATGCAAGGGATCCATGTAGAGCTTTCTGTGGGGACAAGGGAATGCTGAAAACCAGCTGACAACACAAGAAGACAGAGTGAAACTGTGTAGTTTCGATTCCCTGGGAGTGGGGGAGTCCGTTTGTTCAGAGCAGCTGCAGCAGCTCAGAAACATGTAGTGTCCACATTCCATGTGCAGAACTCTCTGTGCACAGAGCCAGTGAAGCAGCAGCCCCTGAAGGTGATGCTGCCCTTCCCTGGGGACTTCCTGTTGCCCTTTAAGCCTTTCAGTGCTGAGTTTGAAAAAGGTCAACAAGGCTGAATTTGGGATGAGGGCTCTTTGACCGAGAAGCTCCTCAGAGGACAAAGGGACTGGGAGTCAGGGGTCTGGGGTTACTCTGTGGCTTCCAGTCTACTGATGTGGGACATCACATGGCACAGTCTGTCTGGAGCTTCCTTACCAGAAAGTCAGTGTGTAACTGCAAAGTTTCCCTGACATTCTTGGATAACTTGTGACCTAAAAGTCATTCAAACTGGGTTGGAAAGACAGATTGTTCCTGCTCTAACATCTTTGAGGATTGCAAGCTTTTCTAACTCGAGCCCAGAGACAAAAAGCAGTTCGGAACTGTCCTTGGAACTTTACTTCCTTTCCTAAGACTAAGACAGGATTTGAGAGAGCACAAATGCATCAGGGAATGTAGCTTCCATTCCCATTCACCACCACCCTCACTCCTGTTCTTGAAGGAGGTGGCAGTCCTCACCATTCTAATGTATGTGGTGCTCTCTGCTGGCAGCTAAAATCTTTTTGTTCCCTGAAACAGGATGCCTCTGTAATCCTGAGTCACCAAACCACAGGGAGCAGCTGAGAGGATTTGGCTAACAGCCAGTGTCTGGGCCCTCCCACTCCCTAGAAGACCTCCTTCACCTGTTGTATGATCAACTACCCTTCCTATCAAAGTGCAATTGCAATTAAAACCCCTACTTCTCCTCTTCCCTCTCTCAGTAGCTCTCTGCTTGAGGTTGTCATACCCTCCCGACTGGGCCAAAGCTGTAGCTCCTCTTCTACAGGCAGGGTGCCTATCAGGAAAATGGGTCTTATGTTTCTCTCTTTTGTTTTGTTTTCATTTTGTCTTGTTTCTCCAAATGGTAGAGCCAAGGGCAACAGTGCCATGGGGCAGGGGTAGGGCCAAGGAATGCTTTGATGGAAAAGGAGGGGGGCAGGTATAATGCCTCTCCTTCACAGCTTCCATCAGCAAACACCCCCCTCCATATATGTGTTAAAACTAGGTGAAAACAGTATGTTTTCTGTGCAAATGCAACTCTAAGACAAATCCCCCGGCCCCACTTTCTTGTCAGATCATTGCTACTACCCAACTTCCTGATACAGAAATTCCTGGTGCTGCCACAGCCGCATGGATCAGAGACCAAAACCGGCTTCAAAAGGTCACAATCTGTACCATCACTCATTTTTCATAACTGATTTTGTTAATTCCTACCTATCTCATGTTGCCCTCAGAATGGCTATTCTCCGTCAGTGTCCATCACAATAATGAGAAATAATAAAAAAGTAGCAGGACACCATAGTTATCCTTCTTCAAGCCAAGAAGACACACATCAGAAATGCTGATAGCGGGTTATCAGAAGAAAATGTATTTGCAGACTTATTTTTTAATTAAAATGTGAGAAAAGCAAGGTGCATAATTGTATTTGTAAAAAAAATGGCTGGGGGAGAGGTAAAGGAGTATGTGTAGGGGTGTGTGTGTGTGTGTATATATATATATGTATATCTTTCATGTAAGTAAACTATCTGGAAGGATTCACAAAATTAATAATGGCAAATATTTATTGGCACTTATTTTGTGACAGGTACCATTCTAAGCATTTTAGAAATATTAATTCACTTAATTCTCATAAAAACTCCATGTGGGAGGTATTTTATTATCCCCATTTTTCAGGCCAGAGAACCAAGGCACAGAAAAATTAAGTATTCTGCCAGAAGTTACACGTCTGGAGAGTGCAGAGCCAGAATTAGACCTGAACAAGCTGTTGGCTGCCTCTAGGAAGGAGAACTGGTTGGCTCAAGAACAGGAGGGAGGAGGGAGGCTTTTCCTTTTATATCTCTTTGTACCTTTTGAATTTTGAACCACAAATTTGTAATATATAGTTAGTGCATATATGAATATATATTTAAATTAATAAAATAACTTAGAAATAAAAAATTAAAAATTAATATTAAAAAGCAAGGAAAACATACATGTTTTTTCTCTACCAACTATGCTATCCCAGAGAGTCGGTAGTAGTGCAGTGGTTAATGACTCAGAGGCAGACTGCCTGAGTTCAAATCCTGCTTCTGCCAATAAACTTGGACAAATTTATATTCTCTCTGTGCGTGTGTGGGTTATTTTAAGGATTAAATAAGTTAATACGTGTAAAGTGCTTAAAAGTGTATTTGGCACATACTAGTGGCTAGATATATTTTCGCTTTCATCATCTAAAGTTAAAAACCTAAACTCATTCAACAGTCAATAAATATTGAGTGTTTATTGTATACCGGACATCGCTTTAGGCTCTAGGTATAAAGCAGTGAATAAAACAGAAAAAAAATTAAAGATCCTTGCCTTTATGGAGCTATTAAGTCCTCAGAGACTGAGAGAGAACATTACTTGGGGCAAGAAAATAAAACAGGCATCATAAGGTAGGAGAATAAGTGATTGAAAAAGAACATAAGATGTATCCGTTCACATCAGCAAAGTCTCATGGCATGTCACATCTTAGGCAAAAAATGGGATTCATAGATTACGTAGTACAGAATCACTTCATTATTCTCAGAATTTATATAAACCCCTAAACCTAGACAAAAGTAACAATAATTTCTCTTATTATTTATGTACAAGTCCTATCTACTTCGAAAGGGGATTTACAATGGAACATAACCAGAAAATTCATTTTTAAAAGAAAAAGATAACTCATATATGTGTATTTTGGAACTAGAAAAGACTCTAGAAAAATTCTACTCATAACTTAAATAGTCTTGTGGAAAGTAAATCTTTTCAGACTAGTTTCATTTCTGTGTGACTCGATGGTCAAGAAAGCATTGTGATGTTAATTTATCTCAGAATCATGTCAGGGGAGTGTGTTAAGACAAACAGCCTGGCTGATCCAGCGGAGACACACATTCATTCATTTCACAGCCAATACTCCATTAGGCATGGTTTCTAAGTTTTGGAAAATAAGAATAAACTTTACAGAGAGGTTGGAAAAATCAAGAAGTAAAGTAAGGGCCTGTGGACAATGATATCCTGTGGTGGAGGGATCGAAAGCCTCGGCATGGAATGGCTTCTTGCTCCCTGGAGGGGTACACTTTTCACCTAATCCCAAAAGTCTTTCCTAGGCTTGTTTCTCTCTCAAATAATTAGCTTCTCCGAACACCCAGCAAGGACCATTGTAACTACTCGGTGCTTTCTCTGCTTTTATTTGCATCTACATGGTATCCTCTCTGAGAAGTACTCTGGCTGAGCTCATCTGCATGGCAAGACAAAGTAGAACATAATGAGGCTATACATGATAGGTGCGTACTAATTTCTGATGTTACTTTAAGAAGATTTCAAAATAGCATTTTGCTTCAGTTTTTGTTATGGGGAAAATCCATTTTTGTTGTTGTTACGAGTGAATCCAATTTTTCTACATTAATAGGTAAGATTCTCTCTCTCCTTGTAAGTTCCACAAGGGCAAGACTTTTTGACTATTTTCTTCATTGTTATATCCCCAGCATTTAGAACAGTGCCTAAATGGACACACCAGATGTTCAATAAATACTTTTTCCTAAATGAAGAAAATAGACATAGAACCCACAAAGTAAATGACGTTAAATTCTCAAAAGAGTTGAAGAATTGAGACCCAAAGAGTTTATTGGATGTACCTCAGGCCACCAACTAGAATGCATTCCAGGTCTGTGTGACTGTGAATTCTACCTGCTCTTTGTAATGTCAAACAAAATCATACTAATACCCTCCAGCTTCGCCTTAGATCTAGAGGAACAGAATACCTACATGGGCTATGGTGCTGCACTTAGGTTTAGTTTGTTTGTGCTGTCTTTTCACAGAATTGAGAGATTTTTGAAAATAGAGATCCCTATATTCTGCAATGCATGTGTCTAGCTCTCCTCTTTTCCCATGCGTGCCACTCACCTCCATTCAGATAAAATACAGGTGCCATGGAAGATGAACAGCATCTGCTCACCAAAGCAACACAACAGCTGTTTCTAGGAGTCCCTGGACTATATCAGTACTGCTAACTAAACACATAGGAAAAGAAACAATGAAAACTCTGTGAAAGCAAGGGTTTCTGCCTGTTTTGATCACTGAGAAATACCAATCACATAGTATATCATCTAAAAAAACAGAGCTGAAATACTAAGGAAAATTTAAAGCCAAGGAAATTATACACCTTGGTTTTAACTCACTGCCATAGCTGAAATAGCCAGTTTGAATATTCATTGATTTCATTTTCCATACTTTGAAATGATTTGCCATGTATTGGTGGACATCAGAGAAAGGGTAATGAAAACAAGTCATGGAAAGGTATAAGATATCCCTTTATGCTGTTCTGATAAGTAATTTTGAAGCACCCACACATTTTGTTATATTCTATTTTGATATATTAAATATTATAACATGACCAGTAGGAATTTTGCTTGATTTATAACCAATATTTTCTTAAGTGCTCTTAGTTTTGTTGCTTCTGTATCCAAAGTTTGTTTCAATCCTGCTGCATGAGTTTTATTCCTGAGGGTTACTTTCTGAAAGCAGAATATCTAATTCTGGAACTCAATCCCATGGAGGTTAACTGTCCTACAAACTCAGGACACTAAGGGGAACCCCAAATGGAAAGTGCTTATGCCAGAGGTGGGAATTCATGAGATATAGCAAACATTTATAAATATTTAAATAGAAATCATTGCCATGTCCAGCCTTAAGCCTCTGCTTGATCAAAATTCTATCACATAGCAGTGGGTTGCTTTTTCTAGCTGTGATAACCAGAACAATTTTCCCATGCTACCAAGTTAAAGGGAAGAGAGCTTAAAAATACATATATAGGTCAGGTAATGTGACCAAGAGGTAGCCCCTGGGTAGGGGAAAGGAAGTATTGTGGACTTCGGTCTGATCTGGAATCCATGTGATTCCAACAAAGGCTTTTACCTCTTTCCTGGAAATAAGTGTGATTGTTGGAAAAGAGGAAGAACAGACTGAGCGCCATCAACAGAACAACAGAGCTCTCACTCCTTGCTTAGTTTCTTCAAGGATCAAGACCAGTTTTACCGTGTGATAAATGAATGCGGACCTTCCTACTGAGGTAATAAAGAGGTCATTACTTCATAAAGTATGATGATTTACAAAGTATGGTAATGTCCTAACAAAACCTAAGCAACGTTTCACTCTCATTAGAGTGCTTTGAATGTGAATAAAGGACATGTGAAGACTAATACATTATTTAATCAGTTACAAAGACCACAGTTCAGATGTTAAGTTCATGTCTTTTAATTTGATGTCTACAATTATTTGTTTGTAAGACCACAGGTGACTTACTGAAAAGAGCTATGCTTGTTGAAAACTACTTTGCTTAGAAATATGCCCTGTGCTCCCATTTCAAATATTGCATCAGTGAAAAAGAAAGAAAACATTTCATTGAAAATTCCCTTGTGTTTTCTGCTCCACCGATACCATGATTTATTTTCTTCACGAAGAACAAGGAGTCACCACAATTTCAAAAATATTTTCCATGATACCAAGGCTAATTTTTCCAAGGCTTTTATCTTGAATAAGCCAAGCAACTTCCAAATGCATTTTTATGTCATTTGGGAGTATTTTTCTCTGCTTTTCATTATTACATCTTTTCAGTTTTTGCCAACCCGATTGTGAAATGATAAAAGAAAAACCTAGCTACTGCGAAATCAATTAATGACTGCCACTATTAGTCAAGCAGGTAGGATTTGGATTAGTTTAGGTTATAGAATGCCTTCTCGTATTGTGTTAATCATGTGTAAACAAGGCACTCATATTTAGAACAAACATTCTAGGAGGGAAATAATGTTATTAATCTATTTGTTATAAGCTTTTGAGAATTCTAACTCTATCTGATTATTCTTCCCCCATTCTCCTCCCACTGTCTGGAGGTGACTGATAATATTGTCTACAAACCGTCTTCAAGATCTTTAAATAATAAAATTATAATATTGTACTTTTCTGTTTTGAGAAGAAATGCTTCTGTGATTAATGATGTTTTGGTAGTAGCGAAAAATAACAGCCGTGTAACTAGTTCTGTCTTATGTAATCTATCTGAGGTTATGTAGTCAGAGTTTTAGATAATCCACAATATTTAAATGATATCTTCTCCCTAATTTGTACTGATCAAGAGGAAGGTTGTACCTAATTCCATGTTTGCTTGAAGAATGCGCCTATGTAGAGGTACAGAGCAATTTTTCATACGTCTAACTTCCTGCTTGGGGTCAATGGTAGATTTATTTTTAGCTCAAATGACTTGGAAGTTATATGTAAAAAAAAGTGTTATCATTTCATATATACATCAGCTCATTGATATCTGTGCACATATGAGTTAGGAACAATTTGTATTTTGATTTTTCTTGCTTTGCCTTTTCTATATGCTAAATAATGAAAGAAGAAAGAGATAAACTGTAGCCCTAAGTGTATCTAAACTTCAACTCATTCCAAATTAGAAAAATTTCATTAAATTATTTTCTCAAAAGTCTTATGACAAAGCAAATGGCCCTAGACAGTTCTGCTGATGATGGGAAGACAGCAAAGAGAAGAAAACAGATATAAAAGAATTTTTCACATCACTCAGGAAAGGTTATCTTTCCTATTCCTCACTCTCTCAATATCCTTTTAGTAGTGGCGCCTAAAATAACAAGATGATAAGCCAGGCACAACAATGAGCCCAGTGAGTTCTTAGGAATTAAGACCTCTTGGGCAATGGACTCCAATAGGAAGAGTCAGAGACAGTCCCATTGGACTGAAGGCTGCCTCTTCCTATCAGCTCTGACTGCTACTCACATCGTGGTCACTGCCACCCTCCTTTGAGAAAATATTTTGTTAATTTTCAATTTGTTTTGCTGACTACTAAAGGAATACCCCAAAAGGTTAAAAAGGATATGAATAGATAATTAAGTAATTAACAAGAAAAGAAATCCAAGTGGCTACAGAATTTTTGAACAGCCACTGAAGTCTGGTTTTAAACTGATAAGAACAGATCCTAGTCCAAAGGCTGAGAAGCAATTAGGATCTGGGTTTAAAATGACCAGATAACATTAGACATTTTTCTCATCTCCCAGAAATCACCCAAATGCAACAGAGGTACAAGACCCAGACATGCTAACTCCAGTTTTGATTAAACTGACAGACTTTTGAAACTCAGAACCACAAAATAGAAGGTAAGGCTGCCCAAAGTTATAATAGGCAACAGGGAAGTGGGAAAGATATGGAACATGCATGTAGCTACAGATCTCAGAGAAAGCAGAGCCCAATTCTCCTTCCAGTGGCAGAGCCCAAGGAGAACAACTCGCTTGACACAGTGGAAAAGCAGTGTATGAGTTGGTTCACTGTGCCTCCCTAGATTATTATTATTTTTTTGGTACGCAATCTAAAAAATATGACAGTGTGACAAAACAGGGATTTATAAAGAAAAGTCATTTTGGAGGAAGCAGTTTGTGAGACCATAAGAGAAGGAGAGAATGTACTGCATTATGAGTAATTCTACAGGGCAGTTCTCAGTTCACTGAGAGAACTAATGGCTAAAAATATTCACTCACACACACATCACATGTCATTAAAAAAATTTTTTTTTTGTATGCAGTAGAGCCATGGCCACATGCCTATATAAACCTGAATTAAATAGCCCACTAAGAATTTACCTCATTTGTATGTGAGTAATCATCAGAAGGAAACTATCACATGACATCAGAATTTCTCAGAAGTGGGAATGGGGTGAGAAAGAAATAAGAAAAAAGAGACACTTCACCAAAGAAGATATATAGATAGAAAATAGCATATAAAAAGATGCTCAACACCATGTGCTATTAGGTAATTGCAACATGAAACAACAATGAAGGATTATTGCACACAGAATGGCTAAAATTCAAAACGCTTACAACACCAAGTGCTGGTGAAGATGTGGAGGACTGGGAACCTCATTCACTGCTAGTAGACATGCAAAATGCCACAGACACTGTGGAAGACAGTTGGACAGTTTACTACAAAATTAACCAATGTTACCATATGATCCAGGAATTGCAATCATTAATATTTACCCAAATGAGTTGAAAATTTATGTTCATAAGAAAATTTGTTCACAGGAGTTCATAGCAGTTTTATTCATTATTGCTAAAACTTGAAAGCAACCAAGATATTCTTCAGTAGGTGAATGGATAAATAAACTGTTGCATATCCAGGCAATGAAATACTACTCAGCACTAAAAAGACATAAGGAGTGACATCAGTAAGATGGTGGGCTATGAAGCTATAGGCTCTCTCTTCCCCACAGAGAAACTGAGTTAACAAAAATATATGAACCAGAATACCGTTGTGAGAACTACAGAGACCAGTTAAGATGCTACAACACCCAGCCATTGTAAAAGCAAGACAGGATTCCAGTGAAAAGAACAGAAAAATCTTCAGCATTTGTGCCCCTTCCCCTATGTAGCATAGTAGAGAGCTACTAGGAGAAAACTTTCCATATCAAGATCCCTCCCTCAGGACACATGTAAAAGGTGGATCATGCATCCAACTTTCTGGCTCATCTGGGGGCTGCTTGAGGGACTAGTTTCTGTCTTGCCTAATCCAGAGCATTGATGGGATCAGTGCCAGAGTTTGAAAGCAGATGAAAAGAGATGAGCCCATATTAGAGCTGCAGTTCCACAGTTATCAGAAGGAGCAAAAGATCAGAAAAGGTTTGAGACGTCCTAGAACCTCCAGCAGGGCCGAATGGTGAAGGTCTTCCCCTTTACAAAGCCAGCATACAAAAAATATGAGTGGTGGTTGTTTTTCCAAATGCCTAAATCCCAGCAAAAAAATAATAAGGTATAATGGACAGATGTTTGTGTTTCCTCCAAAAGTTGTATGTTAAAATTGAATCCTCAATGTGATGGTATTTAGAGATGGGGTCATTGAGAAGTAACTAGGTCATAAAGGTGAAGCCATCACGAGTAGGATACCCTTATAAGAAGAAGCCAGAGAACTAATTTGCCTTGCTGGTCATCTGAGGTTATATGGCTGTCTGCAACTTAGAAGAAGGACCTTGCCAGAGTCTGATCATGTTGTCACCATGATATCGAACTTCCAGCCTCCAGAACTGTGAGAAATACGTTTATGTTCTTGATAAGTAACCCAGTTTATGATATTTTGTTATAGCAGCTTGAAATAAAACACAAGGCATATAAAGAAGCAAAAAACACATGGCCCACTCAATGGAACAAAATAAAATTCAAGAAACCAACCTCAAAAAACATATAAATCTATCACCTGCCTGATAAAGAATTTAAAATCGCTATCATAAAAAATACTCAGTGGGCTAAAAGAGAACACAGTCAGAAAACTAAGCAAAGTCAGGAAAACAATGCCTGAATAAAATAAGAGCATCAACAGAGATAGAAATTATAAAGAACCAAATAGAAATTCTGTAACTGAAAAATACAATAACTAAACTAGAAATTTTACTGGAATGGCTCAACAGCAGACTTGATAAGGCAGACGAAAAAATCAGCAAACATGAAAAGAGGTCATTTGAAATCATCGAGTCAAAGGAGCAAACAGAAAAAAGAATGGAGAAAAGTGAAGATCGCTTAAGAAACTGTTGAGACACTATTAAGGGTATCAACATACACATTATGGGAAACTCTGAAGGAGAAGAGAGAAAGAGGAAGAGAGCTTATGTAAACAAATAATGTTTGAAAACTTTCCATATCTGAGGAAAGAAATGGACATACAGACTCATGAAGCTTAAAAACTACAGCTAGGATAAATCCAAAGAGAACCACACTGAGAAACATTATAAGCAAACTATGCAAAGTCAAAGACAAAGAGAAAATCTTGTTTTTGAAAAGCAGAAGGAGAAAAGTGATTCGTCTCATGTAAAGGGATTTCCATTTGCTTATCAGTGGATTCCTCAGCAGAAACTTTGTAGAATGGAAGAGAATGGGGTGATATATTCAAAGTATTGAAAGAAAAAAAACCTGTCAACCAAGGGTATTGTATCTGGCAAAACTATCTTTTAAAATGTGAAAAACTAATACTTTCTCAGATAAAATGTGAGAGTTCTTTACTACTAGACCTGCTCTACAGAAAATGCTAAATAGAATCCTTCAAGTTCAAATGAAAGGATAGTAGATATCTACATGAAGCCATACAAAAATACAAGGTTCTCTGGCAAAGGTAAATACATGGAAAAATATAGCAACCTCTACTGTTGTAATTTTTGGTACACAGAATTTAACAAAATACTAAAAACCCTATAAATCCATGTTGATGGGTCTATTATATTTAAAGATGTAATTTGTGACATCGGTGACATAAAATGGGAGATTAGAACTGTAAAGAAGTAGAGCTTTAATATGTGATTGAAGTTATTAGTTTTAAATAGAATGCTGTAACTTTAAGACATTTTATATATTTTCAATGGTAGTCACAAAGAAAATATCTGTAGAGTATAAAATGGAAATAGAAAGGTAATCAAAGGATATCACTAAAAAAATCAACAAAACATGAAGGAAGGAAGAGAAAAGGATGGACAAGAAAGCTACAAGATAAAAAGAAAACAATAAACAAAATGGCAATAAATAATCCTTATGGGTACTTTAAATGTAAATAGATGAAATTTCCCAATCAAAAGACATAGGTTGGTTGAATGAATTTTTTTTTTAAAAGGATCCAACTATGTACTGTCAAAAAGAGACCTACTTTAGATCTGAGGACACACACGGGTTGAAAGTGTAAGAATGGAAAAAGATGTTCTATGTAAATGATAACCGAAAGAGAGCAGGAGTGGCTACACTAACCCAGACAAAACAGACTTTAAATGAAAACCTGGTGCAAAAGATGAATAAGGACATTATATAATGATTAAAAAGGTCAATTTACCAAGAAAATACAATAGTTATAAATATTTATGCACCAAATCTCAAAGCTCTGAAATATATGAATGAAACTTTGACAGAATTGAAGGGAGAAATGGACTGAAGCACAATAATACTAAGAGATTTCAGTACTCCACTTTCAATAGTGGCTACAACAACCCCAGTGAAGATTAATAAGGAAATAAAGGACTTGAAAAACTCTACAGACTAACTAAACCTAACAACGTATACAGAACAGTCCACCCAACAGCAGAAGAATATACATTTTTCTCAAATGCACATGGAACATTCCACCAAGCTATGAAAAGACATGGAAGAATCTTAAATACGTATTAGTAAATGAAATAAGCCAATCTGAAAAGTCTATATACTATATAATTTCAACTATATGACATTCTAAATAAGGAAAACTATAGAGACAGTAAAAATATTAATGGCCGCCAGTGGTTAGGTGGGAGGGATGAATAGGCAAAGCACAGAGAAATTTTAGGACACTGAAACTATTCCATATAATACTATAATATGATACAGAACACAGCACACATGTCATTATGCTCGTCAAAACCCATAGAATGTACAACACCCAAGAGTGAACTCATGAAATGTATAATACCAAGAATGTAAATTATGGACTTTGGGTGATAATGATGTGCCAATATAGGTACATCAGTTGTAAAAAATGCACCATGCTGATGTGAAATGTTGATAGTGGGGGAGGCCATGTGTATGCGGGGGCAGGGAAATATGGGAACTCTGTACTTTTTGCTCAATTTCTCTGTGAATCTAAAACTGATCTAAAAATTAAAGTCTATAAAAACTGATGTTTTCCTATATAACAACATAAAAAGATGTCCAAGGAATTTTGGTTAATACAAAATAAATTGTAGAGCAATATGCTCAGTATTATGTTTTTATAAAATTGTTATATAAATATATATATATGTGTATATAAGGTATATGTGTGTGTGTATATATATATATACACATGAATAGTTTGGAAATATGAACTGTATTTTTTTTGCTAGTAAGCAGAGATCGGGGAATGAGTGGGGAGATGTCTTTTATTTCATACATTTCTATGCTTTTTCAAGTTTACAGAATATTTATCACTATTGCAACTATAAATGCATATCTGGAAAAATTGAGTAACATGCTCAATATAAGCAACTGGAAAACACAGAAAAGTATAAGTAAAAATTATTCTTCTCTTCCACCCTGAAATAACCACTTTAACTACTCTGGCATATTTCTTCCCAATGTTTTGTCTAATATATCCATTTGTGTGTATTTGTGTGCATGTAAATATATTGAGGACATACTGTACATAAAATTGTATTCATGTTTTTTCACTTAATACTGTGAATATATCCTCAAAGATATTACTTAATAATAATACCATTTCATCTTGTTAATGTACATTAATTTAATCATTCCAATACAATTAGGCAATTAAGGTGTTTTGTGTATTTTCTATTATAACTACTCCTTTAGGATAAATTTCTAGTAAAGGAATACTAAGACAAATAATTTGATCACTTTTAAGGCTGTTTTATATTGCCAAATTGCTTCCCAGAAAAATTGTGTCAATTTATACTTTATGAGCATTGCATGAAAATTTCCATCTCCACATATTCCTTAACAAAGTCTTAAACATTTCTTAAACATTTCTAAAGAGTCTGACTATCACATCTGGTAATCATAGCAGCAAATGGAAAATGGAGGAGAAAAGAGGAGGCAGCACTTCTTCAGTGAAGGATAGTGTGGCTTCAGCCCTTTTAGAATTAAAATCAACTCTATTCTTGCTCACAGATTCTCATGTCTTTCACCTTAAGATAGTAACTCCAATGTTCCTCATGACCACCAGCATAATCTTGATGATGTGTCTTAAATCAGAGAATATTCAGGAACCATATGTGCCATGCTAGAGTTTTGAGGTTTTGTTTCAGTGTTGTTTGGAACATTTTAACTTGCCTGTCACCTGGTTTTATTTGGATTTATGTTAATGCTAATATTCCTGGTTGCATTTACTTTTCCATAAAGAATAAAATAAATTTAAAAGATTGTCAAATAGCAATTATCTTATGCCCAACTGAATACTTACGAATGAAGAAAAGTAACAGTTAATATGAAATAAAATAAATGGTACAAGAGATAGAATGTGTTGGAACACTAGGCACAGCAAGCTAACTTTTAAGCTGTTTTAGGGTTATATATCTCACTTCTCTGGTATACCAAAAGACCAGGGAACCATTTGCTATAGAGAAATAAAAGAGCTTCTCAGCATCAATCCAACAGAAAATCAGGCTACATTGTTCAGAGAGGCCACAAGAGTTTCATGCCAGATAAAAGTCTGAGTTTACCCCCAGCCCCCAAAACTTGGAATAAATAAATCATTGAAATTCTCACCCCTTAAATGTAGACATGAAAACACCAGTGGGCATCTGTCTGCTCATCACCATGGGGATGTTAAGATTCACATCTCTTTACAGGCAAGCAGGGCTTTTCATTAAGAGCTTGACCATGGCTTCACCCTTCTTCTAATCTCAATAATATTTCATGGCTGAACTCCAGGAGCTTATAAATTTTGTTTGTGTATTTTTTCTCTTTATTCCACTTTTGGAAATTAGGCTTTTACATATACAAGAGCAGACATGATCATTCAGATCATTCAGGCATTATTTGTATCCTTTTATATATATATATATAATTTTTTTTTTTTTTTTTTTTTTTTTTTTTTTTTTTTTTTGAGACGGAGTCTTGCTCTGTCACCCAGGCTGGAGTGCCGGGGCAGGATCTCGGCTCACTGCAAGCTCCTCCTCCCAGGTTCATGCCATTCTCCTGCCTCAGCCTCCTGAGTAGCTGGGACTACAAGTGCCCGCCACAATGCCCGGCTAATTTTTTTTTTTTTTTTTTGTATTTTTTTAGTAGAGACGGGGTTTCACTGTATTAGCCAGGATGGTCTCGATCTGCTGACCTCGTGATCTGCCCGCCTCGGCCTCCCAAAGTGCTGGGATTACAGGCGTGAGCCACCACGCCCAGCCTCCCTTTTATATTTTTTGCATGTGAATTTGTGGTGTGCAGCAGAGGGCAGATTGTATGTGGGAAAATGAAAGATGTGTTGATAACGTCAAATGCCGAGATTATCTTGGTCTTCACTTAAAAAGCAATTCTTCATTATGCTTATTTTAAATGAATATAAAATGTTGTCTGTTCCCTGCCAATTTATAATTTATTGCAGGCAAATACCAGAATCCATTTCCTATGTCATTTTACCAAAGCGCCCTTGTACTAAATTTGTTTCCTTTTGGTTATTGAAAGCCATCATATAAGAATGCTTACTTACTCCCTCATTGGAGAAACACTTTAGTTAACAATTCTGCAGCACTGCTTTGTTGTGGGCATAAAAGAGGTGGCAAATACAGTTTAAAGTCTAGGTCTATGGCTGGTGTCTTTGTGTATCGATTTCTTTGTAAATAAGAAGGTGGATGCCATCTACAGTGACTCTGCTGACTCAATGGATAGATGATGGCGGTGTTGTACCCTTGTGTCTCTGTTTCCTCATTGTTATGCAAAGACTCTGGGTGAACAGCATTATTTGAGACAGATTGGAATTAACAGGCAGAAGAGCCAGTGGCTGCATGGGTCTCTGTTCTCTTGGCTTCCTGCAAAAAAAGAAATGCTTAGGCTGGAACACATCTAGTTACACTGAGGATCTGGGTTCCAGAAGAGACTCTTTTCTGTGGCTCTCCCTTTTTTACAGAGTAAGCCTGAGAGCAGCCTGGAACGGAGTGAATAAGCATTTTGGGCTTAAGTTCCTGGAAGTCTGAGCTCAGGTGCCAGCTGTTTAAAGGGGAGTTCTGGGAAAGACACCCGCCCACTAACTAGAGATCTGTGAGAAGTTGAGTTTGGACATAGCCTCCTTGCTGGCTGGGGAGTCTAGGGCACCTGCTATCTGTTTTCAATAAATTGCTAATTACCCACTGGGGTCATTCATCAGAGAATCCTGTTTGTCTTCATGTCCACTTCTGAATTGGAATATTGTTGCTAGCAGCTATCTTCTTGTTAACCTATTCATTGGCATAATGACATACAACAAGTAAATGTGATTGATTTTTAAAAATTGGACTCAACTATGATTGAAATAGAATTATGGGTCATTTTCAGCACCAGAAATCATCAGCAACAGCTAGTTATATCTTTATTTACTAAAATGTGATTATCGAGGGGAATGTGTTTCCATTTCAGTTTTGATGACTTATTTTTGGTTTTCAGCTGTGGGACAGTTTTTTTTGTTTTGTTTTGTTTTTCTTTTTTTGCTTTATAATGTAGACATTTAAAGACCTACTTTTATAAACATCGAGAAAGATGAAAGATAATTTCACTGAGAAGAAGCAAATCTGTTCTGCTAACTATGGTAAATTTCTTTAGATGTTTTAGAATGGAATCATCCCATTTCAGCTGCACCAAGGTCTTCATTAAAGAGGAATGTTTAGGCTGAAACTTTTAGCTTTTATTAAGTTGGCAGCATGTCTTTGAGTATTTTTCAGACTATTTCATCTGTTTTTTCCCTTATAATCAGGTGAATTCTATCTAGGAGATAATGAATAAAATTATGAGAGAGTGAATATTAATCCAAAGTCTAAATTAAGGGTGGCCTTCCTGAAGTCTCTATGCAAATCTTATCTAATCATAAAACCCCCACAGAGAAAGATTATATAATTCATCTTGTTCAGTTGGATTTAGCAACTATTGGCCTATTGGATAGCAATGGCCCTTTGGGGAGTGAGGCTGAGCCAGGAAGGCTCCAGCTATGGCCTAATAACCCCAATGCTGGGTCTCAGGCACCAGCTGACCTCTGAGAAAGAGACTTTGGCATTTAGCTTTTAGTCTCAGCTCCAGGGTCAGCTCACATTGGCCAGTCTTTTCAGGGCAGTCTCTGTAATTGACTGGGCTTGTCCCATTTTTTTTCTTATTTGGGGAATTTCCCTTTTTCCCTTCATGTCCTAATAGGGAAGCCTCCCTTTATCCTTATTCAGCCTTCACTGACTTTCTTCAGACATCTTAGCTAAACTTCCTTATCTTTTCTTGTTGAAATAGCCTCTCTCTGGGTGATGATTTATGTGCACACAGAGCTGATAAATGGCTCTTCAGTTTGATGTTTATATAAGTATCCCTTTACTGAAATTTTTGAGAGTCATCAATAGGTCTGATTCCTTGGACAGTGATCCACTTAGTCTAGACTAGAGCAACACTAGGGCTTGTAAGGATTCAGCTGATGTCCAAAAGAGAACGTTCCCAGGGGCAAAGAACACACCATATGCTCTCGCAAGCACCTGAGGGTCCTATATGATCTCTGCATAGAGAAGGATCTCCTTGCAACTTGAATGTAGCGTGAGAGATTATGGTCTGGAAAGGCAGGGAGGACCAAATGAAGGAATTGTCGTTTTTTGGTATTTCACTAGCTGCCAATATTTTCATTTTAATTTTTGGTCTGATTTTTCATCTGATGACTTCCAGGCCTGACCCGTGCCCTCTCAGCTGCACTGAGCTGAGATTACTCACTGCATTTGACTTTATTTGTAGAATGTGCTTCAGTCTCAAGGTCCCTGGAGTCCTATGAGCTGGCTGCAGAACTACAGAAAGTAAATGAAAGACAAAATTATAAGGAAACAAGCCTTAGACATGCCTCTTGTCCCACCCTGAGAAGGACTTACTTCACCTCTAGTCATTGATCACATGTGGGAAAGAGTAAAGAGGCAATCATAAAAATTCACATATCCTTCCTAGTGCTGACAAGGGTCTCGATACTTCTCTGAAAACTGCTTCCTTGAAAGAGTGGGCTGACCTCTTTCCCTGCTGATATTGTCTTTTCTTAAGAGTTTGGGAGAAATTCATGGCAAAATGATCTTGGGAATTCAAACATTGTGTTTAAGAGATGACCGAGAGAGCTATGGAAATGAGACATTAATGTTCTGAACTTGAGAGAGCCAGTCGTTTGTAGTTTTGTTGAACGCTTTGGCTTGTGTCTCCCCAAAAGGGTAATTAAAACTCATCTCAATGATCTGTAACCTCAGGCAGTCTTCATTGCTTTCTATTTATTAAACAGTCGAAGGTCACACACCTGAGTTCCTGGCCTCTCTGAGCTTGAACAGTCCAGCCAAAGGACATTGATTTATCCAATCTGGTAGAGAGGACATCTCAACAAGCCTTTTCAAATCATGATGGCAGGGAAAGCAATAAAAATTCAGACAATTTTGATGATCCAGACCCCATATTATCCTAGACGGGATGTGTTTTCTTCAGCGGTTACCCTCTCTCTTCTGAGTCTTTCGGTAATCTTCCTTTTCTTTTTCTTACCTAGGGAAGGTTTACATGTGAAAATTCCCCATCTAATATAACTTGAAGTACAGGTCATTTTTCTAGGATAAGGTTACTTACACAAGGTTTCAAGAGCATTATGAGTTTAAATATTAACCCTTTGCTATTTCTTAAAACATGAATGGAAGCCTTACTAAAGCAAGAGCTGCCCATTCATTTTTTTGTTTTGTTTTGAGATGGAGCCTTTCTCTATCATGCAGGTTGGAGTGCAGTGGCACGATCTCGGCTCACTGCAACCTCTGCCTCCTGGATTCAAGCGATTCTCCTGCTTCAGCCTCCCAAGTAGCTGGGACTACAGGCGCGTGCCACCAAGCCCGGCGACTTTTTTTGTATTTTTAGTAGAGACGAGGTTTCACTGTGTTAGCCAGGATGGTCTCGATCTCCTGACCTTGTGATCCACCCACCTTGGCCTCCCAAAGTGCTGGGATTATAGGCGTGAACCACCGTGCCCGGCTGCTGCCCATTCTTTTCACAGACCACAGCAGCATATGTTACCCTACACTCCAAAAAAGGCATGGAAAGATGCTGCCCTGAATCCTTTTGGGAATAGAGGAGGGTATGAGTTAATAAAATATTTCCAACAATCGTCAGTCCATCCCAGGAAAGGAATGTTGTTTATGTGCATAATTTCTTTCCTAATTACACTCCTTTTAGGAAGAACTTTTTGGCTGGAATTAGTTACAGAGATACAGTTGCTTTGTCATTGTGGACATTTACTTGAAGTGCACCCCTCATGACACATGAGGGAATGTAACAGTGCAAAATAAAATTGTTTCAAGAAAGGATCTGAGAAAAGTTGGGAAAGAGTAGCTTGCATCAGGAAAGGAGGAAGGTAGGTGGCACTATGGAAGTTGACCTTGTCAAGAAGAGAATGGTCAGAAATCAGGAAGGGAACTTGTGTCCTAAAGAATAGGTGGCTAAAGAAAGTAACAGTGACCTGAGGTGAACCCAAGTGGGTAACCATTTTAAACTTGTGAGTGCTGGACTCTGACAACACCCTGGGGTGTGGCTGTACCTTGTATGGGGTCCACAGTTTGTGCCCTCCAGTAGAGGGGCCCTGGAGTGAGAAACAGCTCTCAGAGTGCCTGGAACCCTGAAGACTCCTTATAGAGGAGACTCACTAAACAGGATGAACAGATAGTCAATCCCAAAGGCAATCTAGAGAAGGAAATCTTGCTTATTCCTTGTTTGGTGGCAATAGAACTGACTAGAAGCTAAGAGATCAAGTTCCAACCTCTGCCACTAGAGACAAAGTCCAGACTTTATTTTGCCTGTAACTATAGGTGAGAGCTGTGATTTCCTCAATCTGACATGGCTATTCTTTCTAACCAGTGCTAGCTGCTCTAAACAAGCTTCACCCTGGAAGCGGTAAAAAGAAGAATTTATATTGTCATTGTCATTTCTCTAATTTTAAGGGCTTAAAAATTAACTCTTTGTGATTAAGCCTGTGTACGCTTCCATTTCCATTTAGAAAACATGGTCTGGATTTCTTAATTTTGTAGACATGGGGATTAGGAGGGTTTAATAATGTCACATTCCAAGATGATAATATGTTGCTAAACTTCTGGGTGCTCCAAGTTTATTCCTTGTAACAGGTTTGGCAGGAACAGAACAATTACAGAATATGTGTGCCTTTGCTGGTCCAGGTGCCAAGAGGAGCAAAGGGCTGAAGTAGTGAGTCATTTAGTGACAGCCTTGTCTAGTCCCAAACAAGCCACTTATCCTGCTCTCTTCTCCACTTACTGTATCCATGACAGCGGGAGACTAGTGCTTGGATCTCCTATACTATTTCTAGAGGTTGTGAATAATAAAAAGAGTAGCAAGGCCAGGAGCAGTGGCTCACGCCTGTAATCCCAACACTTTGGGGGCCAAGACGGGAGGATCACTTGAGCTCATGAGTTTGAGATCAGCTTGGGCAACATAGTGAGATCTCTGTCTCTACAAAAAAATTAAAAACTTGACTGGGTATGGTAGCATGTGCTTATAGTCCCACCTACCAAAAAGGCTGATGGTGGGAGGATCACTTGAGCCAATGTGGTTGAGGCTGCAGTGAGTTGTGACTGTGCCACTGCACTCCAGCCTGGATGACAAAGCAAGATCCTGTTCCAAAAAAAAAAAAAAAAAAAAAATAGCAAAGAAACATTCATCTTGAATTGTACATAGTCTGTCAAGTGGCCTTAGTCTTTCTTGTGGATATTTGTTTTGACACATAAATTAGAAGAGTTGTCTCTGATCTTTTGAATTGTCCACATACAGTGTGATTAAGTATTTCTTTAGTGAGAGCTAGGTAAATATTATGGACTTACAAAATGAGAAAACATGTAATCTTGGCTGCAATTGTGGATGATAAATAAATATTGTTTTAGCTAGCATTTGCAAAATGATTCACAATTTATAAAGCCCTTGTATATCCTTGTTACATTATACTTTCAGGTTTCCAGAAGAGTGCTCATTTTCATTTAATGCAATGTTCTTAGGGGAAGTTTGAGAAAACATCTATTGCCACTAAATGATATCCAACCACCCTTCCCTTTCCTTATTTTTCTCCTTCAACAGTCATTGTGTCCAGAAAAGAACTAGATTTTTATATCACTCACGAGAGACTCTATTAGCTGCAATACAGTAAACCCACATATATGACTGGTTATTAACAACAAGGGCTTATTCCTTACTGATGCTTTATGACCATCACGGGTCAACTGGAGGCCCTTCCTCATGTCGTAATCCTCAGGTGCACAGGCTCACGGAGGCTCCATGGTGTCAGGCATTGTCGGTTACTCTGGAAGTGTCTGGGAATGTGGCACCCGCTCTCCAAGGCTTCCACCTGGATGTGACACATGTTGCTTCAGTCATGTTGTACCTCTGCCTGTCTTAGATGTCCCTTAGCCACATATAACTGCAAGAATTTGGAAATAGCAATCTTATGTGCCAGAAAGAAAAGGAACTGCAAATAATGGTGAACAATACTAATGATTACCAGAATTTCATTTACAGTAGGCCTGAACTTTGGCAAAATTGTGAAGAAAGAAAATTTTATTTTGAGTGTCCCAACTCTCATTATCATTTTTCTGTGTTCCGTACTCCTTCCTTTGGCCTCTTCAGTCACCCAGGGCTCTTTTCTTTCACCATCAGAACTGGTTTGATATTTTTGCTAATTTGTCTAATTCTAAGGCCAGTGTTATAGCTTCTGATACTATTTATATTTTTAGCTTCATTTCCGACGATGGAATAATAAGCTTTTCCTCCAATAATGGTTGGGGGGCAGTTTCTTTTTCTGTAGAGTAGTTGGGGATTGAGAGGTCAGAGCTGAGGGAGAGATCTCTTGGATTCACACCCTGCAGATGGGAGCACATAGGCAGCAGGCTCTGTCAGAGAGCTATAGCCAGCTGTGAGATGACAGTCTCTTTTCTCAATGAGCTTAAATCATAGTAGTGAAGGAAACACAAAGACACACCTATATGTTGAAATGATTCCCCCAGTCCCCCCCACAAAAAAAATAAGGCATTTCTTAGTGTGTAATCGAATAATGGTCCCCCAAAGACATCTGCATGATAATTCCCAGGATCTGTGAATATGTTATTTTACATGAGAAAAGAAACTTTGCAAGTGTGATTAAATAAGGATGTTGAGATGAGAAGATTATCCTGGATTATTCATCCCAAAGAAATCACAAGGCTCTCCATAAGAGGGAGGCAGGAGGGTCAGAGCTAGAGAAGATTCAGTAACCAAAGTAGAAGTTAGGGTGATGTGATCAAGAGTCCGGAATGTGAGTGGCTTCTAGAAAGAGAAAAAGACAAGGGACAGAGTTTCCCATAGAGCCTCCAGAAAGAACAAATTCTTATTTTAGTTTCATAAGACTCATTTCATACTTCCGACTTCCAGAACTGTAAGATAATCAATTTGTGTTGTTTTTAAGCCACAAAGTTTGTGGTAATTTGTTACAGCAGGAATAGGAAACTAACATACAGAGACTGTTTTAAAAAATGGTTCAGAGCGTAAGCTTCAAGGTTAGACAGAGATGAGTTTGAATTTTGGGTGAGCCAATTCCTCACTATGAGTGTTGGCTCAATATATACAACCTCTCTACTCACATTCCTCACTGGTAAAAGCAGGGCAACGTTAACAGCCACTTATAAAGGTTGTTGTGAGATTAAATCAAATATTTTTTGTTTGGCCCACAGTACAGCCTCAGAGCATGTTAAATACAAAAGTAAACTCACATGCATTACTGCCTGGGATGCCGCAACATGTACAATTATAACAATAACGCTTTTTACATGTATAGAAATTTCCATCTTCCAGGGCATTTGACTTACGCAGATTTTATGTAATCCTTAGTTAAACTTCATGAGAGAAATCAGAACTAGTGAAGGGGCAACAGGAAAGGAGTCAGGCTGGTTGGAGACAGGCATGACTGGCATGGCTAGTGCAGACAGCTTCATGGAGCTCAAGTGACACCTGAGCAGAGATTGATGGAAGATATTATTTTCAGTTCAAAAATATCTACTGAATACAAAACGTGTATTTTGTATATATCATGTGGCCCACACTGTGTCAGGCTCTGGAATGAAGGTTGTAGGTGTTGTCAAAGAGAAGCAAAGTGTATGAATCAAGAGAATGGCCTTTGCTTGGTTGACACAGTGTCCTGCCCACCGCTCAATGCACATCACTTCTAGCAGCTAATGCCTTGAACCTTTAGAACGTTGTCTCCTGTAGGATAATGGTTTTGCAATTTCAGTGCAAACTATCATTGTGTTCTCCCAAATTTAAATACACTGTGGCTACGGGGAATTAAGGACAGTTCACATGAAACTAAGAGGCGTAGAGTTTGAAAATTTACACTCATGGTTAATTGTGTGACTTTGCTGTGAGAAAGACCAGGGTTCAAGCTCCAGCTACTGTTTTAATGTTATTAACCTAAGTTCCCTCTGTGTGAAGTAGGACCAAAATAGTACCTACTCTCTAAATCTTTTTTACAGTTATAGTAAGCACTCTAATTTTTACTCATTATAATAATTATTCTAAGCCAGAACTTTAAAAAAGATGTCAGTTGATTAAAATAACTAAAATAGCAAATACCAAGGTAACATTTCCTGAGACAACTTATAAGGAGAGAGTTTTCTATTCCCTTGTCCTGTTTTGAAAAATGTTCTCCAAACACATTTTCTCTCTCATATATTTCTCTAATATATATATTTATTTCTTTATTTGGGGAAAAAGTCAAGAAAGCAAAAGACCTACCCTTTCATTTCAGAGATAAAATTTTAAAAAATCAACAAAGTCAAAGGGTATTGAACAATTTGTTGTTGTTATGCTTTGTTTTAATTGGCTATTATTAGAAATAACCTTAAAATCTCTTTTCTGAAACTATTCCACCACCTTTTTTTATTTCTGATTTTTCGGTCTCCAGATTGGAAGTACTTTATATCTGTCTCCTAATTGGGACTCCAAAACTTCCCACTCCTGGCTCCCAAACACTTGCTAAACTTTTAATTGCTAAAAATCCCTCTTCAAATGTGAGGACATCTGTGGGCATGGATTTATTTGGCTTTCTTCTCTCCCACTTTTGCTGCATTTTATGTAAACATTTTCAAGCTGCCTCACACAGATTCCTGTATGGTTCCCCCTAGCAACTTGTTTTGAGCCTGAACACTTTCCATTTATGACTGCTCCATGTTTCCTACCCCTTGGCCAATTTAGACCCAATGCCCTAGTCTTCTTTCCAGTCAGTGAGCTGGGTGACAGCTGACAGGAGGTGAGTAACAGATGGGAAGTTCACCTCAAACCATACTTTTGTTTGCAACAGTGAGAGTGATGATCTTGCAAAAGAAAAAGATAAGAAAGAGAGCATTTGTGGGGTCCTTCTTATTTCTTATTTTCCTGGACCTTCTTCTGGGCAATGAAAATACTTCCAGGAGGCCAAGGCAGCTGACACAGTGACTTCTCTATATGCTGTTTTATAAACTGAGTTTTCTCTGCCTGCTGCTTTTCTTTCCCACCCCCACCCCAGCTTTATTGATGTATAATTGACAAAAGTTTCACATATTTAGGGAGTACAATGTGATTATTTGGTATACGTATACCTGGTAAAATGATGACCACATAATTAACACATTCATCACCTCATATAATTAGGTTTGTTTGTGGTGAGAAAAAAATAAGGTCTACTCTCTTAGCAAATTTCAAGTGTGCAATAGAGTCTTACCAACTATACTTACCATGCTGCACATTAGATTCCCAGACCTTATTCATCTTATAATTGAAAGTTTGTACTTTTGGACCAACATTCCTGCTTTTCCCCCAACCTTTAGCCCCGGCAACGACTGTCCTACTCTCCGCTTCTGGGTTCAACTTTTTTAGATTCCACCTATCAATGAGATTTTTCAGTATTTGTCTTTCTATGTGTGGCTTATTTCGCTTAGCCTGATGTCCTCAAGGTTTATCCATGTTGTCACAAACAGCAGGATTTCTTTCTTTTTAAGGCTGAAGAGTATTCTACTGTATATACCACATTTTCTTTATTCACTGATTAAAGGACCCTTAGGTTGTTTCCATATCTTGGCTATTGCGAATAATGCGGCAGTCAACATGGGAGTGCTAACATCTCTTTGAGGTCTTGATTTTAATTCTTTTGGATGTATATCCAGAAGTCGGGTTGCTGGATCAAATCATAGTTCCATTTTTAATTTTTTGAGGAAGCTTCATACTGTTTTCATGTCTATAAGGCTTTTTCTAACAGAAAAGCAGAGACCAGACATGGCTCACTGCTTTGCCAGGCTCTTTTTGAGTGTAAATGTGCACGTCTATGTGTTTGTGTCCATGTGATTGAAAAAGGGTTAAAAAACAATCAGAACCTTAATGGACACTGGGCAAAGCTTGGTTTTGGGACGTACAAAGGGGTCAGAGATGCCTCATTTTCTGCTTTCGAGGCTTCATAGTTTTGCCTCTGAAGAGTCTCCTCCATAAAGCGTTTCATATGGAGTTTTGGAGAGAGTGCCATGTCTTAATGCCTATGCTGAGGCTGTGTTCCACGCCTCCGTAGAGCACTCCTCCTCAACCCTGTGTGGTTGGAACTCATACTCAGTCTAACCCTCCTGGCAAGCAAAATGTTTGAGAAGACTCACTTTAGAATTGCCCATGGGAAAATATGAAAGTAGTCAATGGCTTTATGATAAAAAATTAGCCACATTTCAGTGGGTCATATTATATTTTTAATTAGCTAAACTCCAAAATAAATATCAGCTCAAGAAAAATGTAAGTAATTATCTCATCTAGGCCATATATTTCTTTTATAGTTTAGAAAACTATAAAGGATTCCCACATTTCAAAAATAAAACCTCTTGGGCTGTGAGTTCATTGCTAACTGTAGAGTCAACTGTTGAGTCGATTCTTGGGGAAATAGTACGAGTAGAGACAACCTTGCCTAATATATCCGTAGAAAATATATGGCTTGAGGTTTATTCAGAAATTAGGCAGGGTGAGAAACTACATGGCATTCCTGTTGCTTCTCCTTGCTGTTCACCCACAGAGGCCCTGCTAACCAAGCCCCACACATTGTGTGAGCATCCATCTCAACATAGTGTTCCAGGGGCCCAGCGAGATCCCTGTGTTTCAACATAAGTCTGGATTGGTCAGCTAAAGGGTTAAGGTCATTATCTCCACAGCAGCGACTAGAAGTTTGTTCTAAAGTGAGCCTTTCTCAGGCCATTCTTTGCCTCCCATTTACAAAAACGAGAGCCCAGTGGCTCTGGGTCTCTATTTTAATTTCTCACATTTATCCAATTTATCTTGATTGGGAGGGGAGAATTTGGCATCACTGAAAATAGAAAAAATATAAAATATGTTCATGTTCAAGACTCTCAGAAGGTCCATTGAGAATTTTCAAATTTGGCTAAGTGTCTCTTAAAATATTCTTCCACTGTATCACTCAGCAAGTACATTGGAATAAATGGTCAGCCTGTGTGTCTATCACACCTAGGTTGTATGGCCTTTGAAGGCAGGTAGAGTTGTACTGTTAATGAGGCCCAAACTCTAGCCTGAGCTGTGCTTTCCTTAGAAATCAGGCCTTCCTAGAGACTAATGGCATAAGCTCTTCAGCTCTCTGTTTGCTTCAGTGACCAAGAATTCCCTCAGGAGAGAACTTGCTCTATGAGAAGAGGAAATTAAGATACACCAATTTCATGACAAGAACTGTGGATAATCCTGAACACTATAATGGTACCACCAGACTTTCAGCCCCTCTAGGCTTTTGCTTAGAATAAAATTTGGCTTAAAAAATAAGAGCACTCTAAAACCAAAAGGGTTGTTTTGCTGAAATCTCTTAAGGATATTGAGAGTTGCAGGTTTTGGTAATATGAGTATGAGAATCTGCAGGTGCCTTCCCCAACACTGAGCACTGGCAGCTTCTGTCGAGGCCTTAGGCACAGATGGAGATAGAGAGCTCTAGCTCTGTGGCTTGGATCTGGAGAGAAGGAGAAGAGACATTGCATGGCGGCCCAGATGCTCAGCGCACAAAGCACATGCTAGGCACTCTTTAGGACTCCTAGAACAGTCTGGGAGGAGTTTGAGAGGGGTTTGGAGCTCCCACAAAACTGTTAGGGGTCAGCACCATGGAAATACTAGTGTATAGCTATTGTTTCTCTGTTTTTATCCCTTAGCTAGGATGAAATGGCTTGGAAGACATATATACATATGTGTGTGTGTGTGTGTGTGTGTGTGTGTGTAGTTATGTTATATATTATATAATTAAATATGTAATTAATATCTTATTCATCTAATATATTACATATGTGTGGGTGTGAATTTTTGGTGTCAAGGATAGCATCTTGTACATAGAAATTCAGAGTTTTAATGAATTAATTATTGGCAATAGGCATCATTATGCAAAGAATTTTTTAGTAATTTCCATTTTGAATAAACCCAAATTATTTTAGATCCAGAATAATTTCTTTTAGGCTCCAGGCAAAGAGGCCTGGGATTGGTTTGCATGAATATGAATTATATACACATTGGGAAGAAGTTTTGGGAGTCAAGACAGCATGATGACTCCACCAGAAATCCTATTTTCAGAAAGTATATTCAGACATTTTATAAACCTTTATTGGTCATAAACAGCAAATTCCTCGTGCACAATGTTGGCAAACAAAATCATTGTTTTCTGTAAGCTATCTCTTTTAATACACAAAAATTTCTGTTCTTGGAACAATATCAAGTTATTTTTTAAGGATAAACTGCAGTAGAATGAGTTCTCTCACTTTCTTAAAGAGTTTGAGTTCTGAGGCTTTAAATATATATATATGTATATATATATCTGATTGACTAAAAAGAATAGAGGAAGAGTCTTTATTATTATAAGACAAATGATAGAATTTTATGATGGACTGTGGCTTCTCAGATCTGGCCAACTCTGAGATTCTGCTAAAGTTTACTATGTGAAAGGTCAGATGATTCATATCTTCTCCCAAAAGAAAGCATTCATTGCAAGGTACTGTCATTAAAGGAGTTATTTAATAATAACTCCTCAAATTGAAATAATACTTTATACTTTCAAATTCCTTTTGCATACTTAATCTCAATTTGTATGGATAAAATTACTCTTGCCATCTTGGCCCTCATCTATCTTGGCTGGGGTTCATTGGTTTTCCACGGACAGACACTTCAGATTTGAATAATGTTTTCTAAGATTCAATTACATTTACCTAATTGGTTTAAGCACACAAGTTATAAATGCTATACCTTGTATACTCATATTTATCATTATGCAGCAGGTTCTTAATTAATTTATAAAGTTTGCTGAATGAGGGCTATCCCACCAGCTATAGTCAAATTGAGTGACGTTATTATATTTTATTTCCTCCCCCCTAGATTCACATATACTCTGTACACATAAAGGTCAATAAATTGAGTAGAATTTTATATTGTCAGTTTTAGGCATGGGAAAAGCAGTGTAGAGTAGATCCACAGTCAGATTTCCCCAGTATTTTATGACGTTTGCCATTGAAGATGGTAGTTTCTCTAAGGTTAAGATGTTAAAAAGAATAAGCTCCTCCAAATGAGGAAATATGCTCAATTATTGTGATTTTTGCTGAAATACAAGTGAAAATTTCAGCTGGTACTTTCCTTACACAATCATTCTGAAAATGAATCTGTTTGATTGCTATCTTTCAGTTATCAATCTAGATTTTTTTCAATTATCTTTCAATTTAATCTCCACTGATTCCTAGAGCGACTAAGATGACAAGGGAATTAGAATCATCTAGTCTAGAACCATCTGGTCTGAGGGTCATAATGTGACTCATTAAAGAGGCCCAGGATGATATATTAAAACCCACTGAGATAGTAATAAATTATTTTCTAAATTATGCCTGTAATATTATTGTGTGTATCTTCCTAAGGACAGTTCGAATTCCTAAATACAAGAGGTAGAAGAGTCTAATGGGATGTTAAATCTATTCATTCAAAGATACCTCCAGGTATGCAGAAAAATCCAGTTTAAAGCTTAGCCAAGATTCTTTCTTTTTCCAGGCAAAGAAAAGATTTGAAAGATTTGTAAGCAAACACTTTATTTCTGGGACAAAGCTTGACTATAAGAAAAAAAATTCAGTTTTCTTCCCAGCAAGAAATGCCTTTTAAATGGAAAATATGATCAAATAATCTTTCATTTTTAGTCTTCACTGGCTTCCTGTTCCCTGCAAGATAAAATCAAAACTCCTTTGTATATCATGTAAGATCCTTTATGATCTGTGACATGCACTGTACCAGGCCCATCATGGGTAGTTCACATGTCATTCCTCACTAAATTCTTACAAAATTATGTCAATTTCCCCAGTTTAGAGCTGAAAAAAACAGATACTCAGAAAAGTTGCCTGAAGCCACATAGCAGTTAGGTGGGCATAGCTAGAATATTTGATATCAAATATTGTCTAACCATGCTGTGCTAGCCTCCCAACTTCCTTGCAGAAATTGCATTAAAAATGCCCAGAAAAGTCTCACACATCCCGACACGCACACACTTGCGTGCATACACACACACTACACACATCCCCACAGGGAGAGTGACACAGAGAGAGTTCTTTTCCAATTCAAATGCAAATCTGAAGGAAGAAATAGCTTGAGAATATGATGGTGAAGATAGTGAAGATGGGCTAACTCACTGATTTTGGTTGTTTCATTCCGATGCCCCAGAGCGTGAGAATCTCTAGAGAAAAATTTAAATCCCTAGAGGAAATTTTATTTCTTTTTAGCTCACAACATGTGCTGTGAATAATGATCATTCCTCTTAGAGCAGCAGGTGCCATTAAAAAAAAAATTCACAAACTCTGGGCAGCAATAACCTAGAGGAATGTGCTACTGACCCCAGAAAAGAGCTGACTTCTAGGCCTGTGCCATCCAATACAGTAGCCACATAACACTGAGCACTAGTAATGTGGTTGTTTTGAACTGAGATGTGCTTTAGGATAAAAGACACTCTGGATTTCAAAGGCTTAGTATGAAAAGGTAAAAATTTTTCATTAATAATATATTGATTACATGTAGAAATGGTAATATTTTGAATGCACTGGGTTAAATATAATATGTTATTAAAATTAATTTCACCTATTCACTTTTTAAATGTTACTACTATGAAATTGAAGACTGCATATGTGGCTTACTTTGCATTTGTTCTGGACAGCTCTAGTCAAGTCTAGGCAGAAGTGGGTCCTTTGCCGATTTCCTCCCCAGGAGGCCTCAGCTTGAAAAAAAAATGTGGAAGAGAGGAGCATTTTCTAAAAATGCAGAACAAATTTGCATTTGTTTTTCAGTCTGAGGCCTGCTGGGGACAGCATCTCTCCAACATATGTGGCCCAGGAACACAGCAGATCACAGCTGCCAAAGAACTGGCACATTTTTCTATTTCTGTGTGTTCAAATCAGGCCAATATCCATAAGCACAAGAATATAGAAAGCAGCAACGAATGCTCCAAAGTCTTAAGTAACAATCTCCTGAGCTAGATCCCAGATGAGGTAGGATCACTCATCTGGATGAGAATAGAAATCCATAAAGCTAATTAGATATGTCATTGATAGTCTGCCTTCTGTACACTTCTAATTTCCAGTACTCATATCATACTTGAGAGCTTAGTTTCTATATTTATCTGTCTGACATAAAACATACAGATGTAGCTGCTACAAAAAATGGCTCAAATATGATAGAAGTTAATATTTCACTCAAGTGAAATAAAAAACAAGAGTTTTCAATTGATGGAAGGCTCTTTTTCAGATAGTGACTTGAGACCTTGGCTCTTTCCATCTTGTGACCTGTCCCACTTTAGCACATGACCTCCAAGGTCACAGTGTTCATCTTTGTCATACTGGAAGGGAACATGCTTGATGGTCACAAATCCATTAATTAGAATTTCAGCCTACCTGTGGGCCCTCAAAGAAAAGGACCATTTTGGTGGACACAAAGCAGTCTCTTACCTAGTCTGCTCTTCTTGTTCACCATACGCCAACTCTTCCCATACGTAAAACACACTCATTCTTGCCCCAAGGGAAACAACACAAAGCTCTATCCAGCTGCTGCATCCAGTTCAAAGTCCATTCTTGCATTGCTATAAAGAAATACCTGAAACTGGGTAACTTATAATAAAAAGAGATCTAACTGGCTCACAATTCCACAGGCTGTACAGGAAGTATAGTAGCTTCTGCTTCTGGGAAGGCCTCAGGAAACTTACAATCATGGTGGAAAGTGAAGGGGGAGTAGATACATCTTACATGGCTGGCAGAGCAGAAGGAAGGAGGGGGAGAACTCACTATCACCACAATAGTACCAAGGGGTCTGGTGTTAAACCATGAGAAATCTTCCCACGGTTTAGTTACCTCCCACCAGGTCCCACCTTCAATGCTGAGAATTACAATTACATGAGAGTTGGGTGGGAACACAGATCAAAACCATATCACTTCTTAATCATGGAGATTTCGTTTGTTTGTTTGTAGACAAGGTCTCACTCTTTTGCCCAAGCTGGAGTGCAGTGGTACCATCATAGCTCACTGCATCCTTGAATTCCTGGGTTCCAGAAATTCTCCTGCCTCAGCTTCCCAAGTAGCTAGGACACAGGTACATGCCATCATGCCAGCTAACTTTTTATTTGCAGAGATGAGGGGAGTCTTGCTTTGTCTCCCAGGTTGGTCTTGAAATCCTGGGCTCAGGTGCTTTTCCCACCTCAGCCTCCCAAGGAGCTAGGATTACAGGCGTGGGCCACCCCACCAAGTCTGCAGAGTTATTTTTGATACAAGAACAATGGTTTTCATTGGTAGATTAAGTGTATAACAATTTGAGTCATTACTTGACATCATATAGGCAAATTGTAAGTTTCTACCTATTGAGTTGGAGTTTTGCTAATGATAGCTTCAATGCAGTGTTTGTATCTTTACCACAGGAACTTAGACATTAATCCACCCTTTCCTTCGTATTACCATCACAGTGCCACTCCGCACACCCCAATTCCAACCGCTGGGTCATGGCAACCTCTAGAAGTCAGGACTAAGCATAGAATAAAACCTTGTCTCAAAGTCTTTTGTTTCCATTTACTTGTTTTTTAAAGCAGTGCTTTGCCCTTTGGGAAGTATGTATGTGAAAGGCAGGGCAAAAATCAGCAACCCTTTCTTAAGAAGTAGGGGTGTTTGCTCTGCCTCTGGTTTCCAGTGTCTGTTCTTCAGAGGCCTGGGCAGCTGCTCCTGAAGCTGAACACCATCTCCCAATGCCAACACACAGAGCTTCTCTTTTCTCACTATTGCCAGCCCACACATGTGAATGAGAGCAAGAGTATCCCAAATGAAAACAAATATATTCAAACCACTGCTTCAAGCAGGAGTGTACCCAAATCCTCTACTTTCTCTATACAGAGCTGGTTAAATATTACACTCTTTGAACTTCATCTGCAAAATAATGATCATCTCCTTCACATGTTTGCAGTAAAAAGTAAATAGTAAATATCTGAAAATGTAGAGCCCAGTGCCTAATTGGTAATAAGTAATCAATTCATGATCATTTCTAACTTTTCTTACTTCAGCTTCTTTTCAATTCCAATACCCCTGTGCACCACCCCCCATCCGCCCACCCACCAACACCTGGTCTGTGGCTTTCAGTGTCCTGATTGCCAGGTCAGGCTGCTGACCTTAGTCAGGCTTTCCCACTCTCTCCTGCTGCCCAAGCACTTCTCAACCCCAGCTGAAGAAGTTTTAGAACCATCTTTCCCCTTGGTGTTCTGCCAGCTCGCCCCACGACTGCCTAGTTCCATCTAGCCCCAGCCCATTTTTGTTTAATGCTTGTGGCTATTGGTAGCAAAAAATCAGTGGCTACACTAGCTGGAGACTGTCAAGGCCAGCCTGAGGAACCAAGAGCAGACTGGGATCTGGAGAGTACATGTGAGTGTGTATGTGTGATGTGTGTGTGTGTGAAAGAGAAGTTGGGTGAGAGTGAAGGTGTGCAAGCAAATGTGACTGAAAGTATTATACAATGTGTTAGTAAGAAGTTTGAATGTAGTAATACATAATGCAGAGGATGAACAGGTGTGAATGGTACAGAAGAAGGGACGTAAAGAGAAGCCAGTGGGATATGTCATCGAATTAAGTAGAAAAAAGGAGAAAAATGTTTGTAGGAATGTAGTGGGGAATGAAAAAATAGTATTAAAATATATGGAAATATATATAAAAACACGTATGTGTGTGTGTATGTATATATGTGTAAATTTTATAAAATTAAGTCATGAAAAATAGATTGCTTGTTCCAAAGCTTAATAAGTTAGGGGTCAATTCACGAAAAATCCTTACTGTTATATATGCAACTCTCCTTTCCTAGGGGATAAACATAGCCCCAGTTAAACAATCTCTATATAGAAAAGACCAGCACCCTTAAGAGAGGAAGTCTTGATTCATGAGTAACGATGGCCAGCGTCCATTCCAGGAAACCCAGCATCTGCTCTTAACCACAATCCCTTAAGGCTGGATGCCATAGCCATATATGGAGTGCTATAGGGAAAGGAAGGGAGTCTCTTTCTGGAGTCCCCACAGATGCTGTAAGTGGCATCCAGCCTATCTTCAAGTCAGCTCAAATTCAGAGGAAAGGAGTTCTGTTTTGATAGGGACCAACTAGACCCAACAGAAGGAAACAGACACATGAGCACAGGCCAACCTTGCTGAAGGAACATTGCTTGGTTTCCTTTTTCTGTAGAAAGGAGCCAGTGTTCTGTGGTGTGCTGCCTTCTGTGTCTCAGAAGGTATATTTTTTTCTGATCCTAACTCTGTTATCATCCTGTTTGCACTTGGTGACTCACAGCAGATGCTCTGGCTTTCCCACAGCTGTGCCCTTATCACTGCAGGGTGAGCAGAGCAGCAGTCACATCTGCGTGGTCCTGACCTTACCCTCCTGGGGGTGGTCCTGAACTTACCCTCCTGGGTCTGCTCCTATCCCAGCCATTCCCAGTTTAGGCTGTAATAGCGTTTCCATGGTAGTGAAGACAATTCACAGGAAAATAGTTTATTTGAATAGCAAATGCTTTGACCAGGTTCTGGACTGTGGAAAGCCCCTAGTACAGTGACAACATTAACCACACAAACAAGTATTAGTACTATTACTATTATATTATTATTACTATACAGGGAAATGAACTAACACCACCATGAATCAAACATTTTCCTGGCATTTTAGCATCAGATTTGGAAACATATTTCTTATTCGTTGACAAAAGACAGAGGGAAACTTCAGTAATATCTCTATAGCCTTATAAAAAATGAATGCAGAAATATGTTTGAATGTCCTGCTATCCGATTTTCCTCATGGTATGCAACAATGCCACTGTGGCAAATATTAGAGGAGAGAAAGCAGAAAGTAGCTCCAAGGCAAATTCCAGCCAAGGGCCATTTTATCATATCTTTTTCTCTGTGTCACTTTGGGTTTTGGGAAATCTTTTAAGTTGTATATCCAAAAGAGATTTTGAAGGGTTAACAGCGTCATCGATTAATCACCCTTAATGTTCAATTGTCTCACAATCCCAAGGCATTATGAAACCTCTTGTAAGTAAAGAAATTGTCATTTTATTTTAAAGGTTTTGAGACAATTGTAGATTCACAAGCAATTGTAAGAAATAATGTAAAGAATTTCCACATTCACTTTACCTAGTTTTCCCCATCTCGCAAAAGTTCTGTGCAAAACCACAATTAAATATCAACCAGGATATTGGCATTGACACAACCCATTGATCTTATCTAGATATTCAGACTTCCCTAGCTTACCTATACTCATACTCGTTTGTATATTTACTCCTATGTAATTCTATCACATGTATAGGATTGTGTCTCTACCACCTGAGTCAAGATACAGGACTGTTCCTTTACCACAAGGAACTCTTTTATATTGCTCAAATCAAAAGAACATTTCTCATTGAATGGTACAAGGGAATACCTGTAATTGAGGAATTACAAAAAGAGTGAGGAAAAAACTCACACCTTGACCTTGTAAATCAGTGATTATTGTGCTTAGGTAGAACATTTAATCAAACAGTTCTTTTTCTTCACCTTTAATTCACTTAGCAATCATTTTGGAGGGAGTGTGCTAGACATTAAAAAAAATTATTAACACACATGGTTCTGGCCAGGCATGGTGGTTCATGCATATAATCCAGCACTTTGGGAGGCCAAAGTGGAAAGATCCCTTGAGTCTCAGAATTTGAGACCAGCCTTGGCAACATAGTGAGGCCCCCATCTCTACAGAAAATAAAAAAATTAGCCGGGCATGATGACACACACCTGTAGTCCCAGTTACTTGGGAAGCTGAGGTGGAAGGACTGCTTGAGCACAGGAGTTTGAGGCTGCAGTGAGCCGCGATTGCACTACTGCACTTCAGCCTGGGCAACAGAGTGAGACCTTGTTTTAAAAATAAATAAATAAATAAAGACACGTGGTCCTTCAAAGAGAGAGGTGTAAACAACCAATGGTATTTTGATAAATACTTTGATAGAAGAATGTACAAAGAACCAGTAGAAACAATATTCAGTCAACTAACATTTGTAGTCAACTAACACCAGTAGAAACAAGTCAGTCAACTAACATTTGTAAAAAGTTGGGACAGATTTTTTCTAGCTCATTGCTTTTCCAGCAGGGACAATATTCCTTTCTCTGCCTACACAATTCTTATCAAAACTCAATGAATTAATTTTGTATTAATTTTTGTATAAGGTGTAAGGAAGGGATCCAGTTTCAGCTTTCTACATATGGCTAGCCAGTTTTCCCAGCACCATTTATTAAATAGGGAATCCTTTCCCCATTCCTTGTTTTTCTCAGGTTTGTCAAAGATCAGATAGTTGTAGATATGCAGCATTATTTCTGAGGGCTCTGTTCTGTTCTATTGATCTATATCTCTGTTTTGGTACCAGTACCGTGCTGTTTTGGTTACTGTAGCCTTGTAGTATAGTTTGAAGTCAGGTAGCGTGATGCCTCCAGCTTTGTTCTTTTGCCTTAGGGTTGACTTGGCGATGGGGGCTCTTTTTGGGTTCCATATGAACTTTAAAGTAGCTTTTTCCAATTCTGTGAAGAAAGTCATTGGTAGCTTGATGGGGATGGCATTGAATCTATAAATTACCTTGGGCAGTATGGCCATTTTCATGATATTGATTCTTCCCACCCATGAGCATGGAATGTTCTTCCATTTGTTTGTATCCTCTTTTATTTCATTGAGCAGTGGTTTGTAGTTCTCCTTGAAGAGGTCCTTCACATCCTTTGTAAGTTGGATTCCTAGGTATTTGATTCTCTTTGAAGCAATTGTGAATGGGAGTTCACTCATGATTTGGCTCTCTGTTTGTCTGTTATTGGTGTATAAGAATGCTTGTGATTTTTGTACATTGATTTTGTATCCTGAGACTTTGCTGAAGTTGCTTATCAGCTTAAGGAGATTTTGGGCTGAGACAATGGGGTTTTCTAGATACACAATCATGTCATCTGCAAACAGGGACAAAAGAAACTACCATCAGAGTGAACAGGCAACCTACAAAATCGGAGAAAATTTTCACAACCTACTCATCTGACAAAGGGCTAATATCCAGAATCTACAATGAACTCAAACAAATTTACAAGAAAAAAACAAACAACCCCATCAAAAAGTGGGCGAAGCACATGAACAGACACTTCTCAAAAGAAGACATTTATGCAGCCAAAAAACATATGAAAAAATGCTCACCATCACTGGCTATCAGAGAAATGCAAATCAAAACCACAATGAGATACCATCTCACACCAGGTAGAATGGCAATCATTAAAAAGTCAGGAAACAACAGGTGCTGGAGAGGATGTGGAGAAATAGGAACACTTTTACACTGTTGGTGGGACTGTAAACTAGTTCAACCATTGTGGAAGTCAGTGTGGCGATTCCTCAGGGATCTGGAACTAGAAATACCATTTGACCCAGCCATCCCATTACTGGATATATACCCAAAGGACTATAAATCATGCTGCCATAAAGACACGTGCACACGTATGTTTATTGCGGCACTATTCACAATAGCAAAGACTTGGAACCAACCCAAATGTCCAACAGTGATAGACTGGATTAAGAAAATGTGGCAGATATACACCATGGAATACTATGCAGCCATAAAAAATGATGAGTTCATGTCCTTTGTAGGGACATGGATGAAATTGGAAATCATCATTCTCAGTAAACTATCACAAGAACAAAAAACCAAACACTGCATATTCTCACTCATAGGTGGGAATTGAACAATGAGAACACATGGACACAGGAAGGGGAACATCACACTCTGGGGACTGTTGTGGGGTGGGGGGAGGGGGAGGGATAGCTTTAGGGGATATACCTAATGCTAAATGAGGAGTTAATGGGTGCAGCACACCAGCATGGCACATGTATACATATGTAACTAACCTGCACATTGTGCACATGTACCCTAAAACTTAAAGTATAATAATAATAAAATAAAAAAAAACAAAACAAAATCAAAGGCATAAATCTTGAAAGGGGAAGACACATTTGTAATCATTTGGAAGTTATATAATCATATATCTGTTTAACCCAATTCAAGTACCATTAGAAATAATAATTTCAGCAAAATGGTATATTATAAAATAAATGTACATGTATCAATAGCTTTCCTATTTAATACTAATAATCAGAGACTAGCATGAGTTTTTAAGAATCTCATTTATAGTGATAAAACACTTGTTATACAATAATTAACCCAATGAAAATGTTTTTTACTTACATGAATAAAACTATTAAAAAAAAAAAAAAAAACTCAATGAGACCAAACACACACACACACACACGCACACACACAGAGCAATGTAAAAATCTGGAAAAAGGTCATGAATATACCTGCAAACCTGTTTGGATTGAAATTATTTTCAAAGGGTGAAGACTATGAAATTGTTCAGCAAGGACCCCACTAATAAGTCTGTCACACTCAGGGAATTTTTGCATTTTTACCTCTAGCACTTTCATAAACCTATCAAATTAGTCAGAACACACATGGTTAGATACCACTGAATTAAAAGAATGAATGCTGCTTTTGCCTTGTCTTGAGGAAGTTTTCAATGTTTACACTAAAAATTAGTGAAACCCAAATTATCTGCTATATATCTGAAAAATCTGACGTTCATGTTCCAGAGATAACAGTTTTTATGTGTCTTTGCTTCTTCCTTCAAAACTGTACTAATAACATATCTATTGGTGGGAGAGGGGGCTTCTTAGCTGTATAAAAGTAACATAAACATGGTGCTGTACAGACTAAGTGGAGAGTTGAGGTATTCAAATCAACCAGTTAAACAACAGTAAATGCAGTAGGTCATGAAGAGAGAGAGAAATGTGCATGGCTTATGATATGGGTGAATGAAGGTAGGACTTGAATCCAGCCCAGGTGCTAGATAGTGAGACAGCAGGGAGGAGCTATATCCCTTGAGAGATAAATTACATAAGCAGGTGAGAAAATGACAATTGTATTCAAGAACAGTGAGAGCCCAGGTCAATTGAGAGTGTGGAACTCAAATCAGAAATCATGAGAGTGGTGGGCTCTAGGATCAGATGGCTCAGATTCAAAACCCAGATATACCACTTACTGGATGTACAAATTGGGGAATGAATTAACCTCTCTCTGCCTCAATATTGTCACTTATAAATTGGGGATAATTGTACCCGTCTCATGGGATTATAGTGAGAATTAAAGAAGATAACTTGTAAAAACCACTTCTCAGAGTGCCTTACATAGAATTGCTTACTGTATTATGACTAATATTCTATATTAATTATGAGATAATATTTTGTTAAGCCTTAAGTGCTGTCTTAAAAACAGACAAAAACAACTGAAGGTTCTAACTTGTAGGCAATAGAGCAGTATGTAGGGAGATGTAAAAAGGTCTTTCCATAGAGACTGCATTAAAAGAGGGTGAGAATTGAGACAGGGAAAAGCTTTAGGAAGAAGGAAAATCATCACAGCATGAGAAAAGGAGAAACTGGTTTGGAATAGAAGGGAGAGACCTTAAAGGAAAACTGTGTGGAATTAGGGATTACTGGATACTATAGATGAGAAGAAAGAAACGTCTTTCTTTTTTTTCAAATTCTGGAAAAGATTGTATCATAAATTATATGAAAAAGGGAGTTGGTTTTGGTATAGAATGAGGAAAAGGATAATGAGTTTATTCTGCATAATTGAAAGTGAGAGTAGAATATTCTATATCTGTTGGGGTTCAATCAGAGGAATAGAACTGGTAGGAGCTCTCTCAGTATATCACATCTATATATCTTAACACTTACATATGTATGTATACATATGTATATTTTATATTTTGTTTACATTATATAAACGTACATATGGATTTACTTGTTATGTAAGATTAACTCACACAATCGTGAGGTCTGGCTAGGTAAGCCTGAATTCCACAGAGCAGGCATCAGGAAGAGATTATCATAAGCAGGCAGACCCCATGAGCTCCAGCTGATGCTTGAAGTCCACAAAAAGAAGGGAAGTTCCAGGGCCAAGGGGGAGCATGCTGGCCTGTTGGTGTCTCTGATTTTCACGGAAGGCCTAGTCCCTCTCTAAATGGCTTCTGCCTAATTAAGTGAGGCACCCAAGGATAATCTCTCTTTTGATGAACTCAAAATCAACTGATTTGGGGCTTTATTTATATCTCCTCTTATGGGAGAATTCAAACGGTAGTTTGATTGAGTCACTGTTAGAAGGTGCATGTCTTCATCACTGCCTCCCTCCTGTGCCCTAACTCTCAAAAGAGAATGTTTCTTGTAGCCTAACTCTAACTAGAAACACACTAGAAAGGAAAGTCGGGGAAATGTGGTTCAGCCTAGTTAAGCTGACACATCCCAAAGCCATCACACATTCCGATGGTGATGACATATATGTTATGAGGAAAATAGACTGAAAATGAGTAAAAGATACACATGGCTGGGCGCGGTGGCTCATGCCTGTAATCTCAGCACTTTGGGAGGCCGAGGTGGGCGGATCACCTGAGGTCGGGAGTGCGAGACCAGCCTGACCAACATGGAGAAACCTGGTTTCTACTAAAAATACAAAATTAGCTGGGCTTGGTGGCACATGCCTGTAATCCCAGCTACTCAAGAGGCTGAGGGAGGAGAATCGCTTGAACCCTGGAGGTGGAGGTCGCGGTGAGCCCAGATCGGCTACTGAACTCCAGACTGGGCAATAAGAGCGAGACTCCATTTCAAAAAAAAAAAGATGCAGGCAGATGATAAGGATTTGAGTTAATAACAGAGAGCTGACAGGTAGATTAGGAAGCAGGAATTATTCATCAGGAAAAAGAAAGAAGTAAGAGTGAACCTTGTGCAGTACCCACAATGAGGCTACATCAGGAGGAACATGAGTAGTAAAGGAGCAGTGAAGCCAACATGGTAGGAGAGAGCTGCTAAAGGTTAGGAATGCAGAAGGCAAGAGCGCATATACTGTCAATTACTCTCCTGCTTAGAACACCTAATGAATCCATGTCGCCTGTCAAATATCAACAGTATACACTGAAACTGGTATTTGAGGCCCCTCATGCAGTGACCCCACCTAGTTTTCTATCTTTGCCCTCAGCCACTCTTCCATACTCATGACCCCTCTGCTCTATCCTTACTGGACTTCTAGCTACTTTCCAGCCACAACTTTGATGCTTGACATCTTCTCTTGGAAAACCCTTCCTCCTTACCTAGCAATCACCTATTTATTATATGTCGTCTAGTTCAAATACTGCCTTCTGTCTTTTGCCTTCTCCAATCGTCATCCTCCATACTATTCAGAAATTAGAATTTCGTGTCTTCTTCTGCTAAGCCACTTATGCTATAAACATTAAATTACCTGACTCCTTCACTCAGTTTTAAATTTCTCAAGGATACAACTATATGATATTTGCATTTCATCCCTAGCCTGTAGCACGATGCCTGGAAAATAGTAGTTTTTTTTTTCAAATGAATGAATAAAATAATGATTGAATGAGTAAATCCATTAAATATTGAATAGAGGCCCTTTGGAAACGATGTTCTTCCTCCCCCTTGTTATAATTCAGAGACTTGAGGAATTGTATTCTTGGCTGCCTATGAGAAAGCAAATCATCATTTATTCATTCGCCATTGATTCATTTTTTTTTAATGTAAGCTTATCTTTTTGAGAAACATATAGGAAAGGTATTTGAGGGAAGGTTTGACTTCACATTGTCCCTCAGTTTACCTTAACAGTCACCTTAACAGTCAAGAAAGACTAGTTGTTAGAGGTAAGTAAAACCCTAAGCTGCTTTTCAAGTTCCCATAGTAGGTGGCTGAATCTAAATGTGAGGAAGGTGTGGACCATATTCAGGTGGGGGAGTTCAGGTGATCTGAAAGCACAGGCCACAGACCTACTCATGAGGTCTTGATGCCTCTAGTTTTTGAAGCAGATCAAAAGGACATGTATAGCAAGCTCCGGAAATGTCCAGAAACAATTCTGATTTTATAACCTCCCTTCATCTTTATGACTAAAATTAGCAAGTAGGACCAAGGTTTATGCTGATGACCTCAGCATAAATCCTCAAAGCTTGCCACAATCAGAAGAAAACATTTCTAGGTTGACAATTGTCCTGTGTACCTTGTCCCTTCCTGTGGCACTTGTGCCTAGTCATAGTTTGTTCTAACTGCTGCTAATTCCTCATAATTCTGTAAAGTTTTTCTTCAGCAATAGACTTAGACCCTGGTCACCATGCCCCTATGCTGTCATTGTCCAAATACTGTCAAAATTGCAAAGGAGAAACAAGAGATGCCCTGTGGATCATCCAAGTGCCAAATGTATCTCCCCTGACTCCACTGTGGTAGAACATCACCATCTCCTCCTTGTGATCAAGTTCATTTACTCTACTAGGGTGGTGATTCCTTTTTTGCCTGCTGGTCCCTTGGCCAAGGAACCTGAGTGACTGGGTGAGAACCATAACTTAAGGTTTCACAAAACTCTTGCTGTGTCTGTCCCCTGGTAGAAATGTTCCTCCTCTGGGAAACAAGACCCCCAACATTGATCTAGCTTCACAGGTGATACTGAACTTTATTCTTAGCAAAGTTCACACAAATATATAACAATAATTGGGTCAGGCTGTTTTTAAATTGAAAGTCTAATAAAACCAGAAATGACAATCTCAACAAAGAAAACTCTAGAATCTAGGTAGTGGGGCATAGGTGATTTGGGAAGAAGAACCCAGAGATGTGTGTTCAAATCCTAGCCCTGTGGCCTACTATCAGTGTGAGGGTGGATAAGTTACTAAACCTTAGCTTAGTCTATTCATCATTCAGAGTCAATACTTTCTACTTGACAGGATTTTTGTGAGAACTAAATTAGAGGGTTGCATGGAAGAACCTATACTAAGTAGACTTCAATTGAACAATGCCAGGCCCTTCCACTTTGCTTTCTAAGATTATGCAGGGGGTTCTCAGCAGGAAGATGATGTGCTTGCCATTGTACTTCATCTATGCTTCCCAACCCCCTCTTGCTTCTCACTTAATTACAATCCAGAATGACCTCTGGAAAAGATAACCTAGGAAACCACAAAACAAATATAGAAGTGTTTAAATTTTCTCAGCAACAAAAATAGCCGGGGTGACTGGTCTTTCTCAAGACTCCTTGATGCATGACTAAGAGAATTTTGAAATGTCTTTTAAGTTTTCCTACTAGGGATACTGGTATTTCCCCACCATCCCACTTCTGTTATCCAAAGAGTTGTGCCATTTCTCAGAGAAGTTTTCAAACCTTCTTCATGCAGCTATGTTTGGAAATGAACTAATCTTTTCAGAGTGCTGAAACATGATATGTATGAGTTTTAGAGTCCCTTGATGACAGTGAATACGTAAATGTATGGATACATGCATCACATAAGGGATTATACACTGGAAGCAAGAATGAAGGTGAGAGTGAGAAAGTGAGAGAGCAAGAGAGCTGGAGAGAGAGAGAGAGAGGTGGTGAAGAGCTTTCTATGATGATACATGGTTTAAGCTGGAGGTGGGGGTGAAGTTGCCTAGTGGTTAAAGCTTTGGCCTTGAGTTTATATCCCAGCTGTGCTCCTCACTCTCTGTATGTCCCTGGCACACCTCTGAAACTTTCTAGGCCTTATCTCATCTGTAAAATGGAAATAATATTACTAACTACTGGCTTCATAGAGTCATGGAGATGTGGTAGATGCGATTATGAATATTAAATGCTTTGTATGGTGCCAAGCATAAAGTAAGCACTCATTATAGAATTTATTGTTATCTGTTCATGGGACTTTCTCTTGTCTTCCAAAAAAGCCATCCCAATATTAAACTTAATTCTTGCAAAGGAAAAGACCACCCCATTTGAAGTTTCTCACTGTTGGCACATTTGCTGGATAAAGCTTATTTCACTCAACATCCATTTCTACCATTTATTTTACCTATTTGTATCTGGAAGACTAAAAATGACATTTCACAGACTAATGTGCAACGAGGTTCCAGATGTGATATAGTTCTACCAATGAAATGGGCATTCAACCAATGTAGGGACCGCCCAAGGGAGCTAGGTCTCCTGCTGCTATAGGCGCTAGTGGGCAAGGTCAGGAGAGGGACAACATTTTCGGAGGTGGAAATCCACATTCCAGAGCCAGGTGGCCAACCCGTGGGTGTCACGCAGTTGGGGCAGTGGCCACAGTGGAAGCAGCATAGCAGCTCTTTCCAGTCTCAGCCCTGTAACTATGGTGATGCTACCTTGAAGAAAGTGACTTCTCCTCCTCCAGCCCTTCCAAAGAATGTGCAAGCACCATTGTGTGAAATCTCTCTTCTTACCTATCTGGAGCCATTTCCAGTTATGTCACCTGAACTCTGAGTGACATAGCACCTATCTGAGCTCTTTCAGTGCCCTTTATCTTGCTGCTGTGGTAGCTGAGACTTTGGATAAAATGGACTGTATCCTATCTATTGACTGCTAGGTGTAGGCATATGATGGGCATTGTGATTTAAAAAAAAAAAAAAAAAAGAAAAGAAAATAAACAAGCAAAAACAAAACCCCAAGCACCCAAATCCAATCCTTTCCTTCACAACACTTTGCAGAAATAAGGCATCAGACTTGTTAAAGACTTTTGTGCTTTTACTGAACCACTTGAATTCTTCATTAGCCTGTGGGGACCATTAAAAAATTTGAGTCAGCAACAGGCCAATCCTAATGACTGTGATTCATCCAAGTTTGGAGTGAGAGTGTGTACTACTAGTGAGAGGGTCATTGTCAGCATGTTTTAGATTGTCCTACTCTTTTGTTTGGGAAAACCTGTATACTTGGATATGTGGACTCACCACATACTGTTTACTCATCCGCTATTTTGTACATTTATTCAGTAATTCAGTAGCTATTTGCTGAATGCCTACTAATATAAATAGTTCTGTCTAGGTATGAGGGACACAGCAGTGGACAGAACAGGAAAAATGGAAAAATCCTTGTTTACGTGGATGTTACTTTATAACGGGGGAAGAAAGACAAAAGACTCTTCAATCAAGCAATTAATAAGAGAATATGAGGTAGTGGTAAATGCTATGCAGAAAAACAAAATAGGTAGGCACAGAGTATACTTTTGTTAGAATAAACAAAGGAGACCCCTCCAATAAAGGTGGAAGCTAGCCAAAGACCTGAATAAAGAGAGGTGGCAAACCATTTGTGTTTTGGAGGAAGCACACTCCAGGCAGAGAGAATGGCGGCATCCATGCCCTAAGCTGGGAGACTGCTTGACAAGGGTGGGTCAGCCAGAAGGCCAAAGAGTGGAGTGAGGAAGGAGAAGAGCAGCTGGAGAGGAGGCGGGTGCTTGTGAGTCCTGGGAGGGACCTTTGATTTTAAGAGTGATAGGAAACCATGATGTGGAGTGACATTACCTAACTTACATTTGAGGATCAGCCTGGCTGCTGAGTGGAGCAAAGGTTTTGTGTTCAATGGGAAATAGACTTTGTGAGAGAGATTTGAGTGCAGGTGGTTGTAAAGTGTGTTTGGGAACAGATTGTGTAAAGGAGTGAAGGAGGCAGGAATGGGCAGAGGAAGAATTCAAACTGTGATTGAGCTGATGTCTCAACTGGAGGCAAAGGTGGGGACAGGTGGTCAGGCCTTTGTAACCCTTCATCAAACAATCATTAGACATTGGCTGCCCCTGGAAAGGAGGTGCAAGCTTGAGTGAGGCAGCTCCCTTTGATGAAGGTGGATTCCTGAGAAGGGACTAAGTTGTGAGCCATCAGGAAGTGACACTTCCAGCAATTGGGGGAATGAGTGGCTCAAACCTAAAGGGGCATTTGGGTATCAACAACAATCAACCCCTGTGCCATCTGCATCCAGCTGCTTCCTGTTTCTGCATCCCATCTGGCAGTAGCTGCTCTAGGATTCTTACTAGTCTGTTTTTCCAGGGGAAAAAACTGGTCTCTTGACTATAACTAAAACTTACCTTCTTTACTACCCATTCTAGATTCTCTGCATTTGGCTCACTCCTCTGCTGGCCCAGTAGCTTATGTAATGGAGAGACTCAGACACCCACTCCTAAGGGGTCTGAGCTCTTGGTCACCATGCCCTTCTGGTTGCCCATGTACTGTCAAATGAATCAGAGGATAACCAAGAGATTTCCTGTGGATCACTGGGTGCCAAATGTGTTCTTCCCTGACTCCACCATGATAGAGCATCCCTGCCTCCTAACAAACAGGTTCATTTACTTCGACTATGGCAGTGATGCCCCTCCTTGTCTGTTGCTCTCTTGGCTAAGAAGCTCAAGGTGACTGGGTGGTAGTTGTACTACAAGGTTTAATAAAACTCCTATGTTCCTTGGTGGAAGTGTTCCTTCTCTGGGAAACGCAGACCCACAAAACCTAGAGTGGTGGTGATGGGAAGCACAGATTCCCCAAGTGGGTCACTGGGAGTGAAGGTAAGCAGAGTTACCCTTATTTCTACTATGCAGTTCCCACATCCACGTATTCTTCCTTTTTGATAATACAGCATCATGTAATGGTCATTGATTTAAGGTACGTACTTCATCTGCAAGCTGGTACCAGAGTTGCACCTTCACAAGGACAGTCCACAGCACTGCCAGGCCAGAAGTCTCTGGGTACTGTAGTATGTGATAGCTCCAGTGGATCCCATGGCCACTGCTGAAGCTCTGATGCTGTAAAGTGGATTCTGCAATTATGTATATTGCAATATATATCTGCAATTATGCGATAGTGTATTATGTTGGCTCTCATGTTGTTGGATCACACTCTCTCTAAGCCTTTGAATAACAGTGCTGGCTGAGGACCTGCAGGGAGGAAAGGCAAAGCTAGTAGCTGGAATATGAGTTAAGTCCAATTGAGCAAAGCAAACCTCTTTCAGGATGAAAGTGATCCAGTGTAGTTAATTCACCAGCATGTGGGTGATTTGTCTCACTTAGGGTGCTACCAAACTGGGGACTCCAGTTTGGTCTTTATGGCTGGAATATTAAAAACTTAGTGGCTCTGGAGTTCGAGACCAGCCTGGCCAACACGGCAAAACCTGGTCTCTACGAAAAATACAAAAATTAGCCAGGCGTGGTGGTGCACACCTATGGTCTCAGCCAGTCAGGAGGATGAGACGAGAGAATTGCTTGAGCCCAGGAGGCGGAGGTTGCTGAGATCACACCACTGCACTCCAGCTTGGGCAACAGAGCAAGACTCCATCTAAAAAAAAAAACGAAACAAACAACCAAACAAAAAACAACTTAGTGGCAGTAATAAACAAATGAGCTTTGGTAAGTGAAATCTCATACTGATGGGCCCAAGCATAGGCTCCACTCTTGTGACTATGGCTATTCTGTTAATACACCTGTTGTACCAGCTCTAGGGTAGACAGTGACAGAATGGCTGATGTCTTCTGGTCAGTACTTCTGCTGAAGTCATATGGAATGTGTACTTTAGTTCTAAAGGGAGACATCAGGGTAGGGCAGAACAGCATCAACTACACCAGGTAAGGGATCATAATGGTTTCATGGATTGCATAGTGAGTATGAGAAAAGGGAGGAGGCAAGGATGATTCCTAGGTTTTCCACCTAATTATCATGGTGAATAATGGAGCCACTCATTAGGTGGAAAGACTGGGGAAGTGTAATTTTGGAAATGGGTGAAAGGGTAAATGGATGGAATTTCAAGCATTTGGTTTAATGTACATTCAGTTGAGTACACATTTAGTACACAAACATCTTGTGGTCATTTTGCCACTTTTCTGAAGGAGGTAGCATCTTAAAGATCAGTGTCCTAATGGGTGTTTCTTTTCTCCCAGCCTGGAAGAATTGAGACTGGTTGATTTTATTTTAAGCCTTTGTATAGCTCTTTGTGAAGACAACTTAGTACAAATGCTAAACAAGAGAGCATCACCCATTTGTTTGGCCTTTTCAAAATTGACATCCGTCTAACTTGATCCAAACAAGCAACTTGTCTTTACCAGGAACCCCATAACTTGCTCACTTGGCACAGAAGGGCCTCCTGTAGCCCACAACTGAGTTATTGCTACCACAGAAGGAGGAAGGGGAGGCTTGTTTTTCACTGTAGCGAGTTGGCCTGCTGCATGATTTCAGAGTCTGGGATTCAGCACACAAAGGTTACCTACTGTATTTAACCAGTGAGTGACTCATCAGGACAAGAATGTGGGTAAAGGGCCTCTCAAATGGTAACATTCTGCAGTTCTGCTCTTGTCTCTACAGCTATAGGCTGTAGTTGAAAGAAGAAAGGTGGCTCTCATTGGACTAAAATAGGGGCTGCATCACTTATATTCTCTGTTCACCCAGGCAGTGGCACATGACTTCGTAGGAGTGAAATGCACATTTTCCCGATCTAATTGTTTTCCAGAATCATTCTCTGTGTGGGAAATAAACCTCATCCTCCTGGCCTTAGAATTCTTAACATACTATTTGCTCTCCTAGGAGTTTTGGTAGTTCCCCAAACTAATTGCTTATCTCAATGACTAAGGACAATTTAACAGTAAAATTTCCTGGACTCTAATGCAGGAATTGCTGACTCATGCGGCCTGGAGAAAAACCCCAGAAACATACACTTTTGAAGGTAAACTTGTTTTTTTAAAGTATAACACACAGAAAAGTTCACAGAATTACATGTGTAAGTTCAAATAATTGTCATGAAATGTGTATTCTCATTTAATGCTTTTTGTTTCCTATTTTGTAAGTATATGGCTATTTTAGGGTCATGTTTTCTTTAGAATCCATGTTTTTAAAGATCTCTATGATTCTGCTGCATCAGAGGTTTAAGAAAATGCAGTTTTGAGTATTTGAAATCTGTTAAATAATGTTATATACCAGAAGAAGTATCTCAGGTCTGAGTTAATAATAGTGAGGTTTGGTCCAATGTCAAGAACTTCTTTCCTAAAGCACTAAGTGAAAGGGAGGGGAATTAAAAACCAAGGTCTGATATCACGATCTGTTGAGGACGGATGGGGTAGGTGTAGAGTAAATGAAGAGTAAGTAACGTTGGATTGCTATGTCAAGAACAAAAACTGAGGAAACAGAGCCAAGCAGCTTTCCAGTTTTGGGTTCACAGGCTAAAAGGGGATAGAGCAGAATTCCAGAAAGAGAAGAGACTTGGGCCTATGGCCTAGGCTACATCTGGGGGGTGTCCTCCCTTGACATGGCTCATCAGGATTAACCCCTCTGCACCCTCCTTGACTGCTTTGAGAAAGGGAATTTACACCACTGCTAGTCTATCTGCATTCTTACCATATTTTGGAAAGTTATTCTATTGTTCTATTACAGAGAAATCTTTGGCTAGAATTCAGTGGGATAGGCAGTAAAACATGTTCTTGCTTAGGAATGAAAAAAGAACAACAACAAAACTAGTTTTCCATCCCAGCTTGGCCACTTATATTTTTCAATAAATTCCTAATTTTATCCTTTTAAACATAAGTAATGTTACCTTTGGTGCTCCTAAGACCCAAGCTCTGGAGTCAGACTAATAGGGTTCAAACTCTTACCTGTGATTCTGGGCAAATTGCTTAATAAGTTCCTTCATCTGTTAATTAGAAAAAATAATAGGGCCAGGCATGGTGGCTCATGCCTGTAATCCCAGCACTTTCGGAGGCCGAGGCGGGCAGATCACCTGAGGTCAGGAGTTCGAGGCTAGCCTGGCCAACATGACGAAACCACGTCTCTACTAAAAATACAAAAATTAGCTGCGTGTGGTGGTGGGCGCCTGTGATCCCAGCTACATGGGAGGCTGAGGCAGGAGAATCACTTGAACCGGGAGGTGGAGGTTGCAGTGAGCCGAGATTGCACCATTGCACTCTAGCCTGGGAAACAAGAGTGAAACTGCGTTTAAAAAAAAAAAAAGAAATAAATAAAAATAATATCTATTTATTAGGATTGCCATGTGGATGTAGAATTGTTAGAAGCTTCTGGCACATAGGAAACACTCAATAAATCCTAGCTACTATGGTGCTATACTCCTTGCCTTAATAACATCTGAAATATATTTTGAGTTCCTTTTAAGTAAAAATTATATAAATATATGATGAAAGTTATATTTCAAGGCAACATAAGTCATAAAATCAGAATTTCTTAAATATTGCCCACATCCATTTTTGGAATAATTTAACTTTCACCACTTATTCACTGCCAGAGAGAAGTATGAATATTATCCAGTGACTATTATCTAAGACTTACAGGTCTGAAAGAATGTTGCCAGAACCTAACAGACATTATTGTCAGGGAAAGTCATTCCTAACTACAAATGACAATGTGATGCTCCATATTAGCATTAAAGAACAGTAGTTGCATCCTTGTTCTTCTTCAGGTAATGAATGAGCCATCTCCACGTTTTGGTAAAGTAGGTCATTCACTTACAGGAGACTGTAAGACTAAATTCTGATTCCGCAGAGACCGGGAAGGCCCACCACACAAAACCACAACTGCTCCCCCTGATGGCTGGTGCCTAGAATTTCACGCATACATCTTAGAAAATCCCATCAGGCCAAAACAACTTTCCTATGAACATCAATAATGTGTTAGTCATTAACACTCTCCTATATTTTATAGAGAAGCCTTAGAATAAAGGCGTCTCAAAATGAAAGCTGAAGGGAAACTATAAAGCTGGAAAATACATTCAGGATGGGAGACACACTGAAGGTCAGCTTTGCTGATTTCATAGTTCTACGGGAATCCAGCACTGGTTACCTGTATACATTGACAATAATCATATGCTTTCCCTAATATCTAGAATGGAGAAAAGACTATTTTGGGGGCTGGGAAACTCACTGTTTGTCAAACTAAAGAATGTTTGATTATCTTTCGTGACTCCTCATACCATCTGGTGAGTAATAATGAGCTCATTCTACTTCATTGATTCCAACATTTGATATTTAAAAGTGGTAATAAAGACCTTCATTACCTCTAGCTAACTTGGATCTGACTATGAACTGTATACAAAATTCCAGTTTTCAAAGGGAAATTCTTTTAGGAGAATGCTAGGCAAATGACGGCCCACATTGGGAGAATAAATTGACTCTGTAGTCAGCGAAGTGATTATTTTTGTATTGGAGCCCACAGCAAAACCCTTTGCAGCACTCAGAAGTCATCAACAGAGCTTGTTTTTGGCAAACCAGAGCATTCTCTGCTTCAGAGAATTACTTTCTAATTACTAAAAACATGATACAGAAGGAACAAATGTTGGCTCCAACCAATTGTATAATTGGTGGAAGAGTTCAGTGTAACTGTTCAGTGAAACTGTAAAGAAGTAGAGTCTACGGGACTGTTGCTGGGAACATAGGAGTGGATGGGAGCCAGGTTTTTCTTCTCTTTGTGGGATTTGGGAGTTAGGTTATATGTCCTGTCTTTGGAAATTAAGAACTGTTGATATTCAAGGATAATCAAGGAAAAGCACTTCCAGGAATGGGAAGGCACATAGGCTAATTGTATCAGTACGGCCTATTGCCCTGTGGGCTTTGGCTGCTGCGGCCATATGATCTAACTAAGACGTTAAAATAGCAGATGAACATTTGCTAGATGAAATAAGTTTGTGCTGATGGCTAGTTCCACTCTTCACTCTCCTGATTGAAAAAAATGTTGGCTTTCTTTCACCGGGGTGTTCACCAGATAGAAACTAAAACCGGCTCTGTGAAGTGAGTGGGAGGGTGAGGAAGGAAAAACAGTCCAACTAAAGCAGCTGAAGTAGGAAAGGGTCATGTGAGGGAGTGGAAGAGGTGAATGCCCTGGAAAAGATGGATGGAGGCATTTTTCTCAGCCATTTCGTGGTTGGATTTGGAGACACTGAATTTGGAAAAGCAGTCAGACAGAAGCGTTCCGGATAGCCAAGCTGTTGGCGTACCACCTAGTGCCAATTCTCAGGGTGTTAACCAGTCATTCTTGGGGTTTGTTTAAACATGGCAAGAGTTCCTGGGAAAAACTCGAGGCCACATTACTTAGCCATTTGAACTGCGAGTCCAAAGTAATTTTTTAGCAATTACAGTAGCATATGTATTTGCAGAGCAAAGACAAGTCACCAAGTCAGAGGACGTCTGTTGTTCACAGTGTCAATATGAAACATCAGCATGCTCCTGTCTTAGTTATGGGAATTGGGGAGCCCTGGTCCATGCTCCAGCTCTGCTATCTCCAAGGTAGTATCACAAAGCTAAATCGTGCCCCTGGACTTCTTCCTGGATGTAATCTAGGACTTGCCCTGGGGATGAAAGCAGAGTTATCCTTATTCCCACTTCTGCTTCTGCCATTCCACTTTCTATGATTACTTCGATGTTTCTCTCCCTACCTCTCCCCAGCTCATTTTATTCAGCTCATTTCCTTTTGACAAGTAACCATTCACTGACTAGCAGGTGCCTGATCTGAGGAATACAAGATGACCTATAGTAACTTATACTCTGATAAATCTAGATGAGGTGACTATAGAATGAAACTAAATATCAGGTACATCTCAAGCACCATCTTCAGTAATCTCAAGTTTCTTGACTGCCTGCATGGATCTCTTTTTTAGACTTCATTATTTTTGTTCCTGTCTTTGCCACTCAATAGCTGTATGACATTGGTCAAGTTACCTAATTTCCCTTTGCCTCACTTTCTTCATCTTATGATTATTATGAGGATTTAATGTAGTGTATATAAGATCCTGTTACATAGTAAGTGCTCAATAAACATTATCTACTATTATGTTATCCTCTGTTTTCACTGCCCATTAAGAAGACTTTTTTTTTTTTTTTTTTTTGACGGAGTCTTGCACTGTCACCCAGGCTGGAGTGCAGTGGTGCCATCTCGGTTCACTGCAAGCGCCACCTCCCAGGTTCGCGCCATTCTCCTGCCTCAGCCTCCTGAGTAGCTGGGACTACCGGCACCCGCCACCACACCCGGCTAATTTTTTTTGTATTTTTAGTAGATATGGGGTTTCACCGTCTCAGCCAGGATGGTCTCGATCTCCTGACCTCATGATCCACCTGCCTTGGCCTCCCAAAGTGCTGGGATTACAGGTGTGAGCCACTGCGCCCGGCCAAGAAGACACTGTTTTATATTAGATATCTTTCTTACTGCCTTTCATTTTATTTTCTACATGCACTTTATTATATGTTGCTTTTTTCTTTATTGTTACAGGTGTAGTATCTTAAAACAGCAGCCAGATTTCATCAGTTTGGGGGAAAAGGATCACATCATTTATTCTCTCCATATCCTACACACTACCTAACAGTGCTAGACATACAAAGGTACTTCAAAAACACTTGTTAATTGAATAAAGTGTGAGTAAAAAGAAAGACTCTCTCTGAGTTATAACTCCATTGAACTTTCCTCAGCAGAATGGCCCCCGTACTTCATAGCTGCCTCTATGTCTTTATATAACAATCTCAGTTCTTTCTTTCTTAAATCATTTTCCTCCAACCTATGAGCTTTTTTGCCCATTAGATGGGACCAGGATCAAGTAATATGCTGTACAACATTTGATACCATTTGGTGGCTTCCCGAGTAGTGGTCTGTTTAAAGCCATAAGCATACCTTCCTAATCTTGTAGAGCTTTCCTTTAATAGGCTAATCTTAATCAGACTATCTATGTAGCCACCCTTTATCTTTCCAGCCATATATTCCCACATGCTACTGCCCCAGCTCACACACTTTGGGAGGCTCTAATAATAAGAATATACATGTAAACTTCATACAGAACTTATCTGGGGCTGTAAAAGTGTTAGAGGCAGATAGAGAATGGGCCTGAGGGTTTAAGAAATTTCACCAGAAACGCAAAGCAAATAAGAGGTAGGCCTAGAACACCCGTCCTGAAACTCTAAGTTTTCTTTCTCCCATGGTAGGCTGTTTCTTATGAAATTAAAAAACTGAGATTGTAGTAAGTAGGATGAAGTCAGGATGATGTGTATATAAAATGAAACTAAGCTCCAGATGCGCATCTCTTACAAAGAGCCCCACCTGGAATACAATTTCTCTGCAAACTTTACCACCCTCAGAAAAAATTGTTTAGGAGCCTCATAAAGTACCTCCTCAGACAGTATGTTAGAAAGTATGATTTCTGAAATGGGAGTGACAGGATGAAGTATTTGCCTTCTCTGGTGTCTGGAAGCAAGAGAATTATTCCTCAGAAGGAGATTCTTTCCTCATTAGTGGCAGCATGATGTATATGGATGACCCATTACCCCCTCTCATAGGGTATAGCTGGGCATCTCTGTTTTAGCAAAGAGAATAATTCCTCTGCCATGAAAGTCCATGGCTGAAGCACACAGAAAGAAGAGTAGATCTGATCCAAGATCACATCCATGTTCATGGATAGAACCATGGGCCCAGAGTGGGATGCTATACTGTACACAATGAATGTACTTCCTGCCTCCCTGTCTCCATCTGCACAATTGCCTGGCTCTGTGCTGTTTCTATGGCTGTGGAGTCAGGTTGTCACTGCCACCCTCACCCTACTAAATGTCAAGATGCCCCATGTGTGAGGCAAGCTGGTAGATAGACAATGCTACTGCATGCTGACCAAGCTTCTCCTCTGGGCTTTGGCTTCCTTGGCTGTTTCCTGCAGAACTTAAAGATGCTCCCTGAAAGTGCCCGGTATCTTTGAAGCAGACTGAGGTCCCTTGAAGATGGAATAGACTTTTCTCTCTTCTGCCTCCTAGGCAGACTGTTCTCAGAAAGTCTCTCTGCTAGAGCTGTTTAAATTGAAGCAATCAGTGATGCTTGTTACCAAGCAGTGACCAGCTTGCATAAGGACATCCTCATTGTTGCCTCTCTTTCTTCTGTGCTACCCTCTCCATTTCCCCCATGCTTCTTAATAACGGGATAGCACATGAGATTTTGCTTTAGGCTTTGTAGCTAGGAATGTCAGCTAAGACAAGCATAGAGGCAGGAGAAAAGTTGAGATACTGAAATAAAATTATTCAACCTCATTCATTACAACCCAGTCTGCCTTCTACATCTACCACATCACCAATAATCTATTTTTGTAGTTGATTTTTTTTCCAATTTTATTTTAGATTCAGGGGGTACATGTGTAGGTTTGTTACCTGGGTATAGTGCAGGATGCTGAGGTTTGGGGTACAAATGAACACAGTATGGAGCATAGCACCCAACAGTTAGTTTTTCAAACTTTGCCCTCCCCCTTCCACCTCTAGTAGTCCCTAGTGTCTATTGTTGCCATCTTTCTGTCCTTGAGTACCCAATGTTTAACTCCCACTTATAAGTGAGAACATGTGGTGATTGGTTTTCTGTTCCTGTGTTAATTTGCTTAGGATAATGGCTCCAGCTGCATCCATGTTGCTGTAAAGGGCATGATTTCATTATTTTTTATGGCTGCATATGCATAATATTCTATGGGGGTGTATATCGCACATTTTCTTTATCCAGTCTAGCACTGATGGACACCTAGGTTAATTCCATGTCTTTGCTATGCTGAATAGTGCTGTGATGAACATGCAAGTGCATGTGTCTTATTGGCAAAACAATTTGTTTTTTTGTGTATATATATCCAGTAATGAGATTGCTAGGTTGAATGACATTTCCGTTTTTACGTTCTTTTAGAAATCTCCAAACCGCTTTCCACAGTGGTTGAACTAATTTACATTCTCACCAACAGTGTTCCCTTTCTCCACAGCATCACCATTATCTGTTGTTTTTTGACTTTTTAATAATAGCTATTCTGACTGGTGTGAGATAGTATCTCATTGTGGTTTTGATTTGCATTGCTCTAATAATTAGTGATGTGGAGCATTTTTTTCACATGTTTGTTGGCAGGTTATATGTCTTCTTTTGAGAAATGTCTGTTCATGTTCTTTGCCCACTTTTTAATCGGGTTGTTTTTCTCTTGTAAATTTGTTTAAGTTCCTTATAGATTCTGGATATTAGACCTTTGTCAGTTGCATAGTTTGTAAATATTTTCTCGCATTCCATAGGTTGTCTGTTTACTCTGTTAATGGTTTCTTTTGCTGTGCCGAAGCTCTTTAGTTTAATTAGGTCTCATTTGTCAATTTTTGTTTTTGTTGCAATTGCATTTCCAGACTTAGCCATAAATTCTATTCCAGGGCCAGTTTCCAGAATGGTGTTTCCTGGGCTTTCTTCTAGGATTCTTACAGTTTGATGTCGTATATTTAAATCTTTAATCCATCTTGACTTAATTTTTGTATATGATGAAATGTAGGGATCCAGTTTCATTCTTCTGCACATGGCTAGCCAGCTATCTCAGCACCATTTATTGAATAGGGACTCCTTTCCCCATTGCTTATTTTTGTCAACCTTGTCAAAGCTTAGATGGCTATGGGTGTGGGGCCTTATTTCCGGGTTCTCTATTCTGTTACATTGGTTTATGTGTCCGTTTTTGTATCAATACCGTGCTGTTTTGGTTACTCTAGCCTTATTCTATGATTTAAGATTGCATTATATATTTGCTTAGGATTGCTTTGGCTATTTGAGCTCTTTTTTGTTCTGTATGAATTTTAAAATAGTTTTTTCCAATTCCATGAAAAATGACATTGGTAGTTTGAAAGGAATAGCTTTGAATCTGTAGATTGCAGTATGGCAGTAGTGGCAGTATGGCCACTTTAACTATATTGATTCTTCAAATCCATGAGTATAGAATGTTTTTCCATTTGTTTGTGTCATCTATTATTTCTTTTAGCAGTGTTTTGTAGTCCTCCTTGTAGATATCTTTCACCAGCATGATAAGATGTATTCCTAGGTATTTTGTTCTTGCTGTTGTTGTTGCTATTGTAACTGAAATTGCATTCTTAATTTGGCTCTCAGCTTGAATGTTATTGGTGTATAGAACTGTTACTGATTTTTATATATTGATTTTGAATACCAAAACTTTACTGAAGTCATTTATCAGTTCTAAGAGTCTTTTTGGCAGAGTATTTAGAGTTTTCTTGTTATAGAATAATATTTGTCCATGAAGAAAGATAGTTTGACTTCTCCTTTTCCTATGTGGACATCTTTTATTTCTTTCTCTTGCCTGATTGCTCTGGCTAGGCTAGGATATTCAAGTACTATGCTGAATAGAAGTGGTGAGAGTGGGCATCCTTCTCTTATTCCAGTCCTCATGGAGAATGAGTCTAGCTTTTGCCTGTTCAGTATGATGTTGACTGTGTGTTTGTCATAGGTGACTCTTATTATTTTGAGGTATGTTTCTTCGATACATAGATTCTTGAGGGTTTTAACAAGAAGGATGCTGGATTTTATCAAAACATTTTTCTACATGTACTGAGATTATTATATAGTTTTTAAAAATTCTATTTATGTGGTTAATCACATTTATTGATTTGTCTATGTTGAACTAAACTTGTATCCCAGGAATAAAGCTTACTCGATCCTGGCGAATTAACTTTTTGATGTGCTGTTGGATTCAGTTTACTAGTGTTTTCTTCTGGATTTTTGTGTGTATGTTCATCAGGGATATTGGCCTGTGGTTTTCTTTTTTTGTTCTGTCTTTGCCAGGTTTTATTGTGAGGGTGATGCTGACTTCATAAAATGAGTCAGGGAAAAACCTCTCCTCCTGGATTTTTTGGAATCCTTTCAGCAGTGTTTGTACCAGCTCTTCTTTGTATGTCTGGTAGAATTTGGCTGTGAATTCACCTGATCTGGGCCTTTTATGGTTACTAGCCTTTTTATTACTCATTTAATTTTGGAATTTGATATTGGCCTGTTCAGTGTTTCAGTTTCTTCCTGATTCAATCTTGGGAGATTGTTTCCAGGAATTTATCCATTTCCTCTACAGTTTCTAGTTTGTGTGCAGAGGTGTTCAAAATATTCTCTGAGGATCCTTTGTATTTCTGTAGGATCAGTTGTACTGTCACGCTGGTCATTTCTGATTGTGCTTATTTGGATCTTCTGTCTTTTTTGTTAATCTAGCTAATTGTTGATCATTTTTATCCTTGCAAAGAACAAATTTTTGGTTTTGTGGAATCTTTGTATAAATCTTTGGGTCTCAATTTCATTCAGTTCTGCTCAATTTTAGTTACTTCTTTTCTTCTGCTAGCTTTGGAGTTAGTTTGTTCTTGTTTTTCTAGTTCCTCTTGGTGTGGTGTTAGATCATTAATTTTGAGATCTAACTTTTTTAAGTAGGCATTTTATGCTATAAACTTTCCCCTTAACACTGCCTTTGCTGCATCCCACAGATTTTGATATGTTGTGTCTTTGTTTTCATTTTTTCAAATATTTTTTGAAATTTCTGCCTTGAATTCTTTGTTTACCCCAAAGTCATTCAGGAGCAAGTTGTTTAATTTCCATGTAATTGTGTGGGCTTAAAATATCTTCTTGGTATTGATTTCTATTTTTATTCCACTGTGGTTCAAAAGTATGCTTTCAAATTTTTTGAATTTATTGAGACTTTATGGCTGAGCATGTGGTCAATCCTGGAGTATATTCTGTGTGCAAATGAGAAGAATGTATATTCTGTAGTTGATAGGTGGAATATTCTGTAGATGTCTATTGGGTTTAATTGATCAGGTGTCGAGTTTAAATGCAGAATTCCTTTGTTAGTTTTCTGCCTTGATGATCTGTCTAACGCTGTCAGTGGGGTGCTGAAGTTCCCCACTATTATTGTGTGACTATCTAAGTCTTTTCATAGGTATAGTAGTACTTGTTTTATGAATCTCAATGCTCCAATGTTGGGTGCATATATATTTAGGATAGTTATGTCTTCTTGTTGAATTGAACCCTTTATCACTATGTAAGGTCCTTCTTTATCCTTTTTTTTTTTTTAACGTTGTTGTTTTAAAGTCTCTTTTATCTAAGAATAGTGACCCCCTGCTCTCTTGTCTTTTCCATTTATATAGTAGATCTTTCTCCAACCCTTTACATTAAGCCTATAAGTGTTGTTGCATGTGAGATGGCTCTCTTGAAGACCGTAGATGGATAGGTTTCCTTTGTTTATCTAACTTGCCACTTTATGCCTTTTAAGTGGGGCATTTACACCATTTACATTCAAAGTTTATATTGATATGTGATGTTTTGATCCATCTTGAGGTTGTTAGCTGGTTACTTTGTAGTTTCTATTGTGCAGTTGCTTTATAGGGCCTGTGGGCTATGTGCTTACATATGTCTTTGAGGTAGCAGGTATAGTTCTTTTGTTTCCATGGTTGGAACTCCCTTAAGGATGTCTTGTAAGGCTGGTCTAATGGTAACAAATTCCTTTAATGCATGCTTATCTGGAAAAGATTTTATTTCTTTTTTGCTTATGAAGCTTGGTTTGGAGAGAGATGGAAATCTTGGCTAGAATTTGTTCTCTTTAAGAGTACTGAAAATAGGCCTTAAATCTCTCCTGGATTATAAGCTTTCTGCTCAGAAGTTTGCTGTTAGCCTGATGGGGTTCCCATTTTGTGTGATCCACCCTTTTTCTCTTGCTGCCTTTAAGATTATTTTCTTCAGTTTTGACCTTGGACAATCTAGTGACTATATACCTTGGTGATGTTCATTTTATATAGCATAAGCATTCTCCAGATTTTTTGTATTTGAATTTCTACCTCTCTAGAAAGATAAGGGAAGTTTTCTTGAATTATTCCCTCGAATATGTTTTCAAAGTTGTTTACTTTTTCTGCTTCTCTCTTGAAAATACCAATAATTCATAGGTTTTGTCACTTTACATAATCCTGTATTTCTCAAAGACTTGATCATTTTTTAAAATTCTTTTTTCTTTATCTTTGTCTGACTGGTTTAGTTCAAAAGACAAGTCTTCAAATTCTGAAATTCTTTCTTCTGCTTGGTCCAGTATATTGATAAAGCTTTCAATTGTATTTTGAAATTCCTTAAGTGAGTTCTTCAATTGCAGACACTCTGACTGATTTCTTTTTAAGATATTTATCTCTTCTTTCATTTCTTGGACTGCTTTATAAGTTTCCTTGCATTTATTTTCAACCTTGTCTTGGATCTTGTTTAGCTTCCTTCTAATCTACGCTTTGAATTCTTATTCTGTCATTTCTGAGTTTTTGATTTGATTAGGGACCATTGCAGGGGAGCTCGTGCAATCTTTTCGTCATGTCACTACATTCAGATTTCTCATTGTGCCAGAATTCTTGCACTCATTTCTTTTTATCTGGAGACTCTGGCATTTTTAATTTTTGTAATTATGTTCATGTGAGTGGAGATTTTTCTTTTTCTCTATTTCTTTCCATATAATGTTGTTATTTTCTGTTTCCCTTTTCACCTCTCCCTAGGGGATATGATTATAGAGAATGCTGGATAGGGTCTTTTGGGTTGCTTCTATAGCCCTGCGCATTTCTTTCAGCAGGTTTTATATTGGGAAGTGCAGTTTGACCCACAAGCCCATAGATGACATTTATTAGTAAGAGCTGGCTGCAGCCAATGTGGCTGGGTATATACTTGATTATTCCTTACTGGCAGAAGTTCTCTGCCTCAGGCAATGGGCTGATTCATGGAATACACAGTCATCTGAGCTCCCTGCTTAGCCCTCAGAGTGCAGGGCCCACTAAGTGTAGGACCAGACCATGCAGGGCTGCCTACAGATCCCTCAATGGAAGGCACAAGCACCAGCACTGAGGGAGAATCCAGTGGGCAGCCATGAAGCACCTAGAGATGTGCCTACACATGGAGCTGGGAAACCTCCTTGGCCCCAAGTTCTCTGCACCCCTGGGTGGGGAATGGCCTAAACTTCTAATCCAGGAGGGTGGGTGCTCCAGTTACCTGGAGATCTGCCTAAGCATGAAGCAGAGAGGATCCCCTGACACCAAGATCTTTGCACAGGAGAAGTGGGGTGACTCAGACTGCTGAACCAGGAAATCAGTTGCTCTGAGTGACAGGACATCTGTCTGAGCATGGAGTGGAGAGGGCCCCCCCTCCTCCCCAGCCCCTGCATCAGGATCTCTGCACAGGACAGGTAGGATAGCTCAGACTGTTGAACCAAGTGAACAGTTCCTCTGAATGCCTGAAGATCTGCCTGGGTGGGAGGCAGAGAGGGCTCTTCTGCACCAGGCTATCTGCACAGGAGGGGTATGGTGACTCAGACCACTGATCCAGGCAAGCTGGTGCTCTGAATGCCTTGAAATCTGTTTGGGCATGCAGTAAAGGGAGACTCACCACACAGGGTCTCTGCACAGGAGAGGTATGGCTAATCAGGTTGTTAGACTATACAAGTAGCTGCTCTGAATGCCTGGAGACCTGCCTAGACATGTGTCAGAGAGGACCCCTGCACCCCATACTACAATCTATGTCCAGGAAGGGTTGGGTGGCTCAGGCTGCTGAACCAGGCAAATGGGTGCTCCAGATACCTGCATTTCTGCCTGCATGTGAAGCAGAGAGAGCCCCACTGCACCATGATCTATTTTGAGGAAGGGTGCTCAAAATTTCCTATTTTGCTGAACTAGGAAAATGGGTGCTCCAAATGTCTGGAGATCTGCTTGGTCATGGAGCAGAGATAGCCTTGCTACACCACAATCTATGTACTTAAATGGTGGGGTGACTCAGGCTGTTGAAGCAGGTGAATGAGTACTCTGAATGCCTGCAGATCTGCTAGGTGTGGAGCAGAGAGAACCTGACTGCACCACAATCTATATCCAGGAAAGGTGGGGTAGCTCAGGCTGCTGGTCCAGGCAAGCAGGTGCTCTGAATACCTGGTATTCTCTCTGGGGATGGAGAAGAGAGGACACCACTTTTCACCCCAATCTCAGGAAAGCAGGGTAGGTACACCAGCAGTGGCACATGCAGATCAGTTCCTGGTTGCCAAGCTGGCCTTTGCTGCAAGTCTTGCCACCCAGGAGAAACTGCAGCTGTAGCAGCTCTACTCCTGCCCCAGGCTTGGGATGGGGGATAGCATATTTCCAGGGTCTACTTCTGAGGCATTTCCCACAGTTGTAGCTGTGGATGTCCCATACCCTGCTCCAGAGCAGATGCTCCAATTTCTGGCCTGAAACTAAAATGCTTGCATAGCCAGGCTGCCAGGACACCAAGGAATGGCTGACTTTGTATGCACCTGGATTAAAAATGGCATCCTGCTTTGAATCTTGGGTCTAGAAAAATATCTGCAGCTTTTCCTGGTGTCTTTTCTTCACAGAGTCTTTAAGCCTCTCCCAAGTTAGCTGCAGGGCTTGGTAGAGACAGTGGAAAGGTGAGCCTGAGTTATTCCTATTCCTGATGGAAAGGTGATTCACAGAGAGAGGCTGTCTGCCTCTCTTGTGTGCTGGGGTTTCACTCACTTTTATCAGCTGATGCTGTCATGTGGGCTGTTTGCTGGCATTCTCCTTTCTAGGACCTGCAGTGTCCTTCCCAATTCCAGTGGACTCCCATTATCCTTCTTGAATTAAAGCTCACAGAGTTTATCTTTTTGTACTATCTTGCTATTTCCAAGTGGCTGAGTCATGCTGAAAGCATCTAATATGCCATGTTGGGGGAAAAAACCCTTACCGTCACAAAATCTTCATCTTCTTTGATTTTTGAACAAATGACATGAGCTGTCTAACATAAACAGGGACCTCTTGATCCTTTTAAAGCCATCCTACCCACTGGCTTCTAAGACACCAAATCCTCTGCTTTCTTCCTTTCCCTCTGACCCTTCCTTCCCAGGCTTCTTCTCTGTCTCTTTCACCTCTGTTCTCTGTCAGAGTAGCCTGGGGCTTACTCCCTCTACATGCTCTTCCTATGTGAATTCATCCGCCAGTGTGGCTTTAAATAAATAACTTCCCCATGTTGATACTCCTGAATCTTTTCCTTTACTTTTTTCTTTGTGTTATAACCTCTTTGCCATCCCCACTTGCATATCCTAAAACAAATACATCTAAAACAGAGCACTTATTCTTCCCCAAACTGCTCACTTGATGTTTTTCCCCATTTCAATAAGTCATACCTTTATGACCCAGTTGCTCTTGAAGAAGCCCAGGAGTCATCATTTTGACCCCTCACACAAGCCCTTAATAGATCATATCATTTCTGTTCTGAAATAGATTTTTGAATCTGCCATTTTCACTGCCACTATCCCAATCCAAGCCACCATCATGTCTCATGTAGACTTCTGCAATAACCAGTTAACTGGAGACCTTGTATCTATTTGCCCTGTGTCCAGTAATTTCTCCATTCAACCATCAGAGAGATTCTTAAAAATATATATATATCAAACTGTGATGCATTCCAGTAAAACCCTGCAGTGGCTTACCATTGCATTTAGAATAGAAACTTAAAATCCTTAACATGGCCTACATGACCCGCATGATCTGACCCTCGCTCATTTCTTCAACTTCATACTGTTCTAACATTTTCTTTCAATGCACTAGCCATAAGGACTTGCTGTCTGTTTCTCAAACATCTAAGCTATTTTTTGATTCAGGGCCTTCAGATGTATTGTTCCCTGCTACCTGGAATAGCCTTCCTTTAGACTTTCCCTGTGGAACTACTAATTATCCTACAAGTTTCAGCTGAAATGTCATTTCCTCAGAGAAATATTCCTTAACTCTTGTGTTAGTCCATTTTCACACTGCTATAAAGAACTTCTTGGAGACTGGGTAATTTATGAAGGAAAGAGGTTTAATTGACTCACAGTTCCGCATGGCTGGGGAAGCCTCAGAAAACTTACAATCATAGCAGAAGGCGAAGGGGAAGAAGACACCTTCTTCACAAGGCAGCAGGATGGAGATGAGAAACTGCCACTTATAAAACCATCAAATCTCGTGAGAACTCACTCACTATCACGAAAACAGCATGGGGGAAACTGCCCTCATAATCTAATCACCTCCCACCAGGTCCCTCCCCCAATACATGGGGACTACAATTCTGATAACAATTTGAGATGAGATTTGGGTGGGGACACAGTCCAGCCATATTAACTCCTAAATAAATTAGATTGCTATTTGTGCATATTTTACGTATGTTTAATACCTACATATCTTCCTAACTACTAATTTTGAAACATTTTGAGAATAAGTACTGGAGGACTGTAGGTCACACTCCTCACTATATATTATATTTCACAGATAACATAGTACTTGGCACATAATGGGTAATGGTTTGGCTCTGTGTCCCCACCCAAATCTTATCTCAAATTGTAATCCCCAGATGTCGAGGGAAGGACGTGGTACAAGGTCACTGGATCATAGAGGCAGTTTCCCCCATGCTGTTCTTATGATAGTGAGGGAATTCTCATGAGATCAGATGGTTTAAAAGTGTTTGGCAGTTCCCCGCTCATGTGCTCTCTCTATCCTGCTACCTGGTAAGATGTGCCTTGTTTTCCCTACAACTTCTGCATGATTGTAAGTTTCCTGATGCCTCCCCAGCCATGTGGAACTGTGAGTAAATTAAACCTCTTTTGTTGATATATATATATATATTTCTTTCTTTCTTTCTTTCTTTCTTTTTTGAGGCGGAGTCTCACACTATCACCTGGGCTGGAATGCACTGGCACAATCTTGGCTCACTGCAACCTCCACCTCCCAGGTTCATGCTATTCTCCTGCTTCAGCCTCCCGAGCAGCTGGGATTACAGGTGCATACCACCACACCCTGCTAACTTTTTGTATTTTTAGTAGAGACGGGGTTTCACTATGTTGGCCAGACAGGTCTCGAACTCCTGACCTTGTGATCCACTGCATTGGCCTCCCCAAGAGCTGGGATTACAGGCATGAGCCACCAAGTTTGGCTGGGTAATATCTTTATAGCAGTGTGAGAATGGGCTGATAGAGTGGGCACTCAGTGCATCTAAATGGATTGATTGACTAAGATTTGGAAGCTCTAGGGCCTCTACAGAAGACTGTCTGATTAAAATTACAGAAGGCAGCTATGAATTCCTCTATTCTTTTCTTCATTTTCAATTCTAATATTGTCAGTTGCCAGGTGTTCTGTCTTCACAGTCTGTTTGGACTATAACAGTAGATCTTCTTATGAAATTCTTCAGACATAGAATCATAGGGTAGATGGAGCCTTCTTGAGTACTTAGTCAAATTATTATCTGGTATGTACATTTCATCTTCAAAATACTCAGCATGTAACTACCCTTTCTCTGCTTGAAAACTGTACCTGCAGGGACATGGAATGCTTTATTTTCTTTGACAGTTGATTGCATCTTTGGACATCTCTAATTGTTATAATGTTGTTTTTAAGTATTTATATCAAGTCAAAATTGATCTTCAATTCACCTGGAACTTCTATCCATTGATTTAATCATGCTCTGCAGAGTCAGAGCAAATAACTTTTTAGCTATAGTTGTCCTGACTCCACCAAAACTTCTGGTCTCCAAAAAATTAATTGCCAGTTTCTTCAGCTATTTCTGAAATATTAATTTTTTGATCAATCTCAGAATTCTACTCTTGGTTTTCTTGTTACAAAACAGTTTTCCAAGGCACTAAAACTTGTGTGACTCAAAACTGACCAAAATACTGGAGCCTTATGACAGGAGTAGAAAAAATCGTGCACCAAGTCACTTTTTTTATGGTACCATTGCTTTAATTGGTAGCATGCGTGGGCATGTGAAGTGGGCACAGTGAGCCTGGTGGGCAATATTGCCTTCTGGATCTTTGGTTTGGATTCGGGATGGGATGTTGAGTGTTTGTAGTCTGTAATTTAAGTTATTCCTACAAGGAAATTATATGTGAATTTGATCCTTAAAAAATAGTAATCACCTCGGTTCCATCTCAAGAGTTATGGTCTTAGAAATCAGAGCAGGCAGCTGATATAAAGTGGAAAGAGATTAGGGCATGTGCTGTTTAAATGATCCACGGTAAGACAGTCTTGGTGGTAGGAAGAGCATTTTTTTTCTTTTGTGGTAAGAGGATAAGAAATGATGTGCTTTATATGCTGAAGGAAGGGGAGATATGAGTAATTCTTTCCTATGCTTTGGGATGGTGGTGGTGGATGTGCAGACAATAGACACAGAATGCCTTGAGCTTGAAATCACTGCTTGAAATGGAATAGTTAGATACCAGCCAGTCAAGAAAATTCTCCATTTTACCAAATTTAGAGATCTGATCTTGAGCCCTAAGCCCAGGAGAAGATGTATATAAAGGTAGAAGACGTGAAGGGGCCTTCACTCTCAGCATGAGATGCTTCCTTGATGAGGAGGCAGCAAGTCTGGTTTTCATTTAACTGCCTCCTGCTATCGTAGCATATTAGAAATAAAATTACATTGACATCCAGTGTAGAGGAAACATACCTCCTCAGCAATGAGACTTGTCAGTCGGAGGTTTTGCATTTGAACCAAGGTCTTTAGCAGTTACCATATAGGTTGCAACTGTTAGAAGAAGGTAGGGACCTTCTGACTAAATCTGATGGCATATGTAACCACAAATATGGAGGAGAAGAGATGTATTAAAAATCTCCAACCTATAGTTTATTTTCTGACAATCTGATAAGAAACATCTCCTAAATTTTCTGGAATAAGTGAAAATTCCATGATTCCCATGGTAGTCTTAGGATCATTGCCAATAGTGTAGAAGTGTGGCCTGGTTTGACAAAGTAATCATCTCTCTTCCCAACACTCCTAGTACTGAGATGGAGACCTCACTCTGGCCTTCAGTCATCTATTCCACCTTTATACTGCTGTGTTAGAAAAATCTTCATGGAGTGGCAAAAGTTGTTTACCTGAAGCCCACAAGATGTATCCAGAAAAGATCACCAGTGATCAGATCAAGCCTGACCCTCGTTTTGTAAGTCAACCTGTCAGCTACTTGAATATGTTCTTCATGTTGCATAGGTAATGTAGTGGTGAGGTGTTTGGCTTTGGAGCCAGACTAGTGCATGTAAACATGGGGAACACTCCTTACAACATGGTAAATACACAGTAAGAATAAGCTGTTATTTTTATTCATATTCCTAATTTTCTCAAATTTGCTTTACAATATGATGTGCAACTTTGAGCATACAGACCTTACTTCTCTATATATTCAAAGTAGAATTCTTGTCCTCATAGTGAAATTAGGTGTCAGTGTTCTTAGAGATAGGGTGGACTGAGACACTCAATCATTACCTACCCAGAACTTCTGACAGTTATGCTAGGGCTACGGAGAGAATTCTGGAGATGAGTCTCAAGTCTCCAAGCACTATAGATATGAGGCTTTTATTATCTGGCTCCCATTTGCAGCCCGCCATTGGTGACAGGTCTATTGTAATATGCCCAGAGAATTGAAATCTTTAGTAAAGTTACTAAACTCATGAAAGGTTAGATAAGGTGGATTTTTGGTGAAAACCAGAGAAGAGTCTAATCTTTGTGCCTGAAATGATGCATACAAAGATGTTCATGCATGGAGCAGAAAGAAGCATGAGGAATGAGCCAATGCCCAGAGATCAGGGGAAGAGCTGTGGGCAGTTGCAGTTTGGTTCAAGTTTAATAAGATCTCCAAGGTGCAAGCATACCTCAACTAACATTCCTACTTTCAATTCAATTTATGCCCTGATTGAATGCACTTTGTCCTAGCTCTTCCTTGTTCTCTCATATCAACATAAGAACTGTGACATGTTCATCTACTATAGTAACTAAGGTCTACTCTCCACCTGCTTGTTCTGGGCCAGTCACTCTCAGGATTTCCTTCTATTTCATTTTTCTGTCTCTCTTAAGTACTTCTGCGCTTTACCTCTCTTTCCCAAAGAGAATTACATCTGAAGAATTTGCAATGAAAAATTACTTCATGAAAAATGAATGTAAGTCTTTTATGGCAGTTCTACAGAATGCTGAGTTAAACAGAAAAGACTTCAGAGTTTGCTTCACTGAAGGGCTTCCCTGTGCCATTCGGTCTATTTTGTTTAAACATTCTCAAAGACCAGGAGCTCATGACTTTGGCTGGTTCCATTACTCTACCACTGGGCAATTCTGGTTGCTGAAAAGATGTTTCTTAACATCAGCAGAAATCAGCTTCCCTGTATTTCTTCTTGTTGGGACTAATTCATCTACTTGGAGCTATACAGAAATACCCTGTTTCTACTCCCACATAACAGAAAATACGTAAAGATAGTTTTAACATAGCAAGCCCCACTTCCTGTCAACTCTTCTGCTCCTTTCTGCCTCCTGCCCCTGCATACACACACACACACACACACATATGCACAGGCATACTCGACCAATTATTCTTTTCTCCAGGCAAAAATCAGCCAGTTATTTCATATATTCTTCATATGAGTCAATGAACCACTGATATGTCACCATTCTGGTTACTCAATCCAAAAATGGTTGAGCCAGCCTCATTCCTACAGCCAATTTAGCAAAGATGGTTAAGAGTGAGAGAGGAAAGTTGGGGGGACTCATATTTATGGAACACACTTACCAGATTCTTCAGATATCTTGTTCAGTTCAAGTTTTAGTGGGCCCCTCCACCCTTGGCCTGGTTGACAGAAATCAGTCATGCCTAGATACATAAAACCTTTCCTGCTTGATCCTGAATTGCTATTAGTTGATAACTCATGGCTCCTCCTGCTGTGATTTTGCTTCTCACTTTAACTTTTCAAGACTTACCATCATTCTTCTTCTGCAAGACAGTTGGATTAAGTTCCATTCTTCCAGCATATAACATGAGGGCTGAATGTAAGAATTTTCTTCTTTAGCATTAAAGCCACAGAATGGAATTCATATCCTGAGCATTGAGTTGGCAAAGAGCTGCTGAATCCACCATGAGGAAATATTGGCAGGGAGGGGTAAACGGGAGAATATGGATAAAGAAGGAAAAATTTATCTGTACTGGCCCCGTACTCATCTTGGGGATAGGCATCAATAAATATAGTCTCTGCCCTCATACAGAAATCTAGTTCAGAAATGTTAGGCCACTGATCCTCATGTAATCCTTCCATAAGAAAAGCAATATGGTATCATGAAAAGTGCTAAATTGGAAAGTAGAAAACTGTGAACAAAATCTCTGATAAGTTGTCTTACTCTTCTTGGCCTCCTCCTGTTCCTCATATATAGACAAGGAAGATGGCACAAATTGAAAGCTCTGTAAGGACATTGGAATACTAAGGATTGGTGATTCTAAGGTTTTTAATGCATAGGGATTGTAAGATAATAAGGTAAATTGGAAGAAAAGCTCTAGGACTGAAATAGTTAATTCGTGACTTCACATTAAAAAGCATTCATTGAATATTTAACATTAAGTAGATATTAGCTGTTAATCTTTAGCTGGGCTGGTTTCAATATTTGACATTTAAATTAAATAATCATACCACATTTAATAATAAAGTCACTGTATGTTAAACAAATACTACTTAGTTATTGAAACCATATGTTAGTCTAACCACATTGTGAGGGATTCGCATGTTTTCAATAACCATCTGATCTTATTTCATGTAGAGCACAATGCATGTACTATACCATGAAAAGCAGAGAGGCTATTTATGTCGGCCCCGAATGATTTTAAAATAATTATATTGAGTTTTACTTTCCTGCCGATCCCCCTATCTAATAACCTATCTACCCATTGTTCAGGTGCTGTCAGTGAAGTTTACTTGTAATAAACTGTCTTCCTGGGTTATTGTATTGTACCTGCATTGCCCAAGTGAGTACCACTAATGCCAATCAACCCTTCCCTTTGTTCATATGGTGCCAAACCACTTTGTTGAGTTGATTGGCAGGAACACAAGCATTTCTATTTTTAATGTTTCTCTGGGATCATAAAAGACAGACATTGCCTTAAACAGAGTGTTTCCATTTCTATTCTTCTCTCATTTAAACAAATTCACAGTTACCAAATAGGAGAATGTGAATGAGTTCTTATTGGGTCATTGTACTCCATTTTCTCAAGTACTGGTAATTTGTGTTTTTGTTATGAGTGTATTGACAATGTCTTTGCAGCCCTAGTTTATACCAATGATGTACTAGTTGTGCCTAAAGCATCTGAGGTAAACGAAAGAAGAGAAAGCAGTGGGGAAAAGTCAGAAGAACAACACACCTCCCTTAAGATATTTTGGCGTGTTTCCCAGCCTGCTTTTGAGGTAGATCTTTTTGGGGAAGGCTGCATGTTTGCTAGAGTCAGCTACCTTGTTGAAGTCCTATACAAAGTCATATAATTTAATGAACGACTTGGAAAAGACTCCCTATTCAATACTTGGTGTTGGGATAACTGGCTAGCCATACACAAAAGATTGCAGCTAGACCTATTCCTTACACCATGCACAAAAATCAAGATGGATTCAAGACTTAAATGTAAGACTCAAACCTATAAAAACCCTGAAGACAACCTAGGCAATACCATCCCGGACATAGGAACAGGCAAGATTTCATGACAAAAACACCAAAAGCAATCACAACAAAAGCAAAAGTCGACAAGTGGGATCTAATTAAACTTAAGAGCTTCTGCACAGCAAAAGAAACTATCAACAGAGTAAACAGACAACCTATAAAATGGAAGAAAATATTTGCAAACTATGCATCTGACAAAGGTCTAATATCCAGAATCTATAAGGAACTTAAACAAATTTAAAAGAGAAAAACAACCCCATTAAAAAGTGGGCGAAAAACATGAACAGACACTTCTCAAAAGAAGATATACAATCCAGCCAATAAGCATATTTAATAAACATCAGTATCACTAATCATTAGAGAAATGCAAATCAAAACCACAGTGAGATACTATCTCACACCAGTCGGAATGGTTATTAAAAAGTCAAAAAGTAACAGATGCTGGCAAGGTTGAGGAGAAAAGGAACACTTATACACTGCTGGTGGGAGTGTAAATTTGTTCAACCTTTGTAGTATGGCAATTCCTCAAAAAGCTAAAAGCAGAATTACCATTCAACTCAGCAATTCCATTAATCCCAGGTGAATATAAATCATTCTACCATAAAGATACATGCATGTGAATGTTCATTGCAGCACTGTTCACAATAGTAAAGGTGTGGAATCAACCTAAATGCCCATCAGTGACAGATTGGATGAAGAAAATGTGGTACATATGTACCATGGAATACTATGCTGCCATAAAAAATGAGATCATGTTTTTTGCAGGAACATGGATGGAGCTGGAGGCCATTATCCTTAGCAAACTAACACAGGAACAGAAAGCCAAATAATGCATGTTGTCACTTATAAATGGCAGCTAAATAATAACTCATAAATGCAAAGAAGGGAACAACAGACACTGGGGTCTACTTGAGGGTGGAAGGTGGGAGAAGGGAGAGGAGCAGAAAAAAAATAACTATTGGGTACTAGGCATGGTACCTGGGTGATGAAATCATATGCACAACAAACCCCCATGGCATGTGTTTAGCTGTGTAACAAATCTTCACATATATCCCCAAGCCTAAAATAGAAGTTAAAAAAATAAAATTAAAAAATTTCTAGGAAATATATGAGATCAAGGGATGAATATACATTTTATGTTGTATTTCACATTAGAAATGACAAGCACTGGAAAAAAAAATCAGTGGAATGGAGCTTTAGAGACTAGTCCACATTTGCATTTTGTTTGTTTGTTTGTTTGAGATGAAGTCTTGCTCTGTCACCCAGGCTGGAGTGCAGTGTCACGATCTCGTCTCAATGCAACCTCCACCTCCTGGGTTCAAGCGAGTCTCCTGCCTCAGCCTCCTGAGGGAGGCTGGGACTACAGGCATGTGCCACCATGCCTAACTAATTTTTGTATTTTTTTTTAGTAGATGAGGGGTTTTGCAATGTTGGCCAGGCTGGTCTCAAACTCTTCACCTCAGGTGATCCACCCACCTTGGCCTCCCAAAGTGCTGGGATTACAGGTGTGAGCCACCGCCCCCGGCCCACATCCGCATTTTAAAGATGATCAGCTATCTACAACATTTAAAGATTTGCCCCAAATCACACAGCTAGTTAGTAGTAGAGTTTGCAGTCAAATCCAGGACACATAATTCATTCCTTCCAATACATTACAGGGCTGTCAAATTCTGCTTGTCTTTTCAAGTCGGATTCCTATTCTTAATTTTTCCTTTTCTTAAATCAGCAGAGTAGAAGTAGTTGTAGTCCTGGTCGTCTCCTCCTGCTCCCACATGGCTGTGAACACTTTTTTTTTTTTTTTGTCTTACACAGTTGCCATCTATTCTATCCCTTCCTTGAGTTCAGCCATCTGATCATGAGAACTTAGAGAGACAGGGAGGTCAGCATTGACCAAGGATTGTTTCCTCCTGTTATCTTACTTAATCTCCTTTTTCTTTTAGGAGGTAAAGGAAGGAAGAGAAATGGATAGGAATGGGTCAGAGGAACAACACACACTTTTAGGAGAAAGGAGATTAAGTAATATCTGCTTCCTGTATTCCATTGTGGCCTGAATTTCTCATGAATGTGGGCCCACTCATTGATTCTCTGCAGATGCAACACATGAGTTATCCTGGGACCTAAGATACTTCCTAAAACTTAGGCTGAATCTATGAAATCAATAGATAAGTCCTTCTAGAACAGTTACAGCTGCAAATTTAGACCAAACTAGTCAGTAACAGTGTCAGCTTGGTGACATGATTGAAATGACTGGCACCATTAGGATTCTATGAATGGGGCTTCTAGGCAGAACAAAGCTAAAGTCAGAATTTGTATTGTAGCACTGCACCTGATTCCTTAAACTAATTTATATGACAGCATAATGGATGCCAGGACCTACTAGAACTTTCTCAGAGAAAATGGTTTTGATTGGGGGAAAACAAAACCAAACTGAAGAAACTACAAGATGATCAGGGGAATCTGAACTCTGACTAGATGTTTAATGACACTAAGGAACTATTGTTAAATGTTTGTGGTAGGCTGAATAATGCCTCCTCCTCTCAAGGATGCCCATGTCCTAGTCTTTGGTACCTATAAATGTATTACCTCATATGGGCAAAAGGAATTTTGCAGATATAATTGAGTTAAGGATTACTCTGGCTTATCCAGGTAGGTCCTACATGTAATCGCAAGGTGTATTAGTACATTTTCACACTGACATATAAAACTGTGTGAGACTGGGTAATTTATAAAGAAAAGAAGTTTAATTGACTCACAGTTCCACATGGCTAAGGAGGCCTCTGGAAACTTACAATCATGGTGGAAGTCAAAGGGGAAGCAAAGTGTATTAGTCTGTTCTCACACTGCTATAAAGAAATACCTGAGACTGGGTAATTTAGAAAGCAAAGAAGTTTAATCGACTCACAGTTCCACAGGGCTGGGAAGGCCTCAGTAAGCTTACAATCATGGTGGAAGGGGAAAGAGGCACCTTCACAAGGTGGCAGGAGAGAGAAGAGTGAAGAGCAAAGGGGAAAGAGCCCCTTATAAAACCATCAGATCTAATGAGAACTCATCACTATCACGAGAACAGTATGGGGGAACCGCCCTCATGATCCGATCACCTCCCACTGAGTTCCTCCCTTTACATGTGGCAATTATGGGGATTCCAATTTAAGATGAGATTTGGGTGGGGACACAGAGCCAAACCATATCACAACGCATGTCTTACATGGTGGCAGGAGAGAGAGAGAGAGAGAGAGCGTGAGCGCAAAGGGGGAGGTGCTGCTCACTTTTAAACAACCAGATTTCATGAGAACTCAGTCACTATCATGAGAACAGCAAGTGGGAAGTCTACCCCCATGATTCAATCACCTCCCATCAGACCCCTCCCCCCACAGGTGGGGATTGCAATTCGAGATGAGATTTGGGTGGGTACACAGAGCCAACCCATGTTACAAGGGTTCTTAGAAAAGGGAGCCAACAAGGTCAATGAATAAAAGACCATACAGCCACAGAAGCAGAGGCTGAGTGATATAGCCAGCATCCAAGGAATGCCATTTGCAGGAAGAGGCAAGGAATTTATTCTCCCCTGTGGAGCCTTGAAAAGGAACCAGACCAGATAACATCTTGATCCTTAAGACTCATTTCCAACTTCTGACCTCCTGAACTATAAAATGATACATTTTTGTTGCTTTACGCTAGTAAGTTTTTGGTAATTTGTTACAGGAACAATAGAGAAGTAATAAAATGCAAGAAGTCTATTATTCTGTTTTAACAGTTCTTGTCTTTTATAAGTTCATGGTATAATATTTATATGTGAATAAAACCATGTCTTAGATTTGCTGCAAAATAATCCAGTGTATATGGAGAAAAGAGTGTGTGTGGTGGGGAATATTGATGAAACAAGATTGCAGATGTTGATAATTTTGAAGGTGGATAATGGGTACATGTTTAAATTTCTTTGCTCTTGTTTATATTTGAATATTTCTAAATTTAAAATTTAAAAAGTTAGGGGCATAATGACAAGTTTTCCCTATTTAACAAATCTTCCTAGAGCCGACTTGCCTGAGACGGTCATTTTGCCTGCCTTCATTCTTTCTCTTTCCCCCATCCTCAATATTCTTAGCAAATAATGAAGGAGGAGTTCTGGTAAGATTTCTAGTGACCTGGCAGACCTGGTTGGCAGGCAGGGTATGTAATTGCTACAGGAGAATCGTTCTATTTGGATACAACGTCAGACTGGATTTCAACGGTGCTGGGGAATCTTTCATACCACTGGTCCCTATTTTCATACAAAACTGAAAGAGAAAAGGTAGAGAATACCACTGCTTCTGTTATTCATGGTGAATTTATTTAATTCGGCATTTTTATAATCATAGGACATACACTAGGACAAAAAATAGTTCCATTTTCTTTGTTTCTCCCTGATAAGAATTTTGAGCACATTATCAGAGAAATGTCTGTCTATTCTTCAACTCTTTACATAGACAATTTTAATACAGTGGTTCTCAGTAGAGCTATGCATCAGAATTAACTGTAGATTTCTAAATTTTAGAATAATTTCCAAGGCTATACCCTAGTCAAAAATCAGAAGCCCCAGAACAACAGGGAAACATTTTTTAAGTACAGAAGTGGCACGATTAGATTTTGTTTTAGAAAGTCAATTTTGACAGCTGTGTGAAAGATAAGCTACAGTGGTGAGACACAAAAGAGAATCCAATTAGGGGAGTATTTTAGTAATGCAAGTGAGATATGATGTGCAGATGAAATAAGGAAATGTTATTGGAGATGGAAAAGAGAAGGTGGATTTGAAAGAGAAACAATACGTTTTGGTAACTTAAATGATGAGAGGAAATAAGTAGTGGAGATACATATATAATGTATGTATAGGTGTGTGCACATACACACACACATATATATACACGTATATAAAAGTGTATATAGACACATATATAAAACGTGTATATAGACATATGTATAAAACGTGTATATAGACACATATATACCTACATATTTCTCTATATACACATATATACATATATAATGGCGTATATATGTATGCATATATGTATATATAACTATATACATATACATATGTTATATATACATATATATGTATGTATATATACCAGGATAATTCTTGGTCCTGTTGTGATAACCAGTAGAAACACAGAGATGGCTTTTCTCCACTGTCCCACCATCTTCATCCTTCCAACTATAAGGAAGAGAATTCCTTCTAAAACATGCTCTTGCCTCTTTTTCCAGAAGGTAGGGAGTGGGACAAGATTTCCATGGTCTTATGCAATTTGTAAAGAAGAAAGAAACAACTGGAGAGGTTCCTGGGAAGAAACACAAGGTGTGGAAATGTGCCTCCACCAGGTCGCAGGATCCCTCAGTCTTCTTAATTTCCTCCTAGTGGTGATTCCAAACGCACATCACTCTCTTCATGACCATTTCTCCTTTGCTCACTATCAATGGCACCTTTCCAGTCATTCCGGTCTCTGGCTAACCTGGAAGATTGCCAGCAGCTGTGCACTTTCTGGACCAAGACTTCGTCCTTGGTTCCTACCACTGAGAAACAGATCCCCAAGAGGAAAACCAACTGTCTGAGTCTTTTCTTTTTCCTACATAAATCACTATTCTCTGCATAAAAAAATTAGAGTGAAAACATGTATATTTTATTCCTATATAACTCATAGCTAAAGAATGTCTCTAAACAGAGAGTTACTATTCACAGCCTAGTAACTCCCTCTCTAAACAGGGAGTTACTATTCACAGAACTCTAATTAACTAGAGTTCTGTATATTCTTTTACTGTCAAATGTAATATCTGAGTTTTCCTTAGTTTACTACAGCCAGGACATCCCGTAAGGAAGAAATGCTGCACTTGAAATTCATGAGTACATGTGTGCTGGATGAATATTCTAGCAGAAGCCTACCATTTGTCAGCATTTTCATAAAAAAGAAGCTCTCATGACAATATATGATGATACTTAAGCTAATAATTGCCTCTCCTTCCTAATGATGAGGGGACTCGGATAGATTATTTTAGTAAAATTTGGTCTTAACATAGGTTTCTTCATCTAGGGAGTTACCCCAAGCTGTAGTAATACCACAGTTATCACTCCCCTTGCCAAAATTTGATGGGAATGCCCTCAAGGTGGGAGAGACTCACCAGAGCTGGATGGACACCTTGGGAGTGAGTGAAGGACAGGGAAATGCTGCATAGCAATGTCTTGGACCATTCTTTTTGATAGAAGAAAAGAACACAGTGGAACATTTTGTTATCATTAGCTGTCAGGCTGTGGCTATTCCACGGTTACTAGTCAGAAGGCAAGATGGCCAGCTTTGTTAAATATAGCAGTAAATTCTTTCCACATGTGTTAGGAGAGGGAAAGTGAAGTAGGTAACAACATTTGTCAGACTACTTCGTTGTCAGCTTCTCTGATGTGATAAAAATTGTCTAAATCCTTCCTGGCTTGCCTTTTCCCCACTTTGAAGGGCAAATATTTTAAAGACAGGATTTCTTAGGATTCTTTGCACAATGGGAGAGCCTTTAGATAATGCCATAATGCCAAGTTGTGTTTAAATCTCCAGCAGCCCTCAAGTTCTTCACAAAGAGCCTCAGAAACCTCCTCACTAGAATGGCTTTGGTGTGAAGACTGGACTGACTCACTCTGTTTGTCACTAAAGGCTTTGTGCACTGGTGCTTCTGGACAGTTATAGAAGAAATTTTACAGTGAGACCCCTCTCCAGCACTTTATGTTGGTAATCATAAAAACAAGCCATTCTTTGCCTTTACTTTGCTGACCCATTGCTAGACATTTTTCTCTTATAATATCAATGATGTTGCCACTCTTGAGGAATAACCCGTTTTTTTTTCCCATTGTAGTCCTCAAAATACCATGAGTATAACACTAAGATTAGTGTAATTAATTAATTAGCTACCCCAGCACCATTTATTGAATAGGAAATCCTTTCCCCATTGTGTTGTTTCTTTACTTATTTCCTATTACTAAATATTTTGATTTATTCATTGGGAGAAGGTTCCTGTCCATTGTTTGGCGTAAAAATATGAATGAATTCTCAAGTTTAAGCAAATTTCAAGAATATAGAAATATGTGGAGTCTGCTCTCATCTTGGGCTAATTTTGAAAGTTTGACAAAATTACAGTAATAATTGTGACTTGTGACTGTAGTCACAAGTACCTTTGTACTAGGTGATTGCCGTTACCCATTCTTGTACCTAACAGCTAATACTGTTTTGACTTCTAATGATATCATCAAATAACAGAATATAAAAATGTTACAGCCTCTACTTGTTGATGATTATAATCCAATTCAGTTGTTTTGTAAAGAGTCTGAGTAGGCAAAGCAATCCTAAGCAAAAAGAACAATGATGGAGGCATCACATTACCTGACCTCAAAGTAACTATAAGATTACATTAACCAAAATAGCATGGTATTGGCAAACAAACAAACAAAAAACAGACACATAGACCAATGGAACAGAATAGAGAACTCAGCAATAAAGTTGCACATTTATAGCTGCTAATCTTGGACAAAGTCAACAAAAACAAACAATGGGGAAAGGTCCTATTCAATAAATGGTGCTGGGATAGCTGGCTAGCCATGTGCAGAAGAATGAAACTGGATCCCTACTTTTCCTCATATACAAAAATTAAATAAAGATTGATTAAATATTTAAATGTAAGACCTCAATCTATGAGAATCCTAGAAGAAAACCTAGGAAACACCATTCTGGATATTGGCCTTGGGAAAGAATTTATAACTAAGTCCTAAAAAGCAATTGCAACAAAAACAAAAATCGACAAATTTGGACCTAATTCAACTAAAGAGCCTCTGCATAGCAAAATAAACTGTCTACAGAGTAAACAGACAACCTACAGAATGGGAGAAAATATTTGCAAAGAATGCATCCAACAAAGATCTAATATTCAGAATCTAGAAGGACCCTGAACAATTGAAAAAGCAAAAAGCAAATAACCTTATTAAAAATATGCAAAAGACATGAAGACACTTCTCAAAAGAAGATATACAAGCCACCAACAAACATATGAAAGATTGCTCAATATCACTAATCATTCTACCAAAAAGACACATGCACTTTTATGTTCATCAAAGCACTAATTCACCATAGCAAAGACATGGAATCAACCTAGATTCCCAGCAGTGCTGGATTGGATAAGAAAATATGGCACATATACACCATGGAATACTATACAGCCATTAAAATAATGTAATCATGTCCTTTGCAGCAATATGGATGCACCTGGAGGCCATTATCCTAAGTGAATTAATGCAGGAACGGAAAACTAAATGCTGCATGTTCTCACTTATATGTGGGACTTAAACATTGGGTACTCGTGGACACAAAGATGGCAACAATAGACACTGGATACTAGGAGGCGAGGGCGGGAGAGAGTCAGGCAAGGATTGAAAAACTGTTGGGTACCATGCTCAATACCTGGGTGATGGGACCATTCATATCCCAAACCTCAGTATCGTGTAATACAGCTGGGTAACAAACCTGTACATGTTCTCCCTGAATCTAAAACAAATATTTTTTTTCAGTTGTTTGGTGTTGTTTCTTTACTTCTTTCCTATTACTAAATCCTTTGATTTATTCATTGGGAGAAGATTCCTGTCCATTTTCTGGCATAAAAACATGAATGAGTTCTTAAGTTTAAGCAAAATTCAAGAATATAGAAATATCTGGAGTCTGGTCTCATCTTGGGCTAATTTTGAAAGTTTGACAAAATTACAGCACTTATTGTATAAGAATACTGAATTTTAGGTGATATGTAATCAGCTGTTGCTGTTCAAAGACTAACATCATTGCAGCCAATTTTAGAAAAAATTTAGTCCATATTTTTGCTAGTTGCACTCACACCTAATATTACTTCTAATGACACATCTTTTAACCTCCATAATGTTAATTATTGTCAAAGTTATTTCACTGATCACAATGTGTCAGGCACAGTGATATTTATTATCTTCCTTAATCATCACTATTACCCTAACAAGTAGCTTCTATTATTATTTTCATCTTACAGATGAAAAAGTCTTAGCAAAGTTAAGCAATTTTACCAAGTTTACATCATTAGACTCAACTGTGCTGGATGCTGAACCCTATGCTTGCTACACTAATGTTTTACTGCTTAATTGTGCAACTAGAAAGTCATTGTCTCACTAGGGTAAACCATAGCAGCCCTAGCTGCTTAGGAGTGCTAAAGTGTCTCATTATTAACCATTCTTGATAGAACTCAGTGCGTTTAAGCATGAGATTATTGGTACACAGAGCAGAAGGCATGTTTCAGTAAAGGGCCCTGAGTTTCAGAATCAACCTGCCCACATCCCATCCCTTCTATTGTTAAACATAAATTCATTATCAAACCCATGACTGCTCCCTTCCTCTAAAGTAGCTGGAGTTGTGAAGGCAGCCTATAGTTTTGGAAGAACAGACTAGGCTTATGCCATGGCTTATGTCATTACTTGAAGTGAGTACCAAGTAGCCACTAGGTTCTTTCTAACTCAATATCATCTATTTCAGATTCATCTGAATTGAACAACAGCTGAGTGCCCAGAAATTTGCTGGGTGTTGTAGGCTACATTTTCACAATTTAATGCTCATGATTACTCTATCCTTACCTTAAAGAAGAAAAAATTTAACCTTAGTAGTAAAATGACTTTCCCATGATCAGAACAAGTGGATAGCTAAGCCAAACTATGAATTTCAAGTCTAGTACGTGTCTGTTTCCTACACTGCTTCCTAGGACATAGGTAAATCCCTCTGAAACCTAATATGAACACTGCATATTCTCATTGTTTTGAAGTTTATTGACCTCTTTCTGGGTATTTGACATTTTGCTAATTTTCTTGACTGTTTTTTTTTTTTAAACGTAAGAAAAAAATTCTTTTCCAGTACTTCCACGGAGTAGTATTTTTAGAACTTTCAGTGTCCTGGGTCCTTAAAAGTTGAAGAAACCCTTAGCAGTTTTACAGTGGTCACATGTTGAGAGCAGAAATCCCATCTACCATTTGCCCTCACGGTACTGACTGGGCCATAGACCCAAAGTTTGGGGCATTAGGGTCTTTGTTACTGCTTTCTATTGGCTGTCCTGTAAAATTGGGCTAAGCTGCTGGTCTGCCTCATGCTTTGCATATTTGTGAGTCAGTAGGATTTGTTTTCTGTTAAACCGCTCAATCACAGGGAGGGATGGGGGTAGCAAATTCACCTTCTATTTACTGGTTTGACCAGTTTAAAGTGAATAGGAGCCCAGAGAGATTTCTCACTTTCCACATCCCGCTGTCAAAGTAAGCAGTGGATCAGGGGTGTGTTTGGAAATGGCAGCTGTCTGGTGCCTCCAGGGCAGCTGAGGGGGAACAGTGAAAGAAAATCTGGCATGGAGAGACCCACAAGTGTCCCATTTCATCCTGAATCCGGGTTGGTCTGTTCAAGGTCGTGCACAAAAGCTGAACCAGTGACCCACAATTTGATTCCTTCAGTTTGGATATTCAGATTTGAAAAGACTTTGCATTCTCTGCTCTCTGCTTCTCCCTAAGCCTCCCCAGGCCTCTCTACTCTCATTCATTCACACAACACCCCATTCTTTGAGCTGTAAGAATAGCTTCAGTTTCAGGAGCCTCAGGGTGCCCAGGTGAATGCATCTTCTTTGGGGATTATTGTTCCTTTTCTGATTAACATCTCCGGACAGTTAAAACCATTTTGTATCACCAGAAATATCTTTAATCATTCTCAGCTTTATTCTTAAATGGCTGCTGTAGAGTTTACTTTTTTTTAAGCAATGATATTAATGAGATGACTAAGCTGGGCAAGGGAGAACTTTCTGGAAAGAAGCACAATAAAAATATTTTCTCCTTTATAGAGGTGTTGCTGGCTCAAAGAACACAGGTGAGGGAAAAGAAAAGCAGTAACAAACTGTAAACAAAGGAAAATCCACTCTGAGCTCGCCTTACCCTGCCTAGCTGCAAAAGGCAGTGCTGAAAACTCAAAGTATACACAAACAATAACTCTGATCCATGGTTTGTCTGATTTATATCATATTCCACTCCTCCAAGCCAGCATGATCTTTCAATCTTAGTCCTGACTGATACTCATTTTATCTGTGTATTTCTTTTGCTTTTTAATCTAAGTTACTTTTTAAATCTGGTATTATATGTAACATTCTGTTAATTATTTTATGTTCCTTTTAGAATAAGGTTGAAATGCAAATAAAATATATACTATATGCATGTATATGAATTATAAGTATAAATTATACATTTACATAATTATAAAATAGATGAACAAATTAATAGTATTTTATTTTGAACTACCAGTAGTAGCCTTTTTATTTCTAGGTTATATTAATGCAGTTGTTTTCTGCCTGCCTATAATTCAGAACACTTAGGGAGATTTCAAATATACAGTTCTGCAGCCCAGACCTACTAAATCAGAATTTAGATAGTTAATATCCACAGGGGAAGAAATGCCAGGTGACTCCTTATTAGCAGTAGTTAGAGAAGAATCATTGCTTCCTGCTCTTTTATTCACTCATCATTTAGTTTTCCATTCAATTGCATATGAATTCATGCATTCAAGGATATAGAGACCAAGTAAACACTTTTCTTCTTCTCGAAGAGCTCATTACTTTATGACTCTGCTGAGTCTTCAGAAGATATAGCAGAAGTAATGCCAGCTGATCCTGTAAGAAAAATTCCTAGCCTCATACACTTATAGGAATTCTGTTATAGTTAATGAACATGGTAAGCAATACCCCATGACTAAAGTCCTGAGACTTCATTCATAACATGAGCAATTCACTTGAATTAGTTCCATATTTCTTATTAAATGAGGAAATATTAATAATTCCCATTAAATAAACAGATGGTAAATATAAAAAAAATAGACTATAATCTCGTCTCCTAAGTGTTTATCTTAGTCTAGGAGATATTCTATTTGTATTACTATCAGTACATACACTTTCATGAGAAAATCAAGGTTCTCCCACTTAAAAGAAATTGAACCATTGATCTTCATCACATTCGTAGTTTTACAATTTGTTGGGGGTCACAAGTATGAGTGGCAGCAACTCAGACGAGGAAACACGTGAACATCTGAACTATACAGACCCATTGTCAGAAATGAAGGGGAGTTATAGTTACAATGCAAGGAATGAGATCACTGAAACTGTTTGATGTGGAATGTACTGAAATTCTTCCCCTGGAATGCTTCTTCATAATCAGTGCAAATTCTTACTTTCATTGATTGGGGAAGAAATTCTTATAAAGGAAGAGAGGTCAGAGGAGCTATTTTTGATTGCCTGGCATATGTTGTGCTCTTTTATGATACGTTTCATTTTAAAACCTATTTTAAACACCCTGGCAAACTGTCCAGTACATACTGTTGCCTAAATGCTGTAGAGTCCGATGGCTAAGTCCCTGATCCTGGGAGTCCACCAGTGCTGGGTTCAACTTGCTGAATCCCTTATTATTGAGGGACCCCATTACTAAGTTCTCTCCAAGCCTCAATTTCCCTATTTGTAAAATTCACATAATAATAAGTACCTGCCTCTGTGGTTGTTGTAAGGATTAAATGTAAAGCAGTTAGCATTCTGCCTGGCACCTCATGACTGCTCAATTCATTTTATCTACAATATTATTGTTATTGTTGTTGTTGTTGTTTTATTAATACATGGGACTTGACCAAAATAATATGGTGGCAAACCAATAATTTGTGTACATTTGGAATACTTCATGAATTTCTCTGCATCCCCCTTTTCCATACCTAGTGTATATCACGTGAACAGTTACGATTCTGTATTGATGTCAATGGGGGTCATCTGGAGTGGCTGCTGCCATTGTGCTGGCTGCAACAGGGAGGCGCTGGCTGCAACAGAGAGGCACAGCTGGGCTACATGCCCTGCCCCTTCTAAGTTGGGGTGGCAGTTCCCCAGGTGCCACTCCAGCTACCCAAGCCATGGCTGCAGACCCGGGCATCCCTGTGCTCTCTGGGCCAGGAGTAGGCAGGAGCCCCACCCTTCTGAGTGCAGCTATAGCCACCCAAACCACTGCTGCAGACCCAGGGACCTCCTGCTCCCCAGGGTAGGCAGCCGCCCTCTCCCCACCACCACTGCACAGCTGCAGCACCTAAACCATGGCTGCAGATTCAGGCATCTCTGCACTCTTAGGGGATTGGGAAGGCACCCCCTGCCCTTGCAGGCTTGGAAGTGCCTGCTCCCACTGCCTGGCTTCTCCCCACTGTCAGCAACTGCTCTGATCTCAGAGCAAATTCAAGGCTGAGCCTGGGCACTGTCACAGCCTGGCTGGGTGTGCACATGCTCAAGGCAGTGCTGACATGTCAGCCTCCTGCCGCCTTGGCCCCCTCCAGACTTTGGGCACTGAGGAGCATGGGAGGGAAGCCAAGGGGGCCTGAGGGCAGCTTGGCACTGGCCTGCAGGCACCCCTTTGCACCTACAGCTTGGGGGCCATGAAGGGCAGCAGAAGGCAGACAGGTTCCTGGGCAGAAGTGGGCGGGTTCCCAGTGAGACCCTGGCTTCAGGTCAGGGAGGGTCAGAAGGCTGGAGGCTGGGCTGCCAGTCATGCATACTGGAGTGGGAACTTGTGGTGCCTTTTCTGGGCCTGCTCATGGCCACCCATGGACCAATCAGCATGCACTTCCTCCCCTCTTAGGCCCACAAAAGCCCATAAAATCCAGGCTCAGCCAGAGCTGAGATGACGTTGGGAGGACCAGCTGCAGAGAGGAGGCATCCACTCTAGGGCCTCTCTGCTGAGTGCTGCACAGAAGATGGGATGACCAGCTGCAGAGAGGAGCTACCCTCTCTGATAGGAGTTGAACACTCACTGGGACACCTTAGTGGTGGAAAGGAGCTGCCCCCTATGGAAGACTGAGCTTTTCTATGGCTCAATAAAGCTCCTCTTCATCTGGCTCACCCTTCACTTGTCTGTGCACCTCATTCTTCCTGATCACAAGACAAGAACTCAGGACCCACCAAATGGTGAGGCTAAAAGATCTGTAACACAAACAGGGTTGAGACATGCCGCTTGCTCACCACGTTGTGGGTGAAGAGAAGGAGAGAAGAGCTGCGGCCCTTTGGGGATCCCAGACCTGGGAGCTCCCCAAGCCAGGGTTATGACTCCCTCTTTAGGATCCTGTGGTTCCTGGTGTCCCAAGCTTCCAGGGCCCATCACATTCCCTGGTGCCAGCTGTGGAAGCTGCTTGTGGTGTGCTTAGTCCAGCTGCAGCCTCACAGAGAGCCAGCTACCATGCCAGCACCTGGAGTTGCCTTCCCTGAGGCAGCAGCTGGCGTGTCTGACTGTGTGGTGGCCAGACCCCACACTCATTCACACACCCCAGCCCCCCACCCACTGCTCCACACCTGACTTGCAGTCTCCCTTGGAGGCGTGGGATCCAGGCCAGTAGTGTGAGCTGAACACAGGCTGCCAGGCCGAGTGGGTGGAACAAACCCAGTGGGCCCAAGGAAAACTTGGGCAAAGGTACCACCAGCCACAGGTTTCCAGCCAGAAAAGCGACACCCCAAAGATCCCATAACAGTATTATGTATGCTATTTGATCCATTTTAAAAGGCTTTTCAAGGAGATCCTTGAGGTTGTCCACACGATATGTATTAAGCACGCAGCAGTGTGCACACCACAGAAACCATGGCATCTGTCACTCAAACTACCTAAGAAGACATGTCTACTCAGCAACTGGAACCAGGGTAATAGTCTTAGGTTGCCATCCAAGGAGATAATGAGAAAATGTCTTAAGATGTAGATATATTTTGTTTTAACTTTATTCGCTGATAATCTTCATTCCTTGCCTCCATTACCTTTTTTTTTTCTTTTTTTGATACAGAGTCTTGCTCTGTCAGGCAGGCTGGAGTGGAATGGCACAATCTCGGCTCACTGCAAACACCATCTCCTGGGTTCAAGCAATTATCCTGCCTCAGCCTCCTGAGTAGCTTGGATTACAGGCATGTGCAACCATGCATGGCTAATTTTTGTAATTTTAGTAGAGAGAGGGTTTCACCATGTTGCCCAGTTTAGTCTCGAACTCTTGGCCTCAAGCAATCCACCTGCCTTGGCCTACCAAAGTGCTGGGATTGCAGTCATGAGCCACTGTGCCCAGCCACCTCCATGACCTTTGTGAAGCCAATTGACATTGCAAATGACAGCATCTAATTTTTGTATTTTCTCCCACACAAAGTCAACATATAGTTTTTTTTCACCACTGATTTTTTGCTTGAGACAGCTAGGAGAGTAATTGTGTTCTTTTCTGTAACAGCATTCCAATTCTGCAGAAATAACTGCTCTACCCTTAAAGATTTACATGCCACTTTTCCATCAGAGCTCTGGCTATCAACTCATTGTCTTGGTTGTGTGGTGGTGATTGGGGAAAAAAGATTCATCAATAACTTCAAGACATTAACAACCAGGAGACATAGTAAACTGGAACCAGTATCTGCTTGTACATATAGTAATCCTATTGAAGTAACTTTTGTGAAAAACAGCAACTCTCCCCTAGTTTAAGTAACAGATGATAGATGATTGAAGAAGGAGGAGGAGGAGGAGGAGGAGGGAGAGATAAGAAAAAATGAAAAGAAAACTTACATATTTTTGAGGTAGAGAGTTTGCCAAATTCTAAAATTTAGACTCAAACCCCCAACAACTGAATGACTAACAGATAACCTTCCTAAAACATCAGCCTATCCCGGTGAGCTGTCCTCACATAATCTGAGATCTCATTGGCTCAGGAGATTAGCTTCCAATTTAGTCCTTCAAGAATGCCTGATAATTCAATGAATGGCGTTACTTCTGTATTACATTTTAATGCGGTACAATAACTCAAAACAAGTTAAATATATTAGTATAGTCCCCAGAAAACTCAGGGACTATATCTATGGCACATATAGTATCATCTAAGAGTATTTTCCAGAAAAATTCCATGGATTTCATGGGTCCACATATCAGAGGCATGGCTGTCAAAGTAGCAGGAGAATTTTCTAACTCCCAGAAAACATTAAGGTCTCTGCCATTTTTGTAAAGCTACATTCTATCAATTGCATTGTTTTAAACAATGACTATACTAATATATTTAATTATCTCATTTTAGTTATTGTACTGTATTAAAATTTAATACAGAAATAAGACCTTTCATTGAATTATACATCTATTATAAGAGATCAAAATATGCCACCCAGAAATATACCACTTTGGCATATTGATTGTTGATATTTGCTAACTCAAAATATTGATTACTTTGAGTTAAAGACTCTTGAAAACAGGAGATTCAAGGTCACTCTAACCTTCCTTATTTTTCCTGAAAGCAGGAACTAAAAGCCCCATGTGAAAAGTTCCCTCCCTGTGCCAGGAGGAAGAAAGACATTCTTATCACCAGAGATGGGGAATCAAGATCAAGAGGAATCTGTAGAAACAAACCAAACTAACCTTTATGTTTTTAGTCCCTTTTCCACAATTAACTTCTCTCCCCAAACTCCTTTGTTATTTCATATTTTCACCATTTACTACTCTTCATCTAACCTAGCATATAATCGTTCAACCCTAACTGCTGTCTTTGGGTTTTCATTTCTTTCGTAAAGGCTCCTATGTACATGTAAAAATTCCTAAATACAATTTGTATGCTTTTCTCCTGTTAATCTGTCTAATGTCAGTTTAATTCTTAGGCCCAGCTGGAGGTCCTAAGGGGATAGAGGAGAAATTTTACCTCCCCTGCACCACCATAAATCCCACTTTTAGGTATTGCCTTTCTCAATCCCATTCCTAATTCAAACCATATTTTTGACACAGCATGAAGTTGCTCCCAAGTGCTGGCTTGCCTTTCAGTGTAGAACTTTCCCAACGTCCTGCACTTCTCATCCCATCATTGTCAAAGGATCTGTGGTCAGCTGACTCTTTTCTATTCTTTACCACTTTGGTTTTCTAAGGACCACCTTTGTTTTTCTCTCTTTTCAGTTTTCTTCCTTATTGCACTCATCTCCTCCTCCCAACCTCACAACTCTGCTCCCTCCTACTTTTGTGCTAGAGCCGTGTGTCTTTCAAAGACAACAGTTATTAGCAATTGGGTGATCTTTTTCTTTCTTTGTGATCAGTACCAGTATAATGACCAACAACATCACCTCATTTTGTTTCTAATATTTGGCTCATGAACTATTTTCAGCATAAGGGCTGATCAATGGCTTTAAATAATAATAAATTTTTAAAACCTTCAGTATTTGGATGTTGGAGTTTACCAAAAATTAGTATTATATGTAACCAAGAGAAACAATATTAAATAATATTAAGAAAAATTTCCAAATTAACTGTAATACTGTGGACCATGCTACCTGGCTTTCATATTACAAATAATATTTTTCTCTTTTGGGCTTCCTAATGTGAAATCTAAGGCTTTTCTTTCCTCATTACTTTCTCTCTGTCTCTCACACACACATACTCCAATGCAGAGACCTACTTGAAGAATGATAGATTGAGGAGAAAAAATAATGACTGGAAACTATCTAGATATGAAGCAAGAGAGGGACTAAGCAGGTGCCTTACTCAGTTATGAATTATTTGGCAAAATATCTCTGAGAGAGATCACAATTCATTCTAAAATGTTTGCATAACTACAGGCTGCTACATTGCCTGAACTCGCTATTTGCCACCATCTGCTTTCCCATGAATTTATTTTCTGTGCAATTTGTTTTGACAGAGTCTTACTGTCTAGAAATTCATTTTACATATTTTCATGGTTCTCTGAAGACTTCCGTGATAATGATTGGTTCTATAATTAAGATATTGTATACACAAATGTCTATGGAATGGGTGTGATGGCTTTAAAAACATTTTTTAATATCCAGCTTGCCTTGAAAGCAATTCTCTAGATGGATTTTTAAAAACATTCCAAGATATTTAAACTACTTTGAAAGGCCATTGGGAGGAGAGACAAATAGAAAGAACTTATAAGTAATAAGTAGATGCTTAGTAAAAATAAAACACCAGTTGGTAGAGTAAGTGCTGGATAGAGCTTCATCTATTTAGCATTGTCTCTGCTTATGTAAAATCATCATCAGTTGTAGCATACAGTTGGTCAAGAATCTTTACAATGGCTTACAATAAATATCTAAGCCACTTTAGAAACACAGGCCTGGAGAAGAATATCATAACCAAGAGAAAAGCTCTGAAATAAGAAATTTCTGATCATCTAAATATTAAAATATGACCCTACTGGTTACGTAATATCAGTTTTTTACTGCACACAGCTATATTTATGAGATAAAGTCTCTATTTAGATAAGTTTGGCCAAAAAGATTAGACTTCAACAATCACAGTTTTGGGGAAACAGTAAAATAAATATTTCCAAATAACTTCTGTGTATTTTTCACTTGTCAGATTCTTTGTTGTATAATCAATGTTTTCCAAATCTAGCATCAGTGTAACCTGGGGAGATCTTGAAAATACAGATTCCCCATATGAGCCCTAACTCTACTGACTCTGAACCTTCAGGTGGGACCTGGACATATCTATTTTAATGTGTCTCCAGAGAAAATTCTTATGGAATGATCCAAATGCTAGTCCAAAGAGTTTAGGAATTAATGAGTGGACCCTGAAGAACATGTGCTGAAATGCTATCAAGAAAAATCAGATTGGCTTCTCTGTCCATACATGTATCCCCACCAACACAGGCACGTGCGTGCGCGTGCGCACACACACACACACATCATGCAAAATAAATAAATACATGTGATGGTTATGTATGCCTGACAAGAGGGGAATTGAGCTAGAATACCCATGTTTGATCTGCTCCAATTACAGAAATAGCTGCACATAAATAGTCTGCCCTAAATGTGACTGACCTGCCAAAGCTCAGTTTACCTTTGCAGTTGAAGTCCTCAAAGGGCACTGTACTTTGGCAAGTTTGCTTTGCATTTAGAGTCCCTGGACTTTGGGCAATATTAGGGTCCTTCTGTTCCAGGGATATTTCCAGGGCGTGGCTCTTCTCACAGCATTTCGACCACCTTGTATTGCTTACCTCCTAGCTCCTTTTTTAGCACCATTCCAGAATCCTGGACTGAGAAACATATGCTCTACTCAGCAACACAGCCCCCATTTGTTCATAGCCTCACTGGGAAGCAGTCTCTATGAATTCCACTTTAGCATGAACATGAGGAAGAGCACAAGTGTATGTTTTCAGTCTTTTCTAACCAACCAAATTACTTGGTTCCTTTTCCCGAGGAAGATTTAAGAAACAGACAGACAATGTAGTTCATGACTTCAATTTGACATTTTGATTTGGTGTAAACAGGAGAGAAAGGTGAACAAGAGAGTAACAAGCTGCAGTTAGCTTGGAGATCCTCCCCTCTTTGGTTTTCACTGGTCAAGCACCTTGTCTAATAGCTGGGGCTATCAGCCTCTGTGTTGCCTGTCCCTTCCAAACAGATACTATTCCAAACTTCACTGACTTTTTGTCTCCAAGGCCTTTGTTCACTCTACTGAGGGAAAGGGTTAGAACAAATATCACTGATAAGAAAATTTAGTTCCAAATCAATTCTGCTTTCCCTTAGATGCAAACGTTTTAGTGGCAGCTTAATATAGTCCAACTTATTGAGAAAGAGATGCTATGAAGGATAGGCAATGAAGCACGTTTTCCAGGAAAAGGGCTGCTCCAGGTCACACAGGCTGCTGTCTACAGATCAATGGACAGGCAGGAGGCAGGCAATCGCTAGCCAGGGTATCAACCTCGTGGAGGCAAGCCCATGAAGGCCTGCTCACAGTTGTCCTGCTGGCCATTAGAGGGAAACAGAGGCTCATTTGGCCCAGTTGAAAGTCAACTTGTAGATGGGTCTCTGAAGTCTAATCGTATCACTTTGAATAGATGTGATATCTGCTTCCATCTCTGATTTCTCATTTTAGACATGTGGGAACATATTTAATTGGCCATATGTCAATTTCAGGACTCTTAAGTGCAAACGTAGCTGCTTTTACATTCAATATTTATATATTCTACCTGCAGACTTGCACCCTAATTTCTAGATGCTGGGGAAGGAATAGCCATTATGCTATAATTTATCAGGGGACTGGAGCTAAGTCACATGCCCTAGATTTTTCTCATGTCTTCTTATAAATGTAAACTGAGAGGGTCTCTGTTCTTCACAGTGGCTTAGCTAACATAGAAACAAAAGGTAAGTCTGTGCTACATGTGGATTGCTCTAAATCAGAAGCTGTTTCTAAATGTTCCTAAACTTTCATCTCAAAAAAGAAAATATTTAGTTGTTCATACGAGCTGTCTGTTGCATATAAGTGGAAAGAAACCCACACCCCTGCTCTTCTAAATTTACTTTTAAAAATTTGTTCTGTCCTATTAGTATGTGTGTGTAGACATGGTATTACTGCATTTCAAAGTGTGCGTTCTGTGTATGAACTTGAATTTACACCGTGGGTGTTTATCTTTCCTGGTAACCTGTGCAAAGAACTTCCCCATTTCTCAATCCACCAGTGTTTGAGTAATTCAGCCCTCCTTTCCAATGGGTTTGTTAACAATCTATAGGTCAGATTCTGTTCACCTCTCTGATGATCTCATGTGAAAGCACACATAACATTTTCTCTTCTCTGACCCACATCCTGGAAGTGGGCCACCCTCATCAGCTACTGGCATGTCCTCTCACAGGATTCAGAATGCACTGGGCCCAGCCACGGATAAGCATTTAATTGCAGACCAACCATCTGTTTAATATAAACTACATCTGCCAGCAGCCTCTTGGCAGTGTGAGGAATGAATTTTCTAAAGGAAAATGAGAATTGCTCATCAAATGGCAGCCGGGAAACGCTCTTCTTAAAGCTTTCCCACTTTGACACCCTCAGGTCTAGGCCAAGGCCATGCTAGGAAAATAACATCAGTGTTACTCGACTTCACAATTCAAAGAGAGTTAAATATTCCCCAGAAACTTAAATCAAGCTGGTGTGGATTATTCAGGCATTTTTTTTTTCATACTAACTCAGGCTTTGAAGACAGTAAGCTAAACAAATGACCTAAGGGACAAGAGCTCACCAAATGTAGGCGTGATTTCCCCAGCAATAGTCTGATCATAATCTCATAGTCTGGAATCAGCATCATATTGCAAAAGGTTATCGTATTGCAAAATACCTAGTTCTAGATCATAAGGTTGTAAAGGTCGAAAAAAATAGTAAAGTGTAGGATAATGGGGGTTGACCATCCTTATTTCTTTTTTTAATTAATTTTTTGGAGACAGAATCTCACTCTGTCACCCAGTCTGGAGTGTAGCAGCATTATGTTGGCTCACTGCAACCTCCACCTTTTGGGTTCAAGCGAGTCTCCTGCCTCAGCCTCCCGAGCAGCTGGGATTACAGGCATGTGTCACCATGCCTGGCTAATTTTTGTATTTTTAGTAGAGACAGGGTCTTGCCCTGTTAGCCAGGCTGGTCTCGAAGTTCTGACCTCAGGTGATCTGCCCACCTCAGCCTCCCAAAGTGCTGGGATTACAGGTGTGAGCCACCATGCCCAGCTTACCATCCTTATTTCTTAATGACATTTGGCAAATCGATTCTTACCTGTTCTCACAATCTTTTAGGGGGAGCTGCTGAGCCACAGTCCTGATGGAGTTTCCAGCCCAGGCCACTGTGTTTAGTACTATTCAGCCTCAGAATACAATGAGATCTAACTGGACCAGGGGTGAGTGTTGATGCTGGCAGCCCCAGGCTGGCCAGCATCTTTTGATCTGGTTGGTGTAGAAGATGAGCGGCCCTAATCAGCTGCTGCCCAAATTAGGAATCATTCTGCTGCTTTTATTCTAAGGTGCACATTTCCCTTGTGGTAATTATACACCTGAAATCAAGATGTCACACAAGCTACATAGGCATTTAGTGTGACTGTATTATTCTCTCCCTGCTAGGTCTTATTAAAATGATGGTACATTAGATCATCAATGACATATTTGAATGACAGTGGGAACTGAAGCCTACAGAGTAGGAGAAGTTCCTTGGGATAGTCAAGACCACCATGGAGAACAAGCTAAAAAATGAGCGAGAAGTTATGAGTAAACAGAGGAAGCTAGTCAGTGCCCAAAGGAGGATGAATACACAGAGAGACACTGGGCACAGTGGCCTGAGAGGAAACAGAGGGGATAACATCAGGTCTCCAGAGTCTTCTCAACAGCCTTGGCCTTGAGGCTCCTCAACAAGAATATGAAGAATATGAAGAAGGGAAACTTAACTAAGTCTCTCTTACTTCTTAGCAAGATTCTGAGACTTCACATTCTCAAAAGACTTTTGGGATATTTGAGAATTCTAAGTTTCTATGCCTAGCCAAGCCTCTCATTATCCAAAGTAATTCAAAGCTGGTGGTTCTCAGAGTAGTCTGATTGATAACAAGAGCATAAAGTTGAGGTTCACACCTAGATTCAGTCCCAGCAAAAAACAAAAACCCAACATGAGAGAACAGTTTCCACCAGTGTGGTTGGTCAGTGCTGGCTAGGGTGGAAGATGGGCTTTTAGGTGATGTTAATATGTATGATGACAGAATCTTTTGGCCCAGAGTGAGCTGTTTGATAATTCCCTTCCTGTGATGAAACACTGTGGCTAACTCAGTGAGGTAATTCAAGTTGAATCATACATTGATATTCACAACTTTCTTTAGACAATGGCTTAAATTGTCTTTTGCTAATTACTATATTGCAGCACCATGTTTATTGCTTTAAAACATTTACCAAGAGGTGTTTTTATGTTATTTTTCTACTTGGTTATTGTCTCTCATTAAAATATCTGTCTCGTTCACCAATATATTTTAAGCATTAAGTGACACATAGTAATACTTAATATATATTTGTTAGGGAAATGATAGGAAAGATAAATGTAACTAGTTTATTGAACATGTTAGGCTTGGTAGGGAACAAACAGAAGGTAATTTTATGAATTAGTATGCAAATTTTCTTGAATATAGTAAACAATGTGTTGACTAACCAAATAATAACTACTATTATTTCTCATTGCTGACGGCAACTACCCTCTCAACTTTCTTGTCTTCCTCACCAGATAAAACCTCGGACAAGTTCCTTGGATTTTCTGGTTACTCTTGTTTTGGCAAATGTCCAAGGCTGACTCTCATTGAATGTTTTTGTGAATTTTATAGAGACCCTGACTCATCACTGGGACTCTCTAGCCTGAAGTCCCATCTATTTAAGCAATGCCTCCTCTAAAGTATACTTATAATCTGCTCTTCATTACTGGTTCCTGACCATGTCCTCCTCTATTGGGGTCACTTCAGCATGCAGGCAAGCTTCTTGGGCTCACTCTTAATATGACCCAGTTTGGCTCCCTTTTTTGGAATCCACATCTGGTACATGGAGAATATCAAAATAGGAGGGCAGGCTATTCCCATGACAGCCACTTCCATTACCATGCCACTTTTAGATTCACCCAAGTTGGAATTGGATGCAGGTAGTATGTTCTCAAACTCCAATGGGTGCATGTCAAGCTCTACACCTGTTTCGCTTCAAGCTTCTCTTCAGTTGACTTGAGATGAGGGATAACCCCTTTCCTCATCCTCTAGGAGAGAGTTGACATCATAGAAGCTGTCCATGACATTCTTCTCCACTGATCTCTTCAATGTCTCTCATGTAGTTAAGAGGTGGGTGAGGGGCTAATGTTGACAGAACTGATTTTAGAATCTTTCAGCTTGCTCTGCATAGGTATCCTAGCACCACACTCTAAGACCAGGGAGGTGGAGGGTGGTACCTGGCACTTTTTTTTTTTGTCATTATTGGCCTTCGTATCATCCAAAAAGCTCTGAAACCAAGAATTCTATTTTAACATCCTATTACCAGAATATAGGTAAAAATGACAACTCTGATAAAGTCTTATTACAAAGTTAGACTAATCCTAATTAATAAGGGATTATCAAAGAACTTATTTGATAAATTCTAAACTGTTCTCTATTCCAAACCCCAACCCTAGGAGTGGCTATGATTTAAGAGGGTGGAAATCTAAGGTATAGAATTAGGATTTCTTTGCAACTGAAATTAGTAAAAGTCAATCAAATTTAAAGGATGAGATTTGCTCTCCTGGTTTGTAAGTCATGAATGATGGAGATCTGAAAACTCAAATTGAAATGGTATGAATAAAGGCTGCTATAACTTATTGATGGTGGCCATTCGGATTATGTCATTCTTCACTTGGGCCACTCAGCAATAATTATTTTTAAAGTTTGACTGCCTAAGTACCTTTTTCTATTGAAAGAGAGGGAGAGAGGGAAAGAGACAGAGAAAGAGAAGATAGTAAAAAAAGAGAGAAAGAGAGAGATAATGCTAACTTGGTAGTACTTTCTCCTTATAAATTAATAAATTGAAAATGTGGCTTTTAATGCTCATGTTTCTCCCTAGGTTTAACAACACGAATTAAACTTGAGTATAAGATGGATTAACCCTGGCTTAGCCTAAAGAATATTGGCTGGGTGTGGTGGCTCATGCCTGTAATCCTAGCACTTTGGGAGGCCGAGGCAGGGGGATCACCTGAGGTCAGGAGTTTGAGACCAGCCTGACTAGCATGGTGAAACCTCATCTCTACTAAAAATACAAAATTAGCTGGGTATGGTGGCACATGCCTGTAATCCCAGCTACTTGGGAGACTGAGGCAGGAGAATCGCTTGAATCCGGGACACAGAGGTTGCAGTAAGCCAAGATTGTGCCATTGCGCTCCAGCCTGGGTGACAAGAGCAAAACTGTGAAACACATACACACACGCTATTAATATATATATTTTATATGTTAATATATATAATATATTTATATATAAATATAAATATATTATATAATATTATTATATATGATATATAAATATATATGTAATATTATATATATTATATATAATATATACTATATTATATAATATACTATATATCATATATAATATATATAATATATATAACATAGTATATTATATAGTATATTATATATTATATATTATATATAGTATATTATATATATTATATATAGTATATACTATATATAATATAGTATATACTATATATAAATATTAATATACAAAATATATAACATAGTATATATAATATATACTATATTATATAATGTAGTATAAATATAATATACTATATTATATATACTACATTATATAATATAGTATATATTATATATACTATATAATATATTATGTATATTAATATTTATATACAGTATATATAATATGTATGTTTATATATTATATAGTATATATAATATACATGTTTATATATTATATATTATATATTATATATGTTTATATATTATATATTATATATTATATATATGTTTATATATTATATATTATATATGTTTATATATTATATATTATATATAATCTGTTTATATATTCCATATTATATATAATATATATGTTTATATATTCTATATTATATATAATATATATGTTTATGTATTCTATATTATATAATATGTATGTTTATATATTCTATATTATATAATATGTATGTTTATATATTCTATATTATATAATATGTATGTTTATATTATATATTCTATATTATATATGTTTATATTCTATATTCTATATATTATATATTATATATTATAATATATTCTATAACATAATATAACATATATAATATAACATATATATAATATAACATATATAATATATTATCTGTTATATATATATATCTATTATAACATATAATATAATATAACATATAATATATTATATGTTATAATATATAAAATATATATTATATGATATCTAATATATATCATATATAATATGTATATTATATATAATACATAACATATAATATATAACATGTTATATATAACATATAATATATAACATGTTATATTTTATATAACATATAATATAACATGTTATATTTTATATAACATATAATATATAACATGTTATATTTTATATAACATATAATATATAACATGTTTTATATAACATATAATATATAACATGTTATATATAACATATAACATGTTATATATAACATATAACATGTTATATATAACATATAACATGTTATATATAATATGTTATATATAACATACATGTTATATATGTTTTATATATGTATACCATATGTTATATAATATATTATATATATTATATGTTATATTATATATTATATATAATACGTTATATATGATATATAATATATATTATACGTTATATATGATATATAATATATATTATATGTTATATATGATATAATATACAATATATAATATATAATATATTATATAATATACATTATATAATATATATTATATAATTGTATAATATAATGTATATTATATAATTATATTATATATTATATATTATAATTATATATAATATACTATATAATTATGTAACATATATAATATATAGTATATTATATAATATATATTATAATTATAATATGTTATATAATTATATTATATATTATATAATGTATATTATATATTATACAATATATATTATATAATGTATATTATATATTATATACATTATATAATATACATTATATAATATATATTATAAATAATATATATTATATATATATATGAGCTTTGTGGTATGTCTGGTTAGGATGTGGGGTTGTTGGCTCTGAATTGGGTTTTGATTTATTTTGGCTAAAGTATCCACAAGAAGTTCTGTGCACAGACACGGGAGGCAAGGGAGAGAGAACAGGGGGAAAGGGCTATTCTGGTACCACATAGCGCCCTGTGACCAGTTTTTGAGCACCGATGGAGAGCAACGGCTGAATGGAATTCAGGCCTCTGCTGTTGTTTTGAGCAGTGGGAAAAGTGGGAAAAGCTCCCAAGGAGTGGCAGCATTCCTTGGAGGGTGTGGAGATGGTGGGGGTCCCAAGGGTTCACTCAATGCACCCATTGCTCAGGTGAGTCGGGACAGCATGAGCCAAGGCCCTGTGGGAGTAGCATGGGCAGGGCCTGCTTGAACACACCTGAGATATGCGTGGGGAGCTCTGAAGTACCTGGAGGAGACTCCTCAAGTGGCCAAGGTCCTCCCGTTATATGTGGTCCTCCTGATATACATGGTCTTCCTGATATACGTGAAGGCAGCAAGCCTACAGTCTTTGAGTAATACACCAATGTAAATGTGTTTGTGCTCACAGGCTGGGGGCATTCAGGTTGTGTGAAACTCTGGACCCGCAATATAGAGGACCAGGCCTTAACATAGTATCTGTCTACTACTTGGAGAGCCCTTGCTTAAAAAATCTGTTGCCAGCTGGGCGCAGTGGCTCATGTCTGTAATCCCAGCACTTTGGGAGGCCGAGGCAGGCAGATCATGAGGTCAGGAGTTCGAGACCAGCCTGGCCTTCGTGGTGAAACCCCGTGTCTACTAAAAATATAAAAAGCCAGATGTGGTGGCGGATGCCTGTAATCCCAGCTACTTGGGAGGCTGAGGCAGGAGAACTGCTTGAACCCAGGAGGCAGAGGTTACAGTGAGCCCAGATCACACCACTGCCCTCCAGCCTGGGTGACAGAGCAAGACTCCATCTTGGGGGGAAAAAAAAAAAAATCGATTGCCCTCACTCTGATCTCAGCAAGGTCAAATTTGAAGAAAAATCAATTACCTGTTTTTTTTAAAAAAATCTATTTTGCATTATTGAAAATCGTAGCTAAGGTCTCAATTGATCATTAATATTCGTTCTGGAATAGAAGTTTCAAAAGACAGAAGAGTCCTCAGATTACTAAAGCTATAAATAACAGTGAAAGGGCAGCATTTCCACACTTTCCCTGAGAGGCTAACATATAAGAAATTCCCATATATGGGAGCCAGGATGAAGGAGGAAGTTTGGGCAAACATCCAGGGCTGTCTGTGGAATAAGTAAAATGGGCTTTAGTAAATTCCCGGCACAGAGGTGCTGACGGCCACCTAACTGAGTCATGCACCGGTGCATCATCAAAGATAAACTGTTACAAAATGAATCAAAATTCTTAAGCCACTGAGGTAAAAGAGCAGTTTCTGAGCTAATACTATGTCTAGGCAAGCTTTTAGTTTTTTCTTGGATGGATTCCACCCTCATCTGCCTGCTTTAGGTGGCAGACTACACAACTGTCGGCAGAGACTGGCACATTGAAGGGAGATCCTGGAAGGGGTCCCTGTGCTTGGGGAAGAGTTTGCTTCTCCCAGCTTGACTGGGAGGAATGGCAAATCCTAGCAACAGAGAAACGCCTTGCTGCCTCCTTTCCTCTGACAGCCTGCTTCCTGACCTAGGGGTTAGGCCCGCGGATGGCATGGGCATTGGCTAATCATCAATCTGATTGCAGAGTCCTGCCCCCAACAGGCTTGTTAAACTCTTCTGCTGCCAGGCTTTCCAAAGATACTTTTAAAAAATATATACAACAGCTTTTATGAAGTATAATTCACATACCATAAAATTCACTCATTGGCAATTCAGCGTTTTTTAGTGTATTCACAAAGTTGTACGACCATTACCCCAGTAAATTTTGGAACATTCTGTCACCCCAGAAAGAAACCCCATGCCCGTTAAGCAGTCACTCCCCATTTCTTTGAAACCCCTTCAGCCCCTGACAACCATTAATCTACTTTCTGTCCTTATGGATTTGCCTATTCTGGACATTTTATCCAATGGAATCGTGCAGTTATGTGGCCTTTTGTGACTTGCTTCTTTCACCAGCATAATGCTTTCAAGGTTGATCCATGTTGTGGCACGTGTGGTTATTTTCATCCTTTGTTATGACTGAATAATTTCATTGTCTAAATATGGCACATTTTATCTCTTCATCAGTTGACAAGACATTGGGATTGTTTCCACTTTTTGGATATTATGAACAATGTGGGCTATGAGCTTTTGTGTCTACATTTTAATGTAGACATATGCTTTCTTTTCTCTTGGCTATATACCTAGGAGTGGAATTGTTAGGTGATACGGTAACTTTGTGTTTCATCTTTTGAAGAGTTGCCAGACGATTTTCCAAGGCAGCGGACCACTTTACATTTCTACCAGCAGTGAATGAGAGTTAGATTTTTTCATATCATCACTAACATTTGTTACTAGCTGCCTTTCGGCTTATAGTCATTCTACCGGGTGTGAAGTGGTTTTTGTTTGCATTTCTCTAATGGCTAATGATGTTAGGGATCCTCTTTTGTACTTATTGGTCATTTGTACATTACAAAACTGTCCATCCGGTACCTTCCAAAGATGCTCTTAAATCCGTGAAAATGCTTCTGAGGGAGCTGGACCTTAGGCTTGGCCATGATAGGGAAGCGTCACGCAACAGATGCCAGGGGCAGGATCCAAAATTTATTTCTCATGGTTCTGAAAGCTGGGAAGTTCAAGATCAAGGCCTATGGCAAGGCTGAAATGAGATGAGCAGAAGAATGTCCTGGGTTAGACTCCAGAGCCTGGGGAGTAACTTCTGGAATGCTGCAGTGGTCAGTTTTAGGTGTCACCTTGGCTAGGCTATAATCCCCACACTATGATCTGAATGTTTATGGGCTCCTCAAATTCACATGTTAAAATCTTCACCCCCAAGGTGATGGTATTAGGAGTGGAACTTTGGGAGGTGACTAGGTCGTGAGGGCTTTGACTAGGTCATAAGAGATTAGTGCCCTTATAAAAGAATCCCCAGAGACACCCTTCACCCCTTCCATCATGTGAGATTGTATTGGAAAGATGGCCATCTAGGAAAGGGACGCTTACCAGACACTGAATCTGCCAGGGCCTTGATTTTGAACTTGCCAGCTTAGAGAACTGTGAAAAATAAATTTCTGTGACTTGTGACCTACCCAGCTTGTAGTATTTTGATATAGCAGCCCGAATGGACTAAGATACCCCCGTGATTCAATCAAACACTAACTGAGTGTGACTGTGAAGATATTTTGTACATGTGATTCACTTGAAAAATCATTTCAGAGAGAAGTAAATGTTATCCTAAAGAACCTGGTGAGCCTGATCCCATCAGCTGGAAGACCTTGACACAGAGCCGAGGTTTCTCGGAGGAGGAACTCCTGCCTGTATACTGAAGCTTCGGCTGCTGTTCAGACTGCCTGCCCTGTGGAATTAGCCAATTACATCAACAGGGAAGCCCCTTCCTTGCTTTATATTTATGTGAGAGATACATATGTATATACAGATGTCCTACTGGTTACTGAGGAGTTTCTGAGACATCTAAAAGGACTTATTTTTCTGGTATAGGAAGATGTAGGAAGCATGAGTGATGAAAAAGTACTCTCTGTAAGTAGGCCTAATCCCATAAAAGTATTGTGAAATTGGTCATACCTCCCTTTGATGTCCTCACCTCTGAGACCACAGGGTCTCCTCTACCATCTCTACCTGCCTCTATCCTCTGGCCCTTTCTAGCAGCAATGGTTTTCAACCGGGAGCAGTTTTGCCACCCTGGGGACATTTGGCATTTCCTGAAGACATTTCTGGTTGCCCTGACTAGGTGAGGTGCCATTAGCATCTAGTGAGGAGGGGCCAGGGGTTCTGCTAAACATCCTACATGCACAAGACCGTCCCTACAACAAAATGTCAGTAACGCTGAGGCTGGGAAACCTTGCTGCACAGGTTTACCTGAATGTCTCCTGGCTCCTACTTTACCTAGGAATAGCTAAAGGAAACATCTGTAATGCCTCTAAGGGGTATCTCCACTTTTTAAAAGACTGCAGAGGTCAGAAAGACTTCAAGTTTCAAAAAATTGAAACTATAAAATGGAGTTTCAGATCTTCTCAAGGGAGGTTATTTACTTAGAACAAAGTTTATCTATTGTTTAAAGGAATAGACCAGGTGGTAGATCTGCATAGCTAGAAACTCATTCCCAGGAAGGCTGTTATATGAAGACACCTGTAATAGCTAAATCCCTTCCTGAGGAATGAATCTCTTGTTATTAAACATTAAAAGTGGTCTGCTTTATCTTCATTTATTCATGATAGAATATTAATGTAGCAAGGAATTGCAGAGGTTGTTAAATACATCTGCCAATTTATTTGAATGTAATATAATGTATACTATAAAATAACACAGGACCTGTGTTATTCCTTTTAGGTTGTCCCTGAGCCTCAGTTCCAGAGCTGGAACACTCACTGCCTTCTGAAACAACTTGCCCACTGCCCCACTAAAAACAACTCTGGTTGCTAGAAATTCTTAATATTGAAATGAAATCTTCTTTGACTATGAAATCTTTAACTGTGTTAAACTCATAACTCCTAACTTGAAATTATGACTTCTGAAGGTGGAATGATCAATTTATGCACATTGATTCACAAACAGTTACGCGACTCCACAAAATGTTAAGGGTTAAGAATTTGCTCATGAACTAGTTTACAGTCCCACCAACAGTGTAAAAGTGTTCCTATTTCTCCACATCCTCTCCAGCACCTGTTGTTTCCTGACTTTTTAATGATTGCCATTCTAACTGGTGTGAGATGGTATCTCATTGTGGTTTTGATTTGCATTTCTCTGATGGCCAGTGATGGTGAGCATTTTTTCATGTGTTTTTTGGCTGCATAAATGTCTTCTTTTGAGAAGTGTCTGTTCATGTCCTTCGCCCACTTTTTGATGGGGTTGTTTGTTTTTTTCTTGTAAATTTGTTGGAGTTCATTGTAGATTCTGGATATTAGCCCTTTGTCAGATGAGTAGGTTGCGAAAATTTTCTCCCATTTTGTAGGTTGCCTGTTCACTCTGATGGTAGTTTCTTTTGCTGTGCAGAAGCTCTTGAGTTTAATTAGATCCCATTTGTCAATTTTGGCTTTTGTTGCCATTGCTTTTGGTGTTTTAGACATGAAGTCCTTGCCCATGCCTATGTCCTGAATGGTAATGCCTAGGTTTTCTTCTAGGGTTTTTATGGTTTTAGGTCTAACATTTAAGTCTTTAATCCATCTTGAATTGATTTTTGTATAAGGTGTAAGGAAGGGATCCAGTTTCAGCTTTCTACATATGGCTAGCCAGTTTTCCCAGCACCATTTATTAAATAGGGAATCCTTTCCCCATTTCTTGTTTTTGTCAGGTTTGTCAAAGATCAGATACTTGTAGATATGTGGCATTATTTCTGACAGCTCTGTTCTGTTCCATTGATCTATATCTCTGTTTTGGTACCAGTACCATGCTGTTTTGGTTACTGTAGCCTTGTAGTATAGTTTGAAGTCAGGTAGCGTGATGCCTCCAGCTTTGTTCTTTTGGCTTAGGATTGACTTGGCGATGCGGGCTCTTTTTTGGTTCCATATGAACTTTAAAGTAGTTTTTTCCAATTCTGTGAAGAAAGTCATTGGTAGCTTGATGGGGATGGCATTGAATCTGTAAATTACCTTGGGAAGGATGGCCATTTTCATGATATTGATTCTTCCTACCCATGAGCATGGAATGTTCTTCCATTTGTTTGTATCCTCTTTTATTTCCTTGAGCAGTGGTTTGTAGTTCTCCTTGAAGAGGTCTTTCACATCCCTTGTAAGTTGGATTCCTAGGTATTTTATTCTCTTTGAAGCAATTGTGAATGGGAGTTCACTCATGATTTGGCTCTCTGTTTGTCTGTTATTGATGTATAAGAATGCTTGTGATTTTTGCACATTGATTTTGTATCCTGAGACTTTGCTGAAGTTGCTTATCAGCTTAAGGAGATTTTGGGCTGAGACAATGGGGTTTTCTAGATATACTATCATGTCATCTGCAAACAGGGACAATTTGACTTCCTCTTTTCCTAATTGAATACCCTTGATTTCCTTCTCCTGCCTAATTGCCCTGGCCAGAACTTCCAACACTATGTTGAATAGAAGTGGTGAGAGAGGGCATCCCTGTCTTGTGCCAGTTTTCAAAGGGAATGCTTCCAGTTTTTGCCCATTCAGTATGATATTGGCTGAATGGGCAAAAACTGGAAGCATTCCCTTTGAAAACTGGCAAGTCAGTGTGGCGATTCCTCAGGGATCTAGAACTAGAAATTCCATTCGACCCAGCCATCCCATTACTGGGTATATACCCAAAGGACTATAAATCATGCTGCTATAAAGACACATGCACACGTATGTTTATTGCGGCATTATTCACAATAGCAAAGACTTGGAACCAACCCAAATGTCCAACAATGATAGACTGGATTAAGAAAATGTGGCACATATACACCATGGAATACTATGCAGCCATAAAAAATGATGAGTTCACGTCCTTTGTAGGGACATGGATGAAATTGGAAATCATCATTCTCAGTAAACTATCGCAAGAACAAAAAACCAAACACCGCATATTCTCACTCATAGGTGGGAATTGATCAATGAGAACACATGGACACAGGAAGGGGAACATCACACTCTGGGGACTGTTGTGGGGTGGGGGGAGGGGGGAGGGATAGCATTGGGAGATATACCTAATGCTAGATGACGAGTTGGTGGGTGCAGCGCACCAGCATGGCACATGTATACATATGTAACTTACCTGCACATTGCGCACATGTACCATAAAACCTAAAGTATAATAATAATAATAATAATAATAATAATAAAAGAAAAAAAAAAAAAAGAATTTGCTCATGATCACTCTACTATTGGAGAAGTGTTTTTGGAACAGTTTTTTTTGTTGTTGTTGTTTTTTTAAAATGAGGCTACTGAAGAAAGCAGGGTGTCGTGGTGGATGATGTTGAAACTACAATGTCTCTGGGAAGCAGTCAGGGAAGGCACAAAGGCTGGGTGGCTTCTGGCAGGTTCCTAATGAGACTTTCCTTAATCTTTTCATATCTTCAAAGTCTTGTTCCAGATATCTTGCTTTGGCAAAGTGTGGTTTGCTCTTAAATTTTCAGCTCTCCTGGCTTTGAAAGGAAGTATATTTTGTCAGGGAAGGAGATGTTTCTGATCCCCTTACACTTACATCATCAAAGCGTGTTTTTACTCTGCCTATTTGATGTCTGAGAGGCCTCATTAGGAGCTCAATTTATTAGCCCTGTTAAAAGAATTTCTTTCCTGTAGAAACAGGAAGTTACATTTTGTAGCATGTAACCCCCTAAAGTTTCTAAAGAATCTAGACAGATTTGTAGTTCTAGTCTCAAAGGCTCCAAATCCAGACAAAATTCTTCCCTAATGTACTCCCCAGTGCTCTTAAGAAATCAGTTCACACCTGGGGGCCGGCATCTTGGCATGCTCGCTTTATAGGCTCTGCCTTTCATGAGATCTGGAGAGTGATTCCATTTGTGGTATTTATAATCTGTGCTGTTGGTAACCTTGATTTCTCTGTCACCTTTTAAAGGACTCTAAAAAAAGATTGCATTTTAATAGGTCATTGGACCAACTCAATAACTTCCTGGCAGGTCTGGCTCCTTCTTCAGAAAGGAGAAATGTTGGGAAACCACAGACATTGAAATCTTCATGCCTTTCCATTTATAAAATGGGAAAGATGGGGACTAGCCAACTTTTCAGAACCTAGGATCAAAGTGGTCAGCAATGCTAGGGATTCTTTTTCTTCCACTCATTTAGACCTGGTTCCCAGATACATCATGTTCCCCTAGGTGCCTAACAGGAACTGGGTCACCTTGACATCATGAGTATCCTCCTACATCTGTCTGTCTGTCTGTCTATCTATCTATCTATCTATCTATCTATCTATCTATCTATTTTGAGATGGAGTCTCACTCTTCCGCCCAGGCTGGAGTGCAGTGGTGCGATCTCAGCTCACTGCAACCTCCGCATCCCAGGTTCATGCGATTCTCCCACCTCAGCCTCCTGAGTAGCTGGGATTACAGGTGCATATCACCATGCCCAGCTAATTTTTGTATTTTTAGTAGAGACGGGGTTTCACCATGTTGGTCAGGCTGGTCTCAAACTGATGACCTTGTGATCTACCCGCCTCAGCCTCCCAAAGTGCTGGGATTACAGGCGTGAGCCACTGTGCCCAGCCCCTCCTGTATCTTTATCCACCTTCTGTGTTTTTTTGTTTTTTTTTTTCCTCCCTTAGGATCGCTCTTGTGGGGGTTTCCTCATTGTATCCATAGCTCCACTCTCTAGCACATCATAGCTGGTAGCTGAATCACACAAATGCATATTTATATGTGTATCTATATCTTTATGTACATTCACCAAACCTTCGTGTTACCACTCAAAATGAAAAAAATAAACTTCACCAGAATACACTTCAATATTTAAAAAGAAAATAACTAAAGCAGTTTATCTTCCCCCCTTAACTCACCCAATATCTCACGTTTGCTTCACTTCCTGGCAGAGCATAAACTTGTCCTACAGTGCAATCTTTTGTTCTGAGTGGGTCAAAAATTCTTTCCACAGATAACCTTTCCAAATATTATGTCCCTTCCAGGGCATGATCATTTTATGAATAAACTGTGTAATGCTTTTGTTAGCTTCAACCAACAAAAATGGTTTTACCTATATTAGGTGATAATATAATCAATTCCTGTTTTTCAAGTCTTTTCCCAATTTTTCTTTCTTAGATTTATTTCTGTCTCCCACTACAAAAAGCTCCCAAAAGTAAAAATATGATTTTTGCACCCCCCTAAAGCTTACAGATTTATAGGGACATTATGTATCAATTTATGCCAAAAAGGAAAAAATAAAACATTGATATATCTGAGGCTCTCCTTCACATCTTCACTATACTAACATTTCTGTTTGTCCAATGGATACACATCCTTCTATGATGTTATAAAGCAATGAGGAGATGTCATTGTAGAAGATACTTATTGGTCTGTAGGTAGTTGTTTGTATAAATCATCTTAGCAATCATTTATTAAATGGTCCTTATGTTTCCAGAGAAGAAAAATAAACAGAAACCAAAGCTTTATATATTGAGAATGCATTAATATATGGAGTTGATTTTCTGTGCTCCCTTTTCTAAAAGTTTCTGTTTCTTTGCTCCATGTAATGTGTTCAGACTTTTAATTAAAACGGTAACAATCACCAAGTATTTGTAGTCTCATCAGCCATGATTGATCCTACACTAATAGGGAGTATCCTCCACCCACTCCCAGTGGTTAAAAAAATCAGAAATCAAGCTATTGCCAACAATCTGGGCTTTGCTAGATAGTGACGTTTCTCTCACATGATACAGTGGAAAAGAAGTTTTCTGCATGAAAACAAAAGACTCTAATTCAGCACAAATGTTATTGTAAGTTCTGCTTTTTTATTTTATGGAGATTTAAGCAATTTGATTATTTTTATTAAAATGAAGGAAAATGTCAAAATCTCCTCTCCATGAAAGGCCTAATAGTGTGACCACTAAAAGCCCTAATGCTTCTTCAGCATTTGATTTTCTAACTTAGGTTTGAGAGATGTTTAAAACCATTTTCTTTGTTTGTAAAATAGGAATAATAATTTATGCACTAGAATGACCTAGGTGGTTTGACCACTGGGCATCCCAGATTATACTAAAATGTGTGGGGCAGCTAATCAGTACTATGGAAGAATGAGCAGGGGCTGACATAGTAGTAGTCAAGAGGTTTCAAGGAGGGGGAGGTACCTGAGTATCACTGAAGAATGGTAAGATGTGACACTGACATGTTAGGGAGAAACATTCTGAAACCATAAAATAACAATCACCCATAGATGTAGAAGTGTTGAACATACAACAGATTCCTTCACTAGGGGCAAAATTATTGTTTCAGTGAGAAACATTTTATATCTGAGAGAAACATTTTATATTTGGTGAGAAACATTTAATATCTGGGAAGCTGAAATTAACTCTGCCTCTACTGATTTCCTTGGAACATATCAAATATTTCTCCCCAAATTCCATCAGATCAAAGACTATATAATATATTTCCTTTGAGTCCCGCTGAATTGATTGTTTTTTGTTTCTTTGTTTGTTTGTTTTTGTTTTTTGATACGGAGTCTCACTCTCTTGCCAGGCTGGTGTGCAGTATCTCGGCTCACTGTAAACTCCACCTCCTGGGTTTAAGTGATTTTCCTGCCTTAGCCTCCTGAGTAGCTGGGATTACAGGCATCCGCCACCACGCCCAGCTAATTTTTGTATTTTTAGTAGAGACGAGTTTTCACCATGTTGGCCAGGCTGGTCTCAATCTCTTGACCTCGTGATCCTCCTGCCTTGGCCTCCCACAGTGCTGGGATTATAGGCGTGAGCCACCACACCCAGCCTGAATTGATTTTTAATGGATTCTTATTGGAAAATAAAAGACAAAGATGACTTACAAAGTTGACTAATGGACAAGGCGAAATCCTTGTAGATTCTATTGTTTATAATAAATATGAGAACTACTGAATTCTATATAGATAATCTGTATGTTGTCTTAAAAAAAATAGAAGGCCTAGCTGTTTCCCAGGAAGAAAAAAGATTGAAAGAGAAATGAAGAATAAAGACATTTTTGCTTCACCCCTTAGCCTGCATTCACTCACCTTGTTGAAAGTTATGTCGTCTGATATTCCTTGGCCCATTCATGGAAATCCTTATAAAGTTTGTTCGTTGAGAACAGAACTTAAGATAAATGGCATGATTGAAATAAGTTGCTATTTCTCTTCTCATGTAGTCATCTGATTCTATCATGTATAAAATGCAAATTTTATGATAAGTACTTTCATCTTTGTTTGTATCTTACATCCTTAGAGCCTTGCTAGGACTTTATTCAGCAAAAAGGGCTTTGTATTAGATGAGACTAAGTATGATTAAATTGTATTGTTACTTGAGAGGAATCTGAAACAATTTCATATTTTTCACAATGTGCATCTTTTAAGGGCATGCAATAGGCCATCCATAAGAGCCCTTTCGACATGCTTCCTCCCCAGTGCAGCTTTTTTTATGGGAGAAGCAACAGCAAACACCTAGATGTATTATCAGTTTTATCCAAAGGAATTAAAATTTTGCTCCATTTGATGCTTAATATAGAAAATAAAGTATGAAATTGGATGCTCAAACCTGCAGTAATGCTATTTTGAGACCCGAGTTAAACCACAGGAGGAAATTCTCAAGTCCTTTTCCCAACCCAAGTCCCTTTCCCAACTTATACTAATTGGTTTTCATTTTCCATGGTTCATAGAGGAAGCAATTTAATATGCTAAGGAGTAACTTAAATGTCCCATGCAAATCCATGTTGCATTTGAAACCATGAGCTAAGATTCTGGCTCTTCTGAACATTGCCTCACTGGGAAGATTGTTGTTTTTTTTTTTTTTTAATTTTCTTTTATTTTACCTTTTTCAGACATCTTCTGTAACCAGAAGCACTCCAAGAACAACACTTTCATTCATGGATTTAACAACTACATTAGATCATACCAGCCTGTCACTTCAAAGTCACCAGTGTCAAGGTAAAGAAACTATCTGCCAATTGCAGTTGAAATCCATCAGCTTATGGAATTCTAATGGCAAATTCACGCCCACTATTTATTTTGTCTAGAATATCACAAGCTACTTATTTAAGTCCTACTGTTTCTTCAAAGCCCACCTCAAGTCTCACCTTCTCCCAGTCTTTATTCCAGCCCAGCAACCTTTGATGTTTCTCTTAAACTTATTATTATATTATATTATATTATTATATTATTATTACACTGACACATAGGCTACTGTATATTTGTTAAATATTTGAATATATGTTCCTTATTTCTCATTATTTCTAAAATATTCATTGACTATAAATTGATCACTCTCTCTATCTCATGGACCTCATAGTCTGGTGAGACTTGTAGGTCAGAAATGACCAATAGCAAGGAAGGGAGGTAAGGGCTTGTGTAGGGAGCTGTGGTAACCCAGGAGAGGGGCATTCACAATGGAATGGGGAAGTGAAGCCTTCTGGGAGACATCAAGAGTCTGGAAGAAATAGGAGGGAGCCAAACAAACATGGGAAGGAGGAAGGGCATTTCAAAAGCTAGAACAGAACTAACAGGGGCCTGGAGATGTTTGAAAGTCCAGTGCACATTCAGAGAATGGAAGGCTGTTTGATATGACCACAGTCCAATTAGAAGATGGGGAAATAGTGGGACATGAAGATGGCCAAGCCATTCTAAGGGGTTTGAACCTTTGGGTAATTGAGAGCCCTTGAAGGATTCTAAGCAGAGAAATATTCTATCAAAGTTAGATTTTAGAAATATGGTGACAATTGCAGCATTATGGGATGGTTTAGAGAACAGTTAGATTGACGGAAAACTACCCCAAGCAGGTAAGACAAAGTTGCTAAGGACCTGATCTAGGAAGATAGTGGATTCAGGGCAGTTTCAAATAATAAAACAAACAGGGCTTGCTAAAACATTGGCAATAAGCAGGAAGTGGGGGATAGGGATTCTTGGATGACTCAGGTTTTTGACTTTTGTAATTTGTCATTGGATCAAAAATGATGCATGAAAATATATAGGAAATAAAGGACGAGGGGTAGAAGGAAAAGTAAAGGAGAATAATAAAGAATAGAAAGGGAGTTTAAAAATGAGTTTAGTTTTGAGTATGTATTTTTGACATTAGTTGTTGATATCTAATAAGACATTAAAAATCACTCTAAAGAGAGAGGTCTGATTGTAGCTTTATGTGTGTGAGCTGAGAAGTGGAGTTTAAAACTATGAGATTGGATAAGATTACCGAGGGAATGTGAGGTGAGAAAATCCAAGGACAGAATTCTGAGAAGTGCCATAATTTAAGCTGTGGGTAGAGGACAAGGAATGGCAGAAGAAAGTGAGGGGTGGCTAGAAAGGTAGGTGGGAAGTTGGATGAAAGCAGGGTCCCAAAATCCAGAGGAGGGAGACTCCAACCAGATGATTGTGTTAGTTTCCCAAGGCCACCATAAGTTATCACAGACTTAAAACCACAGAAATTTATTCTTTAAGAATTCTGGAGACTTGAAGTCCAAAATCAAGTTATGGGCAGGGTCAGCCTCCCTCTACAGGCTCTAGGAAAGACTCCTTCCTTACTTTTTCCTAGCTTTGCTGGTGGCCCCCGGGAACCCTTGGTGCTTCTTACAGCTGCATCTCTACAATCTTTGTCTCTGTTTTCCCATGGCCTTATTCTGTGCATGGGCTCTACATTTTTTTTTTTTTTTTTACAAAGATAGCAGTCTTTGGTCTTAGGATCTACCTTAATTCCAGTATGATCTCATCTTCATCCTTAATTGATTACCTCTACAAATACCTTATTTCCAAATAAGGTCACGTTCTGAGTTTCCAGGTGGATATGAATCTTGTGGGGACGCTATTCAACCCTCTTTGAGAGTTAAGGATTATATCTTATGTCCTTCACAGACCTGTAAGATCTTTCAGCCTCATCAGAAACCATGACATTTCTCTGGGAATTTCTCAGACCTATCAAAAAGAAAATGAATTTATTGAGGGGGGCAGGGGCTCTAAAGCAGACAGCAGAGTCAAAGCATATCCTTTACCAGTTTTATTCCCTAGGACACATTTAGATGCTCCCGCTTTCTGTACTCCACAGGATATGCATTGAACAGTTGTCCTAATATGTTGCTAAGACCTCCCACACTAATGGAAGTAGGCCCAAGAAGGCAAATCAGACGTTGGCCCTTGCAGACTGATTTAGCAAGACAGAGTCAAGAGAATTGTATGGTTTTTGACTTGGGGCCCTAGTGTTCAGATTCCCAAATGATTTCTTCTGAGATTTGGTATCTAGATTATCCTTTTAAAGTAAGTTGCTTTGTGGTTTGCCTTCCGATTATTACATCTGTATATCTATCACTGATTCAGCCAAAACACAGAAGTTATTTCCCGGTAATATTAAAGTAAGTTCGAATGTATAACTGCCTATACAATCAAAGATGAACTGGTCTCTGAACTGGTAACTCATAAAAGACAAATCCCACAGTACATAGGTAAACATGCACATCCAATCCCAAGTCAAAAAGTGAAGACTTTAAAACTGCCTATATTCTTCAGTTAGGTACTAGGTCAGGATTTGGTTTGTAACACATATTGGAAGAAAAGAGAATGAAGAAAATGAACAGTTACATTTTAGCAGAAAGAGCAGAAAAGTGACAGATTTCTGCCACTTAGGTAAATATTCAGACTGAGAATCTTTCTTTACCAGCTCATTTGCCACTATCCAATTAAAATCCAACACCAAATATCAGTAGAATAGATCCTAAACAATGATTGAAATCAAGCCATGCTTTCTCTGCATCACCTGTTCATTAGATGGGCAAAGAGCAATGGTGACCAAAGTATGTGAGCAAACATGAATTTCATGGCTATTGCTCATGTCTGGGCTGGACCTTAAAGACAGCCTTGACTCAATGGTACTGTTACAAAGTTTTTCATGATGTTTCATCTAAAGGGAGTTTACCTGACAAAGGATCATCGTCAATATTGTCACTTATCCTCTCCATCCCACCCTTCTCTTGAAAAAAAGTTGCATTGATGTTGCTTATTATAAATAGAGTGGAAATAGAGTGGAATAGTTTGGTCCATTATGGACCAAACAGAAATGAATTTAGCTATTAAATTCACAGAGAGAATCATTACATGTCAGTTTCAAAGGCAACACAGCTTTAGCAAATGTAGACTGCACTATATGAACAAAATTATGACACCTATTTAACTACACTATTTAGAACAGAGATTTCAAAGTTTGGCAAGTAATCTCTCCCTCCCCACACTCAGATGCTGCTGACAGCACTTTTCCTAACGAGCATGACATAGGCTCAGAATACTTAGGGTAGCAGCCACAGAAAGTCAGAGCTGACATGTTAAATTTGCCATTCCTACTATAGGAACTTATTATGTAAGATTGGCCCTATTCATAGGGAGAATAGAGTGTTTACAATAGTGTTGTCAGTACTAGGGAAGACACCATGATCCAAACCTTCATTTCCCTTACCTGCCACCAGAATGAAATTCGGTAACCAGGGACGCAATGTTTTAGATATAGCAGTGCCATTGGATGCTATTATCCATTATCTTCCTAGCAAATTTGACTTGTCACAGCACTGCTGGTTGAGAACACATAGAGACCCAAGGGATGAGTTACCCAGGGTAATGAAGTTCAGATAATTCTGAAAGGAAAGAAATCCAAAGATAGGCACTGTTTGTGCGGGGCAGAAAGAGCCAGGGTGCTATGCAGTGTGGTTCCATGTACAAGACAAGAGCCTGAGACAAGAAGGACCCATGAGAAGAAGGTGGAATGTTATGCCTGCCAGGGAAACAAATCTTCAGTCAAACCTGCTGTTGAGCTTTCAGTTGATGACAAGTCAGTTTATATGAAAATGAGTTGTTTGCCTAATTGTGTGGGCAACATGTTAGCATAACCTGACAGTGTCCCTGAACCTCTGAGGGATCTGCTTAGTGCAAACCAGGAGTTCACAAACAGCTAATAATATTTAAAATATAATACCTGGTACCAGCTGCCATCTGTCAGTTAAACTTCAGAACACACATACCATAGGGATGAAGATAAGAAAGGAATGATTGTGACTCTGGATCAAAATGCTCCCAGTTCCTGAAGGTGCATGATTTAACTGTGAATGCCAACTGAGATCCTAACATCCTATACAACAAAAGATGAACTAGTCTCTGAACTGGTAACTCATAAAAGACAAATCCCAGAGTACATAGGTAAACATGCAGATCCAATCCAGTTATGTACTATATCAGGATTTGGTTTGTTAAATCTCATACTATAGAATTATCCCTTTTATGGTATCATTCATATATAATGAATAAAGGAGTTAGTTTTAAAATCAATCATGGAATACCATGACGTGGTAGTTCCCACTTATGATTCAGAAACGCCCAACCATTTGAAAAGATGTTCCAGGAGATTTGCCTTTTTAATAATGGCATCACTTTCAATTTTTATATCAATAAATAATATAATTACTTTGGCATTTTATAATATTGTAGCTTAGGAGGTCTGACTGTGTATTGTGTATGGGCAATAGTCAATAGTGATCAGGAAAGAGAGCTTTATAACTCATTCACAGCTCAAACTGTTTATTGCTTTTCTCAGCCTATTAGCCCTCAATGGTTTTAAACGTTATGATTGTTAGTCATAAAGCATGAGTAAATACAGGAAAGCAAGTGGAATTATGATGTTCAAATATAGTTAATGAATAAAGTGGAAAAATGATAACCATGAACATCTATACATGTTTCTATTCACCAAGGTTGTAATTTTTATTTCTCTGCTAAAAAAAAAATCGCCATATAGCACATCTGGAATTTCAAAATAAAATGCTGGATAAAAAACAATTACAGCAATAATGAAAAACATTGATTTCTTATTAGTAATAAAGACTATCTGTTCCTGTACCAATTAGTTACTAAGAATTACCTACAAATGTCATCTTGAAATCTTGAAAGGCCTTTATCTTAACATTTGAAAGGAAAATTTTATGTATGTATGTATGTATGTATGTGTGTGTGTTTTTGTGTTCTCTTAACATTTGAAAGGAAGATTGTATGAGTACGTACATATATAATCACACATATCTATCTATCTATATATATCAATTGGATTTTTGAAGTGTAAAATGCAGACAATTTAAAGAAGAAACACGAAATTATTTCCCCCAATTTTGATCCTTTAACACATTGTTAAATTTCAATATATATTTACATGTACTTTCACCCTAAATTCAAATAAACTATTATATGTCATTTATAAAAAATATAATATCAAATCACATTTTATATTACAAAATTTATTTAAAGAATATGTATTACTTGTTAATTTAAAAATCTACGTGTTATCTCTACACTAAGCAGTTATTAAAATGAGATTTATAATACAACAGTTTGCTAACCATAAAAATAAAATGTTTACTTAAAATTACATCACGTACCACACAAAAATAACAAACTAATTTTTTAGATTCTTTAGATTATTTTCATTATTATGTATTAGTAGTAGAGGAATTTCCAACTCAGATCATTTGGAAACACCATCATAGATTATGCATATAGAGAAAAAATAAAACATTTCATGGAGTAATAATTGCCCTAGATGACAATGAAAACATTTTCTATTAACACCAATTCACTCAAGGAGCATTTACTGATTCTATTACGGTGCACTAAAATATTTGAAGAAGAATAAATAATACATGATCAACCATTCAACATTCACAAAACATCTATTTTTGTGATAGTCACTCTGTTGGGCTCTGAAGGTATAATATTGAAAAAGGTGGACAACATGCTCACTTTCATTAGATGTATAATTCAGCAAGAGAGACAAATCAACAAAAAATTAAAAATTGTGAAGAAAACTGGAAGAAACTAAATTCATAATAATATAAATATAGTTTCTTAATGTTCTGCATTAGGACTGACCTTCAACATAGCATGGAAGGTTTAACTATACTTATGGATAGCACACTAGTAGTTCTGATTTGGGCAATATAAATGTAAAGGTACAGATAATGAAGGTTGTAAGATGAAAGGGAGAGGAGAGGTGAGACGAAATGAAGACAGCTAATCTTTTCATCCAACAAAATCATGGTTAAGAGACATTTGTAGCTACACTGCCCAATGAAGCTACTATTAGCCACATGTGGCTACTTAAATTTAAATTAATTAAAATTAAGTACAATTTCAAATTCTATTGTTCCTAAGTCACACTAGCCAAATTCCAAGTGCTAAATATTCACCTGGAGGTAGTAGCTACCATATTGAAAAGAGGGGATATGCACATTTCCATTATTACAGAGAGTTCCACTGGACAGTGCTGGCCTACAGTGAACAGATAAAGCAGCAAGGATTGAAGAATGCCATTTGGTGGAAGTGGGATTAGTGATGTAACTAGAATGAGAGAAGAGGAGACAGGAAGGTGGCTCAACCATCAATCAAGGCAAAATGTCAATAGTGAAATGATAATGCTCAGTTGAATTATGTTTTTATAAAGCACTATATTTAGAGTCATTGAAATAACCACCATAAGCATTAAAGATAGAAATTGTTTCTGTAGAGAAGTCTTGAAGGGAGAGGTACAGTGGGGCTAGGGAATACTGCCTTTCATTGTATATCTCTCAGTACCATTTCATTTTTAATCATCTGTATATATCACTACATTTAAATACATTTTTGAATTTTTGTAAAAAAATTTAAAAATATTTGAGAAAATAAATTGACTTAAGTAGGCAGACTATTCTGGGGATTTTGCAGTAGTTCATGGGAGGAATAATGGTTTTTCTCTACAATCAGTAGACAGCCAAATGATCAGTTTAAACAAAGTGGCTGGGAGGACAATAATGAAAGGGAAGAAAGAATACGAACAGGATTTTTATGGAGCAAAGGGCTTTGATGTAGCCACAGGTTGGTAAATAAATTAAATTCAAGGTATTGTCCTACTTGTGTCTAACAATGATTTGGGGAAAAGATGTGTGGTCTTTCTCAGGGCCTTAATTTCAGCCCAAGGAATAGAAAGCTATTCAGGGGAAGTCCTCGTCTGACCCATACCCTACCCCTGGTGCACACACTTACCCAGCTAAAATGAGTAGGACATGACAGATACAGCTGGAGAGTGTGCAACCTCACCAGAGAGTTCTTAGAAAGGATAAGTTAAACCGTCCCATTTGTATGCTAGAGGAATAAACAGTGATGTTCCTATGCTATGTTCCGGTTTCTTCAAAGACACGCAATTAGGAACAAGCAGTAAGTATTACATTATCATGTTAATGTTCCAATTGGCAGGCTCCAGAGATAATAGGGTCTCCCAGAGTATATGTACGAATGGAACTCAATGTCCTAGAGAAAAATATTCAATACGCAAGTTATCAGATCACTTTTATGGCCAGCTTCATACTTACTGCTCTACTTGTTTCCTACTGGCTGTTGTTTCCCTTTTCCTGCTTATTCTTTGTAATTTCCTCAAAACAATATTAGATAGGTGAGGAAGGTAGCATGCAGCCTTTAAGGAAGGCAGGGGAATAAAGCAATTAATGAAATGCTAGATTTTTTTTCAGAAAAATTAAAACATTATTAACTTGTAGGCAAATTTTCTACAGTAAATTAGAAATATAATGCATCTCCTCCACTCCAAACACACAACAATAATATATAAATAGCCAACAAAAACAATATAAATAAACTCAGAAACAAGAAAGAACTCTGGGGACCAGAAACAGAACTGATACCTAAAATCCATGTGTAAGGCTGAAGTCTCAGTTGTGCTGGGCTCTGAGTCTGCAGCAAGTGATGATAGTAGGACCTTAGCTCCTGCAGGATACACAAGATTAAAATTGTTTCATGCAGGTCAGGGAAACACTGACCCTTGAAGGTGCTTGAAGTCATTCTGTACTCAGAAGATGGAAGTAATACTAGACCAGCATGAGTCTGCAGCTTTGAGCAAGCTACAGGCCTGTCATTGCTGGAAGACAAGAGCAGAGCATAACAAACCAGACAGTGGTTAGTAAATGGGACACTGAATCCCACTGCTTAGTGACTGGATCTGTGATATCATCATAATCCACACAGTGGAGATAGTCTCACAATGGCCCCAAAATGCCATTATGGCAAACCCACATGATGAGTGGAAATAACTGCACAATCTCTAACCAGGAATAGTAATATCCTCAATACTAACTTATTGTCTTTATCTAGTCTAGAGTTTAACTAGAAGATAGAAAGTAAAAAGACACATAAAAATGTCCTCCCCAAATTACACAAACAGCAAAATTTCAAAATACATTAAAACATCTAATGTTAAGAAAAATAAACAAATGTAACCATAAGAATATTTCATTTTGGGTGAAATTAATTTTGTGTAGCAGTTTGACAAAGACTTTAATACACAGAGTACTCTGAGAATTAAGTGAAAGAAATATTCTAAGATGATCAAAAGTTTACGAATCAAAAAGAGAAATTTAAGAAGAAGAGATGAATATGGGAAGATCTAATTAGAAATTGGGATGAAATAGTATATAGTCATTGATTTAAAAGTACTTGATAAGTTGGTTAAACTCTACGTTGCATACATAAAAGTAAGTTAGTATTGAAGACATCACTAACAATGAAGATGAGGAAACAAAAAGATGAAAAATAGGAATAAGGAATAAAGAGGAAACAAGGGTGGATTAAGAGGCTACAGCATACATCTAATAGGAATTCCAGAAGAAAATAAGAAAATAAATGGAGGGAAGTAACACCCAAAGAGATAATAGCTACAATTTTTCCATAATTAAAGAGAATTAAAAAATATTAACCTTCATAGCAAAAGTACACATTAAGTACCAATATGAATAAAAATAAATCCACATCAAGGTACATTCTTGTGAAACTATAGGAAAGCAGTGGCAGGGAGAATTCTTTAAAAGTTGCCAGACAGGAAAAGACAGATTACTAATAAAGGGATAACCTTCACACATGAAACAGGTTTTTATATTGGCAATGATAGACGCCAAAATACAATAAGATAATAGCTCCAAAGTGCAGAAGAAAAATAACTGGCAATGTAGAATTGTATATACAAATGAACTATCGTTAAAGAGCAAAGGCTAAATAATGGCATAAAATAAAAACATACTATGTATACAAATGCTGGGTCCATCCCGCAGACTCTGGTTGAGCGATGGATGAAAGGAGCATGCAGACACAGGTATTTTACCTGACAGTGTGGCTAGGGGACTGCACTGCTTAGCACCACTGATGAGAGTGCAGCCACAATAAGCCGGAGCCGTTTTTATTTATTTAGTACAGATTTAATGACAAAGGCTTGGAGCAAACACAATTTGTGGGCAATTAACATTGTCGACCCCCTGAGTAGAGAGCAGTCCTGCATGTGAACGATCAAAGGTTGGTTTCCGGAGACATAAGTAAATCAATTTATCTAGATAAGTTTCTTTACATTCCCTTGTTATCTACCCTTTACCCTTAAGAGAATTTAACTGCCTTCAGCTAAATTCTCTTTCGAAGCTTTTGCAAAACTTCCCGGCCTTCCAAGAAGGTTTTTGTCTTTCCCTATAATTTTTCCCACCACCCTGAGCAATCTCCTACATACAAACACAATAACTTACCATCCATAGCCCTCACAAAAAGTACTATTAAAAGATAAAGTTAAGCCAGAAGGAATGTGAAACCAGGGAAACCACATGATAAAAAACAATAGGCAGAAATTGATAAAACAAGTAATTCTAATTAACACACTGTTTCTAAAAAGTAAATTTTTATAATATGAAGAGAAAAGCTAAAATGTGTTGCTGCAGGGGGGGACATTTAGTTTTAAATATGTAGTTTTAGTATGTAAAGCTCTCTATTGTGATTAGTAGAAAAAGACAAAGGCTGATTAATTGTAGGCCTTGTTACACAAATTTATATTGAAGCAAATCTGTTTAAATATTTAAAAGTAACTACTAAAATAATAGAAAACAATTTCATTGCATTGAAAACAATTTCAAATTGCACTGAAAAAATGCTGCTACTTTTCACCTTCTGCTGGTTTGGAGGCAATGGAATTTTTATCTATTATTTTAGTGATTGGAAATATACACAATGTAAATAAGTGAACAACATGCAAAATGGAGACAAAAGAGGCAAATAAAAAAGGCATCTACAAGTGTAATATGATGGGATAAATAATTGCAAATATATTAAAAATCCAATAAATAAAAGTGGGTAAATCTCAATATTATAAGAAAATAAAAGATCAGATTGAATTTCCAGCTACATTCTGTTTACAAAACAACATAGAAAGAGCAAAATAAATACATAAACTAAAAAAAACATGGTCTCATGAACAGCCCACAGTGAGTGTTTCATCAGTGGCAGCACTTCTTTTAATGGTGATTCAGGAACCTAAGCTTTTTTTTTATCTTGAGTCTCCTTCATCTTCAATACATTACTCCCAATTTCATTTTGCTTTGGTTCACCAAGTGAGTAGGAAAGAAAGAATGGAGAATTAGGCATAAGAATATTTTTGTGCGTGGACCTGGAAGTTGCATGCATTACTGTCGGTCACATTCCATTGGCTAGAACTCACTTAAGAGCCCTAAGTCAACGACATTAGAAAGGAAGCTATTAAGAAAGGTAGCCTACTGGATATCTAGGAAATAGAGGAGAGGGAAACACTCTGTTTTTCTATTCTCAACATTTCACATCTGACACCCAAGTGTCTGGGATTTTCCCTCCCATTAAGCAATTCCTCAATTCTCTGTCACACCAACTGGGTGTCCTACAATCTAATTCAATTCAATTCTAACACTGTCCACCTAGAGTTAGCATCAGATCCATCACAAGTTAGAAAGCTCAGTCCCACACAGCTGCCCACCGCTTCAGATGCCAGTTGTAAGTCCTAGGTTGTAACCTGTATTTTTGACCAACTGGCTACAAATCAGGGCTTCCTACAACCCCCTCCTTGGGTTTGGTAATTTGCCAGATTGTCTCACAAAAGTTAGGGAAGTTACTTTACTTGCATTTACCTTTCTAATGCTTCCTTTCTAATGTTTTATTATAAAAGATAAAACTCAAGAACAGCCAGATGGAAGAGATGCCTAGGGCAAAGTATTGGCAAGGGGGTTCCATGCCCTCTCTGGGGTGCCACACTTCCAGCAACCTGGAACCCCTTCCATTAGGGTTTTTACTGTAGGCTTCATGACATAGGAATGATTTGTTAAATCATTGGCCAACGGTGATTAACTCGGCCTCCAGCTTCTCTCTTCCCTGGAGGTCTGGGGGTGGGGCCGAAAGTTGCAGCCCTCTGATCACATGGGTGGTGTTACAGTGGCAACCAGCCCCTCATCCTTAGGAGCTTTCCAAAAGTTACCTCACTAATATAAACTCAGATGTGGTTGAAAGGAACTTGTTATGAGTAACAAAAGATGCTCCTGTCACCGTTATAGCTCCAGAGCTATTTCAGGAGCTGAGGAGTTTGTTATGATTACTGTGGGAATGGCTGACTAAGCCAAAAATTGGTAAAAGAGGTAGGGCATAAGCACTGGGAACTGGTAGTTAGAAAACTGCTATATGATGCTGATAAATGGCAATCTGTGTTACAGAGTGGAAAACATTTAATGAAAGTATTGTTTGCTATTAATATAATGAACTTCAAGGTTTTAAGGCAGAATATTGCAGTGGTAAGCTCACTGCTGCCAGCTGTCTTTAATGAGATATTATAAGAGAGCTGAAAATTAATTGGCTGAGGTGCAAACTGAATTTATGAAGGATTGAGAGACTCAAAAAAGCACTTGAAGGGTTGGAATGGGAAACAATTTTCAAGTCAATGGTGTGACCATTATGACATAGACTCACGGAAAAGACCAAACCCAGGACACTATCAGTAAGACATGGCCTCGAAGTAAAGGACATACTAAGATTTTGGCTACTAAAATCCCTTGTGATGACTTCTGAAAAAAGTTCTTCTCTGCCAGAGTGTTCTTAGAAAGATTAAGGGTATGTCCCACAGAAGCTTGATATGCCCAAACTCTCTGTAATTAGGTCTCAAGAGAAGGTGCAAGTCTAAATAGTATTGTGGATGTAGCTTTTAGCCCATGGGATTGAAGAGAATAAAACAAAATAATATGAGATATTTATCCTGACAAAAATGTCATCCTTCAGCCTGAGTAAAAGGAGACTAATAGTAACTAAGATGTAAAAAAAAAAAAGTATCCTAGACCTCAACTTTCTGCAGGCAGGAAGTAGGCTGATAAAACTGCTAAGTTGCTAAGAATGAAATACACTCAATGCCTTCTTCAGAAGTGATTTAAAAAGCTGGAAGAAAAAGAGAGGGCACAACCAAGCACCACAGGGAAAATATGGGCTGGAGAGCCATTCCAGTTTCAAACTGGAACCTAGTGAAGATATATTCCCTAGCCTCAAAAAAAAAAGGTACTTGGCCATATTTTTTCAGTAGTATTCAAAATCGCTATAAGCCAGTGACTGCTATGTGTTATTTTCTTTTTGTGAATGGGAGAGTTCATTGCAGTTATTCTTCCCATGTTTCATCATTGCTGGGTGTGTGGGAGGCAGATAACTTGTCTTTTTAGTTCTGGAGTTGCATCCAGACCCAACACCGATAATTAGGTCCTTGCTTTAGAGCCTAATGCTTTGAATGAGTCTTTTGGGTGTATAATAGAAAGGGATTGAGTGAACTTTTTATAAAATGTTATTGTAACTAAGAGCATAGCCTGTGGTAAATTTCATTATTGGTCCCAATATTTCACCCCTCCCTGCAACCACACCCATTGCTAATAGGACACTGCAGTTCTTTCTACTAGAGGCAGCACATATTTCCCCATTCCACTGATTCCAAGCTTGTCCATGTGTCCTGTTTTGGCCATTAGAAAGTCAGCAGATGTCACATAATCAAGACTTGAAGTGTTCTAATGAGTTTGGACTTGCTCTCTTTCATTTATGCCTTTGTCCTGGGTAGCCTACTGCTGCCAGAATTATGGCAAACGTGTGAAGCAAACTTCACACAAAGTCTGTATCCAAACTCAGCTGAGCACAGCCAACATTAGCCAAGCTCTAGTCAAACCAAAGGTGTTTAAAATATAAATAATTCTTTTTTTGTTACAATCCACTGACGTTGTGGATTGTCTTAAGCAGTATCACTGTGACAATACTTCATTAAAAGACTTTATTTTTTCCTACACAGAAAAATTAATGCTAGACAGTTTATTTTTATTTCAACAGTTTTGGGGGAACAGGTGGTTTTTAGTTCCATGGATAAGTTCTTTAGTGGTGATTTCTGAGATGTTGGTGCACCTGTCACCCAAGCAGTATACACTATAACCAATGTGTAGTCTTTTATTCCTCACCCCTCTCCCACCCTTCCCCCTGAGTACCCAAAGTCCATTGTATCATTCTTATGCCTTTGCATCCTCGTAGCTTAGCTCCCACTTGTAAGTAAAAACATACAGTATTTGGTTTTCCATCCCTGAGTTACTTTCCTTAGAATAATGATCTCCAACTCCATCTAGATTGCTGCAGATGCCATTATTTCATTCCCTTTTATGCTGAGTAGTATTCAATGGTGTATAGATACCACATTTTCTTTATCCACCCACTGGTTGATGGGCATTCAGGTTGGTTCCATAGTTTTGCAATTGTGAAATGTGCTGCTATAAACATGCGTGTGCAAGTGTTTTTTTCATATAATGACTTCTTTCCCTTAGGTAGATACTCAGTAGTGGGATTGCTGGATCCAATGGTAGTTCTACTTTTAGTTTTTTAAGGAACTCCATACTGTTTTCCATAATGGTTGTACTAGTTTACATTCCCACTAGCAGCATAAAAGTGTTCCCGTTTCATCACATCCATGCCAACATCTATTACTTTTAAATTTTTAAATTATGGCCATTCTTGCAGGATAAGGTGGTATCTCATTGTGGCTTTAATTTGCATTTCCCTGATAATTACTGATGTTGGACATATTTTCATATGTCTGTTGGCCATTTGTATATCTTCTTTTGAGAATTGTCTATTCATGTCCTTTGCCCACTTTTTGATGGGGTTGTTTTTTTTTCTCGCTGATTTGAGTTTCTTGTAGATTCTGGATATTAGTCCTTTGTCAGGTGCATAATTTGCTAATATTTTCTCCCACTCTGTCTGTTTACTCTGCTGATTATTTCTGTTGCTCTGCAGAAGGTAGATAGTTTGAAGATGTAAATATGGAACAAAAATTTTTAATATATATGAATAAAAAGAGGAAAACATTTTTAAGAATTTCTGAAATAAACCAAAAGCACAAAGCATAAAAATGATTAATTTTCCTACATTTAACTTTAAAACTTTAACAAAAGACATTGAATATTAAGATAAATTATGATGGCCAGATTGAAATATTTGCTTATGTTTACCAAAATATTATGCAGAATATATAGAACTAACACAATAAGAAAAAGAGAGCTAGACAAACTAGAAACTAAAGCTAGACAAACTGTAGCTAAACAAACTAGAAAAATAGTCAAAGGATATGAACAGGCCATTTACCAAAGAAAAAATCAAATGACCGATAATCACATGGAAAAATTAAAAAAATCTCACTAGTAATCAAGGAAATATGAAATAAGATGATGAGATAGTATGATATTTTATACTTTCAGAATGGCAAAATGTTTAAAAAGACAATACTAAATCTTGATGAGGACATGGTTAATTATGGTGGGATTTTTAAATGGGCACAACCGCTTTGGAGAATATTTGGCATTGTATAGTGAGAACTAAATTCAACCTGATTCCCTCTTTTCCGTCTTTGTGTCAGACAAGTCTGAGATAAGACATACTTTTCTGCCTCTTTGTGAAACAATACTTAGCTACTTGCTCTAGGAAATATTTGCTCCTGGAAGATAAGGTTGTGAGGCTACAAAAATAACTTACTTATCAAGACTAATAGCTTGCTCATCAAGGCTTGCTTCAAGAGCCTTGCTTCACTGTGCCCACCAATTCAAAGCTTTTATGTCATAAAGGCTACTTAATCCCCTGACATAGAAGTTCTATCTTAAAATCACCTAACCCAGGTCATAAAACTCTATAAATAGCTTCTTCTTAATTCACCGTCTTGAGGCACTATTAAGACTTGGCCATGAGAATGTTCTTTCTTATTGCAATGGGCCTAGAAACTGAGATTTGTTTATCAACAGTAGTTTTTGTTTTTATCTTCTCTTTGGGGGTAGTGTTTTTGTTTTCTTTTCTGGGGATATTTGGGGAAGCAATAGAAGTAAAGGCAAAGATCCATACACTATTTGATTCAGGAATTCATCTTTGAGTATGAAACCTAAAGCAATATAACACAAACAATGAGTTTAGACTAATTAGTGAAATGGGAAATTAGTTTGATGAGTCACAACCTACATCTTATTTTTAGAATAAGACAGAATGAACAAGAATGAACAAGAATGAAATGAAAACAGGAAATGAATAGAAAATAATAAAAATAGCAAAACAGTAAGAAGTTGTTTTATAAATGTTTGGTTTCAGTATATGTCTAAGTGTGTGTATGTGCATGAGTACACATGTATATTAAGCCACTGCCTTAAAAACTTTTACATATGTACACAAGAAAACCTGTATATATTCAATGCAGAAGATCTATAATAATAAGCAACTAGAAAAACCCCAATGTTAATCAAACAGAATAGATAATACATATTTATGTAGTGAATACTATAGAGCAGCTAAAATGAATAAACTGCAGTTATGTTAAGAAAAAATAGATGAATCTCAAAAACATACGGCATGAAAAAGGAAATTATACAATGATACATATACATATTTATAAATAAGGAAAACTACACTAAATACTTGTTGGGAATTCTATAAGCTAGAACAATATGATGCAAATGTATAGAAGCTACAATAACACACAAAATCAGGGCAGTAGTTTTCTCTGCAGAGGGTGGAAATGAGAATGAGAAAGCAAGGGACAAGTTGGAGCAGTGAGAGGAGGGAGAAAAGGAAGAAGGGGAAAGATCAGGGAGGGACAAATGGGCTTCAAATGTCTTGGTGTTTTGATTTCTTTAAAAAATCTGAGGCAATAATGGCAAAATGTTAAAACGTAATGAAACATGAGGTGGGAATAGCAAAACACAATAACTGTTGTCTATAGCCTGGGCACTGTTCCAAGCCCTTTACACATTTCATTTGCGAAGTTATTCGTTAAATATTTTCCCTTTACTTTTCTGTCCATTTGAACCACTTCACAATTTAAAAAATGAAAGCAGCAGCAAAATGATAACATATTAAATGTAAATGGTGGATATATTGATGTTCGTTGTAATTTTCTGTGTGGCTAAAATCTTTCATTACAAAGACACATTTAAAGAAATCAGTTGTTATGACAGGACTGGTAATTAATTCTTAATCTGTGACCTTAAAATATAAGCAATGCATAAAAGTGTTTATGATGGTCTAGGCACGGATCTCTAGTATTCTCTTTCTTAGCAGAGTTCCATTAAAATGTTTGCTGTTGTTTGGTAAAGGATCTGACTGGTCATCCACAGAGATTACAGGGTGTGGCTCTTTTCTGTAGAAGCACAGAAAGTTGCATCAAAGCCATACTGGTCTTAGCCCTGTGCCATCTAGGATTAATTGTCTCCATTTCCCCCCACCCCTTCTCCTCCAAATAACTGAAAGGCATATTCAGCAATGATGGCAGAAAAGGGCCAAAGTTCCCACACCCTGCTTGAGAAAAAGGCTGGATCTGAAGAAAACAGAAATCAATAACATCACACTGGGTGGGCTGTGGGAAAGAAAAGAATGATCTAGTGTGAAGCTTCATTTGAACAGCCTTTTTTGTGGCCTTTATGTGTGGAATTTCTTCACCAATCTAAGGCTGAGATCTCAACTGGTTTTATGATGAGATGAAAACAGTCAACATTAAAATCATTCATAAACTTCAGATGAGTTATAACTCAATCACCAGCTCTCTGAGTGGGATGTGCAGCTTCTCTTTGAGTTGGTTGTTTGTGTTGGCTTCCCAGGTGGCTTGTCTCCACCAAAGATGATCCTCCAGTTGGACCATTATTTCACAGCATCGACCAGTTGTTTGATAAAACCGGCTGAACTAACCTCTTGTTTTGATATCACATAAATACCGCCCAGCTCCCTTCCCAGCTCTGTGCCTTCTCTCCTGGAAGAACTTGGCTAACACACAAGTTCTAGATACAAAACTGAAGATACAGATCCAACTCTTTCAGATTCAAATCAACACCACATCCTTCTGTGTCTTTCTCTTAAATGAGTAAGAATTTTCTTTAAAACAAATGAAAATAATAAGTTTTTGGACATAGTTTTGAAGCTCATACTTGAAAGTATAATGTAGAACTGAAGTCAGTATAAATCTGAAATATTTAATGATAAAAGTAACAATACTCATACAAAAGAGCATCGTACTGGTTATGGTATGCCATGTCTCTTCCAAACATTTTACAAATACAAACTCATCCTTCCAACAACTCTATGAAATAGGCGATTATTACTCCCATTTTATAGCTTAGGATATTGAGGCTTGAATAAATTAAATAATTTGCCCAGGATCATAAAGTCAGCGATAGATCTTAGTGGAAACTTAGAAATTGCATGGTTCAACTCCTCCTCTTAAACATGAGGGAGCTGGCAGTACTAACAGGCTGCATTGTTAACATGAGGAAGTCCACTTGCTTCCAGGGATATTACACTTTTCTCTTGGGAGAGAGAGAAGGATACTTGTCTAGGTCCCCAACCCAGTTATATCAACACTGGGTTCACACCCTTGCCTCCCAGTGAGAACATTTAGGACCAGAGAGGCTGAATAACTTGCTCATGGTCAGGCATTTAGTAAATAGCAGGGCTAAGACATAACAGCTCAAGTCTCTAGAGTATTGACCTGGTTCTCTTGACTGTGAATTTGGCTTTCTCTATCAATTCTTTTTTTCCAGAATGATTTTAATTTGCTTTATTCTCCATATTTTAAAATTTTTATCAGAAATGGGTTTGTCTTCCCATTCAGCCTCTAGGGTAAATTCTTTTCAGAATTCCAATTCAAATAAGGTTTCATTGATCATTTCACCATAAAGAACTCATCAAAACAAACCTCTAATTTGATTGGGGGTTGGAGATTTCTCACCGATTTGGGAGTCTTCTTGCTTTTTTGTTTAGTTTTGGGCAACATTCATTAGTTGCCTTTCCCCAGACCTTGTAATGAATGGCACACTGAAACCTGGGTGATGCAAGCCCTTTGACCTTTCCTATGGGTGTATGACAACATATCCCTTGACTCCTCTTATTCATTTGTCCCCTTTAGAACAGAACTTGGCTTGAAAAGGTAGCTGGAGAAGATCCAGAGATTGTCCCTTTAAGAATTTATATTGTGCTGAGAAGTATTAAACAACAGAAAACAGATACCAAAACTACTCAAGACACTCTCCACACTGTCCCCTCCCCTCAAGAATTTACTTGAAAATTGCAACAACAACAAAAAAATCAGCTAACTTTTCCCCTCCCTCCAACTAATATTTGGGCACAACAGTGGTCACATCTTATCCTAAGGTGTTTCTTTTTAAGAGATCTTTTCTAAAAAGTCCACATGTTTGGGAAAATTGATATACCAAACTAGACAGAAAATAGAAGAACCAAGACATTTGATCATGAGAACAGGTTTACTCAGAGTCAGCCAAGTATCAAAGGAATACAACCTGGCATTACTTGAATTTTTTCAACCCAATGTTAATGTAAACATAAAAGCTGGGGCATTGTCCACAATGTAATGATGCTAGTATTTCTCTAGTAGCATAAATATGTACTGAATGGCACTTTAGGAAAAATCTTCTGGCTCTTCTGGAAAGTTCAAAGTTTCCCAAGTAATGAGAGAGGTGAATATAGCATGTATTCAATTTCCCTTTCACATATTCCTCTCTCCTTTGGCATGGCCTGGAGTCCATCTGCCTGCACCATCTGCCTTGCCCTTAATTGCCAGAATTGATTTGTCAGATATGAATGCATAACTAGTAACGGGGGACTTGAAAAAGCATTGCTTTAATTGAATTATTTACTAATAATAATATTAGGGTAGTCTGAAGAATGTATTCTGCTGAAAAAGCCATCTTGGAAAGTTGAATTTGTTGACCCTAGAAATAAGGTAGTGATTAGGAGAAAATATTTTATTGGATACCTATAATTTTCCATGATTTTTAAAGACCTTTATGCTAATAAAGCACAAAACCGCCACTGGCATCTCATTCAGAAAGCACACAGATCTTCAAAGAGATGGTATCTGTCTAAAACTGGTGTCACTGCGAGACAAGAGAAAAAAAGTGGTCAAAAGAAAGCACTGTGTAGTGACTATGCGATTTAAATCCCAACTCCTTCAAGCAGTGGGGCATCTTGGAGCAATGTTGCTCAGCTCTGGCTACACAGAATCATCAAGAGATGTTTTCAAAATACTATTGGTGACCATATGATCCTTTTCAGGTGCAGTTGCATTCAGTTTGTTAGTATTTTGTTGAGGATTTTTGCATCTATATTAATCAGGGATATTAGCAGGTAGTTTTCTTTTCGTGTAGTGTCTTTGTCTGGCTTTGGTGTAAGGATAATGCTGGCCTCATATAATGAGTTTGGAAGTATTCCCTTCTCATTTTCAGTTTTTTAGAAGAATTTTAGAAGAATTGGCATTAATTCTTGAAATGCTTGGTAGAATTTACTTGTGAGGCAATCTGGTACTGGGCTTTTCTTTGTTGAGAGGTATTGAATTCCTGATTCAATCTCCATACTAGTTATAGGCCTGTTCAGGCTTTCTAATTATTTATTATTTAGTTTTGGCAGTTTGTATGTTTCCAGGAATTTTTCCATTTCTTTTAGGTTGTCTAGTTTTTAGTATGTAATTGTTCATAGAAATTTCATATAATCCTTTTTATTTCTGTGGCATCACTTATAATATCTCATTCATTTATAATTTTGAGTCTTCTTTTTTTCCCCTTAATTTAACTAAGGGCTTGTAAATTGTTTATCTTTTTAAAAAATCAACTCTTAATTTTGTTGATATTTTTCTGTTTTCTCTTCCATTTATTTCTGCTCTAATCTTTGTTATTGCCTTCCTTCTGCTAACTTTGAGCTTATTTGTTCTTCATTTTATTTATACCTAGAGGTATAAAGTTTGGTTGCTTATTTGAGATCCCTCTTCCTTTTAATGTGTGTATTTATCACTATGAACCATCTTAGTGCTCCTTCTGATGGATATCATAAATTTTATGCTGTATTTTCATTTGTCTTAAGATATTTTCTAATTTCCTTTTTTATTTCTTCTTGACTGAAGCTTGTTCAAGGGTGTATGTTTAATTTTCATTTTTTGTGAAGTTTCCAGTTTTCCTTTTGCTATTGATTTCTAGTTTCATTCCATTACAATCAGAAGAAATATGTGATATGATTTCAGTCTACTTAAGTGTGCTGGGGCTTGTTTTATATCTAACATGTGATGTATTCTGAGGTAAAATCCATGGGCACTTGAGAAAAATGCGTATTCTGTTATTGTTGGGTGGAATGTTTTGTACACATATGTTAGAGTCATTTGGTCTGTAGTGTTGTTCAAGTCTTCTGTTAACTTACTAATATGCTGTTTGGATGTTCTATTCAGTATTAAAAGTGTTATTATTATTACCATTACTGTATTGCTATTTCTCCCTTCAGATTTGTCAGTGTTTGTTTTATATATTTAAGTGCTCTGATGTTGGGTGCATATGGATTTATAATTGTTAAATCTTCCTAGAAAATTGACCCTTTTGTCATTATATGGTATCATTATTTCTCTCTTGTGATGGTTTTTACTTATAGAGTATTTTATCTGATAAGTATAGTCATCTGTGCTCTCATTTGGTTGCTATCTGCATGAAATAGCTTTTTTCATTCCTTTATTTTCAGTTTATTTGTGTCCTTAAATCTAAAGTGAGTTTCTTGTAGGCAGCATATAGTTAGGTCATTAAAAAAATTCATGTAGCTCCTTCATATATTTTATTGAGAAATTAATCAATTTATATTTAAAGTAATTATCAATAAAGAAGGATTTACTATTGCCATTTGTTAGTTGTTTCATGGTAGTCCTGTAATTCCTTTGCCTTTTTCCTTTTGTGCTGTCTTCCTTTGGGTTTTGAAAGTTTTTGTATGTATTGATATGCTTTGATTCCTATCAGCTTTTCTTTTACATAAATTCAATTGGGTTTTTTATAGTTACCTAGGGGCTTACGTAAGGTATCTTATAACAGTCTATTTCAAGTTGGTAACAACTTAAGCTCAATCACATACAAAAACTCAACATGAACTCTCCCCTCCTGATTTTACGTTATTGTTGTCATGATTTACATGGTTCAAATTGTATATCTTTAAACATATTTTTAAAGTTGTTTTTAATACTTTTGTTTTTTAAATTTTACATTTGAATTAAAAATAATACCAACCACCATTATAGCAATGCAGTATTCTGGATTTGCTTACATATTTACCAACATGTTTCATTTTTATGCTATTATGTTACTGTTTAGCTTCCTTTTGTTTCAACTTGAAGAATTCCCTTTAGTATTTGTTGTAAGCCATGTCTAATGGTGATAAACTTTCTCAGTTTTTGTTTATCTAGTAAAGTTTATCTCTCCTTCATATCTGAAGGCTAGCCTCGCTGGGTATAACATTCTTGGTTGTCAGGGGTTTTTGTTTGTTTGTTTCTTTCAACATTTGTCTCATTCCTTTCTGTCTTGTTAGGCTTCAGGTTCCCTTATACATGATTAATTGCTTTCTCTTGCTGCTTTTAAAATTGTCTCTTTGCCTTTGACTTTTGAAAATTTGTTTAATGTCTCTCAGCATAAATTTTGGTGTGCTATTTCAGCTTCTCGGATAGATAACTGCTTTTTTATCCAGATTTGGGGATTTTTAGCTATTATTTCTGTGAATAAGCTATTTCTTTCTCACTCTTTTCTCCTTCTAAAACTTCCATAATGTATATATTATTCTGCTTGATGGTGTCCCACCAATCCCCTAAGCTTTTTCATTCTTTTTAATCCTCTGACTAAATTAGTTTCAATGACTGGCCTTCACATTTGCTGATCCTTTATTCTGCTTGATCTAGTATTGTGTTGAATCCCTCTAGTAAAATTTTTTCAGTCCAATTATTGTGCTTTTTAGCTCCCTAATTTCTCTTCAATATTTTTTTAAAAAATATTCTCTATCTTTATTGAAATTCTCAGTTTATTCATGCATTGTTCTCTTTACTGCAGTAAGTATCTTTATAACAGCTAGTTTGAATTAACTGTCAGGTAAATCATATAATTCCATTTTAGTAAGGTCAGTTCTGAAGATTTATCTTGTTCCTTTATTTAGAACATCTTTTCTTCACTTTCCTTAACTCTTTGTGGTGTTATCTGTGCATTAGAGAAAGTAGATGCCTATTCTTAACTTGAATTTCCCTCAAGCCAGACCCAAGAGAAGAACTTGGTTACAGGTAGTATACTTTAGAATATCATTTCAGGAAACACAACTAAGGAAATGTGGACATTGAGAAATAGAAATGTGAAAACCATGTAGGAGTATTAATAAACTGCAATAAATGAGTCTCATCCCACTTGGGGTCTCTTTGAAGAGGTATGTAGAATGTGTCCTAAATTGTCCAATCAAGGGACTGAAAAAAATGATATATTCATCCACAAATTGTATCCCTCATTGACTTGGGACTGCCTATGGGAACAGTAAATACCCAACACTTCTAGTGCCTCTATCACCTTAAGGTAAGCAAATGTGGACAATTCTTGAGAAAGCCCACAGGACAAAGTAGGTGTCTGAGGTGTAAAGCCGTCATATTGCGTAACACTGTTATAGCATCTGTGGGTAAACTCAAAGGTAGATGGAAAGTTATGTTGCAGACTATCTTAATAGTCATTTGCTTTGGTCATTTTGCCCATCATGCAGCCAAAGCCAAAAGCTTTAGGAAATCATTTCCATTAAGAAATGACTTAGGAACTCCAGCATTATGAAAATCTTTTTTTCTGTTCTTTAGAAACTGTAATATTCCTAAATGTCACTTTTAAATCAGTTGGATTCTGTATCTCTCTATTATTCTATTATTACTCCAACTCAGAGTAATAACTATAGGAAGAAGACAACTATTACACTAATAAATCTGTTTGAAGATGATATGGCAAAGGAATAGCTTCTTGCTTTCTTTTTAAATTAATATTATAATCAAGTTGTTATGTAGTCTAGTTTAAAATTTACAAATAAAAGAGAACCATTATAAAATATTAAAAATGCTAATGAAATCATCTCTATTTCAAAAATTAAAAAGAATCAGAAAAATAGGACAGCTCTTCAGAATGTGATACAATTATTTAATCTAAAAAGAAGTATAGCATTTTATTTTTATTATAAGAGAATTTGTTTTTTACAGGAAAAAATATGTGACAATAAAACATAAAAATTATACATAATCTTACTACCCATTGGTATCATTTTTACTTTGATGTGTCCTTACATGTTTTTTGTACTTTTTTCTATGTAACTTATCCATATTACTATTAATATTACTATTAATTGGGCACAGTTTTTGTAGATTTCTCAGCTCTCAAATTTATTCCATAAATTTCCTCCTGCAACCTTTTTCTCTTTTACAAATTTTGCTGATTTCCTATTGTCATGTTTGTGTTTTATTATGTATTTTTAAGGTTTTTCAAAAATAGGGGCTATTATCTCTTTGATAAACTATTGAAATTATGGGCTTTCTTGTCTGTTTTGTTTTGTTTTGTTTTGTTTTTGTTGTTGAGACAGAGTCTTACTCTGTTACCCAGGCTGGAGTGCAGTGGGACAATCTCTGCTCATTGCAACCTCTGTTTTCTGGGTTCAAGTGATTCTCATGTCTCAGCCTCCCGAGTAGCTGGGACTACAAGCATGTGCCACCATGCTCAGCTAATTTTTGTATTTTTTTGTGGAGATGGGGTTTTGCCATGCTGCCCAAGCTGATCTTGAACTCCTGGCCTCAAGCGATCCTTCCACCTTGGCCTCCTGGAGTGCAGAGATGACAGGCGTGAGCCACCGTGCCCCACCTGAAATTATGTTTTAAGTTTGAGATTAAATTCTGCTTATGGTGTTACTGCATAGTTTTTTATGTCATCATATCTACATTTTATGTAATCAAATCTGTCAGTCATTTCTTTACATTTTCTGTCTTTGGCTTCAAGTTTATAAAGATGCTGGCTCCTAGATTATATAAATAATTGATAAATCTTTTTGGTGCACTTAAAAATCCAGATTTTACTTTTAAATATAAAATCCAAATAGAAATTGTTTAACCAGTTATAGTGTAACAGAAAAGCAGTTTTGATTTTCTGAACTCCTGATTTTTTTAACTCCAAATTCACACAACTCGCTTTAAAATGGCATATGCATTATAGCATTTTTTCTTTATATTTAATTATATCTTTCGATGCTTCAAGTCCTTTCAAGTTATTTTCATTTTGTATTATTTTATTTTTCCATAAGTTATTGGGGTACAGGTAGTATTTGGTTACATGAATAAGTTCTTAAGTGGAGATTTGTAAGATCCTGGTGCACCCATCACCCAAGCAGTATATGCTGCACCGTATTTGTTGCCTTTTATCCCTCACCCACACCCCCGCCACTCTTCTCCCCAAGTCCCCAAAGTCCATTGTATCATTCTTATGCCTTTGCATCCTCATAGCTTAGCTCCCACATATCAGTGAGAACATACAATGTTTGGATTTCCATTCCTGAGTTACTTCACTTAGAATAATAGTCTCCACTCTCATCCAGATCATTGCAAATGCTGTTAATTCATTCCTTTTTATGACTGTAGTATTCCATTGTGTGTGTGTATATATACACACACACACACACACACACACACACATACCATAATTTCTTTGTCCACTCATTGATGGGCATTTGGGTTGGTTCCACGATTTTTGCAATTGTGAATTGTGTTGCTATAAACGTGTGTGCAAGTATCTTTTTTGAATAATGACTTCTTTTCCTTTGGGTAGATACCCAGTAGTAGGATTGATAGATCAAATGTTAGTTCTACTTTTAGTCCTTTAAGGAATCTCCACACTGTTTCCCATAGCGGCTGTACTAGTTTACACTCCCACCAGCAGTGTAGAAGTGTTCACTGATTGCCACATCCACGCCAACATCTACTGTTTTTGATTTTTTTTATTAAGGCCATTCTTGCAGGAGTAAGTTGGTATTACACTGTGGTTTTGATTTGCATTTCCCTGATCATTAGTGATGTTGAGCATTTTTTCATGTTTGTTGGCCATTTGTATATCTTCTTTTGAGAATCGTCTATTCATGTCCTTAGCCCACTTTTTGATGGGATTTTTTTTTTCTTTTTTACTGCTTTGTTTGAATTCATTATAGATTCTGGATATTTAGTCCTCTGTCAGATGTATAGATTGTGAAGATTTTCTCTCATTCTGTAGGTTGTCTGTTTACTCTGCTGACTGTTCCTTTTGCCACGCAAAAGCTCTTTAGTTTAATTAGGTCCCAGCTATTTATCTTTGTTTTTATTGCATTTGCTTTTGAGTTTTCGGTTATGAAATCCTTGCCTAAGCCAATAATTAGAAGGGTTTTTCTAATGTTTCTTCTATAATTTTTATAGTTTTGGGTCTTAGGTTGAAGTCCTTAATCCATCTTGAGTTGATTTTTGTATAAGCGAGAGATGAGGATCCAGTTTCATTCTCCTGCATATGGCTAGCCAATTATCCCAGCACCATTTGTTGAAAGGGTGTCCTTTCCCTATTTTGTTTAACTTTGCTTTGTTGAAGACCAGTTGGCTGTAAGTATCAACTTATTTTTATTTCTATTCACAGTAATTTATTGTGTAACTATAATATTTGTTAATAGAAAAGTTATCTTCAATAGTCTCCTTTATTCCAGATTTTACAGATTATTCTTCTGTGTATATTTTAGTTGAATTTAGTAATCAATTACTGAAATTCAAATAAAATGCTAAAAGTTTTGGTTTGAATCTTGTTAACATTGGAGATTGTTTTATAATATTTTTGTTAACGAGGCTTTCCAGTCAGTAACACAATATGTCCTTTAATTTATTCAAATTTTCTTTTATAAATCCTGGAAACACTAACTTTTATATGAGTATTATGCATTTAAGGTTATGATGGATACCTTAAAATTTGGATTGCTAGTTTGAATAGCTGTATTCCATTGTAATTTATAAGCTTTGGAAAACAGTAAAGCTATTGATTTTTGTAAATTTGTAACTAAATTTTATAGGTCTCTTTTTTCAGACAGATATGTATCTTTTTGTCATATTTCCTTTAATTTTTTCCTTTTAAATCAGAAATATATGTTAAATTTTATCAAATTGTTTTTGGCATCTGTCTAGAATCTGTGCTGTCAAATCATGTAGTCAGTAGCCACCAGTAGCTACTGAGCACTTGCAAATAGCTGGTCTGAATTGATATATGCTTTAAGTTTAAAATAAACACTGATTTCAAAGACTTAGTTCCAAAAAAAAAATGTAAAGGGCATTTTCCACTAAGTCAACAAGATTCTACTTATTTCTCTTGTTCTGAATTATTTAATTATGAATCCACAGCTTTTTCTTTTTGCTTACTCTCTTCCAAAAATCAACGTACAATGACTTTCTATAGTCACTAGATTGTCACCCAGAATGGACAAAGCTCATAGATTAGAGATATAAGAGGCCTGATGCAATATAACTATATTATGGTGATTTGAATTAAGGATTAACACTACATTTTAAAAGCAATTGTGTAGTTGGCTTTTAAGCCTATGTAAAAAAAGGACTAGGGAGATATTTTTGTTTGGGGCATTCTAGTCACAAATATAAAGCTACCATTGATAAGCTTGGGTAGTTTACTCCCTAAATCCAGTTAAGCCTCTATGAGATTAGACTGTCAGACCCTATGTATCATAGTTACACAAGCTGACCCCATGGTATGGAAGGTCTGGAGGACATCTCAGCAGGACAGCCATAGAGGCCAGGATATCACCTTACCTGTGCTGCAATCTTCTGGGTCTTCCTAGAGAAGATGCTGCCCTGCTTTAGGTGAAGCAGCTTTCAGAGGAAATACCATCAACTGGTTCATTCCCAAGAGACTCCAGAAGCCTGAGAGGGGGGCACATAAGCTGGCTTATATTTTTATCACCTGTCTGTGATCTTATAGATCTCAGCATAAAATTCTACTTAAATAGAGGAAGAACATAATGCATTCTCCTCTAGAACTAGAAAATCTTTTTTCAGAATAATATGCCAGACTAGTCATTGATGCCTTTCTTTAATGCACCTCAGAAATGCAGTCCTGTTAGAAGGGCCAATAGACATGTATTGTACAAACAGGGAAGTGGAAAAGGAAGCATTGATGGCAGACATCACTGTAAAGTCAGCTAGGGCCTCTCTCTTCTCTAGGGTCTTGGAAAGCAACGTGTAAACATACAAGAGTGCAGGCGTTGCATATTTGGGAATATTTATAAATAGCTGAGAAAACAGCATCAGGAAGAAACTCTAGAAAGGCTTCAGAAGTACAGGCATTCTGGTCTCTTCCCATGAAACAGAAATTTCCTCACGCTAATGGAGCCATCACCTAGCTCTATGCTTCTCTATTGTGGCTCCACATTAGCATCACCTGGAAAGTTTCTAAAAGAGACTTATGCCCAGATCCTACCCTTACCCACACCGAATAACTCAGAATCTCTGAAGATGGGTGTGGGCACTGATATTTTTGACAGTTTCCCAGGTAACTAGTACATGGCTGGACTTAAAAGCTGCTCCAACTGATGGAACCAGGATATAAAACATAAAAAAGAGAACAATGAAAAAAATATGATAAAAGGAAATTTTTGTTTGTTTGTTGTTTTCTTGAGACAGAGTTTCACTCTCGTTGCCCAGGCTGTAGTGCAATGGCCCCATCTCAGCTCACCACAACCTCCGCCTCCTGGGTTCAAGCGATTATCCTGCCTCAGCCTCCTGAGTAGCTGGGATTACAGGCATGTGCCACCATGCCCGACTAATTTTTGTATTTTTAGTAGAGATGGGGTTTCTCCATGTTGCTCAGGCTGGTCTTGAGCTCCCGACCTCAGGTGATCCGCCTGCTTCGGCCTCCCAAAGTGCTGGGATTACAGGTGTGAGCCACTGCACCCAGCTGATAAAAGGAAATGTTTAGTAGGCTAGTTGCCACGTAAAGTACTTCCTTGTTTTGCCTTTTTTCCTCTTTTCCTGCATGTCCCTGCTAAAACACCATTTCCCTGTGTGTATCTTTTCCCAGAGCAGGCATTCTGTTGGTTTCTTCTTCATTCTTCCTCCTGGTAACAGGATAAGTCAGTTCTCTATCTTATGGCTGGATGCTTTCATTCACTTTCAAGGAGTCAAAGGGAAACTGTAGGCTTGTGAAGCTGCATGGTCCTCTCCTTGCTGACCTGACATAGGAATCATGGAAAGAGTTAGAGAAGTAGCCACTTCGAGGGAAGGGATGAGGTTTCCTCTATTTTTTTTTTTAAGGTTGGCAATCTTCCAGAACAGGTTTCTGAACTCTTCTCTTTGTTAATAATAAACATCTAGCTAACAGATATCTATATAGTAGCAGAGTTTGGCATGAGTCTCACTTTTCTTTTAAGAGGTAACCTCGCTAACCTCACATTTCTTTGGCAGCTACTATAAAGAACAAAAGAGTTGTGTATGGCCAGATCGGCTAGGTCAGGACACAAGGCCAGACTTATATCTGTACCTTTTGAGGTATAATAATGTACCTTTTGAAACTGTTTCTGTGTTGCATTTTTGTCCTGGATTGGGTCTACCTATAATGAATGAGATCCAATTTTGCCTGCAGTTGTGAGAGAAAACACTATTTCTCCTAGTCAACTGTTCTTATGGGAAGAATAAGTTATTTAAGGAATTCGAGATTACTCACCCCTCCAGCCTTTTCCCTCTGACCCTTTCATCTGTGTCACCTCAAAAACACTTGTAAATACACAGCTGGGATGGGATGTTTGTGTTGAAAAATTATAACTGACAAGAAATTTCCAAATCCTGCTAACTCAGCACTGTACTTTATTGAAGCCGCTTCTATTCTTTCTGTTGGTTGATTCTGCACCTTGACTTGAATTTACTTTGAACTCCACTATGGGCTCAAGTTTATTGAAAGTTTGTGATATTCAAAGCATGAAAAAACTTTACCTGTGATGGTGGCACTTGCTTCCCTCCCCAAGTTGTTTTTTTTTTTTTTTTCCTACCACAGCATCACCTCTAGGTATTTGTGACCCACTAATCTTATTCTGGGTGAATTTTAGAAAACCAAGCACAATATATCTGGATTCTCATCATTCAGGAAGTACCCTGGACTTCAAATGAAACTTCTAAGAGTATGTCAGCAAAGTAGTTATTGTAATGGAACAGAATGAAAGAAGTAAACTTTTCTTTTCTCCCCAGTTCTTAAAAATCAAAAGCAGAAACACGTTAAATGTGCCTTGTGATGTGCTGTGAGTACTTACTGACTGCTTGCTTCTGTTTCTGTTCATGATCTTTCCCTGGTTAAAAGAGGCCTGCACATGTTTTATGTCATCATCCAGAGAGGCAAGCATACTGGTCAGGGAACCTAAAGATGATCTTCTGTTGGTTATCTGGAGCAATGGGGTCCTATGTGATCCTTTTGCCACTACATGGATCTAAAGAGAGAGGTTGGCCTGGCTCTTCTCACTATCTCATTCTCAGGTGAGCATAGGGCAACCTACACATGAGGAAGAGGAATAAGGTACAGAATGCCTGGTGCAGAGCTAAGAGTGACAGTCTGGCTGATCTTACCTGCGCATGGAGGAAGTAAACATCTGTGCTGTAGGATTGCAGGAGTATTGTGGCTCCCCACATAAATGACTACTGAAACCAACCATCAGAGCTTTACTTCTGTTGCTTAAGATTATGACTACAGGTGCTCCTTGACTTACAGTGGGGTTATGTCCTGATAAAACCATTACGATATTTTCAATTTATAAATCTATCCAGAGGTAACCCCATTGTAAGTCAAGAAGCCTAGTGAATGGGTATGGCTTTTGCACTATGATTAAGCTGAAAAATCCCAAGTCGAGCCATCATAAGTTAGGGACTGTCTGTACTATGTAAATATCTCTGAGACAGGAAGAAAAGTAGGGGGTGGAGAGAACTAACATGTGAATGTTTACTTTGTGCCAGCACCTATTCTAAGCCTGTTAGAATTTGTACTTGCTACTCCTTTAATTCTCACCACTCTTTAGGGAGATACTATCCCCTCTTCTAGAATGAAGATATTGAGTCTTGAAAATACTCAGTAAATGGTGGACTAAGGATTTTGAACTCTAAATTCTCTGACTTTGGATGGAGTCCATGATATTTAGGAGAAATACACATAAAGCTATTATCAGTTATTTATAGTTTTGTATTGATTTGGAGAGGAATTAGCAGCACTTCTGACTTGAAGAGTGTGAGAAGTAGGTTGTTATCTGATAAAAGAAATACCTAAAGAAGCTGAAAACAACTCTTGGCTCCGTTTTAGTCTTGCCCCAGAGCCTGGTAGGGCTTTCTACCCTGGGGGGCTTTTACTTCCTTTACTTTCTGCTGCCTGATCCAAGTAGGTTTGTTCTAAGGGGAAAAGCTCGTTATATGAAAATAGCAACATCAAGCAAGAGGCTCTCTTTCCTAGTATGCTCCTGAGTAACCTCCGCAATATATAAGCACTTAGTAAATTAGGCATGAATTTGTGATAGAATAAACAGCCTACAGCCTGCGACTGTGTAACAAGGATTTGGCAGTTGAACCCACTAAATATTTTTAGATGAAGAGACCAGAAAGGTGTCAGAAGAGGCGTAGAAGGTGCCTCATGCATTTACATACGTGTCACTCTTTGGGTATGTTTTGAAGTTTGGAATAACAGATGTGGTTGACCTCTTCAGTGGAGCAAACCCTGGACGTGGAAGGAGAAGACCAGTGTGAAAGGCCCAGCCCTGCAACCCATTTAGCGCCACCACTTTCGAGCAGTGGCCAGAAAAAAGAACAGATGAAAATCTGGGTTCCATCACATACAAGAGCTGTAACCTCTGGGAAATTCTACCTAATCTCTTAGTTTCCCCATCTCTCATTCTCATAGGATAATTAGACTTTAAGGAGAGAATGAATGCAAATGTTTGATGACAGTTCCTAAAACACCTCAAGTACTCAGAATTGGCAGCCTGAGCCTCCATTTCCCTCCTGTGTAATATTAATCATAACAATTGGAATATACAGCTGAAAAATACCATATATGGTAAAGTAAATTTTATAATTCCTTCCAATTCTAATATCCTATGAAACCACAGCCTTGCTTACAATTCTTACGATCTAAACCGGGCTCTTGAGAGATGCTGAAGGCCATTCCTACAAGGCTAGAGGTGAAAGCAAATTGGGCCTGGGGTGGCGGACCACTGGTCCCTTTACTCAAATCTAGCATAGCTTCAGACAAAGGACTTTATAATTCCAGACCAGCCTGGGGTGTCTATTTTCCATGAATAAAAATACCAGTGCATGATTTTTCTTGAAACTCTATCAACTAGTTGGGCCTTGGAATTCATCATGAACCACAGGAGGGAGAAGCTCAATGTAATGAGCAAGATTTATAGTGATCTGTTCTCCTCGTTTGGCCCCTGTATCTACTTTGCAATTTAAGGAAAATAACTTCTCTGGCAGCATATTTGGATCAAAATCCATTTAATGAAGATAGTGAACAGGCCAGTGTCGAACAGCCAGGATTTAGGATGGGGCTGGCTCTGTATCTATGTGCCTAAGGATACAAGAACAGAGACTAGAAACAGCCCATGATTAGGATGCCCATGAGCCACTGGGTCTGCCCCAAAAGGTCCTGCAAACCATTTCAAAGCACAAGTGCAAATGAGAATTCTTAATACTAAATAAAAGCAACCAAACTTTTCACCATCTCTGAGTCCTGGTGGGAAACTCAAGTCTGAAGGATCCAATTGTACCTTTACATGTGATGGGTGCAGCTCTGAGAATTTGATGCTCTAGATCATCTACATTTGACAATAGAATGGGCCAGCTAAAATGGCAAAGAAGAAGCTTGGCAAGCAGTTTAATCAGCTCTCATCTCTCCCCAGTGCAGAGGTGGGGAGACGCAAGATGGTTATGCAAAGAAAATGGCTATCCTGAAGGCTTATGCAATTTTTGTTTTTTATTTTTGTTTTTTGAGATGGGGTCTTGCTGTATCACCCAGGCTGCTTCAAACTCCTGGTCTCAAGCAATCTGCTTCAGTCTCCTGAGCAGCTGGGACTACAGGTACATGCTACCAGGCTCCACTCTAAAGGCTTGTGAATAACTGAGCCTCATCCTCGTTGCATAGGGTATGAAGTTCGATTGAATTACCCATTTCACAGGGCTCAGTATGGCAGAGCATGCTAGGTGTTTTCCTGCACATTATTTCATTCTCACTAGCACCTGAAATAGGCAGTAGGGGAGGCAGAGAGGACATTGTATATCTGAAAGCAATGAGTTCACTATTGTGGCTAAAACAAAGGTAGGAAAATAAGTGTTTAAAGAGAGTGCTTTGGAGAAGATTAAAATCGATGCCAGATTAAGAATTTGTGCTTTTTCTGAATGAGAAGGCTTTGAAAAATTTTAGGATGTGTGAGTGGTTTTAAAGAGAGTGGTTCGGAGAAGATTAAAAATGATGCCAAATGAAGAATCTATTCTTTATCTGAATGAGAAGTCTTTGACAAATTTTAGGATGTGAACTGGAATGAAGAAAGGAAAGATATCGGACTCTGGCATATAAAGTGATTTAGAATGGGGAGGAGGTTGAGGTTATGAAGACCAGCTAGGAAACAGTGTTGATAATCTAGCCATGTGGGCTGACAGTGGCTCTTTGGGTGGAAAAGAAAATAAAGGGACATAGCATACTGAATGAGCCGGGGTGGGCTTTCCTGGGTTCTTTTGTTTAGGTGAGAGACAGCAGACTCTGACAGATAAGACCAGCTTCCTCCCTCTATGGAAGAACCTGCAACAAAGACCATGGATTTCATATTCACCTGAGGAAGGCAGACAGCTGGCCAAGCTAAGTGCATCTTCTTTGAAACAGGGCAGAATTTCACGTCATGATTACCAGACACAACCCTGAAGAGGCCAGTGGTTCTGCTAACACTGGCTGCCCTCAAGGTAGCAAACACTGCCAGCCAGGACTACCTCATCCTGATGGGTGATTCCTGGAGAAGACAATGAAAAATCTCCTATTCCCCATAGTACCATAACTCCTACCCCTAGAAAGGTCTAGTTTCCCAACATGCTACCTCCTTTGCTTCCAGACTTCTGGAGAGAAACTTCTTCTTTCCATTTTACCACTGCAGAAACTGCAGTCTCAGAGAGACAACAACAGCTGAACTGTCACCAGGGCTCAGACAATTCATAGCACTGACAACAGGCAAATGAGTTAATAATCATGTTAGGTTTCTATGATTAGTGACAGTGTATAAAGATCTTTTAATGTCAAAGTAGTTTGTGGAACAGAGCAAATTTTCAAATAAACATTTGTTTTTTTTTCATATAACTTTCTCACATTTAAAAGTAAAGTATGCCCTTGTAGTGAAGACATCCATTAATGAAATAAAAGCAGTAATGAGAAGAAAAAGAAAGTGCTTAGTATAATTCCTGCTTCATGGTAGAAAAAATGGTACCCATTGTTTTCATGATTTAGGGTGATTTAATGCAATCCAAGAGAAAAGGTCCAATTTCTGTTAGACAATAGGACTAGAGCTTGTGAGAGAAATTTGGGGTTGAAATGATGATTTGAAAGTCACTTGCATAGGAGGGTTAGTAGAAATTTCAGTGAAGGTTTCCATACTTGTATGAAATTTGGATATTTGCTAAGAAAGCAGAGGACTCAATTCCACCTCTTTAGGATATGAAGGAAGTGGAGCAAGTAGATACAGGCCAGGAGCTGTAGGGAGAAAATAAAGACAAAGGCCTCGATGATAGGGAAGGAGAGTCTTGAGAGGCCACAGAGGAGAGCAGTTCTAAGAGGACTCTACCTACCATTAATCATGTCTTTTAATGGCGGGCACTGGGAGCTATGGCCTGGTATGTGCAGTTAATGAATCCAGAGGTTCCAGCCCACAAGATTTCTGCCATTGCTTAATCTTGTGTTTCCCGGGCCCTAGATCTGAAACCATAAAATGTGCAGTATTTATTTAGCATTAGACCAGGTTCTGAGGATGCTTTTTCTGGAACTGTTTTGTGACCACAGAATTGAAAAAGGTTTTGAGATGAAATGCTAGCCCTGTACCCAGGTTGGCCTGTCATTCTTTCCATTTAAATCCACTGGTAATATGGCTGCAAGATGTATTTTGCCCATTTTTTAAAAGCCATTTTCTACTTTATACTTTCCAACCACCAAAGTATTTGGGAGTGTCATAATTGTTTTGCTCTTTGGAACTTTAGAAAAGATTGTTTTTTATGATAGAAATAGCATTTCTTTAATTTTTTTCTTTTTTTTATCGCCAGTGACTGCCATACCAAACCACAGACTTGGCTCATTATATTTCCAATTCTAGCTTTTGCTCTCTGGCAAATGAGCGTCATAGGACTGCCCAAAATATTTCTGAGGAGGTTTATCTCAGAGGATAGTCAGATGAAAGACTAAGAAAATGAAAATGGACTTAAATGCATTGATTCAAGTAAAGCATTTAGAATAGGCTCTGGCACATAGCAAGCATATATAAGTACTGGTTATTATCACTGTGGCATTCTAAGATAGTGTAGCGTAAGAGACTGGAATAGAACAAGAACATTGTCCTTATGGAAGAATCAGTGTTCTATAAGAATTCAAAACAAATGATCAGAATTTAGAAGACTTCCATGAATCTGTTAAAAAGTGACCACGGGTGATAGGCTAAGCATGTAAAGAGATTGACCAGTTGGCAGTTGGGTAAGTTACCTACAAAATGTATTATGGAATGGGAGGTGGAGGAGTATAAAGTTATTAAAACCTGGCTGTAGAATCCACGTACTTTGGACGTGGTTTAACAGTAACTGAAATATACAGGTGACTGGAATTAGCACAGAAAGTAAGTATTGAGATCCTGAAAAAAGCATGGTGTTCAGGCATTTGGAAGTTGTCAACAATGTGGAAAGAGATAAATGAGTTCTAACCAGGTTTCTATATTTTTCCTTTTACTTAATTACTTTCAAGTTGTCCAAGTTCTCTTGCATTAGGGCAATGTGATCAGAGCACTTATGGATAAACAATCTCATTTCTGCAGATCAGTTAGTAAATATTTAAACAACTATTTGTGTAAACATTTGCTCTGAGACATGTGAAAATCACTACAATAGATGATTTGGGTATCAAACATAAACTTCTATATTATTCAGATTATTGCCAAAGATATAAGGAATGCATCATAGCATATTAGATAAAGGAGGGAGAGGGGATCCTTCCCACAAATTTACATGCTAACAATGTGCAATCTAACCAATGACATAATATGTCTAAGACTCTTTGAAGAGATGTGGGAGAACCAGACAAATGTTTAGTAAAGATTAAGGGAATAGGGGAAGAATATATGAGATGTTTTCGAGTTAGTGAAATTTTCTGAAGATTCACTGTAGAATAGGGCATTACTGTAGAATAGGGCATTACTAAGACACACATGTGCATGCACACACACACACATTAGTGATGAGAAAATATATACAGCCACCAGCCAATCTAGCCCACTTCCTACCAGGAACTCCAGAAGCCTCAAGAACCCACTACCAGGCTGAAATTCCGCAAAAGAAACAGCCAGTTCCGGTGGGGGAATGATCATAGCCCAACTCTTTGAAACAACTCCTACCCCATCATTCCTACCAGCCATCAGAAAGGATTGTGAAGATTTTATATTAAAGGAGGGTTATAGACATATTTTCAGACCAGCTAACATAGAGGTAAGAATACCCAATAACCTTTGGGACAGGACAAAGAAAGAACTGTTTAATGAAGAAGAATGTTCACGTCAGGAATTTGGAAGATGAGGTTGCAAAAATAGGTCAGAACCTAATAATAGAGAACCTTTAAAGCTTAGAAAGGAAAGCTCAAAGTTTCTCTTGTTGGCATGGGAAGTGAGTAAAAGATTTATGAGCTAGAGAAGGGATCAAACATTAAAAGGTATATGTTTTATATATACTTTTTAAGGAGAAAGGTACTACTTTTCTGGTTGGTAATGATGGGATAGACTGCAGTGGAAGGACGACTTAAGACAAGAAGCACAGAAAACAAGTTGTTGTGACTGCCATGAATCATGCACAAGGGCTGGTTATACCATAAGGCTAGAAATAAGAGATCTTCTTAAACTAAAATTACATGAGTGTTTTAAAAAATTACTTTTACTTTTCATTAGGAACAAGACTCAATCATACATAATAGTAGAGAATATAATAGAATAACCTCCCAAATACCTAATACCCTAATTATCAATATTTTGTCCATCTTGTTTCATTTATCTCCCTCCCCCACCACTGTTTTTACATGTTTAATTTTTTATTTTGAAATAATTTCATGCTGAAAAGAATTGCAAAACTAATTCCAAAAATGTCCATACACCCTTCAACCAGATTCCTCACATGTTAACATTTTGCCACACTTGTTTTAATATTTTCTACCTTTCTTTCTCTGTTCTTCAGATTATTTCTCTGTGTGTCTCTCATTTTATTGCTCAAATTGTCCCAGATTTGGTCAGTGAGAGCCCCTGCAAATTGGCTCCTATATTCTTCTGACATTTCCCCGTCATCCTTTCAGTTCTTCCTTATTTCTGACACAATACATTGTTCCATGCTCATGTTCTACTTTCCATGCCGCAACCCTGGAATCAAACATTTCTCCAAGCACCTCTGGTTCTTTTTGAGGAATTATGTGTAGAAACAAAAATATGGGCATTAAGTATACTGATTTTTGCTGCTAGGCTATCTTAATAAACATATCTAGAAAAAAATATATAGATACTATGTAGTTATATCAATAACTATATGTATATCTATTTCTATGTATAAAATCAAGAGTTCATACTGAGACCTTCAAGTCCAATCCAATACCATAGGATTTATTCTAGCCTTACTCCTTTCCTAATTTTAATCTCCTTTTCTAACAGTGAAAAACCTGACTGTTATTATCCACAATATAGCTAAAATCACACTTATAATGAATTATCTATAGAATTCACTGGTAGCTTTCTCTCTTTGACCTGGCTACACTTGGTTTCAGTAGAGAAGAGGAAGAAAAATGCCCACAGTGAACAATAGTTGACATATATATTCCCTACATTTTCCAATACAAAGGCAAACATAGAGTGAAATGATGTTTCCAGGGCAGTTAAGGACTAGTAACCTCACATGTGTCCTTAGATGGGAGTTTATTTTCTCAGACTAAGTCTGGGCTTGACATTCCAGCTGCTTGCCCTTCCACTGCAGAGGGATATGAAGAAGTCTGCCACCAGCCGCTAATGGAGAAAGCAGCTGCCTCCGGAGAGAGGATGAGCCACCCTTTCCAGTCCCCCGCCTCCCCAAACTTCTCCCCATCACTGCAAACACAGCCTGCACAACCACACACAAATGAAGGGAAAAGGACCCCTGTTTGTTGCTAGGAAATCCTACTGGAAGTGAGAAAAGTCTCCCTGTAAGCAAATTCTTTTTTAGCCATTTTTTCTTTTAAATGGCGATTTGCATAAACAATAATTGGAGCCTGATGATTTTATTTGTGAGTGGTTGCCCATGTGGATTTGTGCAGTTTCCTGAGGTGGGTGAGTGATCACATTATTTTAGGAAGTTTGTTTGCAGAGTCTTAATTCATTGATTAAACACATGGTTACTGAGAACACTTTGTGTGTCAGCTACTGTGTTAGACACATGAAATATAGAATGGAACAGAGCCTCAAGAGCACATGGTATAGTCACCAGGAACAGAAGTAGGGCCTCTTTTCCCTAGGGGATAGACCATTTCTAATGGCTTTAAAGCAACCACCTGATATGGTATGATGTAGGTAATGCTTAGCGGCTTTCTCTAATTCTTAAGTATCTCCCTGGCACTTCTCATGATGTCTCAAGTTCCATCATTAGTACTTTTTGTGATTCCTTCCTAAAAGCTTTGTGAATTTCTTATAGCATTTCGTATTGGTATAAACACTTCGGCAGGATATTTGTCTTAAATCATGATGACAGATGACATATTATTGATATTATTTAGCAGTAAACTTAGGGCAAGGTCTTATGAGTAGAAACTCATAAGAAGGAAGGCAAGTCAGTTGGAAGTTGAGGGCAGGGGATCCTAGCTAACACCATCAGCAATTTCTTAATCTTCTGTCTGTAAAAACTGGTCAGCTGAGAACAACAGTTGGTTCCTCTTACAATATATAACCTGAAACATGTGTTTTGTCATTCCATCCAAAAAGGAATATAAGCAGTGTCATCAGCTGCTGTGAAGCAAGAACAGATTCGAAACTTAGATGCAGGTCCTTTCCCCCGCATAATTTAAAAGTGATTGCTTTTCATATTTTTTCCCCCAAAACTATACAATGAACCTTTATCACTCTGCTTTCATAATAAGGTTAGGAGGGAGCACTCCAAAGGGAAGACCTAATACCACAGCATGTGTTGGTTAGGATTCTTGATGGCGGTGACATAAACACAGCTCAGCCAGCTTAAGGAAGATCTACCTGCCAAACTGAAAAGAATATAGCCACAGCTCTGATGGAAGACGATGCTTCATGGTTCTCTCAGGTTTCTGAATTTTTTGTGAGTAGAGGCAATGACTGACTTTTTAAAAGGATGTTTGTATAGTGAACAGTCACTCGAGGAAAGAAAGGCTTATAATGGAAAGGCTTTTAACTGCCCATTATAAAAATCTGGATTTCCTAAACTCAGGGTTCCTCCTCAGTAATGCATCTCACTGTGAGTACAAGTGCCTCTTGGTCCTCTATACATCACCATGTGGGAAATGGGACTGGAGGCACTGGCACCCTGGCTACTGCTATTGTTGTGAGTAATAACACCCTTTGTCTCTGAACCAAGTTTCATGTCTTCAACTAGCATCCATGAAACTGTGGCAAGTTCACTTGTTAGTTTGCAAGCAAAGTAAAATCTCAGACCCTTCCCAGAACTTGTCAACTCAAAGGATCAAAGTAGATACTAACTACCAGAACCAGGGTCTCTTAAGGACTTAAGGACTCTCTCTCACCATCCCTTATCCATTTCCGTCTATTCCTGTTTGGCTTTGGTCTGTAGACAGAAAAGAGAAATGGCTTTTGTTAATCCCAGATTTATAGTCTCTCGGCTCAGCAGCTGTCTGTGTATCATTCCCAGAGAAGAACTCTGATTGACTTAATTTGGAGCATGGCCCCCAGGATCTATCTTTATTTGACAGGTATACCCATGACATATTCACTAAGAGTATATTTTTGGAACATGCTCTTGAACATAAAAATTCTTGGGAATATAGCTTCTAAAAATATGAACAACTTAATGAAGAAAATGTTAATGTCAATTACTTATATTCAAAACTTTACACTCATATGCCCTTCAATTTTACCTCTCTCTCTCACCCTCATTATTCAGCTACAGCAGAGAGTTGGGAAAGAGAAATAAAGCATTCCTAAAATGGCGGTGAAGAAGGTAAAATAAAACTAACTATAAAAGTTAGAAGAAAAGTAAATTCTGTTTACTTTTGAAATGGTCATTGCGAAAGTGGATCATTCTGCAAGTTGGTTCTGGACAAACTCATATAGAACCCTCCTTTCCACTCCTGCTCTGACCCCTGCTAATATTAACTCCTCTTCCTTCACTCCCTTATTACTACACGTGTCTATTTTCCCAATAAGCTCTTGAGAGAATAGAGATTTCTTCTTATGTTTCACACAAAGTATTTTCTACAAATAAAACTTTTTTAATGTCCACAAAAAAGACTCTTACCAGGCTCTTCTTGTAAGTAAAAGGTCTTATAAAGCAGTGGTCCCAAAACTTTTTGGCACCAGGGACCAGTTTCGCCGAAGACAATTTTTCCACACACCAGGGCAGCCAGGGATGGTTTCAGGATGATTCAAGCACATTAATTGTACACTTTATATATTACAACGTAATAATAATAGAAATAATGAAATAATTATACAACTCACCATAATGTAGGATCAGTGGGAGCCCTGAGCTTGGTTTCCTAAAACTAGATGGTCCCATCTACGGGTGATGATAGTGACAGATCATCAGGCATTAGATTCTCATAAGGAACATGTAACCTAGATCCCTCGCACACACAGTTCACAACAGGGCTCATGCTCCTATGAGACTCTAATGCTGCCACTGACCTGACGAGGCAGAGCTCAGGCAGTAATGTCAGTGATGTGGGGTGGCTGTAAATACAGATGAAAGTTTGCTGATATGCCTGCCCTGCTGCTCCCTGCTGCTGTGCAGCCCGGTTCCTAACAGGCCACAGACCGGTAGGGCCTGGGGGTTAGAGACATCTATTATAAAGGAACACAGGAAGACAAAAGATCCCCCAGATGCTGATTTATATTGTTCTAAACAATTCTTTCCCTCTAGTTTGAAAGAAAGAATTGCCTAAGTTCCAAAGACTTGAGCAGACTTTATTTTCTTGCTCATTAATTCTCAGTTTTAAGAAACTGTTAAAAAAAATAGAGCTCAATTAAACTAATTAGAATAAAATTTCCTGTTAAACTATGTGAAGATCATTGAGGTCATATTAAAATAAGCTCTGTAACTTCTATTTGAAAACACCTTTCTTTGCTCATGTACCTTCTCCCGCCAGTTTTTCCCCAAATTGCTTAAATACTGAAATTTTTAATGAGTCTTTGTTTAATTTTGATATTAAATGGATGGATATAGCTTGGTGTTTTTTTTGTCTGACTCTTCATACTTATTGCTGCCTTTTACCTTGGTAAAGAGGCAAGAGAGGCCAAGGCCTTGAAATGAGGACTCTGGACAAAGACGAAAGAGCCAGTTTGGCTTTTGCAGGGTCAGTGAGTCATGGTACAGTCACAGATCCCCACGGGCTCAAGCCCATTGGCAGGCCAGCTGAGCCTCACCTTCTGTAGAGGGTAGGCCAGCCAACTGGATGACAGTGGATTAATACTACTAGTCTTGGTCTGTTTTCCTTTAGTGGAGTGCTTTGAGTATATATATATTTCTTAAATCTGTTTTCAAATGACGATGTAGCTGATGGTGATTTTACAAACCGTTACCATACTTACTAGAATGGCCTTAGGCAACGTCTTTCACTTAAAGCATCTCCTGACTACTTTGAACCCCCGATTTCCCTGTAAATTAAATACTTAAATAATTCTAATTATGTGACCTTTTTCTAGGAGATCTATATCAGCCACATTTTAAAAAATAACATGGGACAATTATGGATTACATTAAGTCAGACCTATAACATGGGACAATTATGAATTACATTAAGTCAGATCTATAGATGTAAGTTTCCGGAGCACTTGGAATTGATTCCAAGGACAACTCCTATAATCGACCCAACCATCTTTTCCTACAATGGATAGTCTAGTATGTGATGTGGTGCGGGGAAATCCCAAGAGATACCTTCTGCATCTGCAACACAGACATCTGAAATGCTTCCATAGATGACATACTTATCCATGGAAGTATATTGTTCTTATTGACAGAGAAAATAAAATTCTGTTTGGGCTGGAAGGCTTTTTTTAATCACCTCAGTAAACAATAGCCAAGAAATCAGTGTGTCTCATCTTCATAGATTTACATTTAAGAGCTTTATTGATTTTGTATGATCTTAAAATTCTGAAGGCCTGAACAAAAGAGATATCTTATTTTTTTTACCAGTGTAACTAGCCACTTAGAATATTTTGATGGTAGTACAAACCAAATGCTTTGTTCTGGAATAAATAAATAGCTTTCTGAGAGTTCCAAATTTTGGCTAATTCTTAATCAAAGCAAGCACAGTCTTTTCATTGACAGTGGAATAGAAATGTGTTAGCAAATATTAAACACATCAATTATCATAGTTTGCCATTCTTAGAGATAGCCAGATTTATAAAATATTCTAAAAATAAGCCTCACAGAATTTTTAAGAAGCAAATAATAACAACAAAAATAACTGGTTGGGGAAAAAATATGTAGTTAAAGAGAAGAAACTTAAACAAAAAGAGGAGGAACAATTCAGTACTCATGATGAACTATGAGAGATAGTTTTCAAATGCTCATTCAGTTAAATCAATATAAATTCAATAATTTTTGCAAACTAAGAAATCTTAACTAAAGGTAATTAGTAAAGGATGAGCCTAACCTAATAATAATCAAAAGTTTTGAGGAATGGACACAAAAGAGAAAACTAGCATATTATATTACTCCTTTTTAAGATTGCATATAGAGTTCATGTATTCTTCCCTGTCAAGATTAATCTGGACATCCGATGAATATTCTCAGTAAGTATTGTTTAATAATACAAAGGCAAGAAAAATATCTTTTGGCCAGATAATATGAGACTCAATTTGCTTAAATACTACTTAATAAACCATCAAAAGAAGCTAGGTGGGCTGGAATGAACCTTTGTTTTCCTGTATAAATTTGTGCTAAACTTTGATAAGATATTGATATTTTTATAGGCTTAATATTTGTGACTTTTAAAAAGTAGAGGTTGTTTCTTCCCTAATGTGGATTACGGCATAGATAAATAAAGAGGAAATTAGTGAAGAATTCTTATCTGATTGTGTAGACTTGTTCCACATAATGCATAATTACAGTTCATCACAATTGATATACATAAATCAAATTTTATTTTTGCTCTTTCTTGTTTTCATTATACTCTCTTTTCTTCTTCTAAAATCCACTTTTCTAGATATGTATCCTCATTCCTATACCCCCAAAGCATTTAATTAGCCAGTCATTATACCTTTACATTGGGAGCACTCATTAAGGGAGGAGGTGAGGCCTCTGAATGACTGAAGAATCCATAGTATTTCCTTCCAAGGTAAAATCTCTTTGCTCCCTTATTGGACTTAAGATTCTGTGCCAATAAGCATGTGTGATAGGGAATTGCTGAAGCTCATTGGGTAGAATGACCCATGTCTGTCAAAGCAAAAATGCTGAGCTCAGATGTGGCAGGCAGATAGTGTCAAATCCAGCAGGCCACTGGATAACCCTTTCCTTAGTGGCCTATGAAGGGAGGCCGATTTCCCTTCTGCTTTCTGCCCACACACATGCTATTCTGTTATCTTCCCTCATCTACTTTATAGAATACAGCTGCCCATCAGATAGCACTGCCCTGCTAAGCCAACCCAGTCTTCCCCAGTGGAAATTTTAGAGCTAGTGATCTTATTTTCTAATGAAAAGTAAGACTTTAAACTCTGAGTCAAATACAGGCCCTGGGTATGTTTTTCTGGGGCAGCATCTTCTGGGTGCATGTGTATGTACCTCTCACACCTGCACATCATTGCCTTTCCCAGTTCTAAGAAGAGGAAGCCAAACTCCACATGAACACTGGGCTGAGAAACAAGGCAGGGAGAACAGACAAGCCCTGGTGAGGTGTCTCTAACGCCAGGGCACACATGGTACCCTGGGCTGTCCAAGGGAGGTGTGACACTGTTTACCAGGGAGAGTGGCTGTGCAGCCTGGCTCCCTACGCCCTGTCTGGCCTATGAAATTTGATCTAAATCACAGAAGGCAAAAACATATTACTTTGACCACAATTCACATTCCGTAGGAGGAGACAGGATTAGAGCATTTCTATTCTTGCCCAATGCTGCTAAATTTAAAGTCAATTTAACTGTTCACTGCAGTCTTCCCTCAAAAGACCAAAAGCAAGCCTCATTTTCTGATGGCAAAATGCTCTGGAATATCATCATGAGCTGTGTTATTGTGCAAAGGAAGATGACAGGTCACAAAAAAACCGTCTTAAGCTCACAGCCAAGGCTGCTGCTAAACACCACCACTTATGCCTTCATTCTTACTCTCATCCATTTATGTCTGAATGTATGTATTTAAACAACAATTTCCTAAGCTTGCATTATATTAGAATATGAAGGTGAATGAGGCACAGTCCCAGACCTTGAAAGGCAAACAGTCTAATAAAGACAGGCACACACATAAACAAATAGAGAAAATTCTCCATCAAATTAAATCTGGGGTGCTGATGGCTCCCCTCTCCTTTTCACTTCTGCATCCTCCCTCAGCTACTCTCTAGAGTCTTTCATTTCCTGTTTACTCAAGGACCCTCCTTATTATTTGAAAGGCAACTCAAAAGTAACTCTAGCCTTCCTCTTTCAGGCAGCCCATGTGGATTTACCAGGTGAGACACAGGAAACATTTTCCAATTGACTTCACAATTACTTTCTTCTTTTTCAGTCTTCCTCTCTAAGCTTGAATCTCCACTCTCCTCCCCTTTACAATTTTTTAAACCAACCTTATTCTGTGACAAATAATTTCTTTAGGTTATATTTAACTTCTTGAAGATATCAGCATCTTGACTAGTTTTTCAACCTTCTCGTGCCATTTGGGATTTTCAAAGACTTCTATAGGCTATCAAGCTTCTGCGGACTCATTTACATTGACCTCATCAGATCTCTGTGACAGGCGTCTACTAGGAAAGCTCTTCTTCCTCCATTCAGCCTGAGATCAAAGATCCCTGGAGGGAAACTGGGCAGAATTGTGGTAGTTAAGGTCTTTGTTTGGAATTAACTTTTATTTCTGCTGGCTCACTAGGCTGAGGGTACTAAATCCTAAGGGTTATTTTCCTACCTCTACTTGAAATAATATTACATAGTATTATTTTATATAGGTGAAAAGGCGAGACTCTAGGTCTAAGGAATGGCTCTGAGCTTACTGCTCCACCTGTACCTGTATGATCAGTGCCATCAGATGAAGGAACTCAGGAGCCTTCTTCATCACCTCCTTCCTCCAACCTTACCTTAGGGGACTGCTTGAAGACTAGTGAGCATTCCCTTTCTGTGACATCACATGCCTCCACCCCTCAGCTCCAGTGGCTGAAACAGGAGGCTAAGCATCTCTTGGGCATCTAGTATTTAAAGCTCTTTGCTCATTTCTGTATGTGTGTCCTCTCCCCAGAAGAAAAAGATGGCAAATCATCATTGAAGAGGGATGAGAGATTGAAGAACTAGAGTTAAAATTGGGGTTTGGGGAGGGTTACAGCTTAAGGAAACTTGAGAAATGATCTCTTAGAATAGAATCCTAGGATTGACTAAAAAGCATTTGCCCAGAAAAAAAAAAAAAAAAAAAACTAAGGGAAAGAATTTAAGTTACTTGGAGTTTTCAGCAAAGAATTTGACGATTCTAAACTGTGGTGATCTGTACCCAGGAAGGAACAAGTCCCTGGCCTGGTCTCCTGCATCCCGAGGCACCTGAAACAGGAGACTGAGATCCCAGCATATTGAAATTACATTAACTGACATGTTATTTTCTTTCCATGGAAAAATTACAGCAAGGAGATTAGGGTATGATTAAGTGCATTTCAAAGGAAAATAAACATTTATTGCAATAAATAACCATAAAGTAGATTTAATGATACTTTAAAAATACTTTCATAAATTGGAAAAACAGTGAAACTTATTTTTCACCATGCCTGTATTTTCAAAGAGCATTATATCAATGATTAGAAATCTTCACCACTAATTCAGGGGCTGTATTGATTCATGGCATGGCCCTCAGCTGACCACCTCACATCTCTGTGAATCCAGGTCTTTCTCTGCAAAATGAGATACTTCTTTTCTACTTTCTCAGAAAGCATATTCTGAAACAAGTAACACAATAAAAGGTTTTATCTCTTAGAAAACATGATGCTCAGATACATTTTATTTTTATACACAACCTTTTTAGCCAACAATTCTAAGTATACCCTCGTTGTAACTCCCTGATGCAACATGCACGCAGGCGCACACACACACACACACACACACACACACACGCACACAGAGCAAGAAGTTACAACAGATCCAAATAAAGTTACAGAGAAAAAAATATTGGAATGGGAGACCAGACTCAATATCAGTTCAATAGAACACAGTATATTTTAAACAATAGCACACTTCATTAAGTCGAGATAAACACAGGAGTTTCAAAATTTAGAGCAGGCAGCCACCAATATATTACCCCTCCACTCTGTGGAGCCATCATACTGTCCATGAGCCATCTCAAAATATATCATCAGCTTCCTTGGCAACATTCTCCACACCAAATATGATCTCTCCTTTGCAATGCCCTTTCCGTGGGTCTAATATACTGTACCATTATCACCTAGTGTTTATTTATAAGCTGCCAGTCATCACTTCTGGCTGGAATGTCAAAAGCTCTGTCTGGAGAGCTTTTGAAAAATATCTTTCCCACCATCCACCCCCAGAAATTCTAGTTAAATTGACCCTAGATGGGACAGAAGAAATCTGAGTTTACAAGGCTCACCGGGTGATTCTAATGTGCTTGGGATCAAACACTGTGGTTGAACAAGAGAGAAGCTTTCACTTATCCAAGTGGAGAGAGTGGAAAAAAATGTACTGATGCCCCAAATATGTACCTCAACTTAAGGAATCACTCTTATGCAAGACAGGCACAGCTGTGTCCCTGATGGCCCAATGTGTCACTCATCATGTTACAAGTGAAATTCTGCATTTAGTTCTGTGCTTTTGGGCAGGCTGACCACATAATTTATCCCTCAAACTAGGACACTTTTGAGAGTGAATTGCATAGGTAGAACCAGCCAAACTGGGACACCCTAATTATAATAATGAGCCACCCTAATTATGGGAGATCTTTCTAATTGGGAAACATTTACAGACTTTTGGGATACAACTTATTGCCCCAGAACAAATTAGTTTTCTTATTTGTAGAATGGGAAGAATACTACTTATCTTACAAGTTGGATAGATTTTTAAATGGAGACATATATATGAAATACGTTTGTGAACTTTGAAGTGCTGTATATATAAATTCTATATAATACTATTTGAGCAAAACAGTTGCCATCAGAGAGATGGCATGACTAGAAAGTGTTAATATAGGAGAATTGACAATTATTATTCAGGACCCTCTTTTCTCCTTCAATCCCACTGCGAATTTGGAAGGCAAGTGAGCCAAAAGAAGAAATCCACAGACCCCTGTCAAAGGCACCCATTGTCCTGTCATGGGAGGTGTTACACATCTAACATGTTAGCTGCCTTTTGCCGAATATTCTGGCACATATTTCTTAGAACATCGAAGAGAATTTACAACTGCAGGATGATAGTCGCAAAAGTCTTTAGTAACCGTAACCATTACCAAACCTACTATGCTTTACAGATTAAAAGACAATGTAATTTGGAGAAGGAAGGGCCTTCAGAGATACTCACCACTGCTAGCTTTATTTCCTTGGTTGTTTCTTAACCTTTCTCATTCTCAGTTTCCTTATGCAAAAATGGAGAAAATGATGATCTCTTATCCTAAGGTCGTTTGAGGATTGAAGTGGAAATATTAGTGTCTAGCACATGGAAGGCACATAATAAATGACAGCTATTGCTACTATTATCATCACTATCAGTTCTTGATCTGTTCAGTAACCCATGAAGCAAACAGTGCAGAAATAGCTCTAACAAAAGCAGAAGAGCAGCAGAGGAAGAGGAGAAAGAAAAGGATAGTCATTCTCATTTTGCAAATGTGGATGGATACTGAGGCTTGGGTTTATTAATACAAGTGGCATGTCCTGTTGTATCCAGAGAGCATGCTTTACATAAGCCTGGCTGAAGGATCTCATCTGTTGTGGAGCTGCACATTGATGGCATAGCACAGCAGGTGTCACACAGAGCCACAGACCCATTTATGGTAACCATCACCTTCCTCTCTCCTGTGGACCTGTCCTTTGAGGTTATTTTCTTAACCTTCCTGGCCATGCACATTTTACATCCGCATCATGCCATCCTTAGCATTTAACTGTGAGGTGGAATGTATCCCAACAGGTTTAGATAATTTATTTTCAGTGCTAAAATGTTTTTATAACCTAACCCAGATTAGATGGAGCCTTTTCCTCTTTTCCAATGCAAGACAAGCAATTGAAAGAAGTGGATGTGTTATTGCGGGCACAATGGAGCCACTGAACTGCAGTGCAAAAATGCAGTAAGAGATACAGATGGAAGAAGAAGAATGTCAGGAAAAGACAGCAGAGGTTCCATAGCTAAGGTCAGAAGGGACAAGGAAAGAGTGCTCCTTCTCTGCCCTATCCCAGAGAGATAAGCCAGGTAAAAGGAGGGCCATTGAGTTGAAGCTTTATGCAATCTAGGGTTCTTTGCTTTGGGAGTGGATGTATGCCTTGCAAAGAGGAGATATTCCTGCCTCTACTTCTTGGGAGGAGCTGGGTGAATGGATGTTGTTGCTAACACCCCATCTGCCTGGTTCATGGGTTTCTATATCTAAGTCTTAAAAGATTGGTGAGTTTAGCAACCAAAAGTTTGTTATCAAGGGCTTGAGAAGAACAAGTCACTAGATCATTGTAAATAATCTTTCATTCTTAACTAAACTTGAAATCCCAAATCTCAAAATAAACATGAAACTAGGCTTCCTATGTAGCACGGTGCCCTATAATTTTCAGCTCACTAGGCTCTATAAATTCTAGCTTTTGAATTCACAGGCAACATTCGGATGGGTAAATGAGTTCACTTGTCCTGAGATCTGGCTGCAAGATTTGGTACCTGATATGAACCTAAATCTGAGGATAGTGTTGGGAGAAACCTTCCTGACCCCAGTCTTCATTTCTCCTTTGCCTATTATTTTACTTGCATATGGTTATTTAAAAGCAGCACATATTGTGGAATGTGAATCTCACCATTTCTGATGGAGTATTCCTTTGATAAAGAAGTAGGGTAGGCAAAGCCAGTTAAACAGTCAGCTTGGCGGACTCCAGCAAAAGAGCTATTAACAAAATATTGAGATCTGTGGAAAGATAAAGTCCATAGAGTTGAAGCACTGACCTCTACACATTCATAATCAAAACATGAAGGTAGCAGAGTTTAGGATTTGTTTAATATGCTCCTGTCCTCTTCTCTCCCTTTCTCTTATTTCCTTCCCCTTTCCTGCCCCGTTCACACCACAGACACATACACAAGACCTGGATGATAGCTTAATGGCAATTCCATACCCACTTTTAATCTATTCAAATTACCAGGTTCCCCCTGCCATATGCCAAGGTGCCAGTGAGCTTTCTGGTGCCACCCAGCAATTCAGAGTGGTTATGATGGTAAGATGAGAGCTGTGCCTCTGCTACAGTTGGCCTCACAAACTCCCCTTGCTTATGGCTTCTTAACTTTGCAATAACAAGCCCCTTGGAGAAAAAAAAAAGCCAAGGAATGAAGAAGGGATCCCAGACTAAATGTGAAAAGAAGAAAATAAAACACCCATTTTCAAATCATAAGACAGGAAAAAACAGGGGCAGGAACTTGTTGTTAAAGATATTGTTTTTATAGGACTCGTGGCAACTAGAAATTCACTTTATGTATAAAAGACAAGTACATTCATTGATTGGAAACTGCATAAAAATTACAGCTGACATTTCTGTTTTCTTGTTTTAATTTTTAATTACAAATTCATTTTTGTCTTCATAATATTTTCTGTGATTTGGTCATTTTCTGTTTTGACTAGTGAAAGATTCTCCTACAAACTCAGAGTATGAATTGGCTGAATTGTACAAGTGGAATAGAGGAAAAACTCTCCTTCACTCACCCTTTTATATTTAGCCCTTTCTTTTACATGGCCCTAAGAGAGCTACCCGAATCCTGTCATTATCAAGTATAAGACCCTTCGCAATTTCAAGGGTAGCCAATGTCCCACCACACTTTCAGACCCCATCTCAGTTTCTTCCTTGGTGTCCCTCTCATTTAACTTCCTTTGTTTCCATCTCCTGTTCTTTCCCTTGGCAAATGTTGATGTGCTAGGAATATAGCAGTGAAGAAACAGAACAAAAATCTCAGCCCTTATTTAAATAGGTGAGACAGGCAATAAGGAAAATAAATACTTACAATATATTTTGTTTCATGGTGATAGGTTAAGGAAAAAATGAAACAAAAAGCTGAATGGTTGTTGTGTTTGCCTGGATAGATCGAGTCGTTAAGGACTTCCCCCTTGAGTAAAGCAAGCCCTATCACTACTGGTGGTCAGAGGGCAAGTGATGTCAGGATGCTTGTTCTTTTATTATGTCTCAACTGACACACAGGCAACTTCCAAACAGCTGCTTGACACCAGGTCAAGGAACAGTGATCTTATTTAATGTGCTTTGTGTTCACGGTGGCAGGCATCATGAGGGAAGTAAAAAAGTAACAGAAATAAAAGACAACTTTGCTTTTATTTTGAAATTCCAAATAGATTCCACTTTCTTGAGGGTAGAAATCAGCAGTATGAATCATTATATGCTTTGAAAACTTGACAGAAACCATGCTGTAGAAAAACTGTGCCACAAGTAGGACATCAGAAAAGGCTCCGTCTAGTAGCTCGCTTATGATCTATGATCTGAGCTTTAAAACACGTGACATGGGTGACTGGAAAAGGACATTGGAGGTGAGGGGAACAGCAGGGCTCTATAGTCCTGGATTCCTCAATGGAGTTTTAAAATAATCTATGAGCCAATGCATTTGGAGCTCCAAGATAATTTCCAAACTTGTCTCCAACTCTCTCTGCTACTTTCACCCACCATACATTGTCTCCTTTCTTCATGCCTAATTTTCTCTTTGGTAGTTTGGATAATTATGAGTTCAGTACTCAGGATCATGTTCTTTTCAACGTTATTTTCCTAAGAACTTCATGAGCACCAGGCTCTTCATAGGCTACTGAAATTAGGAAAGCTCTGACCCTCCACTCAAGGAGCTGCTACGCTGGTAAGTGAGCTAACAACTATCCAATGATGGCATATAATGCTCACTCTTTCACAAAATCTGTTCTCCCTTGTTTTGTTTTCCCAGAAGAAGCTGCATTTCCAGTCTGCTTTGTAGGTATAGATAGCTTCAGTTCTGGCCAATGAGGCATATTCCAGAACTCTTCCATAAAATTCATCTTTAGTTGATTTCTGCTTCTGGTACAAAACCAGCCTACTTAGCACAAATAACTAGAAACTTAGGCAAAATACATAAAACAAATCCTTCAGACATTGAGAGAACAGGCAGAGTGGGACTGTGATCACTGAGAAAAGGAAAACAGAGGTAAAGCCTACTATCGCCCTTGCTTTCTGCCTATATAGACAATTTCTGGAAGATGGCAAAGGGAGGAAGATCCCAAGAAATGCAAAAGAAATGTTGCTAAGCTGAAAAGACAAATACTGAATTTGTGGGAGGACGAGACAGCCAGAATTTGCAGGGCAAATTATTGGAGAGTAACAATTTCTGCAGAGAAATATGCATAAAGGCCCCCTTAAGTATGCATGGATACAACAAAACTCCACAAAGCTGCACAAATAGTAACTGCTGAGGAAAAATACTATGGGAACTGTAACCTGAACAACTCCTAGAGTTTAAGCAAGGTTAAGAGATACTCAAATCCCTTCCAGCCAGAGCTGAGAAACCCCATTGAGCCTCAAGGAAGTCGGTAAAGAACCTAGAGAATCGTGTGTTGGTAGTTTCACTTAATTAGCCCTAGAGTTAGGGCTACTTTGGACAACCCTAACAAATCTTAAAAACAAGTTTTGAATGCATTAATATGATTTGCAAGTAACTTAATTGCCTAACAAGACAAATTTAAGCCCTCCTTAGAGAAAAATAATAATTAACATGCATTATAACATTCATAATATATTTAATAAAAATTCACTAGACAAGCAAAGAAACACTATATTACCTCAAAACAGAAGAAAATAAGAAGCAGAATCAGAAGTGACAGAGATAATGGAATTATAAGAGAATAATTTTAAATTAACTATTATAAATGTTATCAATATTTCCTAAAGGACAAGATAGTCATAATAAAGAAATCAATAAGAATACTTCCAGACATAAAAATACAATATCTGAAATAAAATTTTTCTGAATAGGATTAATAGTAAATTGATACTGCAGAAGAAAACATCAGTAAAAATGAAGACACAGCAATAGAAACTAAATTGAAGCACAGGAAGAAAAAGAAGAAAAAAAATAAAGAGACTCAGTGACCTGTGGGACAATATCAAACAACCGACACATGCAAGATTGTTTTCTGAAAGGAGTTGAAAAAAAAGGTGCATAAAATTTTTTTGAGTAAATGCTGGGGTCTGACCTGCAGACCCAGGCTGCACAGTAGATGAATAACATATTCAGATACCGATATAAAGTGAAAGAGTGGCTAGGGAACCAGGCCACTCACAGAAAGAGTTGTAGCAGCTGCACAACCTGACTAGCTGGCCCTGTGGGCATTTATTCAGCACAGATTTAATGACAAAGGCTTTGAGTCAACACACTTGTGGATAATTAATGTGGTTGCCTTCCCCAGAGAGAGCAGTCCTACAAATGATTGGTCTTAGGACCACATGAGTCAACAAGCTCTTTAGATAAACTCCCTTACATTCCTTTGTACCTACTCTAAGCTATTAGCTCACGGTAAGAGGATTAGGCTGTTTTCAGCCATAACTCTCTTCCCAGGCTTTTACAAAACCTTCCTGCCTTCCAAGGTTTGCTTCTCTTTCCTATAATTTCCTCTTACAATTTTTCCCACCGCCGTGACTGAACTCCTACATCTCTCCCTTTCATTTTTAGCATCATGTTTTGTTGGAGAGTACAGATGTGTGCAGCAGCAGGTCTGTCAGGCATGGTGGTTACTGCTCGTATTCTGGCTTTGCATCCTAGAATTAGTAAATAACATAAGACAAACATGAGTATAATTTGCAACATTCTTTTCCAATCAAGGAGTGACTTGTAGTGTTACTTGGCAATTTAGTTTGATGTGTGCTGTGACTAAGGAACCCCATTGGGGGTATGTTAATCCCTTTCCGTTAAGCAGTTGCACTGTTAGAAGCTGGGAAGGGGGTGTTTGTCAAAGTAACAGGGCAGAAGAAACGTGGATTTAAGAGATAAGTCCAATAGAGTGTAGCAGGTACTGGTTGTAAGCAGAGAGAGAGAATAAAATAGGAATAAATTATTTGGAGTGAATGGTGTGTTTAAAGCAAGATTTGCTTAGCCTTCTGAGTTGTCTTCTTCAGCATTCTGTCCGGGGCCTGTGTCACCCACAGAAGCCGCATTGTCTGGGGCTGCGGGTCCTGTAGGGTCATTTTCTTCATTTCTGGTACTGGGTTGGGTCCTAGCCATACCATAATATGGTTTGACGCATCGTGCTGGAATCCAAAGAGGACCTGAGGGGGTATGAACACAAGCATATCCTCTTCCTCATGTTAGCAAATCATTTGGACCATACCATTCGTTACTGTTTACATCTTTCCATAAAACTGCAGGTTTTATGTCTTGAGAGGTTTTAGCAAAGTGCTTTTGTGACAGCTGATTGAAATTTATCATCTAAATTTAAAAAATTAAGCGGTGCTCTACACATTCAGAGAAACTTCTCTAGAAACAAACTATAGAAATGATCCCTGACAGTATAGTCTTTGGGTAAGTTGAAATTGTTATAGTTAAGTTTCTCCAATTTTGGTGGAAAAATTGATGCATTTGGGTGGCTTGGTCAAGCAGTGATGTCATAATCCAAAGGTCTGCTTGATCATTGCCGTAAGCCAATGGGCCAGGCAGTGAGCTGTGGGCTCGAATATGTGTGATAAAAATAGGATGTGTACGTTGATCTAGCAATTGCTGACGTCGGAGAAAAAGAGCACGTGGGGCTGGCTCCAGAGTGGACTTAATTAGTGCTGCCTCGATGTTCTGCAATAAATAAACAGAGTAAGGCCGGGTGTGGTGGCTCACGCCTGTAAGGCCAGCACTTTGGGAGGCTGAGGCGGGTGGATCACGAGGTCAGGAGTTCAAGACCAGCCTGGCCAAGATGGTGAAACTACATCTCTACTAAAAATACAAAAACTAGCAGGGCGCAGTGGCAGGTGTCTGTAATCCCAGCTACTCAGGAGGCTGAGGCAGGAGAATGGCTTGAACCTGGGAGGCGGAGGTTGCAGTGAGCCAAGATTGCACCACTGCACTCCAGCCTGGGCAATAGAGTGAGACTCTGTCTCAAAATAAATAAATAAACAAACAAACAAATGGAGTAAGTAGAGTCACTAACAATATTGATGAGCTGAGCAGAAAAATTCTCCAAAGCCAGTATTAAGGCTCCAACCTCAGCTCTTTGATTGCTAGTAAACCCAGATCAAGTGAAGGAATTACGTGGTCTCCACCAGACGACCACTTTTCCATGTTTACCTGAGCACCAGTAAACAGTGTTAAAGCATTAAGTATGGGGGAGAGAACTACTTTTGTAGGCATAATTACAGGAGTACGAGATAAGAACTGAAGCAGTTTGTCAGCAGGGAGGGTATGTTCTAAATGGCCTGTGTCATCAGCGAGTGGTATCTGAAGATCTAAAGAGAGGGGCAATACTGCTTAAAATTGCCTTTTACTCAAAGGAATTCTTATGACATCAGGGTCATAACCTAGCAACTGATTGCATCATCTGTGGCCTGAACAGATGACTTTACTAAGTAGCTGGATATAGGGAGAGAGTGTTTTAGTCCCAGTATGTGAGCAAGAAACCCATTCTAAAAAGTGCAGTCCTGGGGTCATCTGTCCTATTAACCCTGTAGGGGAATGTTTAGTGGGGAAAATAAACAACTGGACAGAATATTGGGTGTCCATGCAATCCATTTGCCTTTGGGAAATATCTTGCTCTATTTCTTCAATTTTCCTTTTTGCTGCAGTGGTCAAATACCTGGGAGAATCCAGGGCTATATTGCCCTTTAAGATAGAAAACAGATTTTGCAACTTTTTGCAACTTATCAGTAGATATGCCCAAGATGGGGCAAAGCCAGTTAATATCACCCAATAATTTTTTATTATCATTTAAGGTGCATAAGATGCTAGTATTTAATTTAACCTTTTGAGTTCTTACTGACCGGGAAGTTAGTATGTACCCAAGTTATTTCCAAAGAGAAGACATCTGTACTTTTTCAGGTGCTGTGATTAAACCTCTTAGGTATGTATTCTTTATGACAGAGGTATATAAATTTACAAGTACTGGCACCTTCGGGGCTGCTAATAAAATATCATCCATAAAATGAATAATCTTGCAATCAGGAAATTCTTTTCTACTGGGGAGCAAAGCTTGCTTTACATAATACTGACACATGGTAGGACTGTTTAGCATCCCTCGAGGAAGCACTTTCCAATTAAATCAGCAAGCTGGCCTCTCATTATTGATAGCTGGTATTGTAAACGCAAATTTTTCTCTGTCCTGTTCTGCTAGGGGAATAGAATAAAAACAGTCTTTTAAGTGAATAATGATTATAGGCCATCTCGAGGTATCGCTGCCGAGGACAGAAGGCCCTGTTGAAGGGGACCCGCAGGTTGCAAATTAGCATTAATAGCACATAAGTCATGCAAAACTCTCCATTTACCAGAATTTTTGGGAATGACAAAAATGAGCTAATTCCAAGGGCTGTTTGATGGTTCTATATGGCTGACTTTTAATTGCTCCTCAACTAATTCATGGCCTCTTTAATTTCTCTCCCTTCAGAGGTTACTGTTTTACTTAAATTGGACTTGAAGAGAGTCACCTTAGGGGTAAGGGAGAGATAATAGTGGCCATTATTAGAAAAGGGTTTTTTTTTAATTCTTAAATTTTACTTAAATTTTAGCAGAGAATTATAATCTGGGACATCACTTGTATACAAGGAACGCATGAAATTTTGCCATGGGCCACCTGCAGAGCACAGTGGTGTGGGTCCCAGGGTGGCAGCTGCATTGTGCTTGCTTAGGCATGGCTTTTTGTCTGCGCCACTCTCTCCCACTGCCGCCAGGTGGCTGCTGCTGGCCGGCCAGACCCTGTGGGCCCAGGGCACTGCGAGCTTCCCTGCCCCTGAGCCTTTTCTTCCGCCCATAGCCCACTTGGCTGCGTGGCTCTGGCCTCTAACGCCTTTTTAAAAAGGCATTTTATAAGCATTTTTATAAGCATTAAAAGAAATGGGTTTATATACCTGATTGCCTGTTGATCTTGCATTACTGGGCAGGCTAAGAGCTCCCCTTCTAATGCCGCTTGCCTAAGACAGGGTCCCATAGCTATAGTGTATCCCTTGTCTTTTATCGAATTTATTGGAGGAGGGGGCTCAGGCAAAACCTCTATTTCTTGTTATTTTTGCCTGGAAACAATGGGGCTGAGGGAGACGGAGGTGGGAAGGTAGGTGATGGTTCTTCCTCCTTCCCCTTTTGAGGCTCTTGGGTGTATAACAGGACCCGGGCCGCCCTAACTAAAGTCCATAGCGTTTGAGATGATACTGGGACCCATTACCCTTGTGCATGTTGTTGTTTAAGATTTCTCCCCACTTGTTCCCAGAGCTCTACATCTAGCCTACCTTCTTCTGGGAACCATGGGTTATGGAATACAACAGTTTGCATTAGGTCCCTTAGTTGAGCCCGTGAAACCGAGCCTCCACTAGCTTTAAGCAGTTGTTTCAATACTTCTATATACTGTTTAATGACAACACGTTTACCAATTAAATTTTAATTTCTGATTTTGAATAGTATAGAGAAATATTTATTTCTATAGATTTATCTTTATCTTGCTGACTTCCTAAACCCAATTATTAGTTCTAGAAGCTATTTCTGTAGATTCCAAAGTATTTTCTACAGAAATAATCATAATGTCTGCAAATTAAGATCATTTTGTTTATTAGTTTTCAATTTAGTTGCATTTTAAGTCTTCTTTTTTGCCTTGTTATGCTGACCAGAGCTGCCAATACAATAATGAACAAAAGTGGTAAGAATAAACACCCTTGACTTTTTCCTGATCATATAGGGCAAGTATTCAGCGTTACACCATTAAGTGTCATGCTAGCTCTAGATTTTCTACAGATGCCCTTTATTAAGTTGAGGACATTTCCTTCTCTCCCTAGTTTGGTAAGAATTTTATTCAAAAAGAGCATTACATTTTTGTCAAATTATTTGAAAATATATATTGAGATTATTTTATGTTTTCCCCTTATTTTGTCTATTAGTATGAGCTGTGGTTGGGGATAATTGACTGCAAAAGAACCAAAAGAGCTTTTCTGGATTCATGAGAATTTTCTGGGTCTTGGTTATTGGTGGTATCTGTAATCGAATTGTGAATTTACAGTGTGTGCATTTTCTTGTATGTTATACTTTTACACAGTTTATTTTAAAAATACATCTGGATTGCATTCTTGTCACCTTACTTTGTTATATCTTCCCCCATTCTGCTGCCTAAAGTTTGTGCATAGTGATCAGAGCTCTAGCTGCCATCTTACACCTTATCATCTGATATGAGGATGAGAGCCATGGATGCAAGGAATCCTAGTCTCTGAGAGCTCTGAGAAACTAAGCTGCCATATCTAGTCCTGCACTACTTCTAGATTTTTACCTGAGAGAAAAATAAGCCTCAAAAATGTTAACCTACTGTTACTTTTTGGCAACCCTAATTTTAAATACTGAAATAACTGAGTGCAACATGGTACCATAAACATTTGATGCAGAGGAAGTACCAGGAACATTTAATAACGTTCATGATGAGTTATAACTAGTTGGGTTTCAGTAAAAACACTGGTGGCAGGTGGTGGGGGGGTGGGTGGCGGGGGAAGAGAGAGAGAAAGATTTGAAGTGGACCTTAGAAGTGAATATAATTTTAGTAGGCAAATATCGGGGAAACCAGCCCCACACCACCCAGTGGGTACCCCGAGTCTGGCAGAGACAAAGGAGTTAGGAAGAGACAGAATAAGCATTTAAAAGGTGGGTCCAGGGGACTGGAGTGTGGGAGGCTTGCTCACAGCCCAGAGCTCTTGAGCTCCACCCAATTTATTGGTTTACAAGCTCTTTGTTCTTAGGGTAGATGGAAGGGTGAGGAAGGGATGAGGAAAAGGATGAATCAGTGAAGGAGAACTCATGAGTCATTCGATAAGATGTATAGCAGTGGCGGTTTCTGTGAATTTCCTTGAGCAAAGGCATGTGTCTAAACTACTTAAGATCTTTAACTTATCCGGACTGAAATGGGTGGGAGCAGGTTTCAGGAGGAGCCAAGATGTTTGATTATACTCCACTGCTTCAAAGGAGTGTTATCTGCCTGAGCAACCTGTGGAAGGCCGCTGAGCGATTATGCTCTCAGGGCATAAAGACATGAAGGCAACAAGGAGACTTTTCTCATTGGAGGCTGCCCATGGCTTCCCATGGGTGTCTCACGCAGGGGAGACCAACACAACTGGCACCCCAGAAACTCTCTTTCCCACAACAAATGTGGTAGAAAAGCATTCCAGGAAAAAGACTGTCATTAAAATAGGTGCATAGATGATGAGAGGTAGAAGCATTCAGGTGATGTAGGGGGCATATTGGAAAATAAAAGGACAAAGGGCTAAGCAGTTATGCTGGAGTGCTCTGGAGAACCTGACTGGAGAGCTGGGATTCATTAAGCTGTAAGAAGTCAAGAAAGGTTTCTGGGCAGTGAAGTAATAGGTAAAATTAACCCATGGCAGCCCAGAGAGAAGAAGCAGAATAAATTCAGAGAAAGCAGAAAGTATGCATAAGAAGCAAAACATTCAGTTTAGCTAAAACCTGAGATGTGTTGAGAGGAGTTGGGTATGGAATAGAATAACAACTTTGAATTATTGGCTTGGTGTGAACTTATGTCTTTAAAAAACATAAGTGATTATTTCTGGCTTAAAATCAATTTGCCTATAGAATGATATAGCAGTTATATATTAGAATTAGTAAGGCAGTGTGGATGAAAATACAAGATTTGAGTCTATTAACATAGTATAGACAAGAGAAAATAAGAATCAGGATCAAAAAAGAAGGTAGGAAAGTTTGTGTAGTAATGAAATCAGGACTTGGAGAATGATTATATGTGAGGGACCCTGGGTAAGAGATGAGTCAAGGCTGGCTTTGAGGGTGCAAGTCTGAGATAGTCACTCAACCAAGAATGATGCAACAGAGGTAGTGACTTTCAGGATATAATTCCTCCATCCCACCCTGGGTTGTGACACTCTTCTCTAGAGAAACTAAATTATTCTGCCTATGCTGATACATGGAAAGAAGGAGAGAAGTGTAAAATGCAGAAAATACTATGATAAATATGGGAGACACAGGGTAATCGGAGTTTCAAAAGGAGAACAGATTTAAAAATAGGGCAATGTTTGAAGAGATAATCACTAACAATTTTCAAAGCAATGAAAGATACCAAGCAACAAATTTAGGTAGCTTTACAAATATCAAGCAGGTAAAAATTATACAAAGAAAATGTCACATAAGTATATAATACAAAATAAAAACATTCAAAACAGAAGACAATTTAAGTCTGACAGTTGACTTATTAATAGAAAAGATGGGAGTCAGTAAGCAATGGGAGAATTTCTTCGAAGTGTTGAAAGAAAATAATCACCAGTGTAGAATACACTTCTATCCCAATTGAATACATGCTTTGAAAAGGAAGGCAATATAACCTTGCTGGACAAACGAAAACTGAGATAATCTATCATTAGTGAAATAGGCCAAAAGGAAATAATAAAAGGTCTTCTTCAGGCAAAAAGAAAGGATGCCAGATGGAAGAATTATAATGAAATAATTAATGAAGAAGACTATAAACAACAAAAATATGAGCCAATGCTTTTCCCACTGTGCAGCTTTCCCTCTCTGTACTTTACTAGTCCATATAATCAGCTCCACTGGTAACAGCATGCACATTGATTATCTCTGCTTGCTCTATGAAGTGTCAACCTTGGTGAACCCTTACTCTAAATAGGTATGTTTTCCAGACTGTTAGGAATATATATCTTTTAAAATACTGAGATATTTTAATTGTAACCATTTGAAATTGACACTTCCAAACACATAGTATACATTTCTGTTTTTCATAAAAAGACATGGCAATTGTTTATTTTGGCATTATTTTATAAGATAAGGATGGGCTCATGGATGGGTATAGTGTGATTTTTCTCCCACATTGAGTAAACTAACACTTTCATTTATGGAGTCACCTGTCACTTTAGTCTATAAGCCTACCTCTAATAGCTTCTCAGTCTATAATCTGATATTTCTAACCTGCTGTGGAATCAGAAAACAAGTGATCAGGCTTATTATCTGCTTGTTTATCAAACCTACAAATACTAGATGCAATATGAATTTTTTGGAGGGAGAAAAGTGGCAAGCTATTTCCAATTTTTTTTTTTATAAATTAGGTTTAATCTTGATAACTAAACTTTTAATATCTATTATTCATGAATATTTATACAAAAATTATCAGTGAAACAGCCACTGGAATTAGAAAACACATTAGAGTAAAGAGAATTCAACATTATATTAAGAAAATAATACATTATGACCAAGTAGGATTTATTCTAAGAATCCAGTGATAATTGAGTGTTATGAAATTCTTTAATTCAGCATATTAATAGATACAAAGAGGAGAAATATGTAATAATTTCCACAGATATTGACAAGGTGGCTGAAAGAATTCTCTAATCATGCTAATGAAGCATTAACATGATTAGAGAATTCTTTCGACCACTTTGTCAACATTTGTGGAAAAGGAAGCAATAAGAAGTTCTTCCTTAACATGATTAGTCCTCAACTCAGCATCTCACTTACTTAATGGGGAAATACTGGAAACTTTCCACTAAAATCAGAAACAAGACAAGGATGACCACTATTCACTACTATTCAACATAGTGAGAGAGATATTTACCAATGTGATTTGGCAAAAGACGACAGAGAAATAGAATTGGAAAATAAACAAAATGACCTCTATTTTCAGATCATATGATAGCATATGTGTACAATTCAAGAAAATGATAAAAACTCAAGAAACAGAAAATGTAACCAACATAAAAAATCACACTTACAAACAATAACCAGTTGGGAGGTATAATGGAAGGCAACCCCCATTTACAACATCAATAAAAACAGAACGTACTTAGGAAAGACAAACCTTTCTGAGGAAACCATGAAAACACACACCTGTGAAGAATGCAAGTAGACTCGAACAAATTTTTCTTTTTAATACTTTTAATTTTAAAATCTTTAGATATTTAAACATAATATTTAAAACATTTAAATACAATTACTAATTAAATATTAATATTTATATATAATAATTTTAGTAGTTTGAAATTTACTACAACACTTCTATACTTAAACTAATGTCACTGGCACATGAAAGACAGACCAAATTGAACAAAATTAAAAGTCCTAGGAACATGTAGAAATAGTCCTAGGAACATGTAGAAATTTAGCATAATGCTATAAATTATATGTAATGAGTTTCTCTGAGTTTCTAAAATGATTCTAAAACAATTTTATTTGCATAAAAAGATTGAACAAAAGAATGAGTTCTGTGGGAAAAGAAAGTTAAAAATATAGAATCACAGTAGAAAAGGAAAAATTCTTCAGTGTTTGATTGGATTATAGAAAATATAGACACATAGATGTAGACAGATTCTATACAGCGGTAGATGTAGTTATTTCCAAGCTCTGTCAACTGCAAGGGACTAAAGGTAGTGATATCCGTTAGAAAGAAGCATAGTTAGTATTTAGGTCCTGACATCTAAACACTATTTCATTTTTTTCTAAAAGGAACTAATGATTCTTGGAGAAATGCTAATTCTAGGATTAGAGCAAGAAAAGCTGGCAGTATTTTTGAACACAAAGTTTTGGTGTTGTGCCAAAAATTAAAGGAGTGCTCAAAATCTGATGGGGCTATGTTGAAATGACACAGGAATAGCTTAAAGGAGCTTTTCACTGACCAAATTTGGATAATTTTGAGCACGAAAGTGAAATCTTTCAGTAATATAACATATTGAAAAAAAGGTGAATTCATAAGTTGATACTTATCCAATAAACAAGAACAAATGTACAAATGAATGAGTGGATATAAGAAATGGGAAAGAAAACCCTTATTTATAGAACAGAGCCAACTAATAATGGGTAAGATAGACTATGAAAATCTTCATTTTCCAATTATTGTAGTCATAATTGATTATGTAAAGAATCATCAATGGAAGCTAAAATCATCGGTTAAAAGTTTGTCAAGAAACAGGATATCCACTCAGTCTCAGATTATCAGTTATCAATTACATAGCAGGAAAGATAACATTATGAGGAAGAATTTGTTTTTAATTTTTATTTTTAGTTCCAGGGCATATGTGCAGGATGTGCAGGTTTGTTACATAGGTAAATGTATGCCATGATGGTTTGCGGCACCTATCAACCCATCACCTAGGTATTATGCTCAGCATGCATTAGTTATTTTTCCTAATGTTCTCCCTCCCTGACCCCACCCCACCCCCTGACAGGTCCCAGTGTGTGTTGCTCCCCTCCCTGTGTCCATGTGTTCTCATTATTCGGCTCCTACTTATAAGTGAGAACATGTGGTGTTTGGTTTTCTGTTCCTGCGTTAGTTTGCTGAGGATAATGGCTGCCAGCTTCATCCATGTCCCTGCAAAGGACATGATCTCATTCCTTTTTATGGCTGCATAGTATTCCATGGCATATGTGTACCACATTTTCTTTATCTAGTCTATTGCTGATGGGCATTTGGGTTGATTCCATGTCTTTGCTATTGTGAATAGTGCTGCAATGAACATACGTGTGCATGTATCTTTGGAACAGAATGATTTATATTCCTTTGGGTACATATCCAGTATGGGATTGCTAGGTCAAATGGTATTTCTGGTTTTAGATCTTTGAGGAATCACCACAGTGTCCTCCACAATGCTTGAAATAATTTACATTCCCATCAACAGTGTAAAAGCGTTCCTACTTCTCTGAAACCTTGCCAGCATCTGTTGTTTCTTGACTTTTTAATACTGGCCATTGTGACTGGTGTGAGATGGTATCTCATTGTGGTTTTGATTTGTATTTCTCTAATGATCAGTGATGTTGAGCTTTTTTTCATGTTTGTTGGCCGCATAAATGTCCTCTTTTGAGAAGTGTCTGTTCATGTCATTTGCCCACTTTTTAATGTTTTTTTCTTGTAAATTTGTTTGAGTTCCTTGAAGATTCTGGATATTAGACCTTTGTTGGATGGATAGATTGTAAAAATTTTCTCCCATCTGTAGGTTGCCTGTTCACTCTGATCAGGTTTTTTCTGTGCAGAAGCTCTTTAGTTTAATTAGACATCATTTGTCAATTTTTGCTTTTGTTGCAATTGCTTTTGGCAATTTTATCATGAAAACTTTGCCTGTGCCAATGTCCTGAATGGTATTGCCTAGATTTTCTTCTAGGGTTTTTATAGTTTTGGGTTTTACATTTCAGCCTTTAATCCACCTTGAGTTAATTTTTGTATAAAGTGTGAGGAAGGGGTCCAGTTTCAATTTTCTGCAAATGAATAGCCAGTTCTCCCAGCACCATTTATTAAATAGGGAATTCTTTCCCCATTGCTTTTCTCTGGTTTGTCAAATATCAGATGGTTGTAGATGGGCAATCTTATTTCTCAGTACTCTATTCTGTTCCATTGGTCTCTGTATGTTTTTGTACCAGTACCATGCTGTTTTGGTTATTGTAGCCTTATAACAAAAAGTCTGGTAGTGTGATGCCTTCAGCTTTGTCTTTTTCTTAAGATTGTCTTGGTTATATGGGCTTTTTTTGGTTCCATACGAGTTTTAAAACATTTTTTTTTTTCTAATTCTGTGAAGAATGCCAATAGTAGTTTAACGGTAATAGCATTGAATCTATAAATTACTTTGGGCAATATGGCTATTTTCATATTAATTATTCCTATTTATGAGCATGGAATATTTTTCCATTTGTTTGTGTCCTCTCTGGTTTCCCTGAGCAGCGGTTTGTAGTTTTCCTTGAAGAGGTCAGGTTGATCACTTCCCTTGTTAGCTGTGTTCCTAGGTATTTTGTGGCAATTGTGAATGGAAGTTCATTCGTGATTTGGCTCTCTGCTTGCCTCTTGTTGGTGTATAGGAATGCTCATTACTTTTGCAAATTGATTTTGTATCCTGAGACTTTGCTGAAATTGCTTATCAGTTTAAGAAGCTTTTGTGCTGAGACAAAGGGGTTTTCTAGATACAGGATCATGTCATCTGCAAACAAAATCAATTTGACTTTTCCCCTTCCTATTTGAATACCCTTTCTTTCTTTCTCTTGCCTGATTGCCCTGGCCAGAACTCCCAATACTATGTTGAATAGGAGTGGTGAGAGAGGGCATCCTTGTTTTGTGCCAGTTTTCAAGGAGAATGCTTCCAGCTTTTTCCCATTCAATATGATATTGGCTGTAGGTTTGTCATAAATGGCTATTATTTTAGGTATGTTCCTTCAATACCTACTTTATTGAGAGTTTTTGACGTGAAGGAATGCTGAATTTTATCGAAGGCCTTTTCTGCATCTATTGAGATAATCACGTGGTTTTTGTCTTTAGATTTGTTTATGTGATGAATTACGTTTATTGATTTGCATATGTTGAACTAGCCTTGCATCCCGGGAATGAAGCCACCTTAATTATGGTGGTTAAGCTTTTTGATGTGCTGCTGGATTCAGTTTGCCAGTATTGAGAATTTTTACAGTGATGTTCATTGGTGATATGGGCCTGAAGTTTTTTTTTTTTGTTGTATCTCTGCCAGGTTTTGGTATCAGGATGATGCCAGCCTCATAGAATGAGTTAGGGAGGAGTCCCTCCTTTTCAAGTGTTTGTAATAGTTCCAGAAGAAATGGTGTCAGCCCCTCTTTGTATTTCTGGTAGAGTTCAGCTGTAAATCCATCTGGTCCTGGGCTTTTTTTTTGGTTGGTAGGCTATTTATCACTGTCACAATTTCAGAACTTGTTATTGGTCTATTTAGGGATTCAATTTCTGTCTGGTTCAGTCTTGGGAGGGTGGATGTGTCCAGGAATTTATCCATTTTTAGTAGACTAATTTATTTGCATAGAGCTGTTTACAGTATTCTCTGATGGTTGTATTTCTGTGAGGTCAGTGGTGATATCCCTTTTATCATTTTTTATAGTGTCTATTTGATTCTTCTCTCTTTTCTTATTAGTCTAGCTAGTGGTCTATTTTATTTTTTCATTGATTCATTGATTTTTTGAAGGGTTTTTAATGTCTCTCTCTCCTTCAGTTCCACTCTGATCTTGGTTATTTCTTGTCTTCTGCTAGCTTTGGGGTTTGTTTGCTATTGGCTATCTAGTTCTTTTAGTCATAATGCTGTGTGTGTCAATTTGAGCTCTTTCTAGTTTTTTGATGTGGACATTTAGTGGTATAAATTTTCATCTTAACCCTGCTTTAGCTGTGTCCCAGGCATTCTGGTACATTGTCTCTTTGTTTTCATTGGTTTCAAATAACTTCTTGATTTCTGCCTTGATTTCTTTATTTAACCAGGAGTCATTTAGGAGCAGGTTGTTTAATTTCCATCTAATTGTATGGTTTTGAGTCCTAATTTGATTGTGCTGTGGTCTGAGAGACTGTTCATTATTATTTCAGTTATTTTGCATTTGCTGAGGAGTGATTTATTTCCAATTACGTGATCAATTTTAAAGTGCCTTGTGGTGCCAAGAAAAATGTATATTCGATTGTTTTGGGGTGGAAAGATCTGTAGATACCTATTAGGTCCACTTGATCCAGAGCTGAGTTCAAGTCTTGAATATCTTTGTTATATTTTCTGTCTTGATGATCTAATATTGACAGTGGGGTGTTAAAAGTCTCCCAGTATTATTGTGTGGGAGTCTAAGTCTTTTGTAGGTCTCTAAGGACTTGTTTTATGAATCCAGGTGCTCCTGTCTTGAGTGCATATATATTAAGGATAGTTAGCTCTTCTCATTGAATTGACCCTTTTACCAGTATATAATGCTTTTGTCTTTTTTGATCTTTGTTGGTTTTAAGTCTATTTTGTAAGAAACTAAAATTGCAACTCCTGCTTTTTTCTGTTTTTCATTTTCTTAATATTCCTCCATCCTTTTGAGTCTATGTGTGTCTTTGCATGTGAGATGGGTCTCTTGAATACAGCATACTGATGGATTTTGACTCTTTATCCAGTTTGCTACTCTATGTCTTTAATTGGGGCATTTAGTTCATTTACATTTAAGGTTAACATTGTTATGTGTAAATTTAATCTTGACATCATGATTCTAGTTGGTTATTTTGCAGACTTGTTTATGTATTTGCTCCATGGTGTCATTGATCTGTGTATTTCAGTGTGTTTTTTATAATGGCTGGTAACAGTTTTTCCTTTCCATATTCAGTGCTTCCTTCAGGAGCTCTTGCAAGGCAGGTCTGGTGGTGATGAATTCCCTCAGCATTTGCTTGTCTGAAAAAACATTTTATTTCTCTTTCACTTATGAAATTTAGTTTGGCTAGATATGAAATTCTAGGTTGGAAATTCTTTAAGACCGTTGAAAATTAGCCCCCAATCTCTTCTGGCTTCTAAGGTTTCTGCTGAGAGATCTGTTGTTTCTCTGATGGGCTTTCCTTTTAAGGTAACCTGGCCCTTTGGCTGCCCTACACATTTTTTTTTCTTCATTTTGACTTTAGAGAATCTGACAATTATGTATCTTGGAGTTGATCTTCTCACGGAGTATCTTACTGGGGTTCTCTGGATTTCTTGAATTTGAATGTTGGCCTATCTTGCTAGGTTGGGGAAGTTCTCCTGGATGATATCCTGAAGCATGTTTTCCAACTTGATTCTGTTCTCCCCATCTTTCTCAGGTACCCCTGTCAGTCTTAGGTTCAGTCTTGTAACATAATCCCATAGTTCTTGGAGGTTTTGTTTGTTCCTTTTCATTCCTTTTTCTCTAATCTTGTCTGCCTGTCTTATTTCAGCAAGATTGTCTTCAAGCTCTGATATCCTTTCTTCTGCTTGGTCTATTTGGCTATTGATACCTGTGTTTGTATTATGAAATTCTCATGTTCTGTTTTTCAGCTCCATTAGATCATTTATTTTCCTCTCTACGCTGATAATTCTGGTTAATAGCTCCTGTAATGTTTTATCGTGATTCTTAGCTTCTTTGTAGTGAGTTAGAACATAATCCTTTAGTTCAGCAAAGTTCGTTATTACCCGTCTTCTGAAGCCTACTTCTGTCAATTCATCCATCTCAGCCCAGTTCTGTGCCCTTGCCAGAGATGTGCTGTGATGTTTTGGAGGAGAGGAGGCACGCTGGATTTTTGAGTTTTCAGCATTTTTGTGTTTTTGCATTGATTCTTCCTCACCTTCATGGGTTTATCTACCTTTGATCTTTGAGGCTGCTGACTTTTGGATGGGGTTTTTGTGGTGTCTTTTTTGTGGATATTGTTGCTTTCTGTTTTTCTTTTAGCAGTCAGGTCCCTCTTCTGTAGGGCTGCTGTGGTTTGTTTGGGGTCCACTCCAGTCCCTATTCACCTGGGTCTCTCGTCTCTGGAGATATCACCAGTGGAGGCTGCAGACCAGCAAAGATGGCAGCCTGCCCCTTCCTCTGGGAGCTCTGTCCCAGAGGGGCACTGGCCTGATGCTGGCCAGAATGTTCCTGTATGAGGTGTCTGGAGACTCCTGTTGGGAAGTCTCACTCAGTCAGGGGAAGCAGGGTCAGAGACCTGCTTAAATAAGCAGTCTGTCTGCCCCTTGGGAGGGCAGGTGTGCTGTGCTGCAGGGAATCCCCCTTGTCTGGGCTGCCCTGACTCTCCAGAGGAGCAGGCAGAAAAGACTAAGATCACTGATCCAGGATACTGCAGCCACCCCTCCTCCTAGGAGCTCCTCTGGTGGTTATCAGTGTTCTGTCCATAAACTCCTGGCTGGAGATGCTGAGATTCCCACAGGGAGGCCCTGCCCAGTGAGGAGGACTGGATCCGCATCCTGCCCCATCTGGCTGGGGCTGGTGGCAAGGGAAAGTGGCGACTGGAGCCGCAGTGATGATGGTGGCCGCCTATTCCCTGGGGAACTCTGTCTTCTTAGGCAGTTTCTAGTCCACTGTGCTGACGGGCAGTGACGCTAAGCCAGTGGGTTTCAGCTTGTGGAGTTCCATGGTAACGATGCCACTTGTCTCCCTGGCTTCAGCTCCCTCCCCACAAGAATGGATGGATCTCTTGCCTTATGGGAATTCCCAGAACCGGAGTATGTAAATACTCCTGTGTCAGTGCCTGCTCAAAGTGGCCACCCACAGGAACAGCCCACCGGAGCAGCTGCCATGATTCTTCACAGCCTTGTGCTTTGGACCCAAGGCTCTGGTAGTGTGGGCTCAGGAGGGGCCTCCTAATTCACAGGTTGCAAGGATCCCTGGGAAAGCTTAACCCCACATCACCCCCGTTTTTTGGAGTGCTTACTTTCTGATTTTCACTCAGGTTTCACATAGGAAATGTGTTGGACTGCTAAGCGAGAGTCTCTAATATGAGTAATAAAAATAGCCATGAAGAAAAATATGAGCATATGTAAAATAACTGTATCATTAGTTGCATAGCAAAACAAGATTGTGAAGTATCCTTTATAAACTTGTATTATTACAAAATATAAATTGTAAAGAATATTCTCCTTGTTGTGGCCATCCAGCATCTTATGAACCACAATGCTATTAATGGAGAAATTCTCACCTTGTATATTCCTTCTGTCCAAGAAGAGCCAGACTCTCTCCCCTAGATTCCCTTCTAGGTGTGGCACAAGGGTTGTAGTAAATTGAGTTCCACCAATCAGATACATTCATGAAAGTATTTTGTAATTGATTCATGTGAAAAGAAAGTATGCAGAGTCTGTCTTTCAATAAGCAAGACAGAAGAGGTGCCAGCCTTTTGATGCAAAGAATGAAAAACTTTGTGTCTTGTAGCATCTTCACTGCAATCTGGAAGGTCTGGGCTGCAGCAGCCCTTGATATGTGGTTTGGGTACCATTCCTAGTTGTATAGCCCCTACTTTGGTTCTTTGGCTAAGAAAACTGGTGAGCATCCTAATTTCTTTTGGCTAAGAAAACTGGTGAGCATCCTAATTTCTTTCGGCAAAGTTCTTTTCTGTTTACACTAACTAGAGTAAATTCTGGTTTTGCTAATGAGAACCCTGTCAGATATGACACTAACTGACTTCTAGATTTACCATTACCCATGGAATCTTGGGATATTCTGTTAGAAAAGTATTACTCCATCGGACACCTTTCCACCATTTTTACATCTGCATGTTCAGTCTTACACCCAAATAATTATATATTATGAACAGTGATGATGGAATGTGTTATTAAACATAAAAATATGAGAACTATTATAATGTTTACAAGGTCATAACTTCATTTTTAGAGATGGGCCAACCTGGTGGTTCTTGGATTATGAAAACATTTCCAAATACCTTTCAGTGATCTTTCAGTTTGTCAAAATCTCCATCACATCTGGTGACTTTGAGATATTTAATCCATATGTTTCTAATTTACATTGAGTCAACTCACTCCAGTAAATCTCCAGGATGATAAAGGAGTGCTCAAGAAGGTAAAGAATCTGTTAATGAATTTTTTTTGCTGGTCATATATTCTTGACTAGAGTACTTCCAGTCTGGGAGAGTTGGAAATAAGTTCAGAACTTGGCTTATTTGTCTTTATCTCAATATGAATTTCATTTGAAACTGAATTGTGGCACTATAGCCTATGCTACTTGTTTCCTTGGTAGTCTACCCATTCTTCATTTTGTGTGTTCTGAAATACAATCTGGATGCCCTGATAATGAGTTGGATTCATTTTTCCTGGTTTAAAGTTTACATGACCGGAAAATGTCAGTGATTTAGGTCTATGCTGATAGAGTACAAAATACTTTTTTTCCACCCCATCAACTCCATTTGCTTTGGATTTAAGCTGAGGGACACAGTTATTGATGAGGCCATAGCAAAGAGTGTTAAGATTTTTTTGTACTTCTTGGCTAAACACTCCAGCTCCCTGCTACCAACTATCACCAATCAATCTGTCCCAATTAAACTCCATTGAATTAAGCTTCTTAATCCAATAGGCAAATTCACAACTCACTGGCAGTATTTTATTTCTGTTGCATAAAATTCAGTGTCCACATTAGTGTATGTCTATCCCAGGAGGCTGTGTGCCCTCTCCCCAACAGTTTCTATTCTTGGAAGAGATGTTAGAATGACTGGGGATGAGATCATAACTTGGGGCACAAGTTAACCTCCTTAAAACTTTTTTAGGAAGTTTATTCATTATCAACAGAAATGTATTGAACCCTAGTGTGCTGATGGGACTGGGCTAGCTACTGTAGTGGATGTCATATACCATTCTCCCCTTCTTCAGTATGCTCCAACCATATTTACGTTCTTTCAGTTCCACATCTCTGCAAGGTATTTCTGGCCTAAAATCCACATACACGCTGTTCACTCTGCCTGTGAACACGTCCCCTCCTTGTTTATTCCCACAAATAGACACTTGTTATTCCCAGCTGACTCTTCCTTATCCTTAAGGCCTCAGATTAAATGTACCTTCTTCAGAGAGGTGGTCTCTTGTCACCAAATATAAGTTCTCCTTCCTGGCACCCACTGCCTTTATTGTAGATCATAATCTGTGATTATTCACTTAATTGTTTTCTTGTTTAATTTCTCTCTCCTACAAAACTATAAGCTTCACAAGGGCAAGGACCAAGTCTGTTCTGTTAACCACCGTGCAACCAGGGTTTCTAGTGCAGGGTCTGGCATGTGGTTGACACTCCACATAACCCATTGAGAGGTAGTTTCCTGTTCTCATTTTAATCTGATGGAAAATGTGTTTAATTAAACATGTAAATAGGTTAGTAGACAGTATGTTTATGTCCAAGAGATGAATTCAATAAATAAATACACAACTATCATTCCCTCTCAGTAGTTTCTTCTGCAAATTAGTCTAAACAGAGATTTCCTGGCATTGTCTTCAGACATTGCTGTGAACTTGGGCCAAATAATAAAGGTCATAAAACTTTCTCCCACTCAATTCATTTGTGCTTATATTATGTCCACTCCAAAGCTAGAAGAACGGAAGTGGCTTCTCATCATTGGGAAATGAAAAAATGCAATAAGTAACCCATTGTTTTGATACCATTTTATATTAATCATCTGAATGCTTCATTTCTCTCATCCTTGCTGTTAACTATTCTTACCAGAAGTGAATAAGCTTCCAACATTTCTGTACATGAGCTAAGAGCGAAGAAAAAAAAAAGCCTAGGCATGATTTCAAATTATTCCAGTCATCTGTCCTGTTTGGGTGACCTGCATTCCTTCAGTCTACCAGTAAAATGTTAAGCATGCCTGACTGAGTGAAAATGGAAGACAAGCCTTCAAATTCAATGTTACTGAAAAGTGTTGAAACCAGTTTTAATGAAACATGGGAAAACAATAGCCAACAAGGGAAAGTCTCGAATTTCATAGAATTAGAGACTTCATGTCTTCCCTGTTGATTCCTTGAAGTCATCTCCTAATGAAGGAACCCTTTCTCCAATGACCTTTAATTAGTGTTGTTTCTATCTCAACCTTTCTGCTCTGCTGCCTTCTGTATGATGGGAATTGGGAAAGTTGAGCAGCCACCTGGGGTGCTATGAAAGATCAAGCACATTGGAGTCCCTTCAGATATCCATAGCACAGTAGACATTGGAAACACAATGAGGAAAGGGCACACAGATGTCCCATAACCCATTCACCAAAACGCAGTATGGATAAGAGACAGGAGAAGGGACAGGGATATCTGTTTCCGTCTTCACTGTCAACAAAGCTTCAGAATTGGCACTTCATCTAAATAGTCTTTCATTTTTCACACCATAGTCAACCACTCTCATGACCTAAAATGTCCCTGCCCCATGCAATACAATCTATTTAGAGAACCCAATGCCCTAGTAAGTGCTGGGCCTTCTATTTCCCACTACAATCACAAAAAGAACAGCAGTGGCTTTTGCCCTTGGGAAGCTCGTTGTCCTGGAACTGGGGGTGAATATGGGGATTGCTAAGGGGACCTGGAAATACTGTAATGTATTAAGTTCCATAATGAAAGTATATCAATATGCTGTGATAATATAGAGGAGAAGAGATTCCATGTGGAGTTTTGGGAATAGTGGGAAACCTTCTAGAATGCAAGTTCCCCAAAGCCAGTCACAGGCCAACCTTGTAATAAGCTTTTTTTTTGTGGATATCAGTCTCAGGCCTGCTACATTAACTTCTTTCTGCACACCTGTTCATTTATTTGTGTATACATGTAGTCATATAATTAGAAGAATAGCCATTGAATTTGTATTATAGTTTCAATTTATGTTAAAGAATATTGGATCTTCCCTATAATATAAAAAATAAATTTAATACCTATTTTTAGTGGTATGCTGGAGCTATTCTGTAACTGCATGTTAGAGCCAATTATTAAATCTCCAGGAATTTTGTGAGCTACTCACTTGCAATCACCTATAACAGGAATGTTTACACCAAAGAAATTGGCAAGTTCTACAGATCAGGACTTCCCTGTCTCCATGAAGAGCTGGTTATTAAACATTGAACAGCATACCTTTGTTGTTCAAAGGAAAGGGTGAGAAAGTAAAAAGAATAAACTTTCACACCTAATAAATAAAATCCCTATTCAGATTTATTCATTTAAATTTATTTAATGAATGTGAAATGCAGAAGACGTTCTGCAGCTAAATTCACTGACTATATGGAGCTTACAATCTAGTAGGAGAGACAGATAATAAACACAAACATAGCGGAGCAAAATATTTTCATCTTAGTCTGTAATTTCCTTCACTACCATAGGAGACTCAGAAGGAAGAGTAGTGTTTTTTCTTCTCCTACTCTGAGAAGCTTTATCTGCATTTGGGCTGTGCAATCTTTAATAAATACAGTGATGCAAGGTTTCCTGAAGCCAATCCCTCACCTCCAACAAATAAATGAACAGGCTTTTGTTTGGCAAGTAAAGTACAAATGACAGAGGCTGCTACTGAGAGTAGACAGGGAGTACTGGCCTTCCCAGAGGAAAAAGTGCTGGTGTGTGTGTTTGATCTGGGAGAGCTGTGTACTTTAGGGGTTTAGGGGAGTGGATAGGAAGGCAGCCATCAGCTATAGCATGACACGATTGGTACCTCCTTCCTATTCCAATGGTGTACATATGAAGTGCTTTGAGGGGTGACAGGGGTTCCAAAGGAATGGCACATGGAAGCCCGGAGGGCATCACCAGGAGGAGCAGCTTTCAGAGCACAACTAAAGATGCTCAGACAGCAAGAGGCAGTGACACTGACAGGGCTCTTACAGTGTTCTGGACACTGTTGTAATCCTTGTGCATGCTTTAACACTGTTAATCCTCACAACAGCCCTGTGAGAGGGGTGTTGTTTTATACAAGAGGAAACTGAGGCACAGAGAAGCTAGGGAATTTTCCCACACAGCTAGAAAGTGTCGATTTCATGCTTGGTTCATTTGGCCACAGAAGCCGTCCTCTTAACCAGTACATTATGTGACCTCATCAAATAAACATACCCACTCTAAATAGACCACGGAGTTTAGACAAAGACCATTTACATAGCAATCATCTTGTTTGGAGGGCTAAGAACTCTTTCTCTATTTTCAGAGCACTACTTAAGCCCCTAAATTTCAAGGCAGCTCTGGAAATGAAGGGCCAAGCTGTGAACTGTGACTGAGATTGGATTTCTTGCTTCCCTGGCAAATGGGAGCCTTAAATCAAATAGAACAAGTTCTCTGCTTCTCTGCCATAAAGGAGGCCCCAGTACAGAGGGCTCTGAGATAGGTAAATAAGCAAATCCAATCTCATCTAAAGGTGCTGCCAAAGGCATCCCCTAGGGACCTCTCACTTGTCTGACACCACCTTTGAGAGAGGTTTCTGCTCTCTAAAAGTCTGTAGTTAGAAAGCAAAGGTTCCAGCTGCTGATGGAGTGCTCGGCCTCTCCAGCCCCACATCTATGACAACATTTGGCTCGCCAGGCAGCCCTGCCCTCCTGCTCAGTTCTTTCTGTTCCACAGACCTGGGAATGACTTTTCTCAATCGGTGAGCATGTCTTCATCAGAAAGTCTTCGTGACTGTGACAAGATAAAAGGCATGAACCAAAGAAGAACATGATAGGGAGAGCAATTCAAGTAACATGCAGAGAGGTCCCAGGCAGACAGAAACACAGGGAAAGGGAGGGGTATCCTCAGTGGTAAAACTGGCAGCCACGGCCAAGGTTCACGTCCTTTCCTCTCTTACTGTTTGATTATTAGAGTTTTTCTCTTTCTCAAATGACACTCACGGCTCAGGCCAGCCCACCAACACACTAGTGCTCAGTGAAGCTTCAAGGAAGGCTATTGGGTACTGAGTTCTTTCATCAGTCTCTAGGCTTTCACTCTCCTTAGCAGTAATTGACTTCTTAAGTCCTATCTGCCTTCAAAGACCAGAAAAAAAGCACTAACTCAGCCCTGTCCCTTTCCCATTTTTCATAAGACACTGAAAGAACCACCATAATTTTTTATATACATAGATTAGATTTACTTTAAAATGGGCATTACTTATCATGGTGAGTGTTTCGCAAGTATGTTGGAAATGTATTTAAGGCAGGGAACTTAAGCCTTTCCATAGTTACTTACATGCCCTGTAAAAAGATAAAGTGTAAATGCCTCAGCTGTCAGCTTAGTGTGATATAAATATATTTTGAGTTATTGTGAAATTGACCTCTTTCTCTGAAGGAAGCTTGGGAGTTTTGCCCTTGGGAATCTCATTGGTCCCCCTGAGTTTCTTTTTCGTCTTACTTACTGCCTGTGAGCCTGCTGTAGGCCTTCAGCAGAAAAGGATGCTTTTGAGTCTATGTGCTCATGCAGTATGTCATTTTGAAGAAAGTCAGCTGCAAGTCATAACTGCATTCGCTAGATTGATAAATTCTCTGTATGAGCTTTGTTCCTTTCCATACGATTCTTTCAGAGGCTCTCTCATCTGTCGGAGATTCTGGAGAGAAAGCTATGAATTCAAGAAATCTGTTTAAAAATATGTCCATTAAGAAAACTCCTCTTTGAAAGCTGAGTCTTCTAAAAACTCTTAATATCGCTTGCTAAAATTAGTTTAACGCAAATACATTGTACAATTGAGTTTAATAGTAGAGAATATTTGCCTAAAATGGCCAAAAATGGCTGGGAGAACTTTATTCCTATATTACCTATTCTTTGCCTCCTTTTTTGCTTTTTTCCTCATCTTTTGGCCAAATAAATAAGGTACTGGAGAACCATTCATTCAAGTCCCCTTTGCCAGAATATTTTTCTGGAATTTTCCCTTCCATTCCACAGTCCTACTAACAAAAATTTCATATTGGTGAGCAAATATTTCCCTCCTAAACTGAAATTCTGTTATTTTAGTTCCCACTTGCCAAAGGCAGTGTGATTTGAACATTCCTCTTCACTTAATATCAACTCCCATCAGATAATCATTAAATGAACAGAGGCTGCAGGTTAGAAGGAATGCTAACAATGCAGATAAAGTCCTCATAACTGGCAGCTATGAATTAATTCAGCCAGATCACAGCCCAAGAGGGAGACTGTCAAAGTGAGCAGAGGGGGCTGGGAGAGTTGGCTTCAGTGCCTATAACTTATGGCACCTTCCCCTAGGCCAAGCAGCCTGGCATTTCATATCTAAAGTCATCACAGGAATGAGATGAATTCCATTTTCCTATCTGGCAACTGCTCACCATGGCAAGTCAACCCCCTGTGACTGTTAGAAAGGGAAACAGTCATGTATTTTCACCCACAGGAATGAATTAAAGTGACTGACTGTGAGGGAGCAACTGACCCAACTACGGGACATTAGGCAAAAGGTCAGTTGACCTCTGGAGCCATTCCATTTCTGGTTTAAGGCCCTGAGAGAATACATGAACAGAGCCTTGGGGAACCTGAGTTCTAATCTTACCCCCTGCTCCTCCTTTCATCTCTCTGAATAGCCTGCTTGTTGATTGGAACTTACCTTCACCATCAGCAAGAACTGACTATTTTGAATTTCTGAGCTCCATGGCCAAGCTCCACTCGCTTTGGGTTGCTTTGTGTCCTCAACTAGCCATTTCAGGCAGGGAAATGTTAGTGTATTCCTGAGTTTCACCAGTAGATGGAAGCATTTTTGACCGTGTGACACTTTTGGCTTCCTAGTCCTAGGAAAAAAACAATCTTAGATTTCTAGGAAGAGCTGAGAAGCTGAGGCACCAGACCCTTTCTTTGTCTGACACAGTGCCTTTTCTGTGTATAAAATACCTTTCCATATTTAAAAAGTGTGACTATTTTGAGAAGAATCAGAAAAGAAGAAATTAGGAAATGGTCAGAGTTTACTTTCAATAGCAACAACTACCTACGTCTCTTAAATCCCTCACACTATTAATTAAGCAATGTAAAATGAAGATCATGATTTGTAACAACTTTTAGTTTAGAATCAATATAGTTCTCCTTAAAGCCCAAAGTATTTTATAAACAAAACACTCCATCTTTAACCAAAGGCCAATGGGAGAAAATAGTTTAACATATGTACTCTGCTCAGCTGGCTGCTGGATTCTAGAGCAAATAATCTTATCATTGAGACTTTATTATAAAATTTCCGTGACCTATGTTTCCTAAGGTTGGTAGGTTTTATTTAGAAACCATAGAATATATTTGACAGAAATATCAAGGAGATTGTAGGTTATTGCTAATCATTGGCAGTAATTTAAATATAGAGCAATTATGTGTCTTGACATAGTTGATAACTAGATTGATATTGAAACTGAAATATAATCACTTTCTTACTCTGTACCTCCTAAAGCCGAAACCCAAGGCATGTTCAAATAAAGCTTTGAATAACTTTTGTGCCACTGAAAGAAATTAAATCTATAGCCTACACTTTGAATCATATCAGAAGGAAGACTTGCAGCCCTTGATGGTATTATATGTCTTATACTAGGGCATTCTTCAGCAAAAGCTCCAGTATTCTGTGATAGCTAAGGGTATCTGCATATGGATCAACCTAGAAACTTTGCTGATATACTCTTCTAAATATGTTCTCTTCAGAGCAGAGGGGCTAGATAGATAGGTCATCTACTTATATATAGTTTATATATTAACATATAGATACGTGTGTGTATATATGTGTGTGTGTGTGTTCATAAACACACAGAGAATGAAAGGCCACACGACCACACAAAAGAGAATGCATCAAGCCAATGTGGATTTACTCATTTAAGCCTATAATCCTAGAGCTAGCCCCAGCTAGTCCTGACCTTGAAATAGAGAGTATTATGACAACTAAGAGAAGGTACAGTATAGTATTTCCGTCCTACCACTTATTTTCTTCTCTAGATACTACTGACGTAAGTCCTTTATTTCAGAGACAAGTTTCTTGAAGGAGCTGTCCATCTCTATTCCTATTTCCTCACTTCCTACTCTTTCTTCAACCTACAGAAATCTAATATTTCCCCTTAACACCCTGACATTTCTTTCACAAAGGTGATCAGTGACTTAGACATCCTTAATCTAATGGAAACTGCATTGATTATTTTGACTGCCTAGCAGCATTGAACATTATTCCTTCTTTGTCAAAACAATCTATTCATTTGCTTCTATAGCACACTCTCCTCCGGCATGAGCTTCCTCCATGCCATTTCCCCAGAACTACACTGTTGGCCTTCTACTCTTCTCACTTTTTAGTCTCTCCCCAGCCCATTTTGTCCACTTACTACCTATATACTGATTTTTAATCTATGCCTAGACCTCAAACTCAGATATGTCTCCTATACATAGACAGGTACTTAAGAATACATACTACAGTGTTTTTCAAACTGCAGATCCCAACCCATTAGTGAATTTGAAAGCCGTTGTGTGAGTAGAGACAAGCATTTAAAAGTGAAATATGGTAGGGAATAGCATAGCATAGCATAGCATAGAAAATATCCAGTGACTCACATGTAGGTAGAATAACCTTTTTTTCATGAAACTTTTTTTTATTTGTGTGGAAGTATGGGATTGTGATGTTTTTTACTCTGGATCATGGTCAAAAACATTGAAAAGACTCGTCCACAACTTCAAGATACTATAAATTAGGTAGCTCATAAACAACAGGATTTTTGTTCTCCCAATTTTGGAGGCTAGAAAGCCTAAGATAAAGACACTGGCAGATTTGTTGTCTAGAGAGAGCTTGATCTCTGGTTCATAGATGGTGCCTTTGAGCTGTGTCCTCACATGGTGGAAGGGTCAAACAAGCTTCCTTAGGCCTCTTTTATAGGGCAGTAATCCTATTGATGAGGGCTCTGCCATCATGATCTGATAACTCTCCAAAGACCCTACCTTTTAATACCATCACCTTGGGTGATAAGATTTTATTATATGAACTTCGGGGGAAACATTCCGACCACAGCACAGGGTAACATAAAAGTTGAGCTGAATTCACACAGACTGTACACCTTATCAGACTGCTGAGGGATTTGGACAACACAATGTTTTAAGACTTAGCAACCAACACCCATCCGTAGATTTCAAAGTCTGAGAAATTCCAAATAAAGTATTGACCATTTGGACTAGTCAGCTGAGCTAGAATGGTTTTTCTTAAGTTCAGAGAAACCAGTTACCTAAATTCTGATCTTATGTCGCAGCCATGAGAGTTTCTACAGAAAAGATTTCCAAGGATTTGAGAAAAGGATAATGATGCTATGAACCATTATTTTGGTAGCGCCTTGAAATTCATCTTTACTTCTCCTCAAAGGCTACTTTTCCGGGCTAATGCTTACATAAATAAAGCAACATTTATCAGTGCATATATAATACACACCACTCTACTTTCTAATGTAAGATTTTACAGGCAGTTAATGGACTGAGACTTGATTTTATTTCTAGTAAGTGTATGAATATGAGTGAAAATCCTGACTCAGACTCCAAACTAAGCTGGCCTATTCAGTTTTTGCTGCTCCTCCCCAACAATAGAGCCAGATTCTAATTTATGCAATAGTAAGCATGTTATTAGGAGGAAAATGAAGAAAGTCTTGCTAACAATTATCAGCAGTAATATCTAATTGAATCCATATATGGATCCATTTTGTGATCCAACCAGAGGAGCTACAAGTTTGCCTATGAGGCAATGAGACATTTTAGTTATTCCTGGGAATACCAGGGTCTAACCAGCTAAACCTGGTGAAAGCAAATCAGGCTTTCTGTTTGTGGTTGCCTACCATAAATTTTGATTCAGCCTTGCAAGGGTTAGTGTTATTTCTGAAGTTAAGTTGACCTTACTTACCTAAACCACAAAGTAAATAAAAGGATGTCTAATGAATACATAGACTTTCAGAGGGTTTCTCGTTGAAGGCTGCAGTTCTTCTCAATTTCTATTGATCACAATTTCTATACATTTATGGAATGGAGAAAGTCTGCAGCTCTTCTCTTGAGGCTATTCAAGGCAATTGATTCATATAGAAATACCCACCTTCTTTGCCATACAGCCAGCTCTTCCTGAGACACTTTTAGTGGAAGAGATGGGAGCTTAGCCATTACTAGGGTTGGAGACGCCACTCTTTTCTCTCTTGGTGTGACCCTTGTTCTAGGACCTTTTCTATCTGCAGGACAAACAGAAATGCTCTGTGAACAGTAAGTGAAGCTGGAGCTACAAAAGCATGAAGCCCTTGGAGGGAGGCATCGGGGGCTCAGGACATCTGCAGAAAAAGTTAAAAATGAGTCAATATGTGAAAAATTTGGATGTGTTCTAAAGCCTTCTGAAGACATCAAAAGCTAAACATTGTAAGAAAAGGAATAAACAAAATAAAAACTGCCATTTTTACGGCCTTCCCAGGATCACCACTGATTCTATTTAACCTGAAAATATTTAGCTGGGTTAATGTTATTCATAACATAAAAACCAGAAAGACATATTTTAGCCAAAATAAATATAGAAGTAAAACAGAAACTTTGAGGAAAGAAATCTTTGATAACGAATATTTTAGAATTACTGTATTTCAAGTCATTTAACAATGTCTTTGCCTGGCAGTATGTCCAGGGATCCCCTGGACTGTCAGATGTGAGTCTCATCTCTGAGTATAGCTTGGTGTCTGCATCACAGCCTGAAGGCTTAGAGCAGGATACCTAATTTACCCAGAGCAATGGAAGTACACTTATGTTTAAGAGTTATACAAGTGTTGAGACAGATCCACTTTTTGAAATTAAAGGATTTCCAAAGATTTTGGAAAGGCATTTTCAGGTGCTAGAACTTTCAAAAATAATAGCATCAGTTGAACTTTTGATAACTCTCTCAAAACTTCCTAAAGTGTCCTGCTTTTCTTCCCATGCCAAATACTGTACAATTTAAATTTATATTAAAAGACTCTCTAAAAGGATTATATTTAATAATCTAGAGCTGCACAGCCCAATATGGTAGCCATTGGCCATGTGTGGCTGTTTAAATTTAAATTAATTAAAATTAATAAAGTTAAAGATGGTGTTCCCCAATCATACTGGCCACATTTAAAGTGCTCTGTGGCTGCATGTGGCTACTAGCTACCATATTGCATAGCACAGGTATAAAACATTTCCAACACTGCAGAAAGTTTTGTTGGACAGCACTGATCTTAACTTTCCTTACTGTATACTGCAGGTCACTAGCTTTAGGCTCCTAAAGGAGAAATGTACAGGGAGTTCTGAGTTAAGCATGTCTATTCTCTTGTGTGTATGTGTGTTGGTACCTTTATTATGCTAGTAAGAACTGTCAATCTTCAAGAGGAAGCTCTGGGATACAGGGGATTCCCAAATCAGTTTAGATATCAAACTCTTCTTTGTGGAGTAACTTCCAAGACAGTGTTCCATGGAACAAAATATAGAAAATGTGTATCTGTGGAGTAAGCAGCTTGACATTATGAAATGTGCCTTACCACGTCTGTCTCCCCTTCTGTGTCCAGAATAATGCTTCACACACATAGTGGGCTGCACTGTTGGTTTAACTGAGGCAACGGATATAGCCAAGTCAAAGACAAGTGGTAAACAGATACAGAGTGATAACCATTTAGTTTTTGTACTCCTAAACCAATTGCCTCTGTACTGCAGCTACCACACAGATAAAACCACCACTCTTCAGCTGGTCGCCATGGCTGACACCTGTAATCCCAACACTTTGGGAGGCTGAGGCGGATGGATCACGAGGTCAGAAGTTCGAGACCAGCCTGCCCAACATGGTGAAACCCAGTCTCTACTAAAAATACAAAAAATTAGCTAGGCGTGGTGGCAGGCACCTTTAATCCCAGCTGCTCAGGAGGCTGAGGCAGGAGAATCACTTGAATCCGGGAGGAGGAGGTTGCAGTGAGCTGAGATCTCGCCACTGCACTCCAGCCTGGGTGACAAGAGTGAAACTCCATCTCAAAAATAAATAAAAATAAAACTGCCACTCTTCTATATCCAAGTACAAATACATTTTTAATTTCTACATTTAGATTCACTTCTCTGATGTACACCTTTCCATTTTTTTGAGAAAGCAGAACACATCCTAACAGATATATTTTTCTGAATTATTATTTAGTTTGCTAAATTAAGTTTTACTTGAATTTGTTTAAAACTCTAGTTTCTCTCAATGCACTGGAAAGAAAAATCTACAGGCTACAAAAGCCCTCTATCTTCCTAGTGTTGCAGTTTGGACATGTTCTAATTGGAAATTGATGCTTTAAAAACAACTTAAATTTTCTTAATGATCTGTCTTACCAGAAGCTGGCTGGAACTTCTGGGAGGCAAGAGAATATTCCAGGCAAGCTACAGATCCTTCTTTTGAAAATCTCTTCAATGTATTATAGCTTAATTTACTTTTTTTTTTTTTTTTTTTAGACGGCGTCTTGCTCTGTCACCCAGACTAGAGTGCAGTGGTGCGATCTCGGCTCACTGCAAGCTCCACCTCCCGGGTTCGTGCCATTCTCCTGCCTCAGCCTCCCGAGTAGCTGGGACTACAGGTGCCCACCACCACACCCGGCTAATTTTTTCTGTGTATTTTTAGTAAAGATGATGGGGTTTCACTGTGTTAGCCAGGATGTTCTCGATCTCCTGACGTTGTGATCCACCTGCCTCGGCCTCCCAAAGTACTGGGATTACAGGCTTGAGCCACCATGCCTGGCCAGCTTAATTTACTTTTATCTGAACCCTCCTTTAAAAATCTCAGCACCTTGATTGTCCTCTCTCTGAAACAAGATATCCTTACTCAGGATAAATGCTCCGAGACCCTAGCAGACTGTAGAAAAATGAAGGTGGGAGGAAATTGCTTTGACCTCCACAGAGGCCAGGTGCTAAGCAAACTCCCCATGGCCTTCCGGCTTCTGAGTCTTTGCTCTCTTCTCTTTTTCTCAGATATCTCACTCTTCTACATCCAAAGACCCATCTTCTCCTGGAGACTTTATTTCCCTTCTTCTGAATGCCTATAATGGTCACTATTGTACCTCCTGCTTGGTTTGGCCCTGGGTTTTCCTTCTCTCAACTGGCTACTGAGAGAAGGAAACATGTCATGTTTTGTCTCCCAGATGCGCTGGTTGGCTCTTTACAACAGAGATCACAATTTTTGTTTCTTGAGCACTTAGGACAAGTTGTACAAGCACCAGGTGTTCAGTAAATAACAGTAAAAATATGATGTTGCAAATACATATTTTAGGTGCATGCCAAATAGTGAAAATACCACTACACACACATGTTAGCATATGCATGGATACAAGCACCCTCACCCACTATTTAAAGTAGATTAGTTACTCATAACAGTGAAATTTCCTTTACATGAAGTTGTCTAAATTTGTTATAAGACATATAATAGGGAAGAGCTTGGAAAATTACAGAATAGCAAATATATATATATACACACATACATATATATTTATAAATTTAATCTACATAAATAACAAATCATTTTAAGGTCTTTAGAAATATCTAGTCACATAACAGCTATTGTGATAAGGCAGAAGTTAGATGAACTAGAATTTATTTACCTCTCTTTTTTGATAGTATTTTTATTGAGATATACTAAATTTATTAAAGTTTGAATAAACTCAAAATTCACCATTTTAAGGTATACATTCAGTAGTCTTTAGTGTATTTGCCATGTTGTGCAACCACTACCACTATCTGTTTCCAGAAATGTTCTGTCTTCCTCCACAAGAAACTCCATACCTGTTAAAATTAGCTTCAATATGCCCCCTTCTAGCATGCCCTGGATCAGCAGCCTTAGCCACTTCACCTGTCTTATGTGTAGCCTGTGGGGGCACTGAGGCCCTCCCCACTCCACTCCCAGGCATGTCTCCAGGCATTCAGAGCACTTGCTTGCCTGAATTAGCTGCCTTAGCTGCCCCACCCTTCCTGTGCACAGACTGGTGCAGCAAGGCCCTCTCCACTCCCTGTCCAGGCAGATCTCCAGACACTTGTAGCACCTGATTAGGAGTTTAGGCCTCCCTTCCTCCCCATGCAGAGAACTTGGGGTTGAGGAGGTTTCCCAGGTCCATACCTAGGCAAACGTCTAGGCACTTGATGGCCACCCACTGGATTCTCCTTCAGCACTGGCACTTGTGCCTACCATTGGGAGGATTCCTAGGAGGGCCTGCTCATCTTGGTTCCCCGCCCCCTGCCCCCTGCCCCCATCCAGGGCTGAACAGGGAGCTCAGACCACTGTGCACTTCACAGATCAGCCCATTGCCTGAGACAACACAGAGCTTCTCCCAGTAAAAAAGGATCAAGTATATGCCCTTCCATGTTGGCTGTAGCCGGCTCTCACCCATAAGAGCCACCTATTGGCCTGGAGGTTGAACAACACAATGTAATAGGAAATCTGTCACAAGCACACAGCACTAGGGAACAAGATACACCTCCTGTGACCACAGCCACCCTAACCCCACAGGAGGTATGAGCCTGCTCACATGCCTAGTTCATCACTACTGAAACCAGCACTTGGATAAGCCATCCTACAGAGGCTATAAGCAGGAATTTTTGTCACTAAAAACACCCAGCACTGGAGATCTAACCCACAGCATAGTCTGTTCCTAAGGGAGAGGGGAGTGCAACCTGCCAAACCCCCCTTGTGTCCAAGGAAATGCAAGTATAGCACCAGGTGCTGAAGGCGGCACCACCATAACCCAGAAACAGATGTGAAGAGGCTGTCATCTCTCACCCCCTGGCCTCCTACTCTGTGCACTGTTGCAGGCTCAACAGTGGCTCTTATCAGAGCACAGGGAGTGTGGGGTGAAAGAAACTGCTTCTTAGGCTTATACAGTGGCTCCAACCCCATTGGAGGTGAATGTACGCTGGGGGAGGGTGCTTTTCATGCTTCTCCATTCCCTTTGCCCTGTCCTTATTGGCTGGCTCTTACTCTTAACCACCTACTAATGGACTGCAGTTTCAATTCAACAAAAAGACTTAACTATTTTAAATAAATATGCATCCAACATTGGAGCATCCAGAGTTATTAAAAAATTATTTCTAAACTTAAGACTCTGGTAGCCACACAATAATAATTACTAAACAAAATTACATCACTGCCACAAGTAACCATGGAGAAAGCCATTACATGAACTTGTCTGCAACCAAGGAACCCATGCATACAGAGCCTTGGCACCCTGAAAGCATCCAGAAACAAACCCAATAGACCATACACAAGATATACCACAGTCATACCCCCAAAGGTAAAAAGAATTAAAAAATCAAAAAGCCCCATACAAACATTAGCATTTTTTTAAAAGGAAGAATCAGCTCTCTCAAATGAGATTTCTTCTCATTTGCACAAGAACTCTGGCAATACAAAAAGCTAGAGTGTTTTCTCACCTCCAAAGGATCTCACTAGCTCCCAAGCAATAATGGATTCAAACCAGAATGTAATGTCTGAAATGACATGTATAGAATTCATAATATTGATGGCAAAGAAACTCAATGAGATCCAAGCGAAAGTTGAAATCTAACACAAAATAAAATGATCCAAGATTTGAAAGACAACATAGATATGTTAAAACTAAGATAAAAGGCCTAACAAAACTTCTGGAATTGAAAAATTCACTACAGGACTGTCAAAATACAGCTGTAGCCTTAACAACAGACTAGACCAAGCAGAATAACGAATTTCAGAGCTTGAAGACTGATTCTTCAAACCCGCCCAGTCAGGCAAAAATAAGAAAAAAAGAATTAAAGCAAAATCAATAAAGCCTTTGAGAAATATCAAGTTATATAAAGCCACCAAATATATGAAGTACTGGCATTCCTGAGAGAGAAGAACAGAAAGTAAGCAACTTGGAAAACATATTTGAGGATGTATTCAGGAAAATCGGCCCAATCTTGCTAGAAAGGTTAGCATGTAGATACAAGAAATCCAGAGAACTCCTGTGAGATACTATACAAGATGACAGTCTTCAAGGTACACGGTCATCAGACTATTCAAAGTCAAGACAAAACAAAAAATTGTAAAGGCAGCTAGAGAAAAGGGTCATATTACCTAAAAAGAAACCCATCAGACTAACAGTGGACTTTTCAGCAGAAATCTTACAAACCGGAAGACATGGAGGGCTTAGTTTTAGCATTCTTAAAGAAAAGAAATGCCACTCAAGAATTTCATATCCTGTCAAACTAAGCTTCACAAACAAAGAAGAAATAAAGTTCCAGATAAGCAATCAGCAAGGGTATTTGTCACAACCAGACCAGCCCCACAAGAGATGCTTAAGTGAGTTCTAAACATGGAAATGAAAGAATAATTGCTACCACAAAAGCACACACAAGCACATACCTACAGACTCTACAGAGCAACTACACAACCAAGACTACAAAGCAACCAGTTAACACTACGACAGAGATAAAACCTCACATGTCAAAATTAACATTGAATGTTAACAGCCTAAATGCCGCCTCAAAAGACACAGTGATAAATTGGATTAAAAAAAACAAAACAAAGCCCATACTTCTGCTATCTGCAAGAGACCCATCTCACATGTAGAAACACCCATAAGGTCAAAAAAGAAGGGAAGGTGGAGAAAGATCCATCAAGCAAATGGAAAACCAAAAAGAGCAGGATTCGCTATTCTTGTATCAGATAAAATAGACTTTAAACCAACAACAGTAAAAAAGGACAAAGAAGGACATTACATAGTGATAAAAGTTTCAATTCAACAAAAAGACTTAACTATTTTAAATAAATATGCATCCAACCTTGGAGCATCCAGATTTATTAAAAAATTACTTCTAAACTTAAGAAAAGACTCTGGTAGCCACACAATAATAATGGGAGACATCCAGACAACACCGACAGCATTAAACCCATCATCGAGGCAGAAAACTAACAAACTCTGGACTTCAATATTTGACCAATCGAACCTAATAGACATCTACAGAATACTACGTTCAAAAACCAGAATATACATTCTTCTCATCTGCACATGAAACATACTCAAACATTAACCACATCCTTGGCCATACAGCAAGTCTGAATAAAGTCAAACAAATCAAAATTACACCAAGCATCTCCTCAGATCACAATGGAATAAAAATAGAAATCAATACCAAGAGGAACTCAAAACCACATAAACATATGAAAATTAAACAACTTACTCCTGAATGACTTTTGAGAAAACAATAAAATTAAGGCAGAAATCAAAAAGTTCTTTGAAACAAATGAAAATACAGACACAACATACCAAAACCTCTGGGATATGGGAAAAGCAGTGTTAAGAGGGAAGTTTATAGCACTAAACACCTACATCAATAAGATAGAAAGATCTTAAATTAACAATTTAATTTCACACCTAAAGCATCTAGACCAAAAGAAAAAATCTAAACCCAAAGCTAGCAGAATAAAAGAAATAACTAAAATTAGAGCAGGACTTTATGAAACTGAGACCCCAAAAACACAAAAAGAATCAATAAAATGAAAAATTTGTTATTTGAAAGGACAAGAAATACAGACCACTAGCTCGATTAACAACAACAAAAAAAGATCCAAATAAGCACAAAGGTGACAAAGGTGACATCCAACCAACCTCAAAAATATAGAAAAGATCCTCAGAGACTGCTATGAGCATTTCTATGCACATAAAATAGGAAATCTAGAGAAAATGAATAAATTCCTGCAAACAAACAGACTCCCAAGATTGAACCAGGAAGGAAGAGAAATCGTGAACAGACCAATAAGGAGTAAAATAATTGAAACAGTAATTTTTTAAAAATACATACTAATCAAAAAAGAAAAAAGCCCTGGAAGAGATGAGTCAGCCAAATTCTACAAAAAGAGCTGGTACCAATCCTACTGGAACTATTCCAAAAAATCTATGAGGAGAGACTTTTCCCCAACTCATTCTATGAAACCAGTGTCAACTTGATACCAAAATTCTGGCAAAGACACAACCAAAAATGAAGACTACAGGCCAGTATCCCTGATCAACAAAGATGCAAAAATCCCCAACAAAATACTAGCAGACAGAATCTAGCAGCACATCAAAAAGTTAATTCACTATGATCAAGTAGGCTTTATTCCTGGGATGCAAGGATGGTTAAACATATGCCAATCAGTTAATGTGATACACCACATAAACAGAATTTAAAAAGCAAAAATTACATGATCATCTCAATAGATACAGAAAAAGCATTCAGTAAAATACAACATCCCTTCATGATAAAAATCCTTGACAAACTAGGCATTCAAGGAATATATTTCAAAATAATAAGAGCCATCTATGTCAAACCTACAGCTAATATCATACGGAATGAGCACAAGCTGGCAGTATTTCCCCTATGAACTGGAACAAGATAAAGATGTCCACTCTCACCACTCCTATTCACTATAATGCTAGAAATCCTAGCTAGAGCAATCAGTCAAGAGAAATAAATAAAAGTCATCTAAATAAAAAAATAAGTCAGATGATCTCTCTTCACTGATAATATGATCCTATACCTTGAAAACCCTAAAGATTCCTCCAAAAGACTGCAAGAGCTGGTTAATGACTTCAGCAAAGTCTCAGGATACAAAATAAATGCATAAATATCAGTAGCATTTTTTCATATATCAATAACATCCTAGGTGACAGCCAAATTGAGAATGCAATCCCATTTACAATGTCCCCAAAAATAAAATACCTAGTAATACATCTAATAAAGAAGATGAAGTATCTCTACAAGGAGTACTGTAAAAGAATGCTTAAAGAATGTATAGATGACACAAATAAATGGAAAATCATTCCGTGCTCATGGCTTAATAGAATCCGTATTGTTAAAATGTCCATATTGCCCAAAGTGATCTATAGTTTCAACACACTTTCTATCAAATTGTGAACATCACTTTTTCACAGAATTAGAAAAACCTATTCTAAAATTCATATGTAACCAAAAAAGAGCACAAATGGCCAAGGCCAACCCTAGACAAAAAGAACAAAGCTTCAGACCTCACATTACATGTCTTCAAACTATACTATGAGGCTACAGTAACCAAAGCAGCATGGTACTGGTTCAAAGATAGACACATAGACCTATGAAACAGAATAGAAACTCCTGAAATAAAGCTGCATACCTACAAACAACTCATCTTCAACAAACTTGACAAAAATAAACAATGGGGAAAGGACACCCTATTTAATAAATGGTGCTGGGAAAACTGGCTAGCAATATGCAGAAGAATGAAAATGGCCCCCTACTTCTCATCAAATACATAAATTAATTCAATATAGATTAAAAACTTAAATGTATGTTGTCAAACTATTAAAATTATAGAAGAAAGTCTAGGAAATACTCTTCTAGACATTGTCTTAGGCAAAGAATGTATGACGAAGATCCCAAAAGCAAATGCAACAAATCAAAAATAGACAGATGAGATTTAATTAAACTAAAGAGCTCCCACAAAGCAAAAGAAACTCTCAACGAGTAAAGAGACATCCTACAGCATGGGAGAAAATATTTGCAAACTCTGCATCCAACAAATAACCCAGAATCTATAAGGAACTTAAATGAATCAAGAAAAAAAACAAACAATCTCATTAAAAAGTAGGCAAAGGACATGAACAGAGACGTCCCAAAAGAAGACATACAAGCCACTAACAAATACATGAAAAAGTGCTCAACGTCACTAATCATCAGAGAAATGCAAATTAAAACTCAACTGAGGTACTATCTCAAGCCACTCAGAATGGCAATTAGTGGAAAGTTAAAAAAAATAGATGTTGGCAAGGTTGTAGAGAAAAGGGAATGCTTATATACTGTTTATGAGAATGTAAATTAGTTCAGCCACTGTGGAAAGCAGTTTGGAGAGCTCTTAAAGAACTAAAAATAGAACTACCATTCGACCCAGCAATTCCATTACTGAGTATATACCCAAAGGAAAATAAATCACTCTTCCTAAAAGATACATGCACACCTATGTTCTCTGCAGCACTATTTACAATAGCAAAGATGTGAAATCAACCTAGGTGCCCATCAATGATGGATTGGATGGAGATAATGTGGTATACATAAACACCATGGAATACTACATGACCACAAAAAGAACAAAACCATGCCCTTTACAGCAACATGGGTGTGGCTGAAGGCAGTTATGCTATGTGAACTAATGCAGACACAGAAAAGCAAGTATCACATGCTCTCACTTAAAAGTGGAAGCTAAATCTTGGATTCACACAGACATAAAGATGAGAACAATATACAATGAGGACTTTGAAAGGAGGGAGAGAGGAAGGCAAAGGCTGAAAAAGTTTCTGTTGGGCACTATGTTCACTACCTGGATGATGAGGTTAACAGAAGCCTAAACCTTAGCACCACGCAATATATCCTTTAACAAATCTGTACATGTTCTCCCGAATCTAAAATATAAATGGAAATTTTTAAAACAGTATGAAGATGCTGATAATTTTTAAGTAAATATTAAATAAATGAACTTGATCCTAATAAATCCCATCTAGTTCATGAGCAAGGTGGCTAGGCTGCTTGGTAATAAAATTGAGCCATGGTTTGGTATGGACCTTTTATGCTCAAATAGCTTTTACACATGTCATTAAGAGTTTCGTGTTAGATCCTCAGGTCTTATTTACATCTGATTTTCCCCACAAGACATAAGTGAGAATTAAATCCACAAAGTTTATTCCTAGTCCAGCAACAAAATGCTCTTTTAAAATCTTAGAGAAATTCTTATCTCTATAGAAAATTATTTTTCTTCCCTGCAGAAAACCTAAACAAGCAAGATTGCCTCTAGGTTTTATTTTGCTGCTTCTTCATTAGAAGCTGTGAGAAGCTGTCTCCCAAGAAACAGACCTGCTGCATAATAACCTAGGAATACACAGATTTTAATATAAAAATGAAATGATCTACAGTTGAGTTAAAACCACCAAGTTTTAAAACACATGCCTAATCATAATTGTGATACAAAATAACTGGTCAAGCTTTGAAAATTATATTCAAAAATAAAAGCAATCATTACTATTAAAAAAGATACATAAATTACATAAATAATGCTTAACTTATATAGAACTGGAAGTTCAAGTTTATACCAAATAATGAATGTAATAAAGTTCACTTGAATTATAAGACCCAGTTCTGAAAAATTATGAAACAATTTGAAATTACTACTTGAAATCACTACATTAGAATTTAAGAATCTTATAGGTTCGTTTTTATTTTATTTTGACTTTTATTTGATGACTATATTTTAAGGTTATGTCAGTAATAGCTTAAAACCAGATTTTAATTAGGTATATTTTTGTGTTTTACTATTTCAGTTATTGCTTAAGAATTCTGGTTGCCTGGGTCAACTGCCATGTCTTTAAATTATGATTTTTTAAATGTTTTATTTAGTTTATTTATTAGAAATACATGAATTCAGTAATCTATTTAGGATGTAAATTAACAAAAGGATCAGAAGCACTTACATATGGTAAACTTCCTCACTTTAAATTATTTTAACAGACTGGGTGCAGTGGCTCACACCTGTAATCCCAGCACTTTGAGAGGCTGAGGCAGGCAGATCACCTGAGGACAGGAGTTCAAGACCAGCCTGGCCAACATGACGAGACCCTATCTCTCTAAAAATACAAAAAAAATAGCCAGGCGTGGTGGCAGGCACCTGTAATCCCAGCTACTTGGGAGGCTGAGGCATGAGAATCGCTTGGAACTTGGGAGGCAGAGGTTGCAGTGAGCCGAGATCGTGCCACTGCCCTCTAGCCTGGGGGATGGAGTGAGACTCTGTCTCAAAAAAAAAAAAAATTATTTTAACAATCCAACAATTTCATTCTTCAATATATGTACACCCCCCAAAATGCATACATGTGCATTAAAAAATTGTGTTAAGAATGAGCATGACATCCTTCTTAATATTAACTCTAAATTGAAATGACCCAAATGTTCCTCAAAATAAAACTGACCAATAAATTGTGGCATATTAATATGATGAAATACTCCACACAATGAAAATGTAAAAGCTAAAGTTACAAGCACAAACATGGATGAATCTTATACATGCTTTTGAGCAAAAGCCTGGTAACATAATACATGTTGCATACTTCCATTTATATAAAGTTCCAATTACAGTAAGCATTAGAAGTCACCATAGAGCTGTTTAGCGAGTAGGAAACAGGTCATGGTTGGGAAGAGACACAGAGTAGGATCCTGAGCAGGAGGGATTATTTCATGATCCGGGTGGTCATTACATAGATTTATTCATTTTGCATTAATTACTGAATGATTTGGATACTTTTCTGTATGCATATTGTGCTTTAATTAAACAGTTTTTAAAATTAGAAAAGAAAACAAAAGAAATCCTGGGGTCACTGCTCCCATCCTGTCTTTCTTAGATTCCTCTGCCTCTTGAGTCACTAGAGCTATCTGACTAAGGGGTGGGCAAAATAAATACCAGTCCATCATTTGGCACAGAATCTTTGGGGGAACATAGTTCCGTGATATGTAATAAGGTTTGTGTGGGATAGGTGAGTAGAGTTGCTCCTTAATTTACCATGGCAGAGAGAGGGAATCAAGGACAGAGAGGTGGTGGCTGGTGTAAGAGATCTGGAAGAAAGAGTCCCTCCTTGAAGGTGGGCATGGCAATGAAACTGCCCATAGCCAAGTGTGTATTTCCCCACTAAGTAAGCCTAATGGCCAATTAGGGTTGAGGAGATAAAAATGATCTATAAAGTGCCCCTAGGATGAAAACGTATGGCCTATTTCCAAGCTTAAAAAAATAAATTTTTCTTATAGACCCATATAAATGATTTAGCAATGTTTTTCAGCCTACAGATATAAAATCATTTTAATAATCACAATCAGCATCATTTTTATCCCATGGAGTGGGATAAGATAGAATAGTGCATTCCCAGGTAGCAAGGATAAGTATTGTTTTGTCAAACTGTCTTAGTTGTGTGTTTGTGTGTGTGTGTGTGTGACACATGGACGTGTGCACAGAGACACAGAGAGTTAGACAATAATATAAAATGCATTTCTTACTCGAGTTACTCTCAGAAATGTTTGAAAGCCACGCCTCTATGGAAATCTTCAGTTATTTTTTGTTTTCTTTTAGCCATGGCATTGGTAAACATTTCTGAAACTTTTCCTGGCTTACGCGTAAAAATACCCTATTTGTTTCTAAAGCAGAGGTGAATTTCCATTTTGATCATTCTCTCGCAGCCAAAAGTTGTGTAAGAGGCATTGTGATATGTTTTATGTGAAAGGCAAGATGCGGTGTGCTATGACATGCTGGAAAGAAAGATTTCTAAAATTGCTAAATGTTTTTTGAAAGAAAACAGAACTATCAATCTTTTCTACCCCCAGGAACATTTCAAATGGAGTTAAAGCATTGTTTTGGAGGTGTGAATAATGAAGCCAAGGACATTACCAACATCATGAAAGCAGGTATGACCCAAAACATTCCAATGTTTTGTCTAGAAAACTCCAATCTGCCCTTTTCGTTCATACATTACCAGACAAAATAAGTGGCCTCCCAGCAGAAGTCTTAACATACATGTCTCTGAGCAAAGGGAAAATGTATAGGTCTCTTTTTGATGGCATGAAAAGGGCAGTAAAACCCATGAAACATTCATGAGCATTGCCACTAAGTTTTCTGTTGTAATAAACGTCCATTTTCTGCAAACTCAATGAAGGAGAATCCAGTTGACCTCTGATAACACAAGTCCTTTCCAGTCTTAGTTATCACACCAATTCACGTTGGACACAAATCTATATAAGCCATTAAGTCTTCACAATGGCTGAATAACCACATAAATGAACATTTCTCCAATGAGGGCTCCAGTTGCATTTGCTCTGTGGTCAGTATTTCCAGGCTTTGATTCTTATCTCAAGCACTTCATTCAAGGCATTATTTTCCTCAAAGCCCCATGTTACTACTTTTTTTTCCCCCATCCTCACTCATAGAAATAGAAATGATCTTCATTCTTGACTTCTCACATATATTCCAAACTTCCAAATGCTCATAGGAGACTTTAAATTTGACATCTGGTTGTCCCACCAATTTCAACATTTCCATCACCCAAACTCTTCATGTTTCTCAAGCTTTCAGTCAAGATCCTTCACAAGTACCCCCATTTTATATAGGGCTGCCATTATTTCTTCAGGCAAGACATCCAAACATCACTTCGAAACTCTTCACTCACAATTTCCAATCTGGCAAGAGGATTTGTTATTTCTTTCCTTGAAATGTCCTTGAGATTTGCCCTTTTTATCTATTTATACTGAAACCACCATATTCATGGTTGTCATCACCTTATGCCTGGATTACTGCTATATCCTTCTTATTCCTGGCTTAGCTGATGAGGAAATTATGGGCAGGAGGATAACTTAAAACTTGATTAAGAATGTGCTATGTGTCAGACACTATGCTAGTCACAGAATATACACCACAAATAAATAAGACCCAACACCTGACATAAAGCCACTCAGAATCTCTTGGCTGCTACTGCTAAACTTACACCAGGCATTCTTAAACATTACTGTCATCATGTCACTTTCCTCTTTCAGAACTTGGAATGCTTCACATATTTGCTTCGTTAAGTACAAATGCTTTTGTCTGATTTTTGTAGTTTTTCCTATTTGGAAAGCCTGCATCTGTCCTACCTTGTTCGCCTTTATTCCCTCACATGGCTCATTTGATTCATCAAACAGAAAATGCTACTTGTCACTACATGTTCCATACAGTTCCTTTCCTTGACTCCTGATCATCCTTCCTGGAGGCCTTCCTTTCTCCTTCCCCCACACAAACCTTATCTGTCCTCCAGGGCCCATTTGCCAGCTTCTCTTTTCCATAAATTCCATAAAGCCTTCTGAAATTTTTGCAAACCAATTCTTCCCTTCCCAATGCCTATTGTTGGAGATAATTCTACCTTAGAATTGAGGGACAATTCTACAGTTAGGGGACAGTTCTACCTTAGCACTGAGTGTGCTATTAATTTTACCGTGTGTTTAAGGATGTTCCTATACACAGAACATAAACTTTTTGATCTTCTCTTAAATACTGGATGTCGGCCCCATACCACCTAGCACTGTGCCAAATCAATAGTGGATTTGGCCTTCACGAGGCACACTCTTCTGTCTCACCAATCTATTATGTCTCCTTATGCATCAAGTGTTCAGTGACTGACCACCTGTGTCTGGCCCAGGGTTAGACATTTGGGGTTGAACATATTGTATTAGTCTGCTCTCATGCTGCTGTGAAGAAATACCCAAGATTGGATAATTTATAAAGGAAAGACGTTTAATAGACTCACAGTTCTGCATGGCTGGGGAGGCCTCAGGAAACTTACAATCATGGTGGAAGAGGAAGCAAACATGTCTGATATGATTTGGCTCTGTACCCACCCAGATCTCATCTTGAACTGTAGTTCCCATAATCCCCCCATGGGAGGGACCTGGTGGGAGGTAATTGAATCATGAGGGCAGGTTTTTCCCATCCTGTTCTTGTGATAGTGAATAAGTCTCACAAAATCTGATGTTTTTATAAAGGGCAGTTCAGTTCCCTTGCACATGCTCTCTTGCTTGCCACCATGTAAGACACGCCTTTGCTACTGCTTCCTCTTCTGCCATGATTGTAAGGCCTCCCCAGCTATGTGGAAATGTGATTCCATTACATCTCCTTTTCTTTACAAATTACCCAGTCTCGGGTGTGTCTTTATTAGCAGTGTGAGAGCAGATTAATACAACATCCTTCTTCACAAGGCAGCAGGGGAGAGAATGAGTGCCCAGTGAAGGGGGAAGCCCCTTATAAAACCATCAGATCTCATGAGAACTCATTCACTATCACAGGAGCAGCATGAGGGTAACCACTCCCATGATTTAATTACCTCCCACCTGGTCCCTCCCAGGACACATGGGGATTATGAAAACTACAATTCAAGATGAGATTTGGGTGGGGACAAAGCCAAGCCATATCACTTATGCAATCAAATAAATATTGATATCAGAAATAAATACATAGTACAGCAGAAGCCCAGGGGAGGAGAGCCTAACCCTGTCTTCAAGAGTAAAGGGAATCCTCCTAAAAAGGATGTTCTTTCCTGCCTGGAATAGCTTTCCTTTCTAGTTTAACTAGCAATTTGTCTCAATCCGTAAGGCTTAGTTCAAAGTTTACCCCTTCCCTGTAGTTTTTCTGCCAACAACAACAAAAAAAAATGGTGGTCTTAAAATTATACATAAAGAAGTAAAAGAAAGACCCAGAAAAGTGTGATGACTTGCCCAAATGACACATGCATTTTATTCATGTTCTCCATGAATATTTTTCTTTTTGATATCTGTTTGAAGTAATTATGCTTATAAATTACTTTTTTTAGATTTTGTGGTAACTAGATATAAAGGGCAATCTTGATGCCAGGTGTGTTAGAGTTATTTGCAGAAATTATTTGGATTCTGTGACCCTCCTTGTCTTTCTTTTTTCTATTTCTGTACTTAATTTCTTGAAGGCTCTGAATGGACATAAAAGAGTCTATATAGGATGCTAGAACAAGCCCCAAACTGTATGGCTAATCTAGTGAGTATGTTTTAAAAAGGTCTCAATTTCCTTTCCTAGATCACAGGGAAGAAGTGTTTGATCTAACCCACCTAACTCTCATTTCCAACCAGTTGTGAAAACATGCCTCTCAAGATTTCAGACTGCTGGAATAGAGGGGAGTAAATAATCAGGGGAAAGTGGTTAAACATAGATCAGGGTTTAGATTTATAAAACCTCAGCAAGCTGGTCTGACATCTCCTCCATGGAACTCCAACCAGAGCTGCTCTTGTCAGAATGGACATCTCTTAACTTTGATTAACCATTTTAGTGTCAGAGCTCTTTATTTTTTCAATATTTCTAATAATGTAACTGTACTATCTTGCCATTTTTTAAAGTGTAAAAATTTACTATGTCCATTCAAATTAATTCAGTAATTTTTTTACTAATTCCTATGCCTCAGACATTGCAAAGTGTCACTGAGGAAAAAGGACTCAGCGTAAAATATCAGCTTATAAAATCACTGGGAAATTTCCATTAACACAAATGAATGTATATAAGTTTATTTCTTCTTTTAAATTATTGTCACATAATACCTGTGTGGGAGAGAGTATGAAAAACACAAACTGTCTTACACTATTGGCAGGAATAAAAATGGCACTCTCAGGGTCTTTCGTTACTAGCTATCAAAATATCAAATATTTCTTCTTTTGATCTATCAACTCCACTACCATAAATGTAGTCTACTGGTATATTTTTATTGCAGCATTGTCTATCTATTAATGGGGATGTTTAGATAAAATACAGCAAAGGCATTCTATGATATATAATGCAACTATTTTCTGAAAATGAGACAGATCCATATATACTGATATGGAAATGTTTCTAAAATGTATTATTTTTAAAAAATTGGAGCAAACTTTTGGGATATCATTTATATTTTTAAAAATTCTTTGTAAGAACTTCCATTTCAAACCATAAACATAAAGTAATGGGTCAGACTTTGTCTCAAATAACTAAAAAAGTTAACAAAATATTTTTAAGCAACTCTGTCTAGAATTTGACAAGACAAGAGAGAGTTGTCTCTGATCTTTGAGAAAAGGGAAACACATGAATGAGCTTCAAATTTGCCAGTTTTCTACTTCAAAAAACCTTACCAACTATGGTGCAGTAAAGTACAAACCAGACAGCCACAATCTCTCTAAGTGAAAGAGGGATCAAAATTCAGGGCTTCTAGGGAAGGTGGAATTTGAAGGGCACAGTACAGGATAGAAGGAAGCTATACATGATATTTCCCCTTGAATATTAAGCTGTGCATGTGAAATGTGAAACCCTGAAAAAAAATCTGGGATAACAGCTACTGAAGGATTGTGAGCTGGAAGGAGATTCTGGAGATTATACAATGCTGAAATATGGTGGAGTTCCAACCAGTTAAGTGTAGAGACCTTTCCAAATACTCTGAGCATTTAGTTAAGACCTCAAAAACTACATACCATAGAAAAGTGCTACTGTATCCCAGTATAAATGTAATCTTAGAGTAGCCTCAGCAACACTCCAAACCAAGCTTTGCTTGGATTAAGCTGATTCTCCAATAAATCAACTACTTTCTAAAAACAAAGCACTGTTCAAAAGAAAAAAAAAAAAGCAAACTGTCTTCAAGAAAAAAATATCATCCTTGGTCAAATAGTTCTATTTTTATTTCTCTGACATACCTCCATTCTGTTTTACCAAAGACATTGAACTACTTCAAATTCTCACCAACAGTGTATACGCATTCCCTTTTCTCCACATCCATGCCAACATTGTGGTTTTTTGACTTTTTAGTAATAGCCATTCTGACAGGTGTAAGATGATATCTCAGTGTAGTTTTAATTTGTATTTATCTGATGATTAGTGATGTTGTATGTTTTAAGAAGTATCTGTTCATGTCCTTTGCCCACTTTTTAATTTTTTTTTTTTTTTACTTGTTGAGTTGTTTGAGTTCCTTGTAGATTCTGGATATTAGTTTTTTGATGAAGGTATAATTTGCAAATATTTTATCCCATTCTGCAGGTTGTCTGTTTATTTTTTTGATTATTTATTTTGCGGTGCAGAAGCTTTTTAATTTAATTAAGTCCTATTTGTCTATTTTTTATTTTGTTACATTTGCTTTTGGGACTTTCATCATAAATGCTTTTCCTAGGCCAATGTTCAGGTTTCCTTTTAGATTTTTACAGTTTCAGGTCTTACATTTAGGTCTTTAATCCATCTTGAGTTAATTTTTATATATAGTGAGAGATAGGGGTCCAGTTTTATTCTTCTGCATATGGCTAGCCAGTTTCCCTAGCACCATTTACTGAATAAGATATCTTATCTTCATTGTTTATTTTTGTTAATTTTATCAAAAACCATTCCACCCAGCAATTCTGCTGTTGGATATCCACCCAAGGGAAAAGAAATCATTGCATGAAAAGACACCTGCACTCACACGTTTATCACAGAACGATAGCTATCAAAATATCACAATAGCAAAGTCATGGAGCCAATCTAAGTATCCACAAATGGTTGATTGGATAAAGAAAATGTAGTATATACACACTATGGAATACTATGCAACCATAAGGAATGAAATCATGTGTTGCGCAGCAACATAGATGGAGTTGGAGGCCATTATCCTAAGTGAAGTAACTCAGAAGCAGAAAATCAAATATCACCTATTCTCACTTACAGGTGGGAGCTGAATAATGGGTACACATGGGCATGAAGATGGAAATAATAGGCACTGGGTATTTCAAAAGGGTGAAAGGGGCTTGGGGGTTGAAGAATTAGCTATTGGGTACCATGTACAATATTTTGGTGATGAGTACACTAGAAGCCCAATCCCCACCATTATGCAATATGCCCATGTAACCATGTGACAAACCTGCACGTGTACCAACTGAATCTAAAAGTTAAAATTACTTCAAAACATTAAAGACAAAATAAAAATAATAAAATCCTTAATATCCAACATATGCTAAAATAAAATGTTAGGCATGTAAAAATGAAGGAAATGTGATTTATAATGAAGAAAAAATAATAAATGGAAACAGGCCCAATGATAATACAGATGTAAAATTTAGGAGCAAATGACTTAAAAGGAAAAGAAAGGAAAATATGGACCTAATGAAAGACTAGATGGAAATTTCAAAAGAGGAGAAAAGGTTATACCAAAAAAATTAAAAAAATCTAGGGTGGAAACATACAATATCTGAAAAGTACAGTAAATACAGTAAAAAAGATTGAACACTCCAAAAGAAAGTAAAGCCTTTGAAAATTGTTTAATATACAATATGCAAAATAAAATATACAGAGGGAAGGAAGACGGAAAAAAATAATAGAGACACAGTAACTGTGAGACAATATTGAGCATTCTAACATATGTGCAATTGGAGTCCAAGATGGAAAGGAGTGACAAACCAAAACAAAGAAAACAAAAGTTTGAAAAATAATGACTAAAATGCTAGAGAAAATTTTAAGAGCAGCCAGGGAAATATAGAACACATACAGAACAATAAGAATAAGCACTGTCTCCTCATCAGAAACAATGTAAGCTGGAAGAAAACGGAAAGGCATCTTTTACATTCTAGGAGTAAAAACAACTTTTCAACCAAGAATTTCATAGGCTAGAATTTTATAGCCTGAAAAAAATGAAGGTAAAATAAAAATACTTTTAGATAAATAACTGAAAACATTCATAATTAGCTGATATGGTTTGGCTGTGTCCCCACCCCAGTCCCATCTTGAATTCCCACCTGTTGTGGGAGGGACCAAGTAGCAGTTAATTGAATCATGGGGGTAGGTCTTTCTTGTGCTCTTCTTGTGATAATGAGTAAGCCTCATGAGATCTGATGGTTATTATAAGGGGGAGTTTTCCTGCACAAGCTCTTTATGCCTACCGCCATCCACATAAGATGTGACTTGCTCCTCATTGCCTTCTGCCGTGATTGTGAAGCTTCCCCAGCCATGTGGAAACTGAGTTCTCCATTAAACCTCTTTCTTTTGTAAATTGCCCAGTCTCAAGTATGTCTTTATCAGCAGCTTGAGAGCAGACTAATACAGTAAATTGGTATCAGGAGGGGGTTGCTACTGAAAAGATACCCAAAAATGTGGAAGCGACTTTGGAACTGGGTAACAGGCAGAGATTGGAACAGTTTGGAGGGCTCAGAAGAAGATAGGAAAATGTGGGAAAGTTTAGAACTCCCTAGAGACTTGTTGAATGGCTTTGACCAAAATGCTGATAATAATATGAACAATGAAACCCAGGCTGAGGTGGTCTCAGATAGAGATGAGAAACTGAGAAACCTCGTCTCTACTAAAAATACAAAAATTAGCTGGGCATGGTGGCATGTGCCTGTTGTCCCAGCTACTTGAGAGCCCGAGGCAGGAGAATTGCTTGAACCCAGGAGGCAGAGGCTGCAGTGAGCTGAGATCTCGCCATTGCACTCCAGCCTGGGCAACAGAGCAAAACTCTGTCTCAAAAAAAAAAAAAAAAAAAAAAAAAAAAAGCAAGACCCAAACATATTAAAAAAGAGACATTTGAAAATAAAAAAGTGGAAAGATATTTAGAATGTATATGAAAAGAGAAACATTAGAGAGATCATAAAGATATTTTAAAACAAGGGATTATGAACTGTTTGTGACAATAATCAACCCTACACAAACTCTTTCAGAAAATAGTAGAGGAGGAAATACTTTCGCACTCATTTTATGAGGTCAGTTATTACCCTAATATCAAATCCAGAGAAAACATAGGAAAACTATAGAAAAATATTCTTCATGCAAAAATCATAAAAATTCTTAATGCATCATGACCAAATGAGGTTTATCTGGAATGCAGTATTGGTTTACTGTTTGAAAATCAATCAGTGTAAACTACTATGCTAACAAAGGCCAAAAGAAACCACCATATGGTTATTTTAATAAATGCAGAACAATGATTTAATGAAATTCAGCACTCATTCATGGTAAAAATCCTCAGCAAACTAGAAATAAAAGGAATTCTTCAACCTGTTCAAGGTTAAGGAAGTTCAATCATCCATAAAAAATCTACAGCACAGCACAGAAGATGTTTAGGACAGTGAAACTGTCCTGGATGATACTGTAATGGTGGATACATGACTTAGACATTTGTCAAAACCACTACAACTGTACACATGTACAAAGAGTGAACTCTCATACAAATTTTGGACTTTAATTAATAAGAATGTGGTATGGTCTGAATGCTTGTCTCTCACCCAAAATTTGTAAGTTGAAATCTAATCCCCCATGAGATGGTACTAGGAGGAGGGGCCTTCGGAAGGGGATTAGGTTCTGAAGGTGAAGTCCTCGTGAATGGCATTCGTGCCCTTACAAAAGAGGCCTGAGAAGTCTTGTTTGACCCTTCCACCATGTGAGGACACAGCAAGAGGAAGCTATGATATGAACAGAAAATGGGCCCTCACCAGACACCAAATCTGCTGACACCTTGATCTTGGACTTCCCAGACTTCAGCAATGTGAGAAGGAATTTTTTTCTTTGTTTAAAACCTATCCAGCCTGTAGTATTATCTTACAGCAACCTGAATGGACCAAGACAACAATTGTTTCTCAATTGTAACAAATATTCCACACTATTGCAAGATATTAATCAAAGAAGAAATTGGGGGTGGGGAAAGGGAGCATATAGGAAACCTCTGTACTTGATGTTCAATTTTTCTGTAAACCTAAAATTGCTCAAAAAATTAAGTCTATTAATTTTTTAAAACCTATGGAAAATATCATATTAAATAGTAATGAACTGAGTCCTTTCCGCCTAAAATGGGAAACAACACAAGCATATCCACTGTCACCACTTCTATTCCACATTGTGGTAGAGTTTCTGACCAGCACAACCAGGCTAAATAAATAAATACATAGTATGAAGATTGGGAAGTAAGAAAGAATATTATCTTCATTTGTAGATGATATAATGATTACACACACACGCAAAAAAATCCTAAGGAAACTACAACAAAATTCCTAAACCCATTAAGTGATTTTAGCATGGTCACAGGAAGCAAGGTTAATATATAAAAATATATTGTATTTCAACAAGTGAGCAGTGAACAGTTGAAAAAAATAAAATAGTAACAATTGCATCTACAATAAAATCAGCAAGTACACAATACTCAGGCATAAATTTAATAATAAGTGTGCAAAAGCTGTAGAGTGGAAAGTATCCAGCAGGCTTTTTAAAAGAAATTTTGACAGACTGATTCTCAATATATACAGACTTTCAAAAGGCATTATAATAACAAAACAATCTTCAAAAATAACAAAATTGGAGCATTGATACTACCTGATTTTAAGATTTACGGTAAAGTTACAGGGATCATGACAATGTGATATTAACTTAAGAATAAATGTACAAATCAATAGAATAAAATCAAAAGTCTAGAAGCAGAATGACAAGCATATGGTCACAATGTTTTTTAAATGGCACCAAAGCAAATTAAAGCAAAAGGAAAGTATTTTGAAAACGTCATGCCAGCACAACTGGATATCCATATTTTTTAAATGAACCTTGACCACTATCTCATACCACATTTAAAACTTAATTTGAGATGAGTGATAAACATAATTATAAAAGCTAAAACTTCTAGAAGAACACAGAGGAGACTGTCCTTGCCATGTTTGAGGAGGCAAAGATTTTTAGGCAGGATAGAAAAAGCTCTTACTAGAAAAGAAAACAAAGATAAATTGTACTACACTTCCTTAAAATTAAAAACGTCTGTTTAAAAAAGACAATATTAAGAAAATGAAAAGGTTAAGCCAGAGCCTATGGGAAAATATTAATAATACATATATCTGAAAAAATGATTTGTATCCAGAAAACATAAGGAACTCCTACATCTTAATAATGAAAAGATAAACAGCCTGATTAAAAAGTTGGCTAAATATTTAAACAAGCACTTCACAAAAGAATGTACAATTGTCTCTATCCACATAAAAAGGCAACTCAAATCATTAATCATAACGAAAATGCAAATTAAAACTAAAATGATATATTACTTCATACACAGGAGGTCTATATGTTGAAGATATGTAGCAGCTGGACTTCTCAGACAATGAAGGAGTGTAAAGTGGCTCAGGTATTTTAGAAAGCTGGTAATTAAACTTACATCTATCCTATGACTGAAGGATTTCACTTCAAGGAAAAATAGAGACACAAGTCCACAAAAATACTTTTATATGAACGTTCACATTCATGTTATTCATAATTTAACTGGAAACAATTCAAATATCCATCAAGGAGAAAACAGACAAATGTTGGTATACTTATACTACAGAATAGTGAAAACGAATGAGTCACTGATGCATGCAAATAAAATGAGTGCATTTCAGGAACATTTTGCTAAGTAGATGACACCAAACATAAGACACTGTATGATTCCATTTACATTAAATCCTGCAACAGGTAAGGATTTGGTATTAGAAAGCAGAAGAGTCTCATGGCCTGCGATGTGAAGTCGGAGCAGGGATTGACTGGGAAGGGGCATGAACGAACTTTCTGGAGTGGAAATATTCCATAACTTGATTCATTTGGGGGGGCATACAGATGCTTGTATTTGTCATGACTCTTTAAATTTTGGTATGCAGATTTCACTACATGTAAATTAGATCTCAAACAAAGGGAAAATGTTTTACACACACACACACACACATACACACAGCTTAAGGAAAGAAGGAAGAATGAGAAAGTTATTCTGTTCTATTTTCTTACTCCATCCCAAGAAACTGTAAGAGTGTCTGGCACATAATAGGTACTCAGTACTTACTCAGCTCAGTGAATGAAGTGACATGCATGAAAAATTTTGAATGAACAAGAAAGTATAAATAGTAGTTACCTTTGAAGGTCAGCCAAGTAGAAGACAAGAGGATGTTTACTTACAACTTTACATCTTTCTTTATAGTCCTCAGTACATACTACCTCCATACATTGGTGAGCACACAAACACACAAACTTTCAGAACATTATCATGTTATATTTATGTATGTTTTTTAAAATCTAAATTTTGGTAAAAATTAAATATAAGTGTCTGGCACCTAATAGAGCCTAATGTATTTTGTTGAACAAATGAATAAATAGATAAACGATTATTTTCCACACAATTTTAGGTGGTTGAGTTTTTAATGATGTTAAGCCATCTTTACATAATTTGTGCTTGTCAAAAGGTGAACTAAAAATTTCATAGTACCTGCTAGCAATGAAATTAGCTATCATTCACAAAGAGCATCATGGATATTAAGTGTTGCTAATCTTCCCAACAACTTTGCAAGGCTAGTATTATTATCTCTGCTTTACAAATGATAAAAGCTGAAAGCAGGGGAGGCTAAAATGGTTTGTCAAGACTCATGGGGTACAGATGGGCAAATTCAGCATTTGTTGCTACATCTGACTCCTAAACTTATGCTTTTTATAATGCTTTCCTTTGCCTTTCCTGTATTAAATACTAATAAAGAAGAAAGCAAAATAAAAAGTCACATTTTAAAAAGGCAAATTAAGTTTAGAATAAAGCAGTCAGACAGCTGGCTTTTGGAAAAAGATAGTCACCAGAAAGAAGAGTTGCTAAATGCCAGATACAAAATCCGACGAGGGGTAGGCCATCTAGGCTATTACCTGAAGCACTGGTACGGGGGCATTAAAATATCTTTTTATTTAAGAATTAATTTATTTAATAAATTTATTTAATTTAAGAATACATTAGAAATGGGAGGCCTGCTGAGTAAGATTTTCTCAAGTGACTTTTTATGTAATGACAGAAATACAAATTGTCCAAGTTCAGCTGAAGCAGACAGTGCTTCAGATGGAAATGTAAAGAGTCCTCATCCACAAGGACATGCCTCTGTTGAATAATTTTGCAACACACACGTGCAGTTGCGGTCAGCCAAAAGACAGCAGTAGCTAGCAGCTGAAACTCGGAGACCAAAAAATTGAGCAGCACAATGCTGTCCATGGAATTGAGGAATTTCTTTCATTATCTAAATCTTTAATAAGCTTGCCAAGAAGTTGTCTGGTTTGGATAATCACAAAAGAACAGAGGAAAGAATAAGAGCTATAGGAAAGCAGGAAATGTTTGTCTGCTATTTTTTTTCAGACTTTTATCTTTTGGGCAGCAAAGTGAATTAATATATAAATCTATTTCTATATACCTTTTTACAAATATAAAATCAGAGTATGCCTACATCTTTAAGTAAATGTTAAATGAGCATTTTAAAATTCATTTTGAAATGATACCAAATTATTAGTCTGGAGGCACCCACGTGTCTAGGTCCAGCCTTGGCTGTGTTTAGTCTTTCTTTTATTTCTTTTGTCATGGAATCATGGCACGCACATGCAAAAGCAAAGACCTCCCCTAAGATTAGGAGTCTCTGAGGGAAAACTGCAGTCTTAAAACACATTTAAAAAAATATATATCAGAAACAATTTTGAGTGGTATGCAATTGAACCCTAAGATGAGTGTGGAATGTAAATGTGTTTTTGAAATTCAGACATGAGAGTGGGCAATGGCCAAAAGCAGAGTTCACATTTGATGTAAGCCTTTTGCTGTACTTGAAAGTAGAATTTGGGACTGAGAATTAAATACCAGACACAGGTATAATGCCACTAAAAAACTATGTTATCCTATTCTATTTCTTCTTCTTAGCCACTCCTTACCATCTCAACCATTTCTGTAACTTGATGCCTCTCAGTATCACACACACACACATACACACACACATTACATGTACACACGTCCTCATCCTAAAGGAAGATTTTAAGGAAAAGTGTGTGGCTGATTATAGTAGCTACTTATACAACAAAATTAATTCAGTAATTTGCAAGAGCTTCTCACAGATAATCGTCCTTACTGAAAAACAGAATTGCAAAAATAGTCCCAGTGAAGACAAATTTTATATCCCTTGGATTCTTCCACTAGCATAACTTCCTTTCAAACATCAACACAGGGGATGGTTACCAAAAAGTTCCCATTCAGCTTAGGACAAAATAATAATGCTGTGCATTTGGCACCAGTTTGAAATGGAAGATGCTAATAGCTCTCTTTTGAAAGAGACTTCTGTAAACAACAAGAACTTGGCCTGCTTCTAATTCTTCGACATCATTTGTAGTATTAAAGGTAAAAATACCAGCATCACTCATTAGCTAAGAGGTAATGTTTTCTGTTGTTTCTTCAGCACTGAATTAGATGTTCACATGACTTTGTGTTTCTCTCTTTGGTCACCAATGGAGTTTTCTTTGGAAACATTAGCATATAGAGAGGAACCCGTTTGTGGCAAAGAGAAAATAAATTGGAGGGTATTATTTTTGAGGTATTTTTGTATTGTAATAGGTTATTTTTGCAAAAGATTATAGGGATAAACCACTCTCTTACTTTTAAAATAATAAATCACGTTAAAAATCTGCTTTCTTAACTCAAATTGAAAATACGTAAGTACAGAAATGTTATCCTACTTTTTCATAATGGATCAGAAATCACTTCCAACCCTAAAGTTACTTCAAGCAATATGGAGGAGAGAAAATAAGTAGAAATAATTCCTGATCTTCTTTCCATAATTAAGAAGAAAGTGAAATCACATTCTAATACACGTCAATCATGCAAATGTTTTCTATAGATCTTCACTGGTGAAAGGAAGCATTGAGAACTCTAGAAAATAATTCTACCAGTATTTTACAACATATAAACAGTGATATGAAAATACATACTTGCTATTTTATACCTACTGTAACTTCTATATGGCTCTGTTCTTGTAGGCATTCTAATTTGTATGATGATTATAAATGAGATAAGTAAATGATTCACAGTAAAGATATAAGAAAAATGTATCATAAGGAAATGAATTAAAATATGATTTTTGATTCAGAATAAATCTATCAATAAATTTCAATCTTCTCTTAAAGAAAAACTTCAAATCAGCATCAGTTATATAGCAACTTAGGAGAAACAAAATTTCAGGAAAAAAATATGGTGTGTTTTGTAAGCTTAAAAAAGAATAAATTAAAATGTTGGAGAAGGTCTGGTGAATTAGTTAAAGGAATCAGGCCTCCTAACTGTATTGATATTCTAATATAAAGGAAAAAAATAATGAGAATACAATAACTGTTAGGAGATATTTCATATCTCATACTGTGAAGAAAATGTGTGGCCTTAAAAACTTAGAGAAAAGCAGGAAAAAGAAAAATATAGAAAGTATATATACAAATCAATTTTACAGCAATGTTTTGTTTCTTGTTAGTACATGAAAAATCATTGGAGAGTGTCAGTTACCCTACTAACAATGAGAACAAGCCAGATAAGCTACAAAATCATAGCTTTTAAAAAAAATTCATCAGAAAGCCAAAGACGCAAATAAATCTAAATGAACCAAATTCCATAAGTGACAAGCTCTTCCTAGGAGAGAAGGAACATGACTGTTTTCATCCCTAGTGGAGCTACCAGAGAAGGAATAACCAATATAACTTACTGGTTGTACACACCAGTAGGAAGACATTAGCCAAACTTTTTGAGAACTTTTAATGGCAAGTGAGGGCTGGTATGGCAGATTAGAATCACAAGGAGCCCCAAGAAATGATTTCCACACTCATCTGCTAAGTGTTTCCCATGGACCTTCACTGAGTGCATGGAAATCATACATTGAAGGCTGGAGATGAGACAGGAGAGCAGAGGGAAATTCTGAGGTACTCCAGGTTGGAAGATTAAAGAGGTCTGTCACAAACTGTTTGACATGATTCCTGTCAAGATACAGTAATCTATATCCTTTCTCCTTAATCTAGGCAGGCTCTGTGGCTTATTTGGCCAATAAAGTAGGACAGTAGCAATCTAGAGCCAGTTTCTGATCTCAGACATTAGGAAATAAGCATTTTGGTAATTCTTGTTTTTTTGTATCTTCATATAATTATACAATCAGTTTGTCTGTTTACGGGTCTCTCACATCTTTGCTGAATTGTTTTCTATTTATTGCTCTTTGATACTATGGTAAAAGGCATTTTTAAAATTTAATTTCTAATTGATGGTTACTAGTAGTATGAATATAATTGATTTTTGTACATTGAATTATATCCAACAATTCTGTTAAATCCATTATAAGTTTGTTTTTCTGCATATTATTTTTAAATTTCTAAAATTCTGGCATCTGTGAAACATGACAGTTATCTAACATTTATATATTTATTTTTTAATATCATTGCTCTGGATAGAATCTGTAGCATGATGTTGAATGACAGTAGTGATAAATAAGCAACTTTATTTCTGATCATAGTAAAAAAAAATCTTAAAATCTTACAATTACAGATATTGTTTAATATAGGTTTTCTGTAGATAACCTGTCTCAGATTAAGGATGTTCCCTCCTATTCCTAGTTTGCTAATAACATTTTATCATAAATGGATGTTGAATTTTATCAAACACTTTTCCCATATTTATTGAAAGAAGGTAGACAGTTTTATATATATAATGATATATATTGTATATATGTATTACATTATATATATGCTGAAAGAATTCATATGAGATTGGTATTATATATTCCATAAAATTTGGTAGAAATCACTGATGAATATAGAATTTTCTTTGTCAGAAAGTTTTTAGTTAGGATTTTTAAATTACATTAATTAACAAAAATCTACTCACATTTCTTTTTGTGTCAATTTTGACAATTTGTGATTTTCTAGGAAGTTATCAATTTCACTTACATTTTTATATTTATTAGAAAAAATGTCTTATTTAACATCTGTAGAATTATTGCAGTAAATAATTCTACATGATGGTAAATGTATTAATAAACAAGCAGCATATAATGTATCCATTTATGTATGTATAAGTTTATTATAAATTATACTGATATAAAGCATCTATAACATGTAATTTACAAATAAGAATGAAATAAACTACATAATAATCTTTATTGTAAATCTTTATTGCAAATTTAACATTTGATGTCACTGAATTTTTTTTATTTTTGCCTTTTTTTTTTTGTTTGTTTGAGATAGAGTTTCACTCTTGTTGCCCAGGCTGGAGTGCAATGGCACAATCTTGGCCCACTGCAACTTCTGCCTCCTGGGTTCAAGCGATTCTCCTGCCTCAGCCTCCTAAGTAGCTGGGATTACAGGCATCTGCCACCACACCAGGCTAATTTTTTTTGTATTTTTAGTAGAGACAGGGTTTCACTATGTTGGCCAGGCTGGTTGTGAACTCCTGACCTCAGGTGATCCACCTGCCTTGGCCTCCCAAAGTGCTGGGATTACAGGCGTGAGCCACCGCGCCCTGCCCATTATTTTTGCCAAATTCTTTTATCTATAGCCAATCCATAGTTGCACAGCAACCTTATTTTGACAATGGAAGTGCATCCTAATGTGCTATATTGCTTCCAAAAAAAAAAGTTTTATTAAATCTAATACATTATCTACTATTAAATAATTTCTCACTTTTTCATTAAAATTTTAAAATGAATCATTAATGAATTTAATGAATCATTAATGAATGTTCATTCATTAGACTGAATCTTCTTTCAGCCTCACTATTATGCATTATAATAGTGGATAATGCATACATATATATATATATATATATATATATATATATATAAAGTAGAAACTTCACTTGTCCTTCATGACATGAAAAACTTTTTTGCTGAATTGGATATTAATCTTCAAGTATTTGAAGACTATTTCTTCAAATTTGTGTGCTATTAACAATGTGAATGACTAGACTTGACACACTTAAGATTACTATGCATTAACATTTTATATATTTTTCATAATCTAGACAGTCAAGAAAACAATAAATCAAGCCCAGATTTTGAGGCATTTGCTGACTTCCATAGTGTAAATACTCCCACTGTGGCCAGTTTCAAGGTACCAATATGACATTATTAAACACGGAATTGGTAAGAGATGTGCGGTAGCACTCCATTGTATAGTATTTCCACCATACAGATGCAATCGATGTAAATACCCACAAGAACATAGATACTACAAACTGTGGTAATTAGAAAGTAGCTTTGTTCTTATTTAATTGAAAGTGTATACAGTTTAATTTTAATAATGACTGTGTTTAAAAATTGGCTTGCGAATTCCTGAAAACTTAGCGATCAGCTCTCATGAAGCAGCATAAGCCTGCTACAGCATACCACCAGATTATTGTAATGTCTCCTTTTTCATTCCTGATGTTGGTAATTAACATGCATGCTCCCTTTTCATTTTTTTAAATCAATTTCACCATGAGTTTATTAGTTTTACAAGGCTTTGTAAGATAAATATTTTTCCTTTGTTGATAGTCTCTATTGTATGTAGTTCATTAATTTCTGTTCATCTTTATTTCCTTTCCTCCACATTTACTTTGTTTTTAATTTGCTGTTCTTTAAGTTCTAGAGATGAAGGCTTAGGTCACTAAAATTTAGCATTTTCTTTTATAATATTTGTATTAAAGGCTATAAATTACTTTCTAAGACTGTGTTAGTTGTATTTCACTTGAAAAAGCTACTTTTTCAAGGTTTTATAACGTCTTTAATGTCTAAAACTTTATTTGGGGCATACTTTACATATAATAAACTGTACATTTTAACAAGTACAATGTGATACATTTTGACATGTTATACACCTGTGAAACTACCACAGTCATGTACAAGCTTTTTGTGGACCATTGCTCTTGAGTAATTTCCTAGGAGTGAAATAACCAGGTCATATGACAACAGTATGCTTAACTTTTTAAGAAACTGCCAAAGTCTTTGCCAACATAGTTTTACTATTTTATGATCTAACCAGTATTTTATTTGGTTCTCAGTCTCATCAAAATTTCATATGGTCAGTCTTTAATTTTAGCAATTTCAACAGCTATTTAATAGCATTTTATTTAGACTTAATTTGTATTTTCCAATATTTTATTCTTTTTTATTGCTGAGTAGCATTCTATCATATGGATATGCCACTGTTCATTTATCCATCACCCGCTGAAGGACATTTGATTTGTGTCCAGTTTAAAGCAATTATGTATAATTTTCTATAATTGCTATAAACATTTACTTACAATTTTGGTGAACCTAAGTTTTTATTTTTCTTGGATAAATACCTAGGAGTGCAATTAAAGGGTCTTATGGTAAATGTACATTTAACATTATAATAAATTACCAAACTATTTTCAGAGTGGCTATAACATTTTTTATTCCACTAGCCTATGTAGCATACTACGTTTATAGTTGGTTTCTTACAGGCAACATATAGTTGTGTCTTTTTTTTTTTTTCACTCCAAGGTAACAGTTGCTGCCTTTCCATAGGGGTGTTTAAACCATTTGCATTTAATGTGATTATTATTGAGAAAGTTGGATTTAATTTACCATCTTGCTGTTTGTTTTCTGTCTTCTTTTGGATTAATTGAATAGTTTTATAACTCTTTTTCCATTGTTGGCTTTGGCTACAACTTTTATTTTGGCCATTGCTTTAGGGGTTATAGTACACATCTTGAGCTTATCTGAGTCTACATTATACAATTTCATGCATAATATAAGAACCTACAACACTGTATGTTTCACACAGTGCATAAGGGTGCACCAGGTTAATTTCTGTGCCATAGGATTTCCCACAGTGTTGTTTAATGGCTATGTCAGTACAATTTTACTCTTTTTAAAAAATTATTTATTATACAGACACGGTCTTGCTATCTTGCCCAGGCTGGTCTCAAACTCCTGACCTCAAGGAATGCTCTCTCCTTGGCTACCCAAAGTGCTGGGATTACAGGCATGAGCTATCATGCCTTGCCGAATTTCACCCTTATATTATGTTTGTTTGAGTTTAATCTATAACACAAATTTTGATTATGTTTAACATTACTTTCCCTAATACCAGTTTGAAGTCTTCCTGTTAGACAGCCCTACCATAAAGCAACTGGTATCAAGTTTCTCTCTCCTGAACTAGGAGAAAACATGAGGAGAACTCTAAAAAGTAAATGATAAAAAAGGTAACTAGCTGATATCAGGTTAAAATTTAAGTTATAATATTTTACAAGTAATAAAACAGGATTTTCTCTTTTCAGTGTAGAAGGGTAAGGAAGCCTTTACTATGTAATCTCAGAGAGTTTATAAAAAGAGTTTATAGTTTTCTATAAAATGTATGTATATATTTATATAACTTTATTAGTTGGAAAGTATTTTAAAAATAAGAATCTTAGCTATACTGCCAAGAACAATGGCAAATAGATTAAACAGATATTTATTGAACGGCTATTCTATGCTAGGCATTGCTTGGCTCTTGGGTACGTTCTTTAAAAAATTTTATTTTCCTTAATTATTCCAAAACAACAGACTATTTCAAAACAGCAGACTATTTTATGCTCTTAATTTTGGATGGTTTAATTTCACATTCTACATATATTTAAAACTTTTAAAATAATTTGTTCAATTCAATGACATATATTTTTCTTTTATTTTTGGTTGATGTATAATCATTTTGTATATTTAAGGGACAGAGTGTGATATTTTGCTACATGTATACGATGTGTAATGATTAAATCAAAGTAGTTAGCATATTCATCATCTCAAACATGTATTATTTCTTTATTATTGTGAATATTCAAAATCCTCTATTCTAGCTTTTTGAAAGTATACAATAAATAATGGCTAACCATATTTATCCTGCAGTGCTATAGAACACTAGAATTTATTTCTCTCATCTAGCTGTAATTTGTATCCATTTACCAACCTCTCCCTATCCAGTCCTCCCTCCTATCCTTCCCAGCCTCCAATAACCACAATCCTACTGTCTACTTCTATGAGCTCCATTTTTTAAAGTTTCTACATATGAGTAGGAACGTATGGTATTTCTCTTTGTATGCCTGACTTATTTCACTAAACATAATGTCCTCCAGGCTCGAGTGATAGACTTTTCTCTATCATCCTAACTGTTCAGCATCAAGTTTTTAAAAAAGTGATTGATTTTGACAGAATTCCTGACTTCCAGCCAATTTTAATGCTACATAGATATTACAAGAACATAAATATATGAATAATAAAATGTAAAAACTTTTTATTTGGAATTTGTAAGCCAAATTTACAAAGTTACCTACTGTAATTGAACCTGAAATAGAACCCCATTTATAAATACTATCATGTGTATAATTGTTCAGTTATAATAAGGTGAGTGGAGTTTTTCTGCTTCATTTCAAATTAAACCCAAAGTATTTATTTTGTCTACTGAATATATTTTATTTGTATTTTCAAATATTTCATTTCTTTTTATTGCTGAGTAACATTCTATCATATGGATATATCACTGTTCATTTATTCATCACCTATTGAAGGACATTTGATTTATCATTAAATATAATACTGAGTTTCTTCTCTATACTGAACTAAGTATAGTTTTGAGAAACGTTCCAGAAATGCCTATTTCCGAAAGGGAAATATTGTAAGACAAAATAAAATTTTTAGGCAAGTGTAGTAAATGCCATGTAGTAAAATTTCCATCAAAATATTTTCATGGGTACTGAAGGAAATATTATGAGCCAGTTCTTAAGCATATTTTTGGGGAAGTGCTTAAAAGGTCTGAGAATGCTAAGGATGCTCCAGAAAGTACAAGTCTATTTTTCTGTGTTTTAGGTACAAACCAACTGTCAAAAGTACCTTGACTTTTAAGAGTTGAGAAAAACACATTTTAATAATCCTTAAAGCAAGTCATTTCTTGCAAAATTATTATTGCTTTTAAAAAGTTGATTTTTTTTTTTTTTTTGAGACAGGGTCTTGCTTTGTCACCCAGGCTGAAGTGCACTGGTGTGATCATAGCTCACTGTAACCTTGAACTCCTGGGCTTAAACAGTCCTCCTACCTCAGCCTCCCAAGTAGCTCCCGTGTACCACCATGTCTGGCTGTTTTTTTTTTTTTTTTTTTTTTTTTTTGGGAGAGACAGACATGGCATTTACTAACACTTGCCTAAAATTCTTATTTTGTCTCATAATAGATCTCTTTCAGAAATAGGCATTTCTGGAGAATTACAGAGAGAAAACTTAGTATTATATTTAACGACAAATCAAATGTCCTTCAGTGGGTAATGAATAAATGAACAGTAGTATATCCATATGATAGAATGCTACTCAGAAATAAAAAGAAACAAAATATTGGAAAATGAAATTAAATATATTGAGTAGGCAAAATAAATACTTTAGGCATACTGCATTGCCCAGGCTGGTCTTGAACCCCTAGGCTCAAGCAATCTCCTGCCTCAGCTTCCCAAAGTGCGGGGATTACAGGCATGAGTCACCACGCCCAGCCAAAAAGTTGATTTTTTTAAATTAATTTTTTTCTTTTTTTTGAGATGGAGTCTCACTCTGTCACCCAGGCTAGAGTGCAGTGGTGACATCTTGGCTCACTGCAACCTTTGCCTCCCAGGTTCAAGCGATTCTCATGCCTCAGCCTCCTGAGTAGCTGGGATTACAGGCATGTGCTACCATGCCCGGTTAATTTTTGTATTTTTTTATTTTTATTTTTTTTTAGTAGAGATGGGGTTTCGCCATGTATGCCAGGCTGGTCTCGAACTCCTGAGCTCAGGTGATCCACCCGCTCAGCCACCTAAAGTGCTGGGATTACAGGTGTGAGCCACCGCGCCTGGCCAAAAGTTGATATTTTTAACATAGAACTTTGTTATTCACACTAGAGATTGTTCTAAAGGGTTTTGATTACAGAGTTTGACAAGTAAACCCTCAAAAATTGTACCCAGATTTGTTTTAAAGGAAACATAATTAACCAAAGAAGTTAGACTGTAGCTGGGAAGTTCTACAACTTACATATCTGAAACAGGTTGAAAACAAATGGGAAGGTGTATAACATTCTCACCAAAGGGTTAAGATCAATCATAAATATCACACCAGACCAAAGAATAATGGAATCATGTATTGTCTGCAGACATGCATTTCTGTGCAGTAAGAGTTTGATCCTAAGGTTATTAGTAAGTTAAGATTTAGCCCCTGAAATGGACTCCAGGTAAGCCAGTTCATGATTATTCATTTAACATGCCAAATGAGTGACTAAACTACATAATAATTTGATTGATAAGTGCTGTTACTAAGACGAGTGCCAAAGGTATGCTTAGTTCAAGGTACACCAAGTTAAGACTGAGTCTCTCACCACAGGATTACGAAACGTAAGGCCAGACCCTGCTTAGTGAGCTGGTCTACTGTACCTTTCAGAGTTAGATTACCTTTTCCAAGCTGTCAGAATCCATTTCCAAATGCCATCTGCTGGGAGGCCAAAGGAAGTAGAAAAATCAGTCCCTTGCTCTTAAAGTGATTAAAATCTAAGAGACAGAAGCTATGCAATAAGACCTATTATCCCTCGTGGTTGGTAAGCTGTAGACAATCAAATACTGCTGTCAAGGGTCCATGTAAGTTTAAAGAATTAGAAATAAAAACAGTTTTAACTCTACATGTCGTAATATATAGTCATAAAATATATTTGTAATGATTCAAAAAGTACGTTAGTATTTTACAGTGCCTCACAGTCACCATTGCAACCAATTGTCCTCATATTTACTGATCAGTTCAGACCTGCTAATGGACCTTTATAAGCTCAGTAGAGACCAAGCCCCTGTAAAAAAGGAGCAGACTCTATGAAGGGAATTTCTCCAGCTGGATTTTCCTAATCCACCCTCAAGGAGAAGCCTCTGTCTTTGGTGGTCCCCAGTTACGACTCCCTTATACTCTGATCTGTTTTCTATGCCTTTATGTTCTGGGACCCCAGGATGAAATCATTTGTTGGGAAAGTTTTGTTATTTTCCCAGTCTTAGTCTGTTCCAGGCGCAGTCTTAGGTTCTCCCTTTGTTGTATACCTAAAGCGCACAGCAAGTCTTTGTTCATTTCTTTGCTGATTCCTGAGAAATGGAGGTTATTATCCTAGGAGTAGATATCATACACTACTACTGCCGTTTCTAGGCTTTAATGAAAGAGGGCCTTCCTGTGGCTCTAGGGTAAAAGACAGACTTATAAACATGAGAAGGAGCTGGGGAGCACTGGGTATGTGTATGGCAGTTTGAGCCTTGTATTTGAAAGGGGCCCAGGGTGCAGAATTACCATAACCAGCATCACTGTTGAGAAAGGTTTGCTGCATATTCCAAATATGCTGCTAATATAGAGGTGACATTCTTTATCATCATATCCAGAAGGTGAAAGAATCATCTGGAATTTCAGAGAAAATCCATTGAAAAACAGAGTATGAGTATGAACAAATGACAAAAGAGAATATGCAAAGGCTAAAACGTAGTTTCTTGAAAAAGTATCCTTCCATAGCAATAAAAAATAACTAATAAAGCAAATTATAATTTTCTTCCTATAGCAGTAAATAATTTTTAAAAATAATCCTTTCTTGCAATGATATGAGAAATAAGAATTTCTAGTACAAATGTGAATTTGTAAACTATTTCTAAAAACCAAATGTGTGATTTTTGTCAAGAGCATTAAAATGTTTATAACTTATGATGCAATAAATCTATTTAGGAGATCTATGCTGGTGAAGTAATCAGAGATAGTGACAAATATTCATACAAAAAAGTCCTTTTCTCCATTATTATAGAGAAAAAGAAATAGCCCAAAGGAAAATGAGTATTAATAAAAATAAATGTTACTCTGCCATGTACACATTAAAAAAAAAACAGAGACACGAGGAAATGTTCATAATCTAATATTTGGTTTAAAAAAAGCATGTATGTGTGTGTATGTGTGTATGTAACAGAAAGAATACACACACACACATACCCTACACACTCTTTGTGTGTAGCATACTAGCATAGCATTACTATTTCTCATTTTAAAGATTGTCAGTTACCTGCACAGTGAAATAGCACATGGATAAAATTTAATTTTAAATAAAATTATGGCATGTTTATATAATGCATTTTGTGAATCTTTGTAACATGTTTTTACCAAATATTTTCATAAAGTCAATACTCAATTACCTTACACTTTTTTCTATGGCCTAATGTGAGATTAGTTGTATGTAGTTGCCACTCTTGAAACACCAGGGGAGAGAAAGAAAAAAAAGGAGAAACAATACTGGATTATTAGTTTTATTAGTCTGTGATGCTGCTCTGCCCAATGGCAATCTCATTGTTGCACTGCTCCCTAACCTGTCTAGGATTAAGAGCCTGGGGAATAATTGCTTCCTTTTTGTCAAAATAAAAATGTGAAAACTTACTTTGTAAACTGAGTAAAAAAACTTAGATAATAAAGAGTAACTTCAGAACATATCCATCTAAATATGGAAAGATAATAAGGTGAAAAATGAGAGAATGTATGCATCCATTGCCTGGAAAAAAATGAACATCAAAATAACTACTATTCCCAGAGGTCAGACAACTTCATGCCTTTGAGGTTATATGGTTTGGGCTCTATTCCCAGCTCTGTGACTTCCAACTGTGTTGTTTGGGACAAACTGCTTTATGCTTTTTTTTTTTTTTTTTTGAGACAGAGTCTTGCTCTGTCTCCCAGGTTGGAGTGCAGTGGCGTGACCTCGGCTCACCACAAACTACACCTCCTGGGTTCAAGTGATTCTCCTGCCTCAGCCTCCTGAGTAGCTGGGACTACAGGTGCCTGCCACCATGCCCGGTTAGGTTTTGTATTATTAGTAGAGACGGGGTTTCACCGAGTTAGCCAGGATGGTCTTGATCTCCTGGCCTCATGATCTGCCCGCCTCAGCTTCCCAAAGTGCTGGGATTACAGGCGTGAGCCACCATGCCTGGCCTGCTTTATGCTTTTTAAGCTTATCTTTATTTTGTAGGATTCTGCTTAGCTCTGGAGGCTGTGGTAGTATTCAATGAGATTATATATACTGTATAAAGCATTTACTTTCCCAGCAAATCAGAACAATTAGAGGAAAGGGGGAAGGGTGTTGATGCCGATAGTAGAAATGGTGGTGGTGTCTGTGATCATTAAGGTGAATGATTTATATTCAGACATGTAAAATGACTTCTCCTCTCCTTTATGTCTCATCTATGGCACGCCATTTAATTATCAGTTTGTCTTAAACAGCAAAAATTGACCAGAGAACAGGATTATAATGAAGACATAATCAAGGTATAAAATGTTTTATGGGAAAATATTATTTCATCTTAGAGAAAAATACAAGTATTATTTTAGAAACTGAAACTTATAAATCTTCACCCTTCATTAATAAAGTGGCGTTGTATATCAAAAGTGTTAATATATTTAAAAATTAAAAATGGAGCTGAATTTAAATAATTTAACCTGGTTAAATTAGTGGAGTCTGATTGATGGAGTCTAATATTAATAGGGAGAGACAAGGCAAGGAGAGAAGGGGTTAGGAAACACTCCAAAATTTATGTCTTTCTGGGTTATGGAGGAGATAGCTTCTTTCATTTTTCACATTTCTTTTTGTTGTATTTGATATTTTCAATAATATATTTATGACTATGCATTGCTATGGCAATCAGAAAAAAATTACAATTATTTCATGTTTTAGTGTGTTTCCACATAAGGTATGTTTCTATAGGCCTCAGAAGGTAGCTGCTAGATGAACGGAATATACTTTAGCAGTCACCAGACACATGAACTCAGCTCCCTTCACCAACCCTGATCCCAAACCATCACTTTCAAATCCTCTCTGCACCATAATTTTCCTTGTAAGGAAGGAAACCAGGGGCATTAAATGAGTTGTTGGGCTTCATTGTGAGGGGAATTGCACCCCCTCCTCCTTCCTCCCCTCCCCGCAAAATGCCCACATCTCACCTACTGGAACCCATAAATATGACCTTATTCGGAAAAGGGATCTTTGTAGATGTGATTAAGTTAAAGATCTCACAATGAGCTCATCCCGGATTACCTGGCCCACCTAAATTCAATAGCAAGCATCCTTATTGTCTTTATAAGCCACAAAAGAGAAGCTACAGGGGAGGAAGAGAAAGTCACGTGAAGGGGGAACAGAGGTCAGAGTGATTAGGCTCAATCCAAGGAATTCCAAGAGCCACCAGAAGCTGGAAGAGGCAAGGAAGGATTTTCTCCTGGAGTCTTTGGAGGGACAGCAATTTTGCCCACACCTTCTTTTTAGACTTCTGGCCTCTAGAACTGAAGTGTGACAGAAACCATTTTGTTTTAAGCCACCCAATTTGTGATAATTTTTTACAGCAGCCCCAGAAAACTCACACAGGCAATGGGGAAATTAACCCCCTATGCAGTAACTTCTCTAAGTCAGCACCAAGTGAGCCCACTGCACCCTTTCCTTTGTAGAGCTACTATCTCCTCAGAGCTCCTGCTTTCCAGAGCTCCTGATTTCCAGCAGACTGCAAATCAGCACCTCCTTTTTCCATACACTTCTTCCCTTCTTTCCTGATCTTGGAAACAGTGTTTCTCAGCCTGAGGTCACGGATGCCTAGGGACAGAATGCTATGGCAGCCATGTGTCTCTAGACTCCTTCTAGGCACTCTTCCATCTTTAGTGTATGAGTGAGAGTTTTGGCAATATTTGTAGATGAAGTTAGTGAAATAAAATGCTTATTTCAAATGGTTCTCAAGTTTAGGTGGATATGTATGTTCTCAAGAGATGTTAAACAAGTGTTACCTTAAGGGAAACGGGGTACCCAAAACTTTTTGACAAATAAAAGAGGTCTTTACATTTAAAAGATTGAGGCCACTGCTTTAAAATGAACAGCAACATCATTTGTCCAGTGTAGAAAGAACCATTCTCTCTTCTGTACCCACTAGCAACTACTGCACATTGGTATTCAAATTTGCCATTAATTCTAGCATTGAAGGATGTGTGGATAAATGAATGACTTTCAAAACCCTGTGATTCCTTTAAGAGACTGTCATTTGTGTATTAGGTCCCAGAGAATACAACAATGAATGTGCATTGAATGGATTAAACATTTTAAAAAATTGATCAATTAAGGAGACAATAGTATCACTGGATGTATCTTGGGTCACTTTTTAGCTTTGGGAATCTTGGGTGAGCTACCTACTCCCATTCAGCTTTGGCTTCCTAAACTGTAAAGTGAGCTCTTCCATGGAGCTGTAGAGAAGACTAAGTGAGTGTGAAGTGAATGGCCCATGAGGGGGCCCAATGCACAAGAGATACCGTAACTTCAGCCTGTCCCTTTGCTCTCTATATGGGGTGCATACATGAGTTAGTGACTTTGCAATCACCAGAGTAACTCCAGGGAGAAATACTAACTCTCCCAACCCAGACATGAGTTATTTGGTTCTGTTTGGTACTCTACAACAGGCAATTTACCTGAAAGTTGGTTGTTTCCTTATTGGTTTTTAGGAGAATGCCCAGAATCACATTAAAGTTATTGGCTCATATATGATTAAAAAGAAATCTCTGACTTTCTGTAAACAGACCTTTTGTTTCTCTAGTACTTGAAAAATAATTACGATATTGTTTTATAAATAAACCTATGTACTCAAATTTACACAAGCATCTTGGTTTCAGAGGTAAAATAACTGACTAAATATAAAGCCAATGGGAAGATGGGGTGGAGTGAGGCATTTTCTGATGCAATCTGTTGAACCTGAGGGTGGGTTATATGCTTATGGTCTTTCTTCAGTGAGACAAACCTGGTTTGTTTATTAGGTTTATTTAAGTGATTAGTTGTAAAATGCAGTTGGAATTTTTTAAGCCTATGGTAGTTATTCTTTATGGGTCTGGGCCCTGAACAAAAATATTTCTTTAAGTTTTTTATTTGAAAATTGCTTTCTTCAGGTGAGCTCTGGCAAACACCGTAAAAATGTATAAATCTGGAACACTAGGAAGTATAGAAAAGGGAAGGAAATTACCTCACCTTGGCAGGAGGCACAATGTTACTTTCTTTAAATAAAATGCATCCTCTGTCCTGAATCACCCAACACAGCCCAATTGAGCATTTCATTGTATTCTGTCACTTAGCCCTGCCAGCCAGAGAAGGGAGCTGACACTGTGTACCTGAGGGCACAAAGAGCCTATGTGTCCCCACTCCGGTTTTCACATTCCTTAGAGGGCTTGAGGGGAGAGCTGCTTTGTTATTTTTCTCAAGTCCTGTCACAGATGGTCTTTGACAGAGATGCCCAGTAGGCCTGAGCTAGTACTGCTGGGGCTGGTGGGCACCAGAGGTACCCCACGCCCATGACGCAGGAGGTGGAAATGGGCTCTTTCTGAAGGCACCAGTGATTGTCCCTGGCTCTGGCAAAGAAAAGTCGTTTGTCAGGGGAAAAGCAAACATCCATGACTGAATGGAAGGGAAGTTCTGACAGAAAGAAGGACCAGGCTTAGGAGAATACAAGGACAGGTCATAGAAGTCTCTTGCCACCTCTGGCCAAGGGCTACAACAGTTTCCATAACGTTCCAGTCAGCCAGGTGGTAGATTTTGTAATGAGAGAACATTTTCCCCAAGCCTTTTTCCATGCATTTTCTCTATGATTCCAAAAGAGCCTGGGTCTTAGTGAGTACAGTGGTAAGGAATGTCATCCCTGCATTAGTGCCACACTTGGTATATGCAGCACATCTTCCTTATCAAAGATTCCAATGATGATAATTCTGTACCCTTGCATTTCTACATGTCATGACTAGCACAATTCATTGTGGCATTTTGATAGTTAAGAATTAAGCTATTAAATATAAACTGTAAATATATGCCACAATCGGGCACCTGTAATCCTAGCTACTCGGGAGGCTGAGGCACAAGAATCACTTAAACCAAGGAGGCGGAAGGTTGCAGTGAGCCGAGATCATGCCACTGCACTCCAGCCTGGGCGACAGAGTGAGACTTTGTCTCAAAAAAAAATTATATATATATATATGTGTGTGTGTGTGTATGTGTGCATGCCACAATTATCAGAGACCAGGTTTAGCATGACTGTTTTTTAATACAGCAAGTGACCCTGATGTCTCTTGAATTCCCCGTTTTAGCCCTAGAAGATTGTTAAGAGAAGCCAAATTTATTGCAGCCTTTGATAATGTGATTCAAAAAGCATCTATTTCACCAGTTATTCTCATATCAGCCTCCATAGCCACCAGTCTTTGCTCATCTCAGTGTCACTGGCACATGGCAAGGACAACTTAAGGCCACATGCATCCAGGCTAAGGCACACTTCAGAGAAACACAGGCAATTCTCTCCTTTATGAGGAAATGTGTATCATTTGTGTGAGTCTCTTCATAGGAATGAAGATCTCAAGGTGGTAAAACATGTATTTCCTTATTGCTATTGAAGACTTCAGGGTCTTAAGAAATATTTCAAGGAAGGAGTTGTGATTTTGACAAAAGGAAGTGATATTTGACAGTAAAGGTGATTGATGGAGCTGTGGAACAGAGGCCAATGAAATTCGTTTCTTCCCTTTCCCCTGGAGAGTTAGTAATGAGGCCAGTGACTTTCTCCAGCTTCTCAAACTGAAATTTTACTCTGTCAATCATTGACTTCTCTCCTAGTAAAAACAAAATAGAATACAGCTATTCAAATTCTTGTTACAAATATTCCATCAGGTCTTACAAGGGATTCCGAGCTGGATAATATATACCGCCCCCCGCCGCCATACAATAGCAGAGTCATGAGAGCAGAACTAGTTAGTCTACAAACAGATATTCTCTCACTTATTTTAAAAATCTGCTTTATAACACTTACCTTAGTGAAATTTGATACGAGGTAAAGAATACAGAGATTATGTGTGAATTCATGTGAATGAATTATGAAACAGAGTACTTGAAATGTTTAAGTGAAATTTTGAGTTAGTGATGATGAGGAGGGAACTACAGAAATGAAAACAACAATAAATCTTTAAACAAATATCTAAGATGGAAAAGTATGAGGATCATTTGATCCAGAGCATCCAATATATACGGAGTAGAGTATAAAAGCATGAAATACAAGTAGATTGGAGCATATTGTAGATGGTCTTGCATGTCTAAGGGTGAGTCAATTCTCTACTCAGTAGGCAATAGGAAATTATGAAAAGTTTTAAAAATAAAATGCCCTTTTGGAGTTTTACCACATTGGCAGCCATGGTTTGGATTGGGGGAGGAAAGGCAATAGTCAGACATCCAATTTGAGGATTTTGGAAATAAGCTGAGTGAGATATGATTAGGACTTAAATTAAGATGGCCACAGTGGTAATAAACAGGTAGGGACATGGGTGTGAGTGGTTGTAGAATAATTGTCTCCTCTAATCTACATCTTCCTTTACCCCTCTATATCTAAACATAACTGTAGTCTAAAGATAGAGAAACCAAGGGATCCGTTGATGGGTCTTTAAAAATAAATATGAAAAGAGAGACGTGGAGGAAGCTAATTTCAATAGAAAAAGCATAAGATGTTAATAAAAACGTTAATCACTCAGATCTAGCTTGTCTTGAGCAATTGTGTATAATGTTTCCTTTGTACACAATTTTGTTTAAGTAAAAAGTTGAGTCCATTTAAAGAAAAATCTTAAAGAATATGGCAAAAACATCAAGTTGCTTAACAAATGACTAAAGTTTGAACAACACTGATTAGATGAACAGGACTGACTTTGCTATGCCCTAAAATTATATTGAGTTTTCCTGCACTGACTTGTGCAACGACCCACCCGACATCATTTGCCCACATCTTCATATCTAACATGAGGCTGTCCAGGTATAGGAGGGTCTGTTACCAATTGCTTGAAAGAAAAACAAAACAGCAAAACAAAAAACCTGAAATGGTAGAGTAGCCGCCACCACCAGCACTGTATAATTCAAATAAGCATGAATTATATTTTTTGCTTTCATTATTCATATGATTAAATTGTGTCACCCTAACAAAGTCATCATCTCCCTAAGGCTAAGATAGCTGGAAACTATTGTGGATAAAGCATGGGTTCAGAATTGAGCCCTGGCTTCAAATCCGGATTCTGTCACTTAGCATCTGTGTGAACTCCAGCAAATCTTCTGGCCACTTTGAGCCCTAAGGAGGATCATAATGCTGGCTCCGTGGGGTAGCCTCCCTTAGAGGTTGACAGGGACCATATGTGGTCCTGTCTCCCAGCACTCGTGCGAGGCATGGCTCCTGCTTGATCTCCAGCCCCATCTCCTCTGCCGGGCTGCTTTCTTACTGGGATCTCACTGCGATCCTTCCTCCCTGCTCTTCTCCCTGTCCCTCAAGGTCCCCTTTTCATCCCACCTTGGGACCTTGGTATTTGGTTCTCTTCTGCCTGGAATTCTCTTATTTCAGATGTCTCGCTTCCTCACATCAAATAATCTTCAGCTTAAACATAATCTCTCCAGGGGTGATTTGCCAGATGCCTTATCAAAAACCACTGCCATCACCACCAACAACCCTGTTTATCTCCTCTCCCATTTAAATTTTATTTATCATTTCCCAGTTGCCATCTTAAATTGCATCAGGATTGCTATCAGAAATTGCCTTGCATTTGCTTTCTCATTGTCTGTTCTCCCATAGAAGGGAAGGATTTTGTCTCTCTAGTTCAGCACTCTATCATCAACACCTGGAACAGCATCTGATGCCTATTGGGTACTTGGTAAATACTTACTAAATATCATTATTATTAATAAATGAATAAAATGAAATAATTCTAAAGAAATTTTGAAAAACCAATGTAGAATTTACTGAGTACTTACTAAGTACTTACTAAGTACTCAGTGGAGAGAGATTCAAAGCCAATGTAAAAAAATAGTTTGCCTTAGGTGGGTTGTATAAGCATAAAAAATTCCCATTTGCTATTTTTCTTCCTTGTTTTCTGATTGGAAGTTATTAGTAGATCACTGTAGACTGTAATTACAGGGGAGAGCACAGAAGACATTAAGCAGATAGAGAAGCCTGGGAAGGCTTCAGAGGCTGGGCCCCAAGCTGGCAGTCAGTGTGTCTAAGGCACTGCTCAAGGTCCTCATGACAGATCCCATCAGAGCCACATGTGCCACATCTCTGCTTACTGCCCGGTGCTAGCACATCCCCAGGTGACAGGATGGGACGTAAGTCTTTTGTGCCTTCTGTTTTCCTCGTATCTCCAGTCAGGCTCTTTGGGAGAATGCGTGTGAGCATGTGTGTTTCTTTTTCTTGGCTCCCAAGTCAAATCAGTCCACTCCTGGTACTTGGCAACCCAGCACGCTTCCTCCCACTAACGACAAGCCTGTCTGCAAAACAGAACAACATCTTTGAGATGAGGTGTTTATCTGGGCAGCACACAGCCTCTGCAGCCCACAGGGGCCTCTCCTTCAAAGGCGTTGCTGAACAGGGCTCACCTGATGAAAGCCTGAACTGTGCATGCTTGACTTGATTTATGGGCAATGGCCAGCTCATTAGGCACACTGGCCTGAGGAAGCCAGCTGGCTGTGGGGACAAATGTTTTTGGAGCTCTGTGGTGCCCACAGGGCTGCTTGCAGCTTGGGGACAAGAGTACAATGGGGACAGTGATAAGGAGCTCTGGAATCCATGCCTGGCTCAGGGAGCATTAACTACCCACGAGATTGATATCTAGGGTGCAAAGGCTATGAAAATTAGATTAACTTAGCTCAGCTGTGCTCACTGGGTTGCAGCTGGTGCTGAAACATTAGCAATCAGACTTCAGAGATGGGGAAAAGTGTCACGTTGGAAGGAAGGGAGTAAGATGAATCACCTCTCAGCATGCCTGCTCCCCAGGAAAATGATCGCTTATAAAGGTAGTCTTACATTACAGATAATCCTATAGAACACCAGTAAGAAAGCAAGTTATGTGTTCCTTGAGATATGGCATTGAAATTGGGAGCACATCTTCTAATTCTGGAAAAGTCACCTGGGACAAACTGCTTTAAGAACATTCCCAACTTCCTCCATGAAATAAGACCAAACACTAAAAAATATTTCAGATAACCTGAAAAACAAGTCAACTCTGAATTCTAGTATTTTAAGATATTAGTTCCAATAATCCCAATTGTCCATTGATTATTTTTCTGCGGCCCTGGACCTTGGTCTCCCAAGTTCATCTCCTTAGAAAATGTCTTCACCTGGAAGATTTTCTACAAAAATTCCTCACATTCCCAGTTTGCTGCTTAGGTGGAAAGTCTAGTAGACTTCACATTCCACATCACATACAGTACAAGAAGGACAATGCGTTTCTCACCAGCAGCGCATTGCTTCATGTTAATTTTGAAAGGAACAGCTCTTAAGCATACTCTTCAGTAAACTGTCAACTCTTTTCACCTCTTTTGACAAAGCTTCTTTTAAAAGTTACCATTTACTGAACACTTACTATGTGCCAGGCACTGTGCTAATGCTTTACGTAATGAGGGGAATCATTATCCAAATTTATATGTGTAGTTCAAGAGTAATTATTAGTAAAGCTACTTACTTTCTCAAAATCATCTAGGTTTGGATTATAAATGCTTATGCTTAGCATATAATTAATTCACAGATTAGATGTATGCGTGTGTTATTATTAACTAGGTGCTCAACCAGTGGTGATATAGTGAACAACAATAAAGGTTCTGACTATAAAACTGAACATGGAAAATAGAAGAAGCAAAGCCTAGATCAATAAAAACCCACTTCTCACAATTTCTTATTCAGAATGTGAATGCCATTTGAGAATTAGGTTAAAGCTGGCACAAAAGAGATCACTGGCTTTTTAAACCGAGAATTGTAGAGGGTTTATCTCAAGGAAGGCAGTTTTCTGGGGAGTGACATCTTGCATGATGGAATAAGGACTCACAGAAAATAGATGACGGAGTTGTCAGCCCTCACCCTGTCATGGACCAGTCCCATGATCCAAGGGAAATCATTTCATTTTTCTTTCAAGGTGCATATGTTGTTCTGTTTATTTTTTGCACAAGGAAACACTGGAAGTTTAACAAGGAACTGAAAGAAAAAGTTATCTATGGAGTATTTTGGAATGAAGTGGAGGGGAAAGGGAATTATGTGAGATTTAGAAATCAATGTATGCCTATTTTTTATTAATTTTTGTTTACTTTTTTATGTATATCTTTTATATTTATTTCAATAGGTCTTTGGGGAACAGGTGGTGTTTGGTTACATTCGCAAGTCTTGAGTGGTGATTTCTGAGATTTTGGTGCACCCATCACCCGAGCAGTGTACGCTGTACCCAATGTGTAGTCTTTTATTCCTCAAACCCCTCCCACTTTTTCCCCGAGTCCCCAAAGTCCATTGGATCATTCTTATGCCTTTCCTCCTCATAGCTTAGCTCCCACTTATGAATGAGTACATACAGTGTTTGGTTTTCCATTCCTGAGTCACTTCACTTAAAATAGTGGTGTCCAATTCCATCTAGGTTGCTGTGAATGCCATCATTCTTTACTTTTTATGGATGAGTAGTATTCTATGGGGTGTGTGTATGTGTGTATATATATATATATATGCCATATTTTCTTTATCCACTTGATTGTTGGGCATTTGGGCTAGTTCCATATTTTTGCAATTGCGAATTATGCTGCTATAAACGTGTGTGCAAGTATCTTTTTCGTATAATGACTTCCTCTCCTCTGGGTAGATACCCGGGAGATCAAATGGTAGACCTACTGTTAGTTCTTTAAGGAATCTCCATGCTATTTTCCATAGTGGTTGTACTAGTTTACATTCCCACCAATAGTCCAGGTGTGGTGGCTCATGTCTGTAATCCCTACACTTTGGGAGTCCAAGACAGGTGGATCATTTGAGGCCAGGAGTTCAAGACTAGCCTGGCCAACATGGTGAAACCTTGTCTCTACTAAAAATACAAAAAAAAAAAAATTAGATGGGCATGGTGGTGCACGCCTGTAATCCCAGCTACTCGGGAGGCTAAGGCACGAGAATCGCTTGAACCCAGGAGGCGGAGGTTGCAGTGAGCCAAGATTGCACCACTGCACTCCAGCCTGGGTGATGGAGTGAGACTCTGTCCCAAAAAATATTAGTAAAAATAACAATAACAACATTCCCACCAACAGTGTAAAAGTGTTCCCTTTTCCCCACTTCCATGCCAACATTTGTTATTTTTTGATTTTTTGATTATGGCTATTCTTTCAGGAGTAAAAGGGTATCACATTGTGGGTTTGATGTGCATTTCCCTGGTAGTGATGTTGAGCATTTTTTCATGTTTGTTGGCCATTTATATATCTTCTTTTGAGAATTGTCTATTTACGTCCTTAGCCGACATTCGGATGGGATTGATATTTTTTTTCTTGCTGATTTGAGTTCCTTGTAGATTCTGGATATTAGTTCTTTGTCGGATGTATAGATTGCGAAGATTTTCTCCCACTCTGTGGGTTGTCTTGTTTACTCTGCTGATTATTTCTTTTGCTGTGCAGAAGCTTTTTAGTTTAATGAAGTTCCATCTATTTATCTTTGTTTTTGTTGCATTTGCTTTTGGGTTCTTGGTCACAAAGGCTTTGCCTAAGCCAGTATCTACAAGGATTTTTCCAATGTTATCTTCTAGAATTTTTATGGTTTCAGGTCTTAGATTTAAGTCTTTGATCCATCCTGAGTTGATTTTTATATAAGGTGAGAGATGAGGATCCAGTTTCATTCCTCTACATGTGGCTTGCCAATTATCCCAAAACCATTTGTTGAATGGGGTATCCTTCCCCCACTTTTATGTTTTTGTCTGCTTTGTCAAAGATGAGTTGACTGTAAGTATTTGCTCCATTGGTCTATATGCCTATTTTTATACCAGTACCATGCTGTTTTGGTGACTATGGCCTTAGAGTATAGTTTGAAGTCAGGCAATGCAGTGCATCCAGATTTGTTCTTTTTGCTTAGTCTTGTTTTGGCTATGCGGGCTCTTTTTTGGCTCCATATGAATTTTAGCATTGTTTTTTCTGGTTCCATGAATAATGATGGTGGCATTTTGATGGATATTGCATTGAATTTGTAGATTTCTTTCGACAGTATGGTCATTTTCACAATATTTATTCTACCCAAGCATGAGCATGGGATGTGTTTTCACTTGTTTGTGTTATCAATGATTTCTTTCAGCAGTGTTTTGTAGTTTTCCTTGTAGAGGTCTTTCACCTCCTTGGTTAGGTGTATATATATATATACCTATGTATATATATGTAATATATATGTAATATAAATATGTAATATATATGTTATATATATATATTACAGCTATTGTAAAAGAGGTTGAGTTATTGATTTGATTCTCAGCTTGGTCACTGTTGGTGTATAGCAGAGTTAGTGATTTGTGTACATTATTTTTGTATGCTGAAACTTTGTTGAATTCATTTATCACCTGTAAGAGCCAGGAGTCTTTAGGGTTTTCTAGGTATATGATCATGTCATCAGCAAACACCAACAGTTGGACTTCCTCTTTACTGATTTAGCTGCTCTTTATTTCTCTTTTCTGATTGCTCTGGCTATAACTTCCAGTACCATGGTGAATAGAAGTGGTGAAAGTGGGCATTATGTGTCTTATTCTAGTTCTCAAGGGGAATGCTTTCAACTTTTCCCTGTTCATTATAATGTTGGCCATCGGTTTGTCATAAATGACTTTTATTACCTTAAGGTATATCCCTTCTGTGCTGTTTTGCTGAGGGTTTTAGTCATATGGGATGCTAGATTTTGTCAAATGCTTTTTTCTGCATCTATTGAGATGATCATGTGATTTTTGTTTATAATTCTGTTTATATGGTATATCACATCTATTGACTTGCTTATGTTAAACCAATCCTACATCCCTGGTAAAAAACCCACTTGATCATGGTGGATTATATTTTTGATAGGCTGTTGGATTCAGTTAGCTAGTATTTTGTTGAGGATTTTTGCATCTATGTTCATCAGGGATATTTGTCTGTAGTTTTCTTTATTTGTTATGTCCTTTCCTGGTTTTCTTTCAGAACATCCCTCATTTGTAAAACATCACCATCAAATTAGATAATGTACAGTAAATTTCACTGAAAATTATAAAACCTTAAACTCATGAAGAAAGTCTACATCTCAGAAAGGTTGTGATATTTCCCAACTCACACATCTACTAAGTAGTAAAGGAGAAAACCAACACTCGTGCCTCCCAGTCACACACTCCTCAGTGCCTCTGTGCCTCTGTCACACACTCCACATTCTTGTAAGGACTGGTGAAAAAGTGAAGGTCCCTGATAGAATGAAAAGTAAAATGAAGGAATACCACAAACCACTATTTAAACAGAGCCACAAAATCAAACATTTACAAATGGCAAAATTAACATTCTTGGATCAAGTTCAAAGGCAAGCAAAATGGTGTACAACCAGAACTGCTTCAACATAGAAATTCATGGGGTGATGGTCCCAGGGTCATACTGCCTCTCAGACAACAGGCCTCTCACTTAAATAACCCTAAATTCAACCAGCACAGAAATATAAGAAGACTTAACTTCTGCAAAAAGACCACTCATAATAGCAAGAAGAAGCCGTTATTAACTCCTAAGAAAGCTGCACCAGTACAGTGGTAATGCAGAAATCAGACTCTGGGACAGGAGTTTTAAATCAAAATGCCTGCAAGGGTGAGAAATTGCATAAATGAATGAAGTAAGCTGGGGATAAAAGTGCAGAGCATTGAGACTGTGGCAAATACAAAAGCGGATGCTATATCATTACTCAGCTTCAGTCCACCGGGGCCATGTCCAAATGCATGACCAATGGGGTCTGAACTAACAGTTTTTCAAGAAAAGACAAAAGATTTTATGTAAATTCTCTCTTTTTTAATGCTTACAAGAAAGTTAAAACTCTGTTCAGGCCAAACAAAATGTGTGTCTCTGGGCATCGTTACATAACCTTTGTTCATGAAAGTGGAGAGAAAACAGAAGCAGAGAGCATGTATTGGAGACCAAGGCTTGGAGATGGGTGGAAGAGAAATAAGAAGAAAAACTCCAGGAAGTGTAGTAGAGCCAAAGTCGAAGTTGGTTTCCCCGAGCCATCCATGTCCACTGTGACAATGCAGAAGCTAACTCACTTTTAGCTTTAGTTAGTTACCTTGCAATTAAGGAATATGGCTAGTAAGCAAGGCTAGTCAGGAGGCCAAGAGATGGCAGTGGACAAGGCAAGAGGATAAACAAAAATGTTTTCTACACCTCAGCATGGCAGTGCATGTATCTTTTTGGGGAGCCTCACACTGAGTACAGAGAAGCAAATGGAACCTACTCAAGATTGAGTAACATGTCACTGACCAGAGCTAAATATTGCTATTATGACTTGGTTAAAGCACTCAAGAGACAAGACCAATATTGAATGCTTTCATTCACAGGACCATGTAAATATTTTTCACATGACCTGAGTCAAATAGTATACTATAATTACATTTCCCTTTTTGCTCATTTTTCCCTTTTAGGGTTAATCACTGTCTCTATTTTAATAGTTTTTTAAATTGACTTACTACTAATTCATCCCCAACCTCTCTCACAACTCTAAAATTCCTCTTTCTCTAGAATGGTGACTCTTTAGGTTTGCCAAGCAGCTGTGATCCTAGAAGTTCACTTCACTAGTAGCTTCTTTTGCTTTTACTCTTAAATTAAAGGTCTGTCTTTTTTGCTTTCATGCCACGTATTGGTAAAGAATATCTTCTTCCTAAGGAGAGATACAGGGTGATATAGTTTTGGATTGTTCATATTGGAAATGTATTCATTTTTCTTATATTTGATTAATAGTGGGGCTATGTATGGAAAAAATTTTCTCTCAAGATTTTGAAAGCATTACTTCACTGTCTCTTAGTTTTTGGTGCTGCTTAGAGAATTCTGTGCCATTCTGATTCTTACCCTTTGAATATGATGTACTTTATTTCTCTGGATGCACATATATATTATCTTTACTCCAGTGTTCTAAAGTTTTTGATTCATAAAATTTTGTCTAAATTATAAAGTTTTGTCCAGTTTCGAAGATTAGCAAAAAAGTCAGATTTGTCACTTGTTTCACTATGAATTCAGAAAAAAAAAAAGAGAAGAGTTACAAAACAAAGAATCTCATGTTAGCAAGGTTCCCTGATGCTTCCTGAGTCTGTTGTGAAAGCTAATCTAGAATATAGTGGTCTCAACAAACTACACAGATGAAGGCAAGGCTAGTGGAACTCCGGAGCACAGGTTCACTGCCTTCTCTACAATTCAGGCTAATTGTTAGATCCAGGGAGCCCCCTATTCGTGTATTCAGAAATCTACTCTGTGCCACAGTTACATCTACTGTTAGCATATTTCTTTTTTTTAACTTTTAAGTTCAGGGATTCAGTGCAGGTTTGTTCCATAGGTAAACTTGTGTCATGGGGTTTTGTTGTACAGATTTTTTCATCACCCAGGTATTAAGCCCACTATTCATTAGTTATTTTTCCTGATCCTCTCCATCCTCCTACTCGCCACCATCCAATAGGCCCCAGTATGTGTTGTTCTCCTCTATGTGTCCATGTGTTCTCATAATTTAGCTCCCACTTATAAGTGAGAACATGTGGTATTTGGTTTTCTGTTCCTGCATGAGGTTGCTAAGGATAATGGTCTCCAGCTCCATACATGTCCCTGTAAAAAAACATGATCTTGTGCTTTTTTATGGCTGCATAATATTCTATGGTGTATATGTAGCACATTTCCCTTATCCAATCTATCATTGATGGGCATTTATGTTGATCCCATGTCTTTGCTTTTGTGAATAGTGCTGCAATGAACATACATGTGTTAGCATATTTCTTACTGTGTCATCAGTCCTGTGCAGTATTTTCTCTTTTTAAAATTTCTTCTTCTTAACATTAAGCAGGACCTTTCAATCTGGGGACTTTTGCCCTGTGGTTCTAGTAATTTTATTATTTATCTGAGACTTCCATCTTTTCTCTTTGTGAAACTCCTATTAGATAAATGATAAACATTTGAGGTGATGCATGTCTTAATTACCCTGATTTTATCATTACACATTATATACATGTGTCAAAATATCACATGTACCCCCATAAATATGTATAATCATTATGTATCAATTTACACATGATTTTCCTCTTATTTTCTAATCTTTGGTTTTGGATTATAGTTTTTATTTCTTTATCTTCCAATTTTCTGTTGAATTATTCATTTCTATTACCAATTATTCATTTTCAGAAGCTCTTTCCTATTCAATGAATATGTACACGTACACATACACACACAAGGTATATGATAGGACATATAATAGCATATATTACACAATATAATAATTTTATATTTGATTATATAACATCTGTAAAATATAATGCAATGTTATATAACATACAACATACCTCCTTTTATTGTGCTTTTCATTGTGTGTCACAGATTTCATGCTTTTTGCAAATTGAAGATTTGTGGCAACCCTGTAGGAAGGAAGTCTATTGGCACCATTTTTCCAACAGAGTGTGCTCACTTCATGTCTCTGTGTTACATTTGAAAAAGTATTACAGTATTCTCCAGGTTTTCCAAAACCATTATGTCTCTTATGGTGATCTGTGATATCTGGTATTATTATTGTAATTATTTGGGAGCACCAGAAATTGTCTCTATATAAAATGAAAAGCTTAATTGATAAATGTTGTATGTGTTCTAACTACTTCATCGACCAGCCACTCCCCCATGTTTCTTTCTCTCTTTAGGATTGCCTATTCCCAGAAAAACAATAGTATTGAAATTAGGCCAAATAATAGCCCTACAGTGGCCTCTAAGTGTTCAAGTAAAAAGAAGAGTCATAAGTCTCTCACTTTAAATCAAAAGTTAAAAATGATTAAGCTTAGAGAGCAAGGCATGATGAAAGCCAAGATAGGCTGAAAGCTACGTTTCGTGTACCAAACAGCCAAGTTTTGAAGGCCAAGGAAGAATCCTGAAGGAAGTAAAAAGCGCTACTCCAGTGAACACACGAATTGTAAGAAAGTGAAAGAGACTTATTGCTGATACAGAGAAAGATTTAGTTGTCTGGATAGAAAATTAAACCAGTGACAACATTCTCTTGAGCCAAAGGCTAATTCAGAGTAAGGCCCTAACTTTATTCAATTCTATGAAAGTTGAGAGAGGTGAGGAAGATGCAGAAGAAACATCTAAAGCTAACAGAGGTTGGCTCATGAGGTTTAAGGAAGGAAGCTATCTTCATAACATAAAAATGCAAAGTGAAGGCAGGAAGAAAACCACAATGGCCAACTAATGCAGCCAGGAAGAATTTCTCCCAGTGAGAGATCAGACGATCAGGAAGACTGGCACACTCCAAGCAGATCTTCAGAAGGAAGGTATTGAGACAGGATGGAGGGAAGATGTAGACCCTGGGCTGAGGTGCAGAGGAACCTGGGAAAACTGCACAGCATTTCTGAGCACCAGGACTTGTTCCTGGCATTGAATAGTTCCCAGGAATGGATGAGTTACATAGACATAGAGTATCACAATTTCACCACAAACTCCAGAATCCTAGCTGCAGGAGACCCAAGGACCTCCATAGACATTTGAACTGGCAGGAAGAGCTGGCTGGACAGTTATCAAGGACAGGACTCCAGCTCATGTGGAACTCAGAGGGTTTGGCATGGGTATGACTATAGTGGAGAATGGCCAGGGATGCCCATACTCCAAGGCTTGCCATGCTCCTCTAGATAGATTTTGGCCATTGCTGACTGTTGAAACTGGACAGAGATGGTGATTTTGTCCATGGGTTGGGGCCTTTCTGATCTGAACAACCCCACCATCTGCTTGGTTTCTCCCAGTGTCCCTTCCTGGCTGCACCTACCTGCAGCCCAGTCACAGATGCCCAATCAGGGCACTTAGTGGCAGCTGCTGCCATAGCTTCTTCACTGGAAGACCCCATCTAACATCAGAGAGCTTCTACAGATGGGCTGCCACCAGTGTGCACCCATCCTCAGCCTCCCCTCCCTGTTTTGCTGGTGCACACAGCTTCTTCCCACCACTTTGCCAGCACGTGTGTGCTCATGGACTTCACTGCCCAACTACCCCTGGTGCATGCACACATATGTGAGCATGGACCCTGCTCCCACTGCCCCAATGAAGCACGTTTGCTGGCACCCTTTACTGGAGACTGGAGTGCTGTTCCCAGCAGATTGGAAAAATCTCAGCTCCTCCAGCACAGCAGGGAGCTTAACCATGAGGGTAGCCAGAGAACAAAGCAGTGGACCTGGTCCCAGTCCCCCAGGGTTAGAGCATGCAGCCTGGGAGTGCTGAGCTGAGTCTTGGCTCCCTGAAATCATCCAGAAGGGAAGACAGTCAACTGAACTCAACTTATACCACAGTCAAACCCTCAAGGGAGGGTTTGTGCAAGAGCTCCAGCAACTCAAAAAGCCAGAGTGTCCTCTTACCTCCAAATGACTATACTAGCTTCCCAGCAATGCTTTTAGCCAGAATGAGATGGCTGAAATGATAGACAAAGAATTGAGAAAATGGATGGCAAGGAAGATCATCAAGATTCAGGAGAAAGTTGAAACCTAATCCAAAGAATGTAAGAAATCCAGTGAAGTGATACAAGAGCTGAAAGACCAAATAGCCATTTTAAGAAAGAATGAGGCTGGGCTCCGTGGCTCACACGTGTAATCTCAGCACTTTGGGAGGCCGAGGCAGGTGGATCTTGAGGTCAGGAGATCGAGACCATCCTGGCCAACATGGTGAAACCCCGTCTCTACTAAAAATATAAAAAATAGCTGGGTGTGGTGGTGCATGCCTATAATCTTAGCTACTTGGGAGGCTGATGCATGAGAATCGCTTGAACCCAGGAGGCAGAGGTGAGCCGAGATTGCGCCACTGCACTCCAGCCTGGCAACAGGGTGAGACTCTGTCAAAGAAAGAAAGAAAGGAAAGAAAAGAAACAAAGAAAGAAAAGAAATGAAGAAAGAAAGAACCAAATTGATCTAAAAGACCTGAAAAACTACAAAAATTACATACTACAATCCAAAGTATTGACAGCAGAATAGACAAAGCTGAGGAAAGAATCTCAGAACTCAAAGACCAGCTCTTCAAATCAACCCAGACAAAAATATAGAAAAATGAACAAAACCTCCAAGAAATATGAGATTGTATAAAGAGACCAAACCTATGACTCATTGACATCTCTGAAAGAGAAAGAGAACAAGCAACTGGAAAACATATTTCAGAATATTGTCCACAAAAATTTCCCCAACCTTGCTAGAGAATTCAACATTCAAACTCAAAAAATTCAGAAAACCCTTGTGAGATACTACACAAGATGGCCATCCTGAAGACACACAATCATCAGATTCTCCAAGGTTAATGTAAAAGAAAACAGATTAAAGGCAGCTAGAGAGAAGAAGCAGGTCGCATACAAAGAGAACGCCATCAGTATAACAGTGGATCTTTCAGTAGAAACCCTACAAACCAGAAGAAATGCAGGCCTATGTTCAACAACCTTAAACAAAAGAAATTATACAAAGAATTTCATATCCAGTCAAACTAAGCTTCTAAGGCAGAGAAATGAAATCTTTTTCAGATAAGCAAATGCTAAGGGAATTGGTTCCCACCAGCTCTACCTTTAAGAGTTCCTTAAAGGAGTGCTAAACATGGAAATGGAACACTGTTACCAGCCACCACAAAAACACACTTGAGTACATAGACCATTGACCCGAAGAAGCTGCTACACAATCAAGTCTACATAAGAACCAACTAACAATATGATGATGGGATCAAATTGGCACATATCAATATTAACCATGAATGTAAATGAGCTAAACACCATCACTTAAAAGGCACGGATGGTAAGCGGGATAAAGAAGCAAGATCCAAATGCATGCTGTCTTTAAGAGACCCTTCTCACAAGCAATGACACTCATAGGACCAAAGTAAAGAGATGGAGAAAAATCTATCAGGCAAACAGAAACAAAAAAAGAGCAGTGGTTGGTTGCTATTCTTATTTCAGACAAAACAGACTTTAAACCAACAATGATAGAAAAGTACAAAGAAGGGAATTGCATAATGATAAAGGGTTCACTTCAATAATAAGTCCTAACTATCTTGATATATATGCAGCCAATACTGGAGCACCCAGATCCATAAAATAAGTTCTTGGAGACCCACAAAGAGACTTAGATAACAATGCAATAATAGTGGGAGACTTCAATACCCCACTGCCAGTATTAGATCATTGAGGCAGAAAACTAACAAACATATTCAGGACCAAACATATTCATAACAAACATATTCAGGACCAAAACTAATAAACATATTCAAGGACCAAAGCTTGACCCTTGATGAAATGGCTCTAACAGACATTTACAGAATACTTCACCCAGAAATAATAGGATATACATTCTTCTCATGTGTACATGGCACATACTCTAAAAATCAACCACATACTTGGCCATAAAGCAATTCTCAACAAATTAAAAACAAAACAAAAACATACCAACCACACCTTCAGACCACAGCAAAATAAAAATACATATCGGTATCAAGAAGATCTCTCAAAACCATAGAAGTCCATGGAAAGTAAGTAATCTGCTCCTGAATGACTTTGGGGTAAATAGTGACACCGAGGCAGAAATCAAGAAATTATTTGAAATTACTAAAAACAAAGATATAGCATACCAGCATCTATGGAACACAGCTAAAGCAGTGTTAAGAAGGTTTACAGCACTAAAAGGCCAAATCAAAAAGTTAGAAAGATATCAAATTAACAATATAACATCACAGCTGGAGGAACTAGAAAAACAAGAGCAAACCAACCTCAAAGCTATCTGAAGAAAAGAAATAACCAAAATTAGAGCAGAACTGAATGAAATGGAGACAGATAATATAATATAAAAGATCAATGAAACCAAAAGTTTCTTCTTTAAAGAATAAGTAAGATTGATACAGGTAGCTGACTAATAAAGAAGAGAGAAGATCCAAATAAACAAAATCAGAAGTGACAAAGAGAACATTTACCACTGACCCCACAGAAATACAAGAAACCCTCAGAGACTATCAAACACCTCTATGAACACAAACTAGAAAACATAGAAAAAAAATGAGTAAATTCCTGGAAACATACAACCTCTTAAGATTGAACCAGGAAGAAACTGAAACCATGACCAGACCAACAATGAGTTCTGAAATTGAATCAGTAATAAATAAATGAAAAATCTAGCAACCAGAAAAAGCCCTGGACCAGATACATTCACAGCTGAATTCTACCAGATATATAAAGAAGAGCTAGTACTAATGCTACTGAAAGTATTCCAAATAATTGAGGAGGGAGGACTCCTCCTTAACTCATTCTATGATGCCAGCATAATTCTGATACCAAAACATGGCAGAGACACAACCAAAAAAACTTCAGGCCCATATTGCTGATGAAAATAGATGTAAAAATCTTCAACAAAACACTTACCAACCAAATTCAGCAGCATATCAAGAAACTAAAAAACTTATCTACCATGATCAAGTAGGCTTTATTACATGGATGCAAGTTTGATTCAACATATACAAGCCAATAAATGTGATTCATTATATAAATAGAACTAAAAGTAAAAATCACATGATCATCTCAACAGCTGCAGAAAATAGTTTTAATAAGATTCAACGTTCTTCATGTTAAAAACCCTCAATAAACTAGGCATCAAAGGAACATATCTCAAAATAAAAAGAGTCGTCTATCAAAAACCCACAGCAAACATCATACTAAATGGGCAAAAACTGAAAGCATTGAACTTGAACCAGAACAAGACAAATATGCCCAGCATCACCATTCCTATCCAACATAACACTGGAAGTCCTAGCCAGAGCAATGAGGCAAAAGAAAGAAATAAAAGGCATCCAAATAAGAAGAGAAAAAAAATCAAACTCCTCATTTCACAAAAGATATGATTCTATACTGAGAAAACCCCTAGTCTCTGCCCAAAGACCCTTAGATCTGATACACAACATCAGCAACATTTCAGGATACAAAATCAATGTACAAAAATCAGTAGCATTTCTAGACACCAACAACATCCAAGCTGAGAGCCAGATCAAGAACACAGTTCCATTCCCAATAGCCATGAAAGAATAAAATACCTAGGAATACAGCTAACAAGGAAGGTGAAAGATCTCTACAATGAGAATTACAAAATACTGCTCAAAGAAATCAGAGGTGACACAAACAAATGGAAAAACATTCCACAGTCATGGACAGAGAGAATCAATATTGTTAAAATAGCCATACTTCCCAGAGCAATTTACAGATTCAATGCTATTCCTATCAAACTACCAATGACGTTTTTCACAGAATTTTTAAAAAACTATTTTAAAATGTATATGGAACCAAAAGAGAGCCTGAATAGCCGAAACAATTCTAAGCAAAAAGAGCAGAGCTGGACGCATCATTACCCAACTTCAAACCATGCTACAAGGCTACAGTAACCAAAACAGCATGGTCCTGATACAAAAACACAGACCAATGGAACAGGTTAGAGAACCCATAAATAAAGTGCACACCTACAGGTATTTGATCTTTGACAAAGTTAACAAAAAAGCAATGGGGAAAAGACACCCTATTCAATAAAAGGTGCTGGAATAACTGGCTAGACATTCCAGTGAAAATTGAAAACTGGACACCTCATTCTACCATGCACAGAAATCAACTCAAGATGAATTAAAGACTTATATGTAGAAACTGAAACTATAAAACCCTCAAAGAAAATCTAGGAAATACCATTCTGGACATAAGCCCTGACAAAAATTTCATGACAAAGGCTCCAAAAGCAATTGCAACCAAAATAAAAATTGACAAATGGGATCTAACTAAACTAAAGGGCTTCTTCAAAGCAACACAGTAAACAGACAACCTACAGAATGGTAGAAAATATTTGCAAACTACGCATTCAACAAAGCCCTAACACCCAGAATCTGTAAGGAACATAAATTAGCAAGAAAAAAGGAAACAGTTCCATTAAAAGGAGCTGGGTGTGGTGGCTCATGCCTGTAATCCTAGCACTTTGGGAGGCCGAGGCAGGCAGATTACCTGAGGTTGGGAATTCGAGACCAGCCTTACCAATATGGAGAAACCCCATCTCTACTATAAAAACAAAAAGTAGCCGGGTGTGGTGGTGCATGCCTGTAGTCCCAGCTCCTCAGGAGGCTGAGGCAGGAGGATCGCTTGAACCCAGGAGGCGGAGGTTGTGGTGAGCCGAGATCACGCCATTGTACTCTTTCAGCCTGGGCAACAAGAGTGAAACTCCGTCTCAAAAAAAAAAAGGAAAAAGGCAAAGGACATAAGTAGACATTTCTCAAAAGACATACACGTAGCCAACAAACATATTAAACAATTCTCAACATCACTAAACATTAGAGGAATGCAAATCAAAACCACAATGAAATACCATCTCACACCAGTAAGAATGGCTATTATTAAAAATTCAAAAAATAACAGAAACTGAGGCTGGGAGCAGTGGCTTACGCCTGTAATCCCAACACTTTGGGAGGCCGAGGCAGGCAGATCACGAGGTCAGGAGATCGAGACCATCCTGGCTAACATGGTGAAACCCTGTCTCTCCTAAAAATACAAAAACTTAGCCAGGCGTGGTGGCAGGTGCCTGTAGTCCCAGCTACTTGAGAGGCTGAGGCAGGAGAAAAGCATGAACCCAGGAGGCAGAGCTTGCAGTGAGTCGAGATCGTGCCACTGCACTCCAGCCTGGGCGACAGAGCGAGACTGCATCTCAAAAAAAAAAAAAAAAAAAAAAAAAAAACCCAGAAACTGGCAAGGTTGCAGAGAAAACAAAATGCTTACACATTCCTGCTGGGAATATATATTAGTTCAGTCACTGTGGATGACACAGCCATAAAAAAGAATGATATCATGTCCTTTGCAGCAACATGGATAGAACTGGAGGCCATTGTCCTAAGCAAATTAATGAAGGAACAGAAAACCAAATACCACATATTCTCTCTTCAAAGTGGGAGCTAAACATTGAGTACACATGGACACAAAGAAGGGAATAATGGACACTGGGACCTACTTGAGGATGGAGAATGGCAGGAGAGTGAAGATCAATAACGTACCTATTGGGTAGGCGCATTACTTGGGTGACAAAATGATTTGTACACCAAACTCCCACAACATGCAATTTACCATGTAACTAACCTGCACGTGTACCCCCTGAACCTAAAATGTGGGAAATGTGCAAGGTGAAGTAGCAAGTACTGATGTAGAAGGTACAGCAAGTTAGCCAGATCTAGCTAGAAAATTAAAAGGTGGTTACACTAAGTAACAAAATTTTAATGTAGATAAAACAGCCTTATTTTGGAAGAAGATTTCATAGCTAGGATTTCATAGCTAGAGACAAATCAATGCCAAGCTTCAAAGCTTCAAAGGACAGATTGACTCTCCTGTTAGGTGACTTTCAGTTGAAGTCAATGCTCATTTGCCATTCTGAAAATCGTAGGACCCTAAGATTTATGTTGCATCTACTCTGTCTGTGCTCTATTGATAGAACATCTGCTTACAGTAGGATTTACTGAATATTTTAAGCTCACTGTTGGGACTGTTCCTTTCAAAATATTATTTCCCATTAACAATGCACCTGGTCACCCAAGAGCTCTGATGGAAATATACAAGAAGATTAACATAGTTTTCATGACTGCTAACACAACATCCATTCTGCAGCCCATGAATCAAGGAGTAGTCTGGACTTTCAAGTTTTATTATTTAAGAAATACATTTCATACCGTCACAGATAGTGATTCATCTGATGGATCTGGGCAAAGTAAATTGAAAACCTTTTGGAAGGGCTTCATCATTCTCGATGTTATTATGAACACTCGAGATCCATGGGAGGACGTCAAAATATCAACATTAACAGGAGTTTGGAGGAAGTTGATTCCAACACTCAGATGACTTTGAGAGACTCACGACTTCAGTGGAGGAAGTAACTGCAGACGTCGTGGAAATAGCAAGACAACTATAATTACAAGTGAAGCCTGAAGGTATGACTAAATTGCCGCGATCTCATGATAAAACTTAAACAGATGAGGAGTTGCTTCTTATGGATGAGCAAAGAAAGTGGTTTCCTGAGATAGAATATACTCCTGGTGAAGATGCTGTGAACATTATTGAAATGCTAACAAAGGATTTAGAATATTCCATTAACTTAATTGATAAAGCAGTGGAATGATTGAGGAAATTGGCTTTGATTTTGAAAGAAGTTCTACTATGGATGATACGCTATCAAACAGTATTATATGCTACAGAGAAATGGTTCATGAAAGAAAGAGTCAATGTGGCAAACATTATTGTCTTACTTTAATAAATTACCACAGACACCCCGACCTTCAGCAGTCACCACTCTGATCAGTCAGCAGTCCTCAACATCAAAGCAAGACACTTGACCAGCAAAAAGATTGCAGCTTGCTGAAGGCTCAAATTCTTGTTAGCAATTTTTAGCAATAGACTACTGTATAGTGTAACCATAACCTTTATATGCACTGGTAAACCAAAAACTTCATGTGATTCCTTTAATTGCAGTATTTCTTTATTGCAGTGGTCTGAAACCAAACCCACAATATCTCCAAGGTACGCCTCTGTTTTATTATATATAATTCCTTGTATGTGTGTGTTGGGTGGGATGATATACAGAGGATCCTAAGACCACCAAATGTTTAGATAAATACATGAAAAAAAATAGACCCAAAGGATTGATGCACAGTGAGAAATAGGCTGACAGTGGATGTAACTATGGCACAGAATAGATTTCTGAATATGGTAATAGGAGGCTCCCTAGATTCTTTGCATATACATATATATAAACAGATGAGGTATACTGTATAAGATATGATATACAATGTAATGTATCAAGTAGTAATATTGTATTGTACATGTATTATAAATTAAATATGTAAGAAAGACTAATATGTAAAAATATATAAATATATATTAAATAATTTAGATAGCTATGGGTTGGTAGGTGGGTGGGTGGGTGGATAGATAGATAATGCCAAGTAGAAATATCTAGTCTGGGTCAGTATTTATCTATCTCTGGATTCTTCTTGTCCATCAGAAAGCATCATGTTTTCATCCACTTACTCCATTTTACGTATTTTCACCCAGTAGCTATTTTCACTGGGTCCAGTTAGAGGAAGGAAAAGATAAACTTATTCACTGGATTTTTCCCTCATATTTGGGGTCTTAGAATTCTAAGGTTGTTGTTTTTATTTGTTTCTGCTTCTAGCCATAAGGGCTTCACTGTGCTAATAGCGCTCTACTCCCCATGAGAATTTTCTTTTTGCTTTTTGTTGCTGTTGTTGTTAGCCAGCAGTGTTTTAGTTATGGAAGTAGATTACACGAAAACTGCAAAAAAAAATTTTGGACGCTTTGTTTTGAATTCTGTCTTTAGGTTTGGTTTTGGGAGGATTAGGGTAAGATGTTTCCATCAGGAAGCCTGAATCCACTACTTTAATCGACAAGCCCATGGTGCAAGTGCAACTAATCACTATCTAATTCTTAACTTTTGCAAGATTTAGAAAAGATATTTATGATTGGGTTTTATTAAAATAGATATCATATGAGTAAAGATAGTTGACCTTTTTATTTGAGATTTTTGTTTTTCATTTTATCAGGAAGAGCATGTGTGTTAGACCTTGGAGAGGAGATCTAAGATCTACACCTTGATATTATTAGGTAATTTAGCAAACTTATTTTAATGGATTAAATGTTTATATGTATCACATAGAGATGTGCACAAAAATAGAAATATTAAATCTTAATTGTTTTTATTGAAAAAGATATGAACTATTAATACAGTAGAAAAGAAAACCTTTAATTGCTAAACAAACGTTTTCTTCTTAAACTAGCCATATCATTTCTATTCAGTTAAGTATATACTATGAAGCTATATTTTTATTTAAATTGTCCATTAATTAAATATGCTCTTGCTTTTTTTTTAAAAAAAAAAGAGTTGGTTAGTCAGAAGTTGTGAGTCTACATAAATAAGGAAGAATAAGAAACTTGTAAATTGCTTATAACAGGCAGACTAAATTTTTAAAAAATGCTGCACCTTTAGAAGTGACCAGAAGTTCTTTCTGAATGAGTCCATTGATTTCTGGTGTTTTCATTGGCTTTTAAATGCTGGCTTCCATTCTTTCAAAATGATGAGGACAAATAGGACAAGAAATATTATATTTAGTAGGTAATTATATAAATTAGAGTATTTGCTTATCTAGATTGAATCAAGCAGTCTTTTGCCCTAAAATAGTGTTTTCAAAATTACAAAACAAATAAAAGCTTAAAAAAATACCTTTTTGTTTTTTTAGAAAGTTTCGCAGAACATGGAGTTGCAGAGATGGAAGTATATATAGCTAGGTTATCAATCTGTTGCTTAAATTCCTTGGTGCCAGTTATGGAAATAATTCTACAAATTCCTGGTAAAATTTATATTTTTCAGCTAACACATACTTGAAGACATTCACAGAAGATATATGTACAAGTCTATATTACCTTGGGTAAATACCCTTCTAGAACAATTTTGTTTATCTGTGTTTTCTGATTCATAGTGATGGCTTGATTTAAATCTATGGGTGTCAGGACTGCTTTCTCTGGCTTTTGGGCTCCAGCCCATATTGCATCTCTACCAAGACACTCCAAAGAACCTACTGTGTTACTCTCCCTAGAGGGTAATACAGTAAAACATTACTTTACATCCAGGTGAATTTCTTCAAACCATTTCTAATTGGCTTTCCAGAGGAAATCCTATTGAATTAATTTACATCTCTAGCTGCTACTTTTATAAATAACATTTCCTCTGGAAGTAGGTGAACAACACTTCCCAATACCAATAGCCAGAGACCAAGCATGCACGCGCACGTGCACACACACACACACATTTTGAGAGAATGAGAGAAAAAAATTGTTTCTTTCAGCTAGTGCACTGAGCAAGTCTTGCACCATTCTTAAGAGAATTAACTCACACTGTGAGCAACTCACAATTAGCCCTCTCCAAATTTATGAGGACTCTGGAGAAATACACTACGTATATGGTTCACTTTAATATACTTTTGGCCTTAGTCTGCTCTGGGGTACTTTCCTTGAGCAATTAATTGTATTCTCCTATACAACTATGGCAAAAATGAACAAATTCAGATAGCTCTTCAGAGTCCATGTTAAGTGTGATCTCTATCATGACATGATGAGATAGATATAATTTCTGTAAGACAAAGACTGAATTTCCCAAGTTAAATCATATATAATTAGTTCAAAATGTCATATGTAAATTCCCTTTGCAATTATTATACTCAGAAAGGCATCATATAAAGCAAATTCAAATATATTTTATAGTATTGTAAAATCACTGCCATATAAAAAGAGGTTAACTTAAAGGAACACTATTTTTTTGAGAAAGGGTCTCATTCTGTCATCCAAGCTGGAGACAGTGGCACAATCACAGCTCACTGCAGCCTTGGTCTCCTGGGCTCAAACCATCCTCCCAGCTAAGGATAGAATGTAACCCCTGGTAACCACTATTCTACTCTCTGAATATATGAATCAGGTATTTCCAGTGATAACTTATGCACCCTTTTGACGTAAAATGCTTTGTTTTCATCTAGGTAATGTGTCAGATGTATAAAATTGTTAGTGTTTATCTATCTTTTGACAGACAGGCTGCAAAGGCAGTTTCCTTGACATCAAACTATCAAGGAAGCACATATATACCACTGGGTTCTTGAATTCCTGCTTTGTGTCACAGGATGCCAAGAGCCCCCCAGACCAAAGTAATCTTATTAAAAATGTCCAAGGAGAAGCATCTCCATATAGGCGGCAGGTTTCCTCAAACAGGCACATCTCTGTCTCCCTTGCCCCACCCCTGCACCCCATCATGAGGTGTGAGCAGTTAGGGTGGTTGGGGATTATGAATAGCCATTGGAGAAAGTATTAACTTTTATTTATGTACCAACCAAATGTACTCTCTTAAAGATGGGATATGCATAGCCTAGCCAGCATGATTTTATTACTACCCTTATTTTCCCTGAACAGCCCTGTAAATAGCCAAACGGCCATGGTGACGAAGGAGAGAAGGTGTGGGTACTGGTAACATCAGGAACTAATTTAGTTTAGGCCACAGTCTCAACACTTGCAGGCCTAAGCATTCCTCTGTTGTAGAAAGTTCTGTGACATGTTAGGGATAAGCCTAGTGTCCAGCTGAACCACTCAGGGAAGTATAATCTAGGGCTGGGTTCAAATGGGAGCTCTACATCCTGGGAGTCAAAATCAGGCTTGGCAAATCACTGAGTCAGAAATTGGTGCTTGAAGACTCAGAAGTAATTCAGACAGTGGCAAACCCACATGCTTCCAGGTATATGGTCAACTCCTAGAGTCAGACACCAGGGAAGGGTGGAACGGTCCCCCAGAAGGTGCCTTCCTCTTACCTCTCTTGATTATCCTCACTCCCACCTTCATCAGATAAGAGTTATTAAGGCTATTGAAAAGGACTGTGCAATGATCATAGGAGGAGGTTTTTGTTTTGTTTTTAATTTAAGTATTGCAGAAAATGTGCTCTCTTGACAAGATTTAACACCTGCGTAATTGGTCCTCCTAGACCAGGGATGGATAAAGTGCCTAGATAAAGTGTCACCACAACTGTTTTGTACTGTACACGGCATTCCTGAAAAAAGGGATGCACAGATACTGTATTGTGATTGTAACCCCAGAGGCCTTATTCTACACTATTTTCTCCCCCAAATTATAGCTGTAATCTGGGGTACATATTGGAGAGTTTGATTTCTGGTTTTCCTACCCAACAATCTATGACAGATAAATACAAGATCCCAAGCTGGTACCCCTGCCCTGCCACCCTCTGAGTTGTTTCCTTAATAACTGGAATGGGTTTGTTGTGATCTGGCCACAGCAATGACCTTAGACAAAAATCATGCAGTCTGTACAGCGCTTCTCCCTTGCCTCAGTGGTCCACCCTCCTTTCCCGATGCCCCGCACGGCATCGTTGTGCTATCTTTTGGCCCACATGGGTCTTTCTGTTACCTGTCACCATGTCACACTCAAAACAACATCCTTAATTTGGACTTGCAAAGTTTCCTTCTCTACCCAAATTTTCTTTGTGCAATTTTTACTTCCTTTGGGGTCTTCTTCAAAGTCAAGAAGATTGAAGCTCCATGTAGGAATTAAACCTCTGACTTTGGACTTGTTATCACAATTTTCTAACCTACTAAGCAAAAAGGCCATATTTAAGTCCAACACAAACACTTTGTCCTCACATGCCCCAGCCCCCACTGCAGGAGGAGAAAATTGTGCTGGTGTGTTTAAAGGCTGAAAGTAAAGGAAGGAAACCTTAAGCCAAGTAAATTGAAAATAAATATTATTTTTCTCTAAGGCTGCACTAATGTGAAAAATCTCCTTTCAAGAAACAACCTTTGCTATTAGCTCTCGATGTGCCAAAAAGTCAGTGATGGTAGCTCCTAAAGAAATTAAGTTGATACTTTTTCTCAGATTGTAAACTCAGCATTATTTAGAATCTCTTCTAAACTTCCAGCATTCTAGGGTTCAAAAATATTTAAGTTTCCAACTGAAAAATAGAGAGGATTTACTTTGAAAATCTTTTTGGCAGCTTTGTCTGCCTACATAAAAGTTTTAGAAATCTTAATTGGATAATTAAAATATTTTATGAAGTTTCCTAGAAACACACCTAAATGCCTAAATGGCATTTAAAAATGATCAGAATGGTGATTATGGCCATTGGATCCAGAAATACACAATGTCAAAATGCTATAAACAACTAGGCTTGGCTGGGTGCGGTGGCTCACGCCTGTAATCCCAGCACTTTGGGAGGGTGAGGTGGGCAGATCACAAGGTCAGGAGTTCGAGAGCAGCCTGGCCAATATAGTGAAACCCCATCTCTACTAAAAATGCAAAAAAAAAAAAAATTACCTGATCATGGTGGTGGGCACCTATAGTTCCAGCTACTTGGGAGGCTGAAGCTGGAGAATCACTTGAACCCAGGAGGTGGAGGTTACACTGAGCCGAGATCGCACCACTGCAGTCCAGCCTGGGTGACAGAGCGAGACTCTGTCAAAAAAAAAAAAAAAAAAAAAAAAAGACAACAACAACAACAAAAAGAAAACGGCTTTGCCTTTCCTGGGTGAGCAAAAGTGATGTACAAAAAGAAAATATGTGAACCAAAAGACATAAGTTGCCTAAGATTGATGTGATCCTTGACTTTTTGAAGTACCTGGGAGGAGAAAAGTGGAGAAATCAAATGAAGGCTGGCAACTGAGTATTTCCCACAAATGGGTGTCTTTTCTCTTTATTTAGTGAGCCTTCTTTCCTCACTACCATTTATTTTTCTTATCAATTAAGGTTGGGTACTAAGTTTCCAGTGTATTCATTTTGAGTATCAAATAAGGGAAACAACTTTGGCTGGTGGTCTCGCCAGATATATTTTATCAGCTTGAGAAGCAGTTCTAGAATAAGTATTGCAGCAACCTCATTCTCTGACCCAAGCTTTGTGTGTTTTAAGACCATCTGTAGTGTACATGATGACATTCTCTGCCTCAATGTCGGTTATCTCTGGAAGATTGAAGTAGAAATGCTTAAGTTTTGTGACCTCAAAACACTGGAAACCTGTGATTTTCCTGTTTTTCAGACATACTAATACATTTCTCCGTATATCACACTTGTTTCAGTTCTTTATTCTTGCACTTGATCTAAAAAGTCAACAATTAGTTAATGTTGGAAGTTCTTTGAGATTGAAGATGATGAGCCAGGTACTCAATTCCTTGTTTGGGAAAATGGTAGTTCATAACTATGTTTCTGTTTAATTATAACTCCTTTCCTGATTATAAAAGTGATACCATCCTGTTGTTGAACATATAAAAGGAAAAAAAATCCCACCACTCAAAGATAACTACAGGCCATCTAAGGTGTGTGTGCGCACGTGGGTGTGTGTGCATGTGAAGGCAGGCTGAAAATATGATTTTGTACTCCATATTGTACTAAATTATAAACACCTACTCACAATACTAAAAGTAGTCTGTATAAATGATACTTACAGGCCACATAATATTCCATTGTATGTTTATCCTATTAGATTGAACCATATGAAATTGCCAGTATTTAATCTTTTAATCAACAAAAATGTCAGTTTGACGTGGTTCAACCTAGTAAAATTTAAATTTTGTTCCCCAGTTATTGAACATCATGTCTAGCTTTGTCAAAATGTTTTTAAAAAGTTACCTAGGAACGTTCATGAATATATCTGTGTTAGTTCACATATTTAACCATTTCTTCAGAATAATTTCCAGGAAAAGACAGAATTGATTTGGAAGATAGAAAAATATGGAGGCTCTTCCACCTATTTTGAAATTGCTTGCAAAGAGGTTGTAGCAATTTACATTCTTCTTGACTATGTACCCTATTCTATCAATTTTACTCTACCCTCACAGAAATTGAGGATTACAGTATTTTTATCTCTGCTAATCATGTAAATATTATATGCCATGTTTCTTAACATGTCTATAATTAGCACATGTCATATTTGCACCAATTTTTGTTCAAGATGATAAAAACTCAATTCATAAATATACGAAACTACTTGAGAGTAGGGCCCAAAACCTAAAATGGAATTGGGTTTAACATCATGATATTGAATTACTCTCTTATTACCCCAGATCCATGATAACAGACTGTCTTTAGTAAAACATAGGAAACTACAGAGATGCTTGCAATTGAATTGCCACTATTTTTGACTTATATGGAAAGGATGTCAAATTTCCTATTGTAATTAAGTCATTTGCATGCAAAATATATGCCTGGATTCCCCGTATTTCTTTGGTAGAGGAGATTTTTTGTTTTGTTTCAAATTCTTAAAGGATCAGTAATTTTTCTATCCTTAAAAGTCATTATAACAGTCAAATAAATGTCATGTGCAGTTCAATTATAAAATGCTAAAAACTTGGGAGGTAGGGCAAAGCAACTGTGTACAACAGCACCTGGAAATCTCACTGTCTTTTTCACTGCAAATCAACTTAGTTTTGTGGCTATAACAGTTAGGAATGGCACACCTTTATGCACAGAAAATCATGATATGTTGCACTGAATAGAAAGTGGGCTGGGTGCGGTGGCTCACGCCTGTAATCCTTGCACTTTGGGAGGCCGAGGCGGGTGGGTCACAAGGTCAGGAGATCGAGACCATCCTGGCTAACATGGTGAAACCCTGTCTCTACTAAAAATACAAAAAATTAGCCGGGCGTGATGGTGAGCACCTTTAGTCCCAGCTACTCGGGAGGCTGAGGCAGGAGAATGGCGTGAACTCGGGAGGCGGAGCCTGCAGTGAGCCGAGATCATGCCACTGCACTCCAGCCGGGACAACAGAGCAAGAGTCCGTCTCAAAAAAAACAAAAAAACAAAAAAAAAAAGAAAGTGGCCCTATTTAATAAATACGGATTCAACTAATTCAGTTACTATGCACAAGATAATGAAATTTCCAGAATATTATGAATTTTAATGGTGCAGATTATTAAAACTGGGGTCATCTTGGAAATTACAAGATATATATAGCCATATAATAATACCATCATGTCACATTTCTGTACAGCAATGCAAGAAAATTTTTTTAAAAAATCTTGTCAATGTCTGTGTAAGCGTGACCAAATCTTTGCCCTTCTTACCCTGCATTCAGCATTTCAATTAAGATTATCATGGTATGCCCAAACATATACTCTGTGTTTTTTCCTAGACATTTCTAATCCAGAAATTTCTGCTTCCACTGCTTCCACATCAGATAGACCTGAAATTAGACTCTGAGAGGGAGGAAGGCATCGATTACTAGGGTAGATGCAGTGGCTGCCCCCTCTCTCCAGATACCTTTGGAATGGCTCTACCTTCACCACATGCATAAAGGAATTCTGACTACCGCTGAGCTCATGCTGAATATCCAGAAGCATGATGTGAGCCCACCACAGCCTGACTGCCAGCCTCTTATGTGAACAAGGATGAAAATAAACAGCAGCACTCTGAAGTCTGCTAAGATATCTTTATTAGTCTTTCTTATGTAAAACATTTCCTTCTAAGATTTACACATGCCTAGTGATCCTTATATATTGATAAGGGAAATTCACAGGTTTTCTATATTTTCTGTTTTCCTCTCAATGATAACATTCAAAACACAAGGTAAACATGTTTAGGAATATATTGACAGCAAAACACACAAACCCATACATAGGTTTGCTGAAGTCAAAATAACCTGAGCCACTTGAGTACCATTTTCAATATCCTGTTCGATTTATTACTTGGATGCCTTCCTTGTAGTTCACACCCTGCCCCAGGTCAATAATAGTACTTGAAAATCCAAAATGCAGACATTTTAAACTCCGGATTCCAGCAGCAATTACTTTAGATGTCCATTGCTGAAGATTTCAATTACATCTTAAAGCTAATGTGAACATCAGGCAAATGACAGCTTCACCAAGTATTCAAGTGATATAGCATTAAAATTGTCATTCTGGTATTGCTACCTTACAAAGACTTAGATTATTAGGACATCTGATTTTCTGGAGCCATTAAAGTGCTAGGATCATCAGTTTCTATTTATACTGTTACCAAAACACCAGGGGTTCAGTCTAAGTCCTGCTGCTCACTGCACTCAAAGTCAGTCTCTGAGACTTGATTACTGCTAAGGCAAAAGGCTTTAATCGGGTGCTGCAGCTGAGGAGATGGATGATCAGTCTCAAATCCATCTCCCTGGCCGAGTAAAATTAGGGGTCTATATAGCAAGAAAGAAATGTAACAATGCGTAAGAAAGCAGGAACGAGGGAGAGGTAAGAAAGGAATCATGATGAATGAGCGATCTAGCATCTGATTGTCTGGAGGGGCAATCTGGTGAGTTTTAGTTCTTTAACACTTCTTTTGAGAAGCCTGAATGTGTTTCCTGAAGAAGGAACTCAGATACAACAAATATAAGTTTCCATCAGAAGGGCAATTTCTGTTTATCCAAAAAACTATCTATGGGACTGTTGGGTAGATTTCAATACCACATATTTATACAAATAAGAATTCTCAACATTAGCATTACTTAAATCAAAATTAAGAAATACGTTGCAGATAGGGCCATAACTGAAACTGCATCTTTTAAAATTAAACCACTGTGGTTGTGTTGCAGCAAAATACTATATGGTAATTTTTAATTAATGTTGCTAATTTTACTCTTATTGATTTTTTATTTTGTTTGTATTAAATCCAAATTTCTTTGTTTAGTTACATAAATTATTTTTAATATAAGGGATCTACTGCAATATTTATTTTGAATATGCTTACGTAACAATGTAATAAAAATAATTTGTGTCAAGGGAATACTCAGGTCTAGCAGAATTCATTTTCTTTAAGAGTAAAGTGTATAACATTTAAGAAACACTGTATTAAATGAAAGCAACTATCTCACTTGGATATCTTCAGTCTAAGTGTAGCACCTTATGTATTGTGGTTTTATTGTCCATTCTCCACCTGAAACCAAATTTTTCAGCTTTTTCCAGGCTTCTTAATTTTCATATTAGTGTTCTCAATTTTGGCTGTATGTTGTAATCATTTAAGGAATTATTAAAAGTTTATGATGCCTAGATCCCACCCCCAAGAGATTCTGATTTAACTGGTCTTGGGAGCCTGGGTGTCAGGATTTGGGAACAATTCCCTAGGAGATTCTAATGTACAGCTGAGGTTGAGAATTATTGCATTGCTCTGAAAGACTAGAAATACAGCATCTTTAAAGCTCATCCAGAAAACCCAAAAGGGCCCCTGTAGCCCATCCGCACCACCAGAAGTATTGCCCTATAGAGCAGACATTTTTATAACAGGCATCATCTCAGACTATATTCACCAGCTGGGAGCCACATGCTCCACAGTGACTTCTCTGCTCAGTGGTATATATCACTGGTAATTAAGCAGAGAGGAAGCTGGAGTCACAAATGTGATATAGACAAAATTCTGAGAGAGTAATTTCAAAAATAAAGAAGTAATCAGTATTATTTGAGAAAATTTCAATAATATTGAAATAATAAATCTATAGGAATCAAAAATGAAATTTGGAAAATACAGAATCCCACTCAGACCTTAAAGATGCTGTTCAATCATCAAAGAAGAATATAAACATTATGTATTGCAATTTTTTTTGTATTACTCTCTGTTAAGAACATTGTTGCCTGGGCGCAGAGGCTCACGCCTGTAATCCCAGCACTTTGGGAGGCCGAGGCGGGTGGATCACCTGAGGGCAGGAGTTTGAGACCAGCCTGGACAACACAGTGAAACCCCATCTCTAACTAAAAATACAAAAATTAGCTGGGCGTGGTATCGCACACCTGTAATCCCAACTACTACTCAGGAGGCTGAGGTGGGATAATTGCCTGAACCCAGGAGGCGGAGGTTGCAGTAAACCAAGATCTCACCACTGTACTCCAGCCTGGACGACCGAGCAGAGAGAGACTCTGTCCCCCTACATGCCCCCCAAAAAAATAAAAAATAAAAAATAAGTTGTTGAAGGCAATTTTAAAAAAAGGAATCTGTACTGAAGAATTATAAGCAGAATATAAAATCAAGTAATCGCTCTAGAGCATGAAAACATTATTTAAAAATCAAAGTGAATAGAAGAGGAAGATCTAGAGATCCCAGCTTAGAGATTTATTCTGACAGTTTGAAATGGTAGACAGTATATGATGCTGAATCAATCAGTGTGATAGATATAAACTTTTCAGAATTGAATTTAAATAATGGCCTTTTATCTTTTTCTGTTTTAAGAAGCCTTAAATTTACTAGGATGAAAGAATTAGAGAAAAGAGATAAAATTTAGTTTTAGAAGGTGGAAAGCACAAGGTAAATGGAAGACCTTAAAACTAAATCATAAACCAGAAGAGCAAGCCAATTCACAGAGCAAAACCTAGAAAAAGCTCAGAAATTGATGGAATCAGTTACCTTTGTAACTGAATTCAAATGACTGCCTAAAACTATATATGAGAAGCATTAAAATTTGAATGCCACTTTCACTTAAGATCTAGAAAACTGCAGGTGAGTTTCACCACATTCTAACAACAAGAAAAAGCCAGATAATCTATAAAATCCGTAACTGTCTTCAACCTATTATAGGGCTCACTTTGCAAGGCAACTAGTGACCTAAATTCCAAGTCATGAGTATCCCCTGTAAGGAGAAATGGAAAAGATGGACTCTTTTACCTATGGAGATGAATGCCATACAAGTTAGAATAAAGAGACAGAAATTTTAATAAAACCTTTAAAGGGCAAATGTAATAAAACCTTAAAAGGCAAACATACTCTATCATGACAGTTTAGAATTAATGAGAGGGCTAATAAAAGGAATCTCTGCACTCACCACCTTTTTTTCCCATGGGCCTCCATTGGGTGCTCATAAGAAAGACTAGGAATGGGGCAGAATACCTGAAAGCCAGGCTTGGTGGCCAAAAAACACTTCAGAACTTCTCTTTCACAAAAAACAGAAGACATAATCTACATAAATCTCCAAGAAAAAAAGGCGTGTAGGTGTTGGACCAAGATTTCATCATTCCTTTCTTAGTACTTGATAGAACAGTAGAAAAAAAAATCAGTTCCTAGCTAACACGGTGAAACCCCGTCTCTACTAAAAATACAAAAATATTAGCTGGGCGTGGTGGTGGGTGCCTGTAGTCCCAGCTACTCAGGAGGCTGAGGCAGGAGAATGGCATGAACCTGGGAGGCAGAGCTTGCACTGAGCTGAGATTGTGCCACTGCACTCCAGCCTGGGTGACAGAACTAGACTCCATCTAAAAAAAATAAATAAATCAGTAAGGATTATAGAAGACTTGAACAACACTGCCAACCAGTTTGACCTAACTGACCTTTGCAGAATACTCAACAATGCAGAATATACATTCTTTTCAGGAGTGCTAGGATCATTCACCAAAAGAGACCATATGGTCTAGTCTAAACAATATAATTTAAACAAAGTAGGCCATAGAGACCAATTTAACCAATCATAAACTAGTTTCAAAGGATACAAAGAATATAAAATATTTTTCTGGCATGATGGATGCTTAATAGATATTTGGAATAATTTAATAGATCTTTGGAAAATTCCTAACATTTGGAAATTATACAACATGCTTTGAAATAAGAGGTCAAATAAAAAACCATAAGAAAAAATAGTAAATAATTTCTAATTTCTGACTGAAAATGAAAAGAGAGCTTTCCATTTCCAAAATGACAGAATAAAAGCAAGCTGGTGTTACTCTTCCCCCACAGAAGAACAAAAACAAATATACAGCACTGAGATTATAACCAGCAATATCCCAAACTCAAATATGAGAATGAGATAGTTCCTAAAGTCACAGAGAAGTAATACAACTCCAAGTAGATAGTAAGAGAATCAGACTTCCATATCCATGATGCCCTTCCTTGCAATCAGCCCAGCACCAAGTGCGTGGAAAATTTCCAGAGTCTTCACCATCTGAGTTTACTAGCAGGAGACCTGTCCCTGTATCAACCCATGGGAAGCATCAGAAGTGTCTGAAGGGAGAAATATCCCTGAGGACAGCCAGAGACAAAGCAGGGAGGACTGCCATCCTCTGTTCAGGAAATTCTGCTCTGTAACTCAGCCAAAGGAGATGCCAAATCACAGTGGCTGTTCAGCAGCAGTATGTTGTAGGAGATTTGTTCCATAGGTCTCTGTGTACAAAACCCTAGCCAGCCCTCTCATACTACCAGGATATTCCCTTTGAGACCTCCCATATTCAGGATGGACAGTACTATGATAATTTACTGGAACCAAAGAAAATCTAGGCTTAGGGTGTTAGCTACTGCCTAAAAGGAGGAAGCAATCTAGTTGAAAAATTAAAAAGAAAGAAAATCAGCAGGCAAATTACAAAGAATCTCTATGCAAATATATCCAGTAAAAGGCAAAATAAGCCAGACAAAATAGTCTGAAATAAATACTCCTTCAATGCAAGTACATAGACCTACATCCACAGGAAACAGTAGCAAACAAGGAAACATGACCCCCTCAAATGGGTAAAGCAAGGAACCAATGACTAATCCTAATGAGATGACAATATGTAAACTCTCAAACAAAAATTCAAAATAGCAGTTTTAAGGAAACTCAACAATCTTTAAGATAACAGAAAAAAGCAATTCAGAAATTTATCAGAGAAATTTAACAAAGACACTGAAATAATTTTTAAAAAATCAAATAGAATCTTGGAACTGAAAAACACATTTGCCAAACTGAAGAATTCATTAGAGGCCCTTAGCAGAATGGATCAAGCAGAGGAAAGAATCAGTGAGCTCAAAGATAAGCTATTAAAAAATATACTGTCAGAGGAAAAAGAAGAAAACGAGAATAAAAATAAATGAAGATCACCTAGAAAATATAGATTATTACCTCAAAAGACCAAATCCAAGAATTCTTTGTATTCAAGAGGGAGTTTAGAAAGAGCAAGGAGTAGAAAGAAATAACAGAAATAATAAAAAATAAGATAAATAACAACAAAATTTTCCAAAACTTGAAAAGAGATAAACATCCAGGTACAGGAAGGTCAGAGAATACCAAAGAGATTCAACTCAAATAAGACTGCCCCAAAGCATACGATAGTCAACCTCTCAACCGTCAAGGACAACAAGAGGATTCTAAAAGTGGCAAGAAAAAAGAAACAACATTTTAAAGAGCTCGAATTCATCTGGCAACAGACTTCTCAATGGAAATCATACAGCCCGGAAAGGAGTGGGATAACATTTTTTAAATGGTAAAAGAAAAATATTGCTATCCAAGAATATTGTATCTAGCAAAGTTATCCTTCAAATATGAAGGCATGATAAAGTCCTTCCAGACAAACCAAAGCTGAGAGAATTCATCACCACCAGACCCATCTTACTAGAAATGCTAACAATTCTTTAATCTGCGAGGAAGAACAACCAATGTGCAAAAAGAAAACATTTAAATGCAAAAAATCCACTGGGAAAATTAAGCATGTGGACAAACTGAGACTAACACTATAGTTGTGATATTCAATCCACTCATAACTCCAGTATGAAGTCCAAAAGACAAGTCTATTGAAGACAATAATACTTACAGAAACCTGTTAAGAGAAGGTAATATAAAAATACATAAATTGTGAAAACGAAGCCAAAATGAGGGGGCAAGGAGATGGAATTAAAGAGTAGAAATCTGAAAAATGTTTTGTTTATTTCTGTTCTTTTCTTTGTGATCAAAGGTAAGTTTTCATCCCTTTAAAACAACTTGTTGCATCTATAAAATGTTTTTTGTAAGCCTCATGGTGAGACCACAATGAAATAACCTATAAAGGATTCGCTAAAAATAAAAGGGAACAGATTAAAACATACTACTAGAGAAAATCACCTAGCCACAAAGGAAGACAGTAAGAAAGGAACAGAAGAGTTCAATAAACAACCAGAAAACAAGAAACACAATGGTAGTAATAAGCCCTTACTTACCAATAACAATGAATGTAAATGAACTCAATTATCCAATTAAAAGGCATAGAGTTGCTGAATGGATAAAGAAACAAGACCCAATTATATGCTATCTACCAGAAAGCCACTTCACCTCCAGAGACACAGACTGAAAGTGAAGGGGTTTCCATGGAGCTGGAAACCAAAAAAGAGCAGGAACAACTATACTTATATCAAGAAATGGACTACAAATTAAAGACTAAAAAGACAAGATCACTATATAATGATAAAGGGTTCAATTTAGCAAGAATATTTAACAGTTAATAAATATCTATGCACCCAACACTAGAGATCCCAGGTATATAAAGCAAATATTAATAGATCTAACAAGAGAGATAAACTTCAATACAATAATAGATTTCAACACCCCACTCTCAGTGTGGATAGGCCATCCAGACAGAAAATCAACAAAGAAACATCAGTGTTAAACAACACACTAGACCATAGATATGACATTTAATCCACCTGCTGCAGAATATGCATTCTTTTCATCAGCACATATAAAATTCTCCAGAACAGACAATATATTGAGCCACACAAGTCTCAGCAAATTCAAAAAAACAGAAATCATATCAAGTATCTTTTCTGAACACAATAGAATAAAACTGGAAATTAATAACAAGGAAAACTTCAGAAAATACACAAGCACATAGAAATTAAACAACATGCTCCTGAATGACCATTAGGTCACTGAAGAAGTTAAGAACAAAACTTTATAATTTTTAAAAACAAATTAAAATGGAAACACAACATACCAGAATCTATGGGATACGACACATAGAGTACTAAAAGATGTTTGTAACAATAAATATCTATGTCAAAAAAGAAGAAAGTCTTCAAATAAACAACTTAGTGATGCACCTCAAGGAATTTAAAAAGCAAGAATGAATCAAACCCAAAATTAGCTGAAGGAAATAAAAATCTGAAAAAAATAAATAAAATTGAAACTAAAAAAACAACATAGATGATCAATAAAATGAGAAGTACTGAAACTAAAAAAGTAATGTAATTTTTATATCAACAGCCTGAAAAAAAGGATATGATCTCCTTAGATGCAGAAGAAGCAAAATTCAACACCCATCTATAATATAAGAAAAACAGAAACAAATGAAAAATTCTCTCAGCAAACTGGAAGAAAGAAAATTGCTCAATCTGATAAAGGACAGCTTCAAAAATCTGTAGCTAATATCAGACACAATGGTGAAACACTAAATTCTTTCACCCTAAAATCAATAAAAAAGCAAGAATGTGTGTACTTATGACATGTATTCAACATTGTGCTATATGTACTAGCCACTGCAACAACACAAATTAAAAATAAATAAAAGGCATACAAATTGCAAAGGAAAAAATTAAACTTTTCTTTATTCACAGACTGGATTGTCCACCTGGCGAGTCCCCAAAGAGCTACAAAAGGCATTTGACCTTGAATATGACAAGACTACAGAGTAAGTAAAAGGTCAAATATAAAATCAAAAGTACTTCTATATTCTAGGAAAAAACAATTGTACTGACATGATCCAATAGAGATTAAAAAAAAAATCAGTCTGGTTAACTGTGAATCATGGCAGGTGATGGCATACTCAGAAAAAGGCCGTTTAGGAAAGTTCAGTATTCCAGCAGGTAATAATGATCAGTTGGCCTGGAGTGATGATGGAGGTGGAGAGTTGATTGATTCCAGAAATGTTTTAAGAAGTAAAAATCAATGTGATCAGCAATGGATTATTCATGGGAGAAAAGAGAGTTGTTAAGGATCACCATTTTTCCTGGCTTTTGTAAATGGGTGGAAGATGGTGCAGTTCACTGAGGAAGAAAATTCTACAAACAACAACAACAAACAAACAAACAAAAAACCAGATTGGAAACAAAGGTCATATGTTTAGTTTCAGATACAATCAGCCCAATGTACCTTTGAGACTCAGAGAAATCAGATATGCCACTCAGAAGACTTGGCTTAAAGTCATCTGCACCTACTTAAAAGCTATGTGGGGAGTGTTTTACTTCCAATTATGTGGTCAATTTTCATGAGGGGCTTAAAACCTAGATGATGGATTGATAGGTGCAGCAAACCACCATGGCACACGTATACCTATGCAACAAACCTGCACATTTTGCACATGTATCCCGGAACTTAAGTAAATTTGCTTTAAAAAATGAAACAATATTAAAAAAACTAGTTGGGTTTCAAATCACCTAGGTAGAAGTATAGAATAGAAAGAGAATAAAACCTGGGATTAACCTTCCAAGAAACCAACGCTTAAAGGCTGGGTGAGAAGGATAAAACTGGGGAGGAGGAAAAAGAATAGTCAGCAAGATAGGGAACAAAGACATTATTTATCTTAGATGCTAAGAATGAATCATCAAAAACTACTTATTCTGAAAAACAGCCTCCAAAAATTATGTGATGTGATGAATTAAGATTTAATTCAAAAATAGGAGCAATTATAGTGAGGAATAAAGTTGGTTAAGCAAAGAGGGATGAATACCTGAAAGTAATTTTTTAAATCAGAGATAAAATCATGCAGGTTGTGCTTTTTTCAAAAGAATTTTAGATCCTGTTTAATGCCTTTACTTCTTGCCCTAAATTTGACTTTGTCTGAAAATAATTTTATTAATGCTACTTTATTTTCTCCCAATTATCATCAACTTATTTAAATCTTCTCTTCAAGTCTTTCTTTCGTAGTCTCTTTTGTTGCTATAGTTGTAACTGTAGAAAATGTTTTGAATAAGCAAAGGAACGGTTTTGAGGGGAAATAAAAGCCCTTGTTTTGATAATTAGATAAATATAGAAGACATTAAACCAAATGTTTGGAGTGATCATCTCTGGGTGTTTGAATTTCATATGGATTTTATACCCCCCTGTATTAACTAAATACTTGAAGATAAATGTGTATTACTTTTTATATTTTAAAATATGTCATAAAGTATTAATTTTTTTTAAGGAGACACCATTTTCCACCTATTTTTCTTATTCATTGGTTTACCCTTTTTCAGTTGTCTGTTATAGTGTTTTTCTCTTTTTCTACTGGATTGTTCTTTTTCATACTTTTCTAAAGCACTCTACATATTAGGCTTGATATTTTTATATACTGTGTTTATTACCTCTTTTCTGTTACACATATTTATATTTTCTCCCAGTTTGTCATTTTGTTTTAATTTTATTCATATCAGTGGCCATATAAATGTTTTAATTTGTATGGAGAAAAATCTGTCAATTCTTTCCTGTGTGTCTTGTTGGTACATATCAAATATTTTAATAGTGAAAGTAAGGGTAATAAATTCATAGCATTATATATTTGCATAAATTGTGACACAACTATGAACAATACAGCAAACAAAAATTATTTAGCAACATTTAAAATGTTTACAATTTCTCATTGAGAAATATAGTAACTGCAAACATGATGATTCCATCTTTTTACTATATAAACACACAGGAAATAAGAACTGAAAATGGATAGTTATCTTTGTGCAGTCTAATTATAGATTATATATTCTTTATGCTTTTTTATAATTTTCAGCTTTGTTTCCTGCAATGTACAGAAAAAATGGCTTTTATAGGAAAAAAATCTTCAAAAGTCATTTTAAAAATAAAAGGACATATATGAAAGTGATCATAATGATATGCAAGATTAAGTCACTGAGTGATAAGTGGGGATTAAGGGAAAGGGGCTATTTAGGATGCTTCTAACATTTTGAATGTGGACACCTAAAAGTATGTCCTTGACAAATAAAGGGTATGGGAGGAGATTAAAATGAGGAAAAATTGGAGAGTTCTGCCTTACAAATGTTGAGTTTCTGCTGACAGTGCATTGTCCATGTATGAGTCATTTGAAAATGTAGAACTGGAATTCAAGATGAGAGATACAGATGTAAAAGTCATAGGAAAATTAGTGAAACATGAGCATTTTCAGAATAGGTAATTCCACAAGGAGATCTATCAAGAGAAGGAATTTGAGGCTGAATCCTTAAAAAAACAGTAATGTTCAAGGGAAACAAAGAGCATCTTCTATGGTCTGAATGCATCCCCACAAAATTCATATGTTAAAAGTTATTTGCCAATGTGATGATATTAAGATGTAGGGCCTTTGGGAGGTGATTAGGTCACGAGGGTGGAACCCTTGTGAATGGATTAGTGCCCCTATAAAAGGATTCAAGGGAACTAGCTAGGCCCTTCTCCCTTTCTGTCCCTTCTGCCATGTGATGACATAGCATTAGTCCCTGCTGAAGGATGCAGCAACACGACGCCATTTTGGAAGCAAAGCCTGGGCCCTCACCAGACTCAACCTGCCAGCACCTTTATTTTGGACTTTCCAGCCTCCAGAACTGTGAGAAATAAATTAATGTTGTTTATAAATTACCCAGTTTCTGGTATTTTGTGAGAGCAGCACAGACTAAGACGGTACCTGACAAAGGGGACAGAGCAGGAGAGACCAGAGCTGATGAAAGAGAACCTGAATGGCACAGACCTGAATTACCCATCTTGTGGATGATGAAGGTAAGAAGAAGGTCTCAAGGAGGAAATAGTGAGCACATAAACATGCTGTTGTGGTTAAGAATATTTAATTTCTGCTTTCATACTTCTAAGTAGGTATCCATATGGCAAAGTGCCCCATCATCTTTCACCTTAACCCTAAAAGTCCCTAACATAGACTTTTTATCCTCCTCCTACCTTCAAAACCTACAACCAAGATATATATATTTTCCAAATTAAGAATAACAGAGGAGTGCTTGGGGGTGGAAATCAGGGAGTTAATTAGGTGGTGCTGGGACAATAAAATTCTATGTTTAGAGAGGGGAAAGAGCAACATTTGCTCTTGTCTCCTGGCACCTCAATACGAAGAGCTGGATTTCTCAACAACCTTGGCCAGATTCTATGAAAAAATGAACTAATAAGGAAGAGAAAAGTGCCTAAGTAATGGCAGAAAATGACCAAGTTGCCCATTACTTAGAAAAGTATGGAAGATAAGAAGGTCTGTTCTTTGAAGACCCATGTCAGGGTAAAGACGTCTAAAAGTCCTGAAAGTCCTTTCATGAGTCCTTAGTGGAAGAGAAGAGAATCACTTCCCCCTTGCCAAGAGCATTCCTCAACAGGAATACCAGGCATTGCTGAGCAGCTCTGAATGGAGTACCAAGCCCCATGCCACTCCAAGGGCTGGGTCTGAGTGACTGGTAGTAAATGCCGTGAGGTCAAGGACAAGCAAGGGAATGCTTCTCTTGTCGACACAGATATCTGGATGTTTTGGTTTTCATTTTGTTTTTTGTTGTTGTCATTTTCTCACCCATTACAGATTAAGAGGAAGGATGAGGACTTTTTCTTTTTTAGGAAGTTAGGGAAGGATCAAGCTCTCTGAAGGAGAAAAAGATGGAGTCAAAAAATTTGAAAACTTTTTTTATAATATTAGCTACAGAACTAAAGAAAGAAGAATATAGATCCAGAACTGAAAACAAATTTTAACATTTTACAAATGATATTTATGAAAGAAAATTTGTTTTACAAATAAATATGTACCAGTGCCAAGATGACATAACAGACCATTGTCTGACTGGATATATTATTAATTTTTCTGAAGACAGAGCAAAGGAGTCAAAGGTCAACCACTTTGATACCACTGAAGCTAAACTGAAGGTAAAGCCAAAAAAAAAAAAAAAAAAAAAAAAAACCTCAGGATAATAATTGGAGAAACAGCTTCCTTAGGAAAGAAGAGCTCATGCATTTTTCTCTTAAATCCAAAATGAAAAACCAAGATTAAAAATGGAGAGAAATTTGATTTGTTTAAAACCAGAGTTGGTCTTGGAAACAAGTAACAAGGACAGTTTGTTCATTGCAGTAGACCTAATAAATTTAAGGCACCAAATGTGTAATTGGAAGTTTGTTATCATTTGGAAAGATCTTTCTTTTTAAAAGCACAGGCGCCCACCAGCAGCAGTAGGTTGGTGTCAAGCAAATAGCCAAGCCAAATAGCGGTGACTTACTCTTTGGCTTACAGGTAATTGGGGCCATGAAACCATTTTTCAGAGAAGTCCAAACCCCGTGAGGAATGCCTGGGAGGAGGGAGTAGAGCAGGGGAGGTTGGAAGGGAGGTGGTGGGGGTCATAATGAACCGGGAAAGAACACCAGTACACGTATTGGGATTAGGGACAGAGAAGTTTTACAACTTTTGAATCTAAAAAAGACAAGTATTTCTTAAGCAGACATTGATAAGGGAGATGATTTACCATAATAATAATAATAGATAATATTTATTAAGTGCTTGGTATGTACCAGATAGCATGCTAAGCACTTTAAATGTCATATTTAGTTCTCAAAACAACTCAATTTTATTGATGTAAGTTCTGATTCTCAGTAAGATCAAATAATATGCCCACATCATGTAGCTAGACACAGAGCCAACAACTAAACCCACATCTGCCTGACTTCAATATCACGCTTATTAAACCCCCGCCTCTTCCCTACCACATGCTAAATGAAATGGAAAGGGCCAGGCGCGGTGGCTCAAGCCTGTAATCCCAGCACTTTGGGAGGCTGAGGCGGGTGTATCACGAGGTCAGGAGATCGAGACCATCCTGGCTAACACGGTGAAACCCCGTCTCTACTAAATATACAAAAAATTAGCCGAGCATAGTGGCCGGCGCCTGTAGTCCCAGCTACTCAGGAGGCTGAGGCAGGAGAATGGCGTGAACCCGGGAGGTGGAGCTTGCAGTGAGCCGAGATCGCGCCACTGCCCCCTAGCCTGGGCGACAGAGAGAGACTCCGTCTCACAAAAAAAAAAAATTTATTTTTGCTTTCTGAGACATAGCAAGAGCTGCCTCCTTATCCCTTTTCCTTTTGGAATTCACCAAGAATGGGAGGATTCAGTAAAAAGAGCCAAGGCAAGCTCCTGTGGCTAGGGAAGAGGCAGTCTGAGTTTCTCCTTCTTTTGAGTCGTGCTTATGTTATTGGTGTTTCTCATAGTGGACATTTAAAGCAAAAACAGGTAGGTGTATTTCAGGATGTATAGTTTCAATCAACACTCTTAAAGGAAGAGATTATAAACCAAGCAGACCTGCACATGGTCCTGCAGTAAGAAGCTTCAGGGCCATCTGCTAATGCTCAATGAATCCCCATGTCTCACCATCCTTCTGACCACCAAACACATCACAGTGCTCCTGTGATAGTTCAATTTCTCCTTTGATGGCTGCAAAGAGAAGTTGAAAAAACTATCCCACAAAAGTCTTTCTTCTTCTTTCTCTATTCCTTCAATTCCAAGAGGAGACTGAAATCAAGGAAGAAATCCTTGTAGTAGAAATCAACATAGTACCACATGCAGAGAGTTCCTGTGTCTATGAAAAGTGGAAAGATCAACCTACACACTTGTCCTCCCGCCCATGTCCTGGATACAGACTGTAGGCCCTGCTGCAGCTCCTGTCCAGCAGCCCCCTCCAGCTGGTGCTCTCCACCAGGGCTCCAGTAACTCCTCCCTCCATTTGCCCCTTCAGGTGGCAGTGAAAATGCTCCCCACCCTGAAGGCTCCCTATGGCTTCCCTGTACTCTGCCCACAACTTTGACCATAATTTCTCAATCAAACTCTTCTTATGTTATTCATTTTTAGGGTGCTGTTTCTTGACAATATCCTGAGAGATTCTATCTTATATAACATTAAAAATTGAAAAACTACATACCCAGAGGAAATGAAACCAGTACCCTGTAGAGATATCTACATTCCCACATTCACTGCAGCATTATTCACAGTAGCCAAGATATACAAACAACCTAAGTGTCCATTGAGGGATGAAGGGATAAAGAAATTGTGGTACATATATATAATGGAATATTATTCAGCCTTTAAAAAGAAGGAAATCTGCCATTTGTGACATGGATGAATCTGGAAGTCATTACACTAAGTGAAACAAGCCAGGCACAGAAACAAAAATAGTGTATGATTTCACTGTGGAATCTAAAACAAACATCAAATACATAGAAAAAGCCAAAAGCAGTGGCTCGCATGTGTAATTCCAGCTACTCAGAAGAATGAGGCAGGAGGATCACGTGAGGTCAGGCATTGGAGACCAGCCTGGGTAACATAGAAAACCCCGTATCTTTAAAAAAATGAAAAAAAAAAATCGGTGGGGTGGGGTGGCACATACACCTGTAGTCCCCACTGCTTGGGAGCTTAGGCATTCAAGGCTGCAGGGAGCTATGATGATCGTGTCATTGCACTTCAGCCTGGGCAACGGAGTGAGACCCCATCTCTTGGGGAAAAAAAAGCATAGAAACAGAACTAGAACAAGGAGGGAGATTAAGTCTAGAGAGCTCATGTACAGCATGAGGACTGTAGTTCATAATAAACCAGATGAATTATACAACTGAGGAGGGGGTGAGAATGTTGTTAGAATAAAAAAGGCAAGGAAAAGAATATCAGCATGTGTACGACCTACAAAAGTCATGAATTTCCAAGCCAACTTATATACAGTCATCCCTCTGCATCTGCAGGCAATTGTTCCAGGCAACCCCTCACCTTTGCCCCTGCCTCCAATACCAAAATCAATGGATACTGAAGTCTCTGGTTTAAAATGGTATAGTATTTGCGTATAACCTAGGCATATCTTTCTGCACACATTAAATCATTTCTAGATTACTTATAACACCTAATACAATGTAAATGCTATGTAGTTGTCACCCTGTATTGGCTTATTTGTATTACATTTATTGTGTTATTTTTATTGTTTTTTTTTTCCAAGTATTTTCAAGCTGCAGTTGCCTAAATCCAGAGACGTGAAACCTGCAAATACAGAAAGTTGACTGTATTGTGTAGTATATTGGAAATCAGCTAAGAACGTAGCTTTTAGGTGATCCCACCTCAAAAAGTAACAATGGAAGATGATGGATAGGATAATTTGCTTGACCGTAGTAAACATTTCACTATGTATATCACAACATGATGTTGGATACCTTCAATATACACAATGAAACAAGAAATTTGATACCAGCGAAGTACTGTAGAGATCCTTCCTCACCTTCATTGATAACCCCCTCACGCTCTGTCCTTTCTCCCTCAGATTCCACATGCTGTACACTTCATATGCACATCGTTGTTTGCTGCTGTCACCTCTGTGGCTCTTTATTCATGTGATGAAGCCCTGCCTCTCCATCGTCCGCCCGCTTCTACCCCTCCATGCCACCTCCACCTTTCACTCCCAGGACTGCCAGTGTCAACACCTGCATGGATTCTTTTCACTTCCCTGCCAGCTTCAAGGTGCTGCCTTGTAAGGTATTTTATTCTGCCAGCACCTCCAAAGGATATCATTTGCCTCCTTGCACCACCAAATCATGATGATCCCACTCTTAAAGGTCCAAATAGGCGAGGTGCAGTGGCTCACACCAGTAATCCCAACACTTTGGGAGGCCGAGATGGGCAGATCATGAGGTCAGGAGTTTGAGACCAGCCTGGCCAACATGGTGAAACCCTATCTCTACTAAAAATACAAAAAAAAAAAAAAAAAAAAGAAAATTAGCTGGGCGTGCTGGCAGGCACCTGTAATCCCAGCTACTTGGGAGGCTGAGGTAGGAGAATCGTTTGAACCTGGGAGGGGGAGGTTGCAGTGAGCCAAGATCGCTCCATTGCACTCCAGCCTAGATGACAGGGCAAGGCTCTGCCTAAAAAAAAAAAAAAAAAAGTCCAAATAACATTCTGCTTCACTTGCAAAGCCTGCATGACAGAATCAAAAGCTCTAAAGCAGTAGATTCTTTCACACTACTAACCTCAACACAACCAAATTGTCTTCTCTAGCTCTTCATGCGTGTTCCAAATTTGTACTCCGAATATATACTCAAGAGTCCATTTGCTTATTACCTATAGACACAGTTACTTGTTCTTGGGATAGCTATGCCTTCTTTACAAGGCACATTATCATTGACAATGGGCACTCAGTATTTGTTTCTGGGACTGCTAGTTAGAGCAAAGGGAAATGCGTAGGTCTGCCTTCTCTCTCATCTCATTCTGTTATTAAAAGTGAGTCCTTAAGAGTTTGTCTCACTGGGTTCAATTTTCAACACACAGGTTATTCAAATGCTCATTCTACATTGAAATCAGCATGGAATGTGTAATAACAGGAAAGAGAAATATACAGACTCTCTGTGCTTGGCATGGCAATGTGTCACGTGGCTTGAAAAGGTATGTCTGGGAGTATCATATGGCTGTTACTCAGCCTGGACACAGAAGAGCTTTGTATGGCATCCCTCACTGTCCAGCCCCAAATAACAGATATTCAGCTGAGCTGGCTCACACTGACTGTGAGAAGTTTCAATCTAGTTAATGAAATATTTTTTCAACTGCAAAATATTCATTTTTGTCCAAAAGTAAAAAATTCAATCACTTCTTTATTTTTACTCCCAATCCAAGATCATGTTTCAATCTTTTGATTCAGAGGACCCAGGATTACACATTAAATATAATAACTCATCTTTCTTAATTTTCAAAGCATAATTGCTTGGAGTACTCTCTTTTAAATATATTCTCATGTGATAATTAATTCTCATTAATTAAATGCTTGTAAATGCTACAACAACCCTATGAAGGAGGTACTATTTTTCAAATGTCAAAAAATGAGGCTTAGGATGTTGAAGAAACTTGCCCACATTCACAGTTAATATGTGGGGATCTTGAATTCGAATGCAGGGCTATCTAATTTCAGATACTGATACAGTTTGGCTCTGTGTCCCCACCTAAATCTCACCTTGAATTGTAATAATCCCCACATGTCAAGGGTGGGACCATGTGGAGATAACTGAATCCTGGGGCCAGTTTCCCCCATGATGTTCTCGAGACAGTGAGTTCTCACAAGATCTGATGGTTTTATAAGGGTCTTCCTTCTCTTGGCACTCATTCTCTCTCCTGCTGCACTGCAAAGAGGTGCCTTCTGCCATGATTTTAAGTTTCCTGAGGCCTCCCTAGCCATGCAGAACTGAGTCAATTACACTTCTTTTCTTTATAAATTACCCAGTCTCAGGTATTTCTTCATAGCAGCGTGAGAATGGACTAATACAGGTACCAAGTTTTTTTTACCACCATACTACTAGCCTGTTAGAATAGACCATTGTTGACTGTCTTCGGTGAAAGACAAAACCGAGATGATTTATTCTAGAAGTGTTCTTATGACTTATTTTTCTAAGTCACCAAGAAAGCTATACCACATAGCAATGGGATGGATTCATGAGCCAAGGACAGTATTCATATCATTTCAAGAGAAGGATAAGCAGAAAATCCTTGGAATAGTTTATGAACCTAGGAGCCAGAAATAGCAAATCTCTTCTTGCTGCTTCATATCAGAGGTGATAGAAAACTGCACTGCCTCTTGGACCATGTACCCCCAGAAGATTGTCAATAAGAATTTTCCATGATAAAGTCAATTTCTGACAATCGCAGATTTTTCACCAAATCTCTGATTTGTCAAGCATTATTGAAGAGCTCTTTCAAGTTAAACTGATTTGGGGGAAGGGAGAGGTCATTAAAATCAGTGGGATTAGCCACTTGGAAAATAGCAAAGGCTAGGAGGCTGCTACAAAAGAAGCTGGCAACACATGTGATTCTTTGGATCACTGGCCAGTCCTCATGGGTTTTCTCTTCAAAGGACACAGCCATAGCCATGAGAAAAAGAACCCAAACACAACACTCACAACAAAATTAAAGTTGTCCTAAAACTTGGCTTCCTTACTACTGGGACATAGGATCCAGATCTTATCCCATCCCACATCACTCAAAAAAGGATATTTGTTTCCCACAGTTTTACAACTTGTGAGGTTCTTTTTTCTAAAGACGTGAGAGAAATAAACTGAGAGGCTCTGCAGTTAACTTCCTGTTTTGCACAAATGCAGCTATGTATTGCTCTAAAAAGTCAACTGGAGCCATTTCACTATGAACTTTATCACTTGGGGAAAGAGCCAAAACAGCTATCAGGTCTTATATCTTCATCCGAGCTATTTATATCTGGAAGCCAGTTATTGTAAGTGACATCAAATAAACAATTTAACCATGATAAATACTTGGAACACTCAACTGCTGTCCCTCTCTTCTCATTAGTATGTGTAATCATATGCATATGTTGTATATAAATGACAACGATCCTTCAGAGTCTAAAAGACCTTGCTCATGGTGTTGTCCGCATGTAACTGTGACTGGATGCTTCAAAGCAGTGCTCTCTTCTCTAGGCATATGTGAGTATCCCGAACTGATGTGGCCACAGTGGGGCCATTTGAGATTCTGGCTGCCTACCACATTGCTCTAGAGTGGCTGATATTCCTTAATACCCCACAGTTTAGTCTTTAGGCCATTAATTAAGCCTCAGTTTTATAGAGCTTGTCTACATATATATGTAGCTATGCTCTATGATGCCCCTACTGTATCCACTAACACATCTTTTAGCCTCTCAGTACCTATCATGGTAACAATCCCAAGAAAAAGTGGCTCAAACTTAGACTTTGGGTGGAATCATTCCTGCTATTGCTGATTGAAACAGGAATCATGGCATAAACCAAAGTAATCCTATCTAGGCCTATATACGCTATAAATGTATTAGAAAAGCCCCCAACTTCAAAACTGGCACAAATGCTGCCATCCCAGCATGTTTCATATCAAATAGGCAAAAACCAAATCTCATCCCTTGTTTGGAGAAGTATAAATACTTCAAGTCGGTGGATCACTTCAAGTCAGGCTGTTGTTGCAAACAAAGCAGAGGTGCTCTGTTGAGTCTTATTTGTGAATCCTTGAGAACCAGAAGGATTGCTTCTGAAGCATTTCCATAATACCACACATTCCTGAGCTTCCGTGCAGCAATTGCCAGTGGTGAAGCAGACTTACACACATCTCTTTAAAGAGGCTAAGACATCATCTATTATTTCATCTCAAAAAAGATTGAGAGGCTTTCAATCTCAAATAAAAAGTAAATATTTTAATTCCATTTTAAAGATGGAAAATCAGGCTCAAAAAGCTTAATTGGCTTGCCCAAAGCCCAAGAAGGAGTAAATGGAAGAGGCTCTATTTGCAGGGAGCAATGTCATGTTCTTCAAAGCCATGTTGCTGTCAGAGTCTCAAAGGCTAACCCTACATAAAAACGAACAAAGAGGATGAGCAGGAGGGAACTGTTACCATCCAGGTTCCCCTCCTGGCCCAGTGCTCTTACACTGGCACCTCCTCCAGGACTGCAACTGTTGAATCCATCCTGGAATGGTTTATTTGCCCATCTTTAATCCATCTAAGCCCAGTTCTTTTAGATTTCCAAGTAATAATCCACTAACTGATGAAGACGTCCAGATTGCTGTGATGGAGCAGGGAGGCCTCCTTCCCTCTTGGGGCCATCATACTCCTCCAGGGGCCCTGTCCAAAGCTCTATGTTTGGACTTTTACTCTAATATTAAAGAGTCAGGCATGGCAGAGAGGAAGGCAGTGTGATTGCAGGCTGATGGTGCTGATAATATTTTGGGATCAGTAAGGCCTTATGACATGCTTGGAGAGTGTCCTGTATGACTACCTACTTGTGGTTAGCTTTGATTGTTGAACATATGAACACACTATCATCATCCCCAGACATGTTTTTAATAATAAATAGTGAGGCATTCTCACCAACATTTAAGGTTTGGGGGAAAAAAAAAACAAAAACAAGCTCTACAGAGAAAAATACTTTGAAAGGATGTTTTTGTAGGGCAGCCGCCTTTGCTGGTTGCTGTCGGCAGGGATGGCTATTAGCAGGACATCTATGAAGCTGGAACAGAGAGTTATCCTGGGATTTGTCCCCTGCCTCTGGGAGGAAGAAGGTGATCAATGCGCATTCCAAGTAATAAAAGATCAGCTGAGAAACAATCCTGGGGCTTTGATAGACTCTACCAGCATCCCATAAATGAGACTAATAAAAAAAAAATCCATCAAAGAGGCTGGCACATGCAGGTCTGTCAACAAATGGGAGCTCTTATTGTTTCTTATACATTGATGAAAATAGCAGAAGAATCTCAGATGGTGATTTATTCATGGGAGCACTTGGCAGATTTCCACTGAATACCATACATTAGATAAAAACCCAGAAAGAAATAAACCCTAGATAAACATTGGAGAGCCAAGAAAATAAAAGCAATTATCTAAAATGTGATTCCTGCCTCCAGTCACGCTAAGACTGTGTCTATTTTTACAGCATTGATCATAATCTGAAATTATCTTTGTTCACTGTGGTATCTCCAGAACCTGGAACAGTGCCTGTCTGGCATACAGTATGTGCCCCATAAATGTGCATTGAGTAAATACACAGATACATACTTACAGTGTTGAATGAATATATATCAAGTCAATCAATAACTATTTAGAGGCTCAATAAAGCTACATTTAGGCTATGTGACCTTGGGCAGTCACTTGATGTCTCTTTGATTCATTTCTTCATCTATAAAGTAATTATAATACCAATCTCACCAGGTTGCTATGAAGATTAAATAGTTTAATACACATGAAAACAATGCAAATATTAAGACTATTACAATAGAAATAAACAGAGTGAGATAGTGGGATTATTATATACTTAAGACCTGAGCTTTGCACAACTGATCCCAATGGGAAGCAGGTCCTCATTTTAAGTCCCACTTTTTCTAAATGATTATTTAATAAGCCTGCTCCTCCCTGATCTCAGAACGTGTATATATCTTTCCCACTGCCTATCTTAGCACTGTGCACATGTAACAATGTTAATATCTTCTGCCTAACTCTTACTCATCCCTGAAGACCCAATTCAGGGGCTGCTTCCTCCCAGAATTCTTTCCTGATGTTCTGTCTGAATTCTCCCAACTCCCACACTGTGACTAAGTTGGATCTTTCTCATCTGTAATCAGAAAACTGTTTTGCCTATTTCTTTGCTTAATCATCAGGACTGGACCATAAACTCTTTGAGAATTGTGGTTTTCCTCTGATTATCATCTGAACCTAGAACAGTGTCTGATACAAAGAATTCAGTAAGTGTGGAATAAATTAATTATGAATGAATGAGAATTGGAAAGGCCTAAGTTTCCATGGGTCAGCATAGCAGAAAATTCCCTAGGGCAAGTTAATGGTTAATCTTCCAAATGTGTTCTAAGTACTGACTCACAGACCTTTAGGAATGTGTGTCCTTGAAGGGGTTAGAAAAATGTCAAGTTGGGCATGGCCGTTTATCTATTAAATGATATTTTCCCCCTTTTATTTTCCTTATATGTCTCCTCTAGCAATAAACAGGGTCTCTCTTCTTACCATGGCATGAATACAGCATAAACCACAAACTCCACACATTCCTCTTACTGAGGCAACTGTACATGTTTTCCAAAACTGAAGCAAAAGAAAAAGAAGTTAGATGCAAGACGTAGAAGTCATCAGCAATTTCTTAAGGTCTCAAAGATTATTAAAGGAATTGACATTTGCAAAATCACTTTGAACTCTGGCATTCAGCAGTTTTTTGAATGTTCCATACAATGAAAAGTTCCATTCCCATAAAGTCAGAAATACCTTTCTGGGCTCATTTCACATCAGAATGCAATAAGGTTCATAAATGTCTCTGTGAAGTTTGAGTGTAATAAAGTTCAGCTATAAAACATTTAATATGCAACAGGCTTCTACACCAGCTGAAGCACTGACTCTGTTTAATGGGGCTCCCTTTACAGCATACTTCATCAACAACAAGAAGAAACATTTTTAAAAATCTATAAATACCTGCAATACAACCATCAAAGTCTTTTTTATTTTTATTACAGATCAGGCTGAGGCGAACTGACATGCCTGATCACTCCACCCAAAGTATGTTCATAGAAAGCTCTTGTAACTCTGTCCCCAAAGAACATTTAAAATCTGCTTTGGATGTCTTTCAGCAGTTGATATTCTCCAGCAACTTCAGCAGCAGTCTCTCCTACAAAATGAGAGTTTTATTTTCCTTTGAGAACCAAAGAAGCAGGTTCCTTCCACCTGTCCAGAGTTGTTTGTGTATCTCCTCTTCAGCCCAGTCCAGGTCCCGGCACTGAGCCATTGGTCCCTAGATAGAGCAATCACATTAATGGAGTTCAGTGAGTCTGTTCAGTTTGCAGTTAGGGTCTATAGTCCCAGGGTGTCTCTTTCCTAGAAATGACTACATCAGTCAACTAGGAGATCCCTCTTTCATTTCATACTTCTCCAAGCCTAACAGGAATGCATCTATAATGATTTAAAAGAAAACTACAAAGTTCACTTTCTCACTGTATTCATGTTTCTATGGAAATGTCTTCATCACATATAGCCTTTCCTGACTACGCTGATTAAAATCACTCCCCAATTAGACTATATCCCCTTATCCTGTCTTATTTTTTATTCCTTTTATAATCCTTCACTTGTTGTTTGTCTCTCTTCACTAGGATGTAAGCCCCATGGAAGCTGGGACTTTGTTTCACTCACTCATTGCTATGTTCTCAGGAATTACTTTATTTCTTCTTCTTATTTTAAATTCCAAGTAACATGTGCAGGATGTGCAGGTTTGTTACATGGGTAAACGTGTGCTGTGGTGATTTGCTGTACCTATCAACCCATCACCTAGGTATTAAGCCCAGCATGCATTAGCTATTTTTGCTGATGCTCTTCCTCCCCCCACCCCCCACCCCCCACCCCCAACAGGCCCAGTGTGTGTTGTTCCTCTCCCTGTGTCTATGTGTTCACAGCGTTCAGCTTCCACTTACAAGCGAGAACAGGTGGTGTTTGGTTTTCTGTCCTGCGTTAATGTTCTGGAAGCCATTATCCTCAGCAAATTAACATGTCCAGCTCCATCCATGTCCCTGCAAAGGACATGATCTTTTTCCTTTTTATGGCTGCATAGTATTTCACAGTGAGAATATACCACATTTTCTTTATACAGTCTGTCACTGATGGGAATTTGGGTTGATTCCGTGTTTGCTATTGTGAATAGTGCTGCAATGAACATATGCATGTCATACATGTATCTTTATAATAGAATGATTTCTATTCCTTTGGGTACCTACCCGGTATTGGGATTGCTGGGTCAAGTGGTATTTCTGGTTCTAGGTCTTTGAGGAATCACCACACTGTCTTCCACAATGGTTGAACTAATTCACATTCCCACCAACAGTGTAAAAGTGTTCCTATTGCTCCTCAGCCTCACCAGCATCTGTTGTTTCTCGACCTTTTAGTAATCACCATTCTGACTGGCGTGAGATGTTATCTTATTATGGTTTTGATTTGCATTTCTTTAATGATCAGTGATGTTGAGCTTTTTCTCATATGTTTGTTGGCCACCTAAATGTCTTCTTTTGAGAAGTGTCTGTTCATGTCCTTTGCCCACTTTTTAATGGGGTTGTTCACTTTTTTTTCTTATAAATTTAAGTTCCCTGCAGATTCTTGATATTAGACCTTTGTCAGATGAATAGATTGCAAAAATTTTCTCCCATTCTGTAGGTTGTTCGTTTGCTCTGATAGTTTCTTTTGCCGTGCAGAAACTCTGGTTTAATTAGATCCCATTTGTCACTTTTTGCTTTGTTGCAATTGCTTTTGACATTTTTGTCATGAAATCTTTGCCCCTGGCTATGTCTTGAATAACATTACCTAGATTTTCTTCTAGGGTTTTTCGAGTTTGGGGTTTAACATTTAAGTCTTTAATCCATCTCAAGTTAATTTTTGTATAATTTTTGTATATAGTGTAAGGAAAGATCAATTTTCAATTTTCTGCATACGGCTAGCCAGTTCTCCCAGCACCATTTACTAAATAGGGAATCCTTTCCCCATTACTTGTTTTTGTCAGGTTTCTCAAAGATCAGATGGTTGTCGATGTGTGGCCTTATTTCTGAGGCCTCTATTCTGTTCCATTGGTCTATGTGTCTGTTTTTGTACCAATACCATGTTGTTTGGATTCCTGTAGCCTTGTAGTATAGTTCGAAGTTAGGTAGCGTGATGCCTCCAGCTTTGTTCTTTTTGCTTAGGATTGTCTTGGCTATTGGGGCTCTTTTTTGAATCCATATGAATTTTAAAATAGTTTTAGGAATTAGAATTATTTCTAACACCTGGTTGATAGTCAGGAAATGCCTGGTGAAATTCGACATCATGGCTTATGCTGTAATCCCAGCACTCTGCGAGGCCGAGGTGGGTGGATCACTTGAGGTCAAGGAGTTCAAGACCAGCCTTGCCAACATGGTGAAACCCCATCTAAAAATTCAAAAATCAGCCGGGTGTGGTGGGCAGCTGTAATCCCAGCTACTTGGGAGGCTGAGGCAGGAGAATCTCTTGAACCCAGGAGGTAGGTTGCAGTGAGCCGAGATTGCACCACTGCACTCCAGCCTGGGCAACAGAGCGAGACTCCAACTGAAAAAAAAAAGGAATGCCTGTTAACTTTAGTATGGATGAAAGAATGAATGAATGAATGAATGAATGAATGACAAAGGCAAGAAGTTGTGGACAAATTGTATAAAGGAAAACTAGGGAAGCCCAAATTGTAGTTAGCCCATATCTAAACACCATCTGCAGTCACATGCCTCCCTGTTTCTATTCATGTTGTCCCCTCTGCCTGTGATGTCCCAACTCCCTGCAAAGGTACCTGTCCTTTAACACAGTGCCAATATCACTTACTCTCCGAAGCTGCCACAGCCCTCACAAGGCAGACAATAATGCCCCTCTATGTTACAAGTGTATTGTAAACTTATCTCTATAAAATCCTTTTAACAAGGTCCCCCAACCACATATGCACACACACACATACACACACCCCTGGTGCCTCCTATATAAGACAGCATGTTTTCTAAAGACACAGCCTGGTATACAGCAGAGTCACACACATATTTTTTGGGCACTGACTGTTTAAGACACTTAGGATACATCAGTGAGCAAAATGCACAAAGATCCCTAACCTCATTGAAATTATACTCTAGTAAATGTGAACTAAATATTTGTTTCAAAAATGGATTTTCCTTAATGATATCTGGCTCAGCCTTCTCATCCATGAACTCAGCATTTTACTTTCTACATCAAATTGCTTGCAAAGGAGAGATGTTTACTGAGGAGACAAGGGGAAAGACAAATTCTTTCTTTTTTAAGGGTTTCACCATTGAGCGCATTTCAAAGGTTAGATTTAGAAACTCAGCTTTTAGGTGGCAAAAATAAATAAATAAGAGAAGGAAGTGGGGAAATCAAAGATTTCCTTAGGAATAGGGTGAGGTCAGCAGCATAAAAAGCACCCAGGACAGCGGGACCACAATAGGAAGTCGAGGCAGAGGGCCTTGACCCACTGCTCATTCCAGTTCCATCCCTGAAGCTATGAGAACCAAGCACTATGACTGGTCCCACAGCAGCCATGGAAATCAACCTGAGATTACACCATGTGTGTACAAAGCTTGGGAGCATTACTTGCAAGTAACGGTAACTAGTGGTTAAACCCATGATCAGTACATATACATTTCGGTGTGATTTTTTTTTTTAATATAAAGAAGGCACTGAAGGAAGAGGGGTTCTTTGGACTGAAATATTTGAAGGCCAAAGAAACTCAAAATTATTCAAAATGTTAGAAAATCTAGGCTTTCCTACATGACCTCTACATATAAAGGCTTGCTCTTTTCATCACTGACATCTCCCTGCCCTAACAATAAATTGTCAATATTCTCTAAATCTCAAATCAGAACGGATCATGTGTCAAACACAGGTGGACCTACAGTACAGAGAGTCTGCAGGTTTGAAATAAGAACTATGCCATGAGATATAGATTAGGAGCACTATAGCAATAGAAAAGTGCCCCAATCTTATAACAGGCTTCTGCTGGGGAATACAGAAAACAAAGTTAATGGTTTACCTAGCGTCTCTTTCTACGTCCATTAAAAAGGTAATGCATTAGTTTTCAAATATTCAAACTGACATAGGCTAAATAAAATAATAGAATTTTAGGACCAGCAAGGACTGTAAATCCTCTCAGCCTCCCTTCCACCTAGTGCCTGCACCTTCCCTGAAACAACCCTTTTGAGTTAATACCCAGCTTCTTTTGAACATCCTCAGGGTAGTTTATTCATTGTGCATTTGTCGTAAAACTTCCTTACACATCCCCCAAATATATTTAATAGCTGATACTTACATATCTGCAAGGACATATATTGATCTGGGGAAAAAAAGAACTTTTAAAATTCTGATTTCCAAATGTTTCTTCAAAAGAGAGACATTCAGTGAGACTAAAGGGCGGGAGTTGCACAAGTGAGATCCAGACATCCCAGCACAGTGCTCTCTTCTGTGTCTCATAATCACAAGAGGAATTAACTAAGGATTAATTCAATCTATGTAATGTTCTCAGAGGAGGAAAGAAATACCTTTCCCCCTATTTTTCAAGCTATTTACCTTCATGTCCCTTGGAACCTTTTAAATAACATTACTTGAAAATCCAGTCTGTAAGCTGCCTTTGGCTCCAAAAATCATTAAAGAATTTATAAGCTGTTTTCTCTCCTATCCCTGGAGCTGCTGCCAGGGGAAGCAAAATCCAGACATTTGCAACTCAACACCAGTGAGTGCCTGGTTAATCTGATCAATGAGGAGGCAGCAGTTGCAGTCACCTTTGACACAGGGCATCTGACAGGCGGTGACACTCTATTCTTAATAGTGCTACCACAAGGCACTCGCCTGGCCCCCATCCAGCGTGGTGGAGCTCTGGGTTTTAGGGGGTGAAGACTTCCAGGCCAGGTACCAGTCCAGACAAAGCCGACCTCTCCTGTCTGCCAGGGCCTCTCTGGAAAGCCCAGAAGGACAGACTGTCTTGGGAGGCTTCTGATATTTCCTGCTGGTGACGTCCAAGCGATGATGGCAATGGCGTGCAATGTTCACCTGAGGCCATTGGGGTAGTATATAACCCTGTCAGGGCAGTCCAAACAAATGTCCCAATTTAATCATCTAGTGCTAATGGTGGCATTTGGGATCTCATAAATCATAATAAAAAAAGTTTTCTGCCTGAGTTCCTCAAAGAGTTTCCAACAACAGAGCTTTAGCCAGGCCTGTGCAAAGCCAAAGAATTCTCTTTAGTCACCTGCTTGTGATGGCAAACCTGAGGAATCCTGTGTCCTGGGAAATATTCAGCAGTGCAGGGACCACAGCAGTGGAGGCAGTGCTCGTCTTCTTGGGAGAGTCAGCCTTTGCCTCACCTTCCCAACTCTCAGTCAGGGAAGGATTTCTCAAGTAGGGGGTGGAAGGGAGATGGCAACAGTGGTCTTTTAGATTTTCTCATTTCATTTATATTTTTCAATTTTTAGATTCCCTCTTCACCTAAAACTTATCTTAGAATTCTTGTGAGAGCAAGGGTTTCTTAGAAATTTGGATATCAAAATAGAATAGGGCTCTCTCCTCTTTTATCTGACAAAAAAAAAAGCATATGTATTAAAGTGTGTGTAGACCACATAAACACACACACTAAATTTATTGGTCTAAAAAATATATAGCACTCAATTTATAATGGATACTCAATAAAAGTTAGTTATCATCACAAAAATAAATAAATGGATTGGCCTGAACCAACTCTCCCAGTTTTCACCAGTCTGATATCACTTTTGCCTAATTTATATTCTTTATGAGGAGGAAATGATGGGTCTCCTTAGCTGTAAGAATGACAATCTAGACAGTCAAGATTGTTTAACCTATTTATTTTATTTAGTAGAATGAAAAAAGTGGTTAAGATGGCCCACTCAGCCAGGAGTGGTGGCTCACGCCTGTAATCCCAGCACTTTCAGAGGCCGAGGCAGGCAGATCACTTGAGGTCAGGAGTTCAAGACCAGCCTGGTCAACATGGTGAAACGCTGTCTCTACTAAAAAATACAAAAATTAGTCGGGCATGGTGGCGCATGCCTGTAGTCCCAGCTACTCAGGAGGCTGAGGTAGGAGAATCGCTCGAACCTGGGAGGCAGAGGTTGCAGTGAGCCAAGACTGCACCACTGTACTCCAGCCTGAAAGAGCAAGACTCTGTCTAAAAAAAAAAAAAAAAAAAAAAAAAAAAAGACCTACTCAGTTATTTCACTGACACATAGTAAAGAGCTTGACTGGGGCTGGGCATATTTCAAAGAAAAGTATATGAATATCTTTAAAGTACTAACACCACATCCTTTCAGGAGAGTGTTGAGACACATTGTCAGTGTCATGATATGAATGGCCCACACCATCCAGACCATCAAGTCCCCCAACCTAAGTCATCTACAGTGACGGGTTATTCTTTACTTGCTTCATACATGTTGGTCTTAACTTGTCTAAGAAATTACACAAGTTCACTAAGAGCAGGAATCAAGTCTTGTGCTGCTTCTCTATCTCCAGTAGCAGTATGACAGTGAAGTGTCTCAGTGACATCCACCAGAAGATGTATCAGGACTCAGTAAAGAAAAATCCACCTCTATGAAGAGCATGTAGCTCACCGGGATAGATTAAATTCACTCCTAGCTAGAGGCCTGGGTTGAGGTGTAGACTCAGATGCAAGGGCTAAAAACAAAATGGAGAGAGGAAGTAATGATGCAGCAGCTTGAACAGTGAGCTTACTGGAATTCTTTCATTTCTACATTTATCTCAGAAAGTGTCTTTATCCTCAGCAAAGACTGCCTGCCATGTGTCATCAAAACCCAATTCCTTTTCCTCCTAGACATACAAGTGAACTAAATTCCCTAGCCTCTCTTGCAGTTACATAAGTGGCCATGTGATGAAATATTTAACCAATGCAAGGTTAGCAGAAGCAATGTGTACCATTAACAGACCCCACTGATAAAACCCTCCCACAGGCAACTCCCTCTTCTCTCCCCAGGCATCAAGTGAATAGAGAAGATTCTATGGATGTAGAAGAGGTCCCTGGGTTTCCGAATTGCCACTGGATTGCCTCTATCAAATACCCAAGAGTTTCATGAGTGAGAAATAACCTTCTGTTGCTTTAAATCTTGGGTTGTACAATACATCAGTGAGCCTACCATGACTAACACATTCTATGGATGCAGATTTCTCTTCTCTGGCCATTGACATGAGTGTGCTTTCTGGATGTAGGTTGGTGTATATTGCTATCATTTTCTGCCTTCTCATGTTTGATCTGGCTCTTAACCAGTTATTTTTGGTAAACACTTTATACAACAACCTCCTTTCTTCTAGGCATTTCTAGTTTCCTTGAAATGAACTTTAGTTATGAGTAACATTAAAAATGTCTCTGTGTTCTGCACATGGGCACAGGGAGGGGAACAACACACACTGGGGCCTCTCAGGTGGTGTAGTGGGGTGGGAAGAGGGAGAGCATTAGAAAAAGTAGCTAATGCATACTGGGCTTAATACCTAATGGGTTGATAGGTGCAACAAACCACCACGGCACACATTTACCTAGGTAACAAATCTTCACATCCTGCACATGTACCCCAGAACTTAAAATTTAAATTTAAAAAAACCCTATGTTCTGTAAGCTTTCTCTTATAGAACATAGAGCTATTTTAAACTTAACCACTCCCTCCCCACTTAAAACTATTAGTGGGGAGGGAGTGGTTAGGAGTGGAAATAAGAGAAAGGGGTTGTAGACAAAGCCATAGAGAAGAGTCATATTCAAGACAAACTTTTCTCATCTCTGAATAGAAGTCACTGATTAACTGCTCTTCTTGCTGAAACAAACTGTGAACCAGAAGCTAAGACTCAGCTTAACACTTAGGAAAAATGATTTGGCCTTCCCTTCTGTTTTGAACACAGGAAGGAATGGCCACATATCTTTGACTTTGAAGACAACTGGAATTTCACGTATTATTCCGGGAGCAAAATCACCCCCTTTATGAGAAAGAGAAAGGTGGAAACAGAGCATCTGGGCTTGGAAAGATAGTAGTTGCTATGCAGAGCCCATTATTTACTGAGCATCTCTATAACATATGCCTTATGGGAGGTAGGAGATGAGTGAAAACAAAAACAGACTAGGTTAGACACAGAGTTTTTATAATAATTACTAAGAAATGCCAGTAAAATTTACTGTTGATCCAGTTTACTGTAAGCTTCATGTCCTTAACACCATCATAAATGATGAACAGATTAACAGAAAGTAAACCAAATTCTTCTCAGAAAACTTTTTTTTTTTTTTTTTTTTTTTTTTTTTTTAAGTCATAGGGGACCCAAGATTCTTGGACAGAATTCTCGCCGGGAGCCAACTCAGCCTAATCTGCTGGCATCTCTCAAGTATCAGAAGTCAACAAAATGGTTTGCCTTGAAGACTTGGCCAGAGCAGCAGCCAAAGTTCATCAGGCTTTCGTAGAGAGATTGTTGGTCTAAGAAAACAAAATTCTAAGGGCTCCCATTGTGCAGCTGGGATGGCAAAATGCAAACTAATATAAGGAAAAAAAATGCTTTTCATTTCCATGGAAGAAATGACCCACCCTATTGTTGATATTTCCTTTTCTGTGCTAACTTATTCCATTAATTAGGCTCTCATTTTATGAGATAATTTCACTGCATGCATATCTTCTTTTGGTTGTTACACAAGAACTGTTTTCTATGGTTCATATCTAAGTCCAGCCCTGGAAAAATCTTTTTTTTTGAGACAGACTTTTTTGATTTGTTTTGAGACAACACTCCCTCTGTTGCCCAGGCTGCAATGCAGTGGCGCGATCATAGCTCACTGCAACTTCTGCCCCCTAGGCTCAAACAATCCTCCCACCTCAGCCTCCCAAGTAGCTGGGATTACAGGCATGCGCCATCACACTTGGCTAATTTTTGGATTTTTAGCAGAGATAAAGTTTTGCCATGTTGGCCAGGCTGATCTTGAACTCCTGCCCTCAAGTGATCTGCCCGCCTTGGCCTCCCAAAGTGCTGGGATTACAGGTGTGATCTACCGTGCCCAGCTCAGCCATGGAAAAATCTTGATGTAGAATTTATCTGCAGGTATCTCCATCTCTATTTGCCATTCTTAGTAAATGTTTTAGTTTGACAGTAAACGAGTTGAGACATTAATGATTGAGAGAGCACCTAAGCAGCCCGAAGTGCTGGGAGTCTCTTCTAAAGAATTAGATGCACACAGCTTTTTTCCCTTACAGATGCTTTACTGAGCAGTCATGTTGGACTTGGGTGGCATCTGCTATTAGACACACTATTCACCAATAAAACCCTGAAAATTGCATTGCACAGGACTGATAAAAATAAGATGACTTAAGAAACGTATTTATGGTATATATACACAGAAAAAGAATGAAAGTTTGAGGGGGTATTGCCTCTGGGAGGAAGAGTTATGAGTAGTTTTTATTTCCTTTTTTGTTAATCTGTATTTCATTTTTTAGGCAATGCAAATATATTACTTAGACAACAAAATACTTATTAGAAAGAAAAGACATGGTAGGTTTTTTTCTCCTTTATTCTTTGCTTTTCTAAGAGGAAACTTTGACTACAATTGCTTGTAAGTGATACCTGTGTTCTGGTAGCTTAGGAAGACACAGTGTGGTTAGGGAAGGATAAGAACAGATGGCTTTAATAAATGTACTCAAGGCTAATGTACCCTTCATAGTCTCAGGCTTCAGATCAGATCTCTTATCTGTGCTGGCACCAGGATGTGGTTTTGAGTTCTCTGCTTTTTCTACAGCTTTAGGGAAATCGGCACGCAGGCACATCTAATTGTCCAAACCAAAAATCACATCCAGGATGTGAGGCAGCCTGGGAAAGGTCATTTTGAGTTCTGTAGTCTCCGAAGTATAAAAACACATATACATGTATACATACACACATTAACATGCACACACTTTTGAAGGAAGATGGAATGGAAGATAAGCACCACAGTGAAACTTTAGAATAATTTCCCTTACATTCAGGAAAAAAGATAGAGGGTCCATTTTCATCACTTTCATCGCCATTGTCTAGAAGATAAGCTGTAATAACACAAAATAAAAAGTGTATAGAACACTTGGAAAAAATATAAAAGATTGGTCCCATTCTCAGATGACATGATATTCAATGAAGAACCAACTATAAACAGGTTGTTATGAGCTGAATGTTAATGTGACCCCAAAATTCATATGTTGAAATCTTAACCCCCAGGTGATAGTGTTAGATGGTGAGGGTTTTAGGAGTTGACACAGTGTAATGCCTCTTCTATGAAGAAGTGGGCCTTTGTCAGTTACCAAATCGGCAGATGCCTTGATCTTGAACTTCCCAGCCTCCAGAACTTGGAGGAATAAATGTTTGTTTGTAAACCACCCAGTTTATGGTATTTTATTAGAGCTGCTCAAAGGGTCTAAGACACAAGTATAAGTCAGAAGTAAATGCATCAAATTTGCTGAATATAAATCAACATATTAAAAATCAACAGCATGCTTGGATCCCTGGTATGAATCACATCTGGTCATGGCAAATAATCTAAAAAATAATAATAAAATCAATTTAAAAAATTAAAAAAGCAACAGTATTTACTATTCATTGCCAATGACCAATTAGAAAATGGCATAAACATGACATCTGTGATAATGACGAATACTCTAAGGTAACTAGAACTACAAGTAATAAAAGATGTGTACAATTTATAGAGAAGATTGTAGAAAGACAAAAAATATTAAAAGTGAAAACCTAAATGGGAAGAAGCATCATGTATATTGGGTCAAAGTAGATATCATAATATAAAATTATAAAATGCAGAACTAAATGATATAAAATACTAAATTTCAAAATGTGTTGGATACAGCTAAGGCAGCACTAAGGAGGAATTTATAGCTTTAAATACATGTATTGGGGGAGGAAAGAGATAAAGTTTCATGTGGCGGTAAGCATCCACTTAGGGAAAAGTACAAAAAGAAAATAATAGTCGAAAGTAATAAAATAGAAAATATAAAAGAGGTTTTTTAAAAAATACTTACAAAATGGACAGTCTTTATGGGGATTGAACAAGAACAAAGAAAGAAGGCACTAATAACTAATGTCAAGGATATGGAAGTGGATATGTGGATATAACTAAAACGCTGCAGTTATTCAAGATTAGAGTATTATGAGTAACTGTAAGATAACATATTTAAAAACTTGGTCAAAATGGTCACATTTCTAGAAAAGTATACCTCAACAAAACTGATTCAAGAAAAATAACCCATTAAAAAATAAATCAGCAGTGACATTTATTTATTTTTGACAAGAAAATATCAAATGGTTTTACTGGCAAGATCTGCCAAATATTCAAGAAACAAGTAATTTCAATCTTGGACAGAATTTTCCAGAGAATAGAAAATGGGAAGAGGGTTGTTCCTCATTTTATGAAGCTAGTATACACATCAGTGCCAACATTTGACAAGGGAAGTTTGAAAAAGGAAAATCACCGACTAATCTCTCCCATGAGCAGAGACTTAAAAAATTCTAAACAAAATATTTGCCAACCAAATCCGAATATAGAAAGGATTGTACACCATGATCAAGCTGAGCTTATCCTAGGAATGTATCCTTTATGGTAACATTCGGGAAAGCAAAATACATGGGTGCACATGCAAGAGGTAGGAGATTGAGACTGGGAGTCTGTAGAACTTCTGATTTCATCCATTTTTTGCAAGTGAATTAGATTTTCTTTAAAAAGGTTATTGGGTGAAGGCTCAGATAGAGGAGTAGGTCTTGGAGATTTAAGGGGAAAGGAAGTATGATACAGTCTTCTAGACGACTGGAAGAGTAAATGGAATATAGTGCAATTGCATTGGGGCTCATCTGAGCTTTATGGGCATGAATTTAAAGATTATTTGAGGCCCTGGTTTGTGCAGTAAGAACAATTTTGTTTAGGGATTAGGAAGGAAGAAATAAAACAAAAAATCTCCCATTACTCACAGATAACATGATGATTCTTATAGAAAACCCAAAAGATATTACTACATCAATATAGAAAACTCAATTGCATTTCTTTTTTTTTTTTTTTTTTTTTTTTTTTGCTTTAAGTTCTGGGATACATGTGCTGAATGTTCAGGTTTGTTACATAGGTATACGTGTGCCATGGTGGTTTCCTGCCCCTATCAAACCATCATCTAGGTTTTAAGCCCAGAATGCATTAGGTATTTGTCCTAATACTCTCCCTCCCCTTCCCCTACTCCCCCTGACAGGCCCTGGCATGTGATGTTACCCTCCCTGTGTCCCTGTGTTCTCAATGTTCAGCTCCCACTTATGAGTAAGAACATGTGGTGTTTGGTTTTCTGTTTCTGTGTTAGTTTGCTGAGGATGATGGTTTCCAGCTTCAGCCATGTCACTGCAAAGGACATTAACTCATTCCTTTTTTCTGGCTGCATAGTATTCCATGGTGTGTATGTGCCACGTTTTCTTTATCCAGTCTATCATTAATGGGCATTTGGGTTGGTTCCAAGTCTTTGCTATTGTAAATAGTGCTGCAATAAACATATGTGTGCATGTGTCTTTATAGAATGATTTATAATGCTTTGGGTATATACCCAGTAATGGGATTGCTGGGTCAAATGGTATTTCTGGTTCTAGATCCTTGAGGAATCACCACACTTTCTTCCACAATGGTTGAACGAATTTACACTCCCACCAACCGTGTAAAAGCATTCCTATTTCTCCACATCCTCACCAGCATCTGTTGTTTCCAGACTTTTTAATAATCATCATTCTTACTGGCATGATATGGTATCTCATTGTGATTTTGATTTGCATTCCTCTAATGACCAGTGATGAGTTTTTCTTATGTTTTTTGGCCGCATAAATGTCTTCTTTTGAGAAGTGTTTGTTCATATCATTCACCCACTTTTTAATGGTTTTTTTTCTTGTAAATTTAAGTTCCTTGTAGTTTCTGGATATTAGACCTTTGTCAGATGGATAGATCACAAAAATTTTCTCCAATTCTGTAGGTTGCCTATTCACTCTGATGAGAGTTTCTTTTGCTGTGCAGAAGCTCTGCAGTTTAATTAGATCCCATTTGTCAATTTTGGCATTTTTTGAAAATGCTTTTGGTGTTTTAGTCATGAAGTCTTTGCCCATGCCTATGTCCTGAATGGTATTGCCTAGGTTTTCTTCTAGGGTTTTTATGGTTTTAGGTTTTACATTTAAGTGTAAGGAGGGATACATTTAAGCCAAAAAGGACAGTCTACATCTCTGCTTATTGTCCCAAGGCAGCAGAAATACAATTCATAGATCCCAACACTTAGCCTTCCCTACCCTAGTCACAGAGCATCCCTCAGCCTGCCAAGGGAATTGGTTCTGCAGATACGAGGGATTTGCCCCGGGGATAAAGACCCCTTCTGGTTCAGACATCAGGAGATACAAATGCAATACACCACAGCTGACACAACTGGACATCTTCAGTGTTGCAGTCTCACCCTGTCTCTCTGCATGCCAGCTCCAGCCTATCGGGCCAGTTATGAGAAGGAAAACATATTTTCTAAAAGCTTTCTTAAGTGTTCACATGGCCAGCTGCCCTTGTTTGTTCTCCTGAGTACTGAGGTCACTGGAAGCCACAAAACCCAGCTGGGACCACTTCAATGAGTTATGCTCCAGGGAAAATTATGGTGTGAAAAGGTAAAAGGAAATTTTGGAAACTGGTGGAATCTTCATGGAAGTATCACCCTGGGCTAATACCAAAGATCTGACATAGACAAAAGTATTAATTACTCTGCAGGCTCAGCTCCAAGGGCAAGGTTGTAAGAGCCTGAGATGGCCTTAACAAATTAAGTGAGGCAGACAAAGTTCAATCGGTTACTGTGAGCTGGACCCTTCTACATTATTATTTTTATCACGGAGTCCAATGTCCCCATGTTGATCCTAACAAGCCAAGTCCCACATTGCATCATCCCACATGGGCCGGCCTTCTCTGGGCAAACTTCAAGATGTGAAACTCCTTTTTTCTCCTCTCAAAATGTGCCAGTCCTGAGTCTCCTGTATTGGGTTCATTAATGTTAACATAGTTTTTCTTGTCTCCTACAATGATCCAGGCAATGCACTATAGTCCAAAGGCACAAAACAATAAATTAGACTTGCCCCTTGTTCTCGGGACCGAAAATGGTTCCATTCACCCAAAAAAAGAAAAAAAACAGGTGAAAGTTTAACCAGCACCTAAACCTGTACTAATGTATTAATTAACACATCACAATTTATTCTACACATATTTTACTTACCCTTATAATGTACCACTAGATGCTTCAGTATGGGAGATACTGAACTCTAAAGTTCTAAGGGTGCTTTGGCAGAGATATGGACATATATCAAAATTAGCAGGAAATTTAAATAGAAATTTTAAGAGAAAGTAAGATCTGGTTATGAGAAAGGACGAAGCCACTCTGGGTGAGAGAAAGCTGAGAAGTATGCGCTAGGAATATCCAACATTTAAAGTGTAAACAGAGAAAGTAAAGACAGAGATGACAACTGAGAAAGAGTGGGTGTCACAGGAGACTCAAGTGAGTGTAGCTTGAAGATGTCATCAGAACCCTAGTTAATAACATGTGGTCTACCATTGCTACAATACAATGCCCTCCAGCCATCTCAGGCAGGTGGGCCTTTACTTTCCTCAAATTACATTCATAGATGAACAACTTGTGCTCTGTGAAGGAGTCGGGCCTGCATACTATCCTCCCTAATGGGGGAGATGTGACAGTTGAGGATTCAGGAAAGGACCAAATGGACTCACCAGGCAAGTGTGCTTTAGGATGGAGGGGAGGGTTGGCTCTGTGCCAGGAGTGTAGCTTTCATCTGTTGGCTGCAAATGTGTGCCACTTCCCGATGGAATGCTACTGTTCTCTGACCTGCCCTCAACTCGTAACACAAGTCACAATTCACTGGAGTTTCACAGTAGGTTTCTGTGGATGTTTGGAATCAGAAATGCAGACTCACAGAATCGCTGTATAGGATTTAAAGAGAATCGGCAGAGTTCAGGCTGCTCATTTTACAGAGGAAGAGACTGAGTCTGAAGACTTATTAATTTGGCCAGGGTTGCACGGCAGTTTAGCAGAGTAGTTAAACAAATGGGCTTGAAACTCGAGTACCTGGGAATCTTAAATTGTGTGCCTTAGGCAAGTCTGCTAAAACTGCTATGTCTCAGTTAACTCCTCTTAAAACTGAGTAAGAATAACATATATATATATATTTCATATATTATGATACATGATATATATATAATTCATGTATTATATCATGATACATGTTATATATGTATTATTCATGTATATGATACATGATACATATATGTAACCTATGATATATATCATATATGAAGATTATATATATATATCTCATAGGTTATTTGTAAGAGATGAGATAGTGAATTCAAAGCACTTAGCACGACAGCTAGCATATGGTGACACAGCTATCATGCAAAGCCAAGCCTTCTGACTCGTAGTTCAGTGCTCTTTCCCCTGAACCGTGATCCCTCCTTTATATAGAGAAGTTAAAAATGAACTTACAGAGATATTGCATGTGTACCAACCCAACACTATAGCACTTGATTTATGCATTCATTTTTATAACAACTATTATTTGAGCATCTATGTACCAGGGTGCTGATGTAACCATGCTGGGTGCTGAGGTACTCATGCTGAATTAGACGTGATCTCTTCCCACTAAGGAGAGAGAAGATTGTGCCTATGGTAGCCAGGAATGAGGTGCACTTGCAAGGAGTAGGGAGGAGTGGGGAGAGTCTAGAGGCAAGGAGATGAGACAGAAAGTTCTTGCCATAATTTAGGCAAGAGGCAGCAGGGTCCTGAATTACCTTGGAGAAAATGGAATTAGCGGAAAGGACAAAGAAATGAGGTAGGAACATGAGACTTACCCTTGACACATGATTATTATGTTTATGAAATATTTGTTTTTGTGTTTCTGACAAGCAATTTGCCTCCAGAATTGCCAAATGAGGCTGGTTGTTACTCCAGACTCAAGGTAACATCTGCTTATTGCTAGTGCATAGATCAGGGCAGGTGATGGGCTTTAGGCCTCTTATCTAGCATCTTACACAAAATTGCGGGTAGACCCAGAATTACTAGTGCCAGGGCTGCAGAAATAGGAACTGTTTAGCCAGGTCTATGACCATCTGTTTTCCCTCCCGCCAAATGCATTGAGGGCATGATAGATCTGGCTTAGATGGTAACAAAGTGAGAGCAGAGTTGAGTAAATAGACAAATGTTTATCTTTTGCAGGAATGTGCACTTGGCTCTGGGGATTGTAGCTGTCCATCAGCATCCACACTGGATGAAATTGCTGAAGGAAGGGGCTCCGAAAACACCCACGTTCCTCAGCCTCTGCGGGCTTAGCTCCATGTGCCAGTAGGTCAGGCTAACGTGCTGTGGTGCTAAAGGCATCAGGCAGACATATCTACTGGCCCATTTAGATTCTGTACCTAAACACTGCCCACCCCACCCACCCTGCCCCAATGATGGCCGTGCCTTTCCTGCCAGGCCTGCTCTCCTCCCCAAGAAAGGGAAAATGGTTAGCAACTTTCAGAAACTAAAACAAACACAAAAGTTTGCCAACATTAAACTCTGCTTCACAGCTAAATGGACCATAAACTTTCAGGACCTTGAACAAAACTCCAATTCAATCCCTTCTACAGGTGCTGTGGGCACAAAGACTGCACAGTGTATTTTTGCCCTGGGAAAGAGTCTCATATTATTTTTGTAAAAAAAAGAAAAAGTTGCCTGGAAAAAAGTTTCATTTTGTGCTTAGAAAAACAAGCCAAGAGGCAATGCACACCCCTTTCTCTCCATTCTCACTTCCCTGCACTCCCACGAGAAGATTCCAGCCCACCTTGAAACCCAGCGTGGATACTAGAGAAGACATCTTTTTCTCCAGTTTTCAAATAAGCATCCAGGATGAGGCACACGCAGACCTTTCCTGCTAGCCTGTAATTCACCACCTTCTAAAAGGACCAGGCCATGATACAAATTAAAGCAATGAAAAGCACAGACCTGCATGCCCAAGGTCTGAGTCTGGCTCCCTGTCATCATCTCTGTGACCTTAGCATGTCACTTGACCTCTCAGGTCTCACATTTAGCATCCGAACAACTCAGGATTTAAGTTCTCTTACAGCTCTAAAATTCTGTATGGGAGTGACATCAATAAAGTAAGATAATTTTTTGTTCAAACCAGGAAAGATGTGCCAATACAAGGGGTAGTGAATAGCAATTATCCTGGCATCCAGCAGAACTGTGCTGGGAACCAAGACCTGTGGTTCTGAGGGCTGTCCAGAGAGCGCCACGGCCATTCGCGTGCTAAACCTTTGCAACCTGAGCCCAGTAACAGGAAGACAGAACATTCTCCAGGATGCCTCCATTCTCCAGCTGCTCCTCTCCCATTGTTTTCCCTCTCCACATGCCTGCCCTTTCTTGGGCTCCCCATGCTATAAGTTAAGTTGGCAGCATGGCAAAGAGATTGAGAGCACAGGTTCTGGCCTCAGGCTGCATGGGCTCAAATTACAGCTTCCTAATTTACCACATGATCTTGGGCAAGTTACTTAAACTCTCTCAAATATAGACTTTTCAAACATTTTTTCACTGCAATCCACAGTAAGAAATGTATTTAACATAATACTCTATATGTACGCACACACACACGTATACTCATATAAATTAAAAGATTAATAAAAAATAATTATTTTTGGTATTTCTGAGCACCATTTGATTGGTCCTATTCTATGTAAATTTCTATAAATGCTAGTCATAATCCAGCAAATTGATTTCATGGTCTACTAATGGTTTCAAACCCACAATTTGAAAAACCCTGTTCTAAGCTTTAGTTTTCTCATCTGTCAAATGAAGATAATATAAATAATATCCTCTCTGTGGAGTTGTTATGAAGATGACTAAAATGTTCATATAAAAGGGTTTGTCCACAGTGCAGGGTGGCTCACGCCTGTAATCCCAGCACTTCGGGAGGCCAAGGCAGGCAGATCACATGAGGCCAGTAGCTCAAGACTAGCCTAGTCAACATGTTGAAACCCTGTCTCTACAAAAAGTACAAAAATTAGCCCAGCATGGTGGCGCACACCTGTAGTCCCAGCTACTCAGGAGGCTGAGGCAGGAGAATCACTTGAACCCGGGAGGTGGAGGTTGCAGTGAGCCAAGATGGCACCACTGCATTCCATCCTGGGCAACAGAGTGAGACTCTGTGTCAAAAACAAACAAACAAACAAAAGGTTTAGCTTGGAACGTAATAAGTGCTCAGTGAATATTAGTGTTATTATTACTCAAGGAAGGGCATCAGTGTGAAATAAATCTTATACTTCAAGTCCAAAAGGGAAGCTCCCAGTAATCATGCCCTTCATGAACCTGTACATGAATCAAATGACTTTTCCCATTGGGCATGCATGCCATGCCATCAAGCAAGTCAGAATTTAAGTTGCTGTGCAGGTCAGTGAAGACATGGTGCTTGGCACTGCAGCAGCAGCCATCTTGCAACATGAGGTGCCACACCTGAGGAAGGAGGAACAAAGCATTGGAAAGACCAGTGTTTTGGTATTACTGAGTTGCTGAACCAATCCTGGAACTGGATCTCAGGCTTTTTATTTAAATCAATAAAATCTCCTGATGTTTAAAAGGCATTTTTATGCAAACCAGCTCATTACCTCCTACAGTGCCCCTTCCCTCACCAACAGGAAGTGGCTCCACATTTCAATTGCCTTCTCGCCCTTGAGAATCAGCATTCCTTAAAACACCACTATTAAATTTGGGACTCTGAAACCACAGAAATACCCTACGGTAGGAAATTCCCTTGGGTGCCTAGACTTTCTTTCTATCACCTCTGCAAAGCTTTTAAGTAAAAAAGGAAAATCTCAGGCTTCCCACTTAGCCATGGAAAGTGGTACCACCTTCAGAGGAAAGATGGGGGATTCAGGAGCACCGCCTCCACTTTTAGGAGGTGCCCCTGATTTCCTCAAATACTGACAGGTAATTTAACCTAAGCAATGGAGAGGAGCCCTGCTTCAAGATGCATTGCTAGGCTCAGACCAGCACTTGGTGGATAAGAAAGAGAAAACAACTTATAAATTCTTCAGTGATGCTTGGCTCAGTACTTAGCTTGCTGGCTGGCTGACTGCAACTACTTCTAGTTAAGGGTTACAAAGGACTGGAAGGTAAATAACCAGCAAGTTGTCATAACACTGAGACAGAGTAAAATATTATTTCCACCCTCTCGTGCCCTCGGTGGCCATTTTCCAGCTCTAGGGACAGTCTGCATATGACGATGAGTGGTATCTGATGGCTGGTCCTGGCATGAAATGTGAGGGAATACAAGTTTAGGACTTGAACCTTCCATCTCCCACTCATTCCAGTCAGAGTGATCCAAACCTAGTCTGTCTTTTCTTTCCCTTATGCTGCAAACTTTCCCCTGTTTTAGTCAAAATACACCAGCTTAGTAATTCTGGCTGCCACAGACTGAATTTTGAACCTCACCAGTTTCCAAATAATTAAGACAGAGAAAGTGAGTTAAATAAAATATGGCCAGATTAAATAAACAATTCGGTACTTTAGGAGAAGAATTCAGGCTGGGTCTAAGATAGGCGCCTAGTGCAGGGCTCTGCGGCAGAGATAAGGAAGTATTAAGTTGGTTTTCAATAGGTGTACCTAAGGGTGCATTTGATAACAACAACAAAAAGAGAGATGGAAGCAAATATTTAACAAGCACCTATTATCTATCAGGCACTACATATACATTCTCTCATTTACTTCTTACAAAGTACACGTATCCTAGCAATTATTTCCATTTTAAAAAACTGAAAATGAAAAATTACTTGCCCAAGATCATAAAGCAAGTAAACATCAGAATTAGGATTTAACCCTAGGCCCTTCTTGTGCAGGAGTCATGCTCTTTCAAGCACACTGTGCTGTCCCCCGGGAAGAGTGAGGGGTATCAGGAAAAGCAGTGGAGTGGCAGGAAAGAAGAAAGGGAAGGATTTTAAAACAGGGAAAAGAAAGGACAGAAATACATAAAAATAAGAAATGGGAACAGGAAGGACTGCAAAGAAGAAGGAAGAACGGTTGGTGAGTACCTTGGCTATTTAGTGGAATTTGGTGATTCAGAACTGGGAATGGAGAGTAAGCCCCTTCAAATACCCTGGGGAAGCCAAGATTGTCATGGAGCTGTTCTTTTCTCTATCCCAAGTACAAATGTCTCAAAGAACTCTAAAAGCTACTTAAAGCAAGAGCAAAGAACTCAAACTAAGTTCTTACTGAGTGGTGGCCAAAAACAAGCTGGATGAGCTTCCAGATGATACTGCCGGGATGTCAATAGCAGATCTTACTCCTTCTCTGACCTAGGCCTTCCTCAGAGTCTTTTAGCTGTAATGAGCAAATATTAGCATAAGAGACAGGGACCAAATATGTGTTTAGTGTCTGTCTTGATTATTAAGCTGTTGCCTGTAAGCTCCACACTCACACTTCATTCTCAGCTTTGTGTTGCTGGGGCTGGGCTGGGCCTCTGTAATCACATTTCAGCTTTGCCAGAGGGATTTCTCTTAGGCTGCCAGTAGTAGGGCACTAGAGGGAGTCTGGAAGGAGTGGGGAAGAAGGGATTTGCTCCTTCTGTTTTTCTGCTTGTCCTGTCAGTATCATCCCAGCAGCCCTTAGCTCCAGCTCGCAGTTATTTTCCTCACTGCAAGAACCTCAACACACTCCCTCAGTGATAGTGTCTGTCAACCAGAACCTCCTCCCCAGATATTGAGTCCCTGTTTTGAGGGTCCCTGCTCTGAGTCTCCAAGGCACCTGCCTCCACCAGGCAGCACCCCTCCCTCCTGGTCCAGCTTCCAGCTCTGCAGGGCCCTCCTCCAAGCTTCCAGATCCCAGGCACCTGACGCATCCCTTTTGTTCTCTCAGTCCTAGGGGTAGCAATTGCTTCCTGCAGTTGCTAGCTCCGTGACCCCTCAGTGGTCCTTGTCCTCACTTTCAGTGCTTCAATTCCTTATATTAAGTTTTCTTTATTAGGAAAACTGGTGGGTGTCTGTTTTCTGGACTGGCCTTTACCTGATTTGTCATCACTTCTGTCTACGTCCAGGACAATATTGAGCAATATTCTGAGGCTATACTGTGTTAAAAGGAAACTTCAGACAAATTAAATTTAACAGAGTTTAACTGAGCAAGTAAAAAAAATTCATAAATTGGGCAGCCTCCAGAACCACGGCAGATTTAGGGAGACTCCAGGGATGCCTTATGGTCAGAACAAATTTATAGACAACAAAAGGGAAGTGACGTGCAGAAATCAGAAGTGAGGTACAGAAATGGCTGGATTGATTACAGCTCAACATTTGCCTTTTTTGAACACAATTTGAACACTCAGCAGTGTATGAGTGGTTGAAGTATGGCTGCTGCGATTGGCCAGGCCTCAGCTATTGTTACAGGCACAAACTCTCAAGTTAGGTTTTCAATTTTGTCTGAGTATAAAGTTAGGTTACAGTTTGTCCTCATGGACTGAAATTTAGAAGTATGGCATCCTTCTCAGGCCATATTTAGTTCAGTTTAACAACTGCATATGGCTTCTGACAAAGGTGTGGCCCCTTTAGGACTCCAAAGACGCTGTCACTTACATGGTATTCAGGGAGGACACAGAGGATCTGTGAGCAGCCTGCAGCCAAGCTTTGTGATCATATTGAGATTTTTTTTGTAATATATGAGGAGTGTTCTGGCTCCTTTTATTACTTTCTTCATAGCAAAAATTGGGGGTCCAGGTTGTCATTAAATTGAAACTCTCTCACTTCCCCTGAAAAAGATTTGACGGTGAGCATAACACTGTTACTTCATTCAAGACATGGAAGCAAAAGGGTTAATTAGTGCTGCTTGCAAAATAGTTCTAGTTTTTCTTCTTCCAATTATATGATTGGACAACCATTCCCTCCCTTGAAGTCAGGGTTGCCATGTGGCTTACTTTGGTCAATAAAATATGATTGAGAGCAATACTGTGGTACGTCCATACAGTAGAATATTATCCAGTGATTTAAAAAAAAAAAAAAAAAGGAAAAAAAGCCACAAAAAGACATGGAAGAGGGCCAAGCGCAGTGGCTCATGCATGTAAACCCAGCACTTTGTGAGGCTGAGGTGGGCAGATCACTTGAGCTCAGGAGTTCAAGACCAGCCTGAGCAACATGGTGAAACCCCATCTCTAAAAAAAAAAATACAAAAAAATTTTAGCTGAGTGTGACTCTGTGTGCCTGTAGTCCCAGCTACTGGGGAGGCTAAGGTGGAAGGATCACTTGAGTTCAGGAGGTCAAGGCTGCACAAAGCTGCAATGAGCAGAGATCACGCTTGGGCAACAAAGAGAGACCCTGTCTCAAAAGATGTTAATGAGAGAGAACTCTGGGCGAGGGGGCGGGGGGCAGAGGAGGAGTGTGGGGGAAGGGGAAGGAGTGCATACTGGAAACTACTTTCTGCACAATTTTTCTGTAAACCTGAAATTGCTCTGAAAAGTAAAGTCTATTTAAAAATAATAAATAGAGAGAAATATGAATATCATTTGTGTCACTTTTGTGTCAAAGCATTAATAGCCAGCACATGATTTGCCTTGCCACTCCCTTCCTCTTGGTCTGCAGTCCAGTGCTCTACCTCTGAGCTATACCCCCTCCTTGGCACTCCCTTCCTAAATATAAGCCTCCCTCACTGGATTACAGTTCTCCAGAGACAGAGACAATAAGATATAGACAGAGAGAGATGGAGAGATAGAGACAGGAATTCGCTCACAGGATTATGGAGGCTGAGAAGTCCCACAATAAGCCATCTATAAGCTAGAGAACCAGGGAAGCCAGTAATATCAGTCAGTCTAAGGCTTAAGGCTTCAAAACCAGAGAAGTCAATAGCATAACTTTCACCACAAGACTGAAGGTCACAAGGCTGAATGCCTGAGAAACTGGGTGGTCACTAATCCAAGCCCCAGAATTGAAAGGCTGTATAGAGAACCTGGGGTTCTGATGTCCAAGGGCAGGAGAATAAGGGTGTCCCAGCTCCAGAAGGGAATGAGCAAGTTCACCTTTCCTCTGGCTTTTTGTTCTAGTAGGACCTCAGCCACTTGGACGATGCCTGTCCACATTGGGTGAGGCCACATCTTCCTCATTCAGTCCACTGATTCAAATGCCAATCTCTTTTGGAAATACCCTCATAGACATGCCCAGAAGTAATGCTTTACCAGCTATCTGGGTACCACTTAATCTGGTCAAGTTGACACCTAAAATTAATTATCACCACAACTCATCCTGGTTCTCTTAGTGAGAATAATCAAGAATGCATCCCTATCTCCTCACTTCCAATGAGCCAGTCTTCAGTGGACATGCACCCTGAGTGGAAAAAAAGAAAAAACTGTTTCTATTGTTGTTTTAAACAACTTAGATTCAGAGGTTATTTGTTATTGCAGGATAACCTAGTTTATCCTGACTAATACAGAGAGAAGAAGTCCTCCTTTAATCTCCAACAGAAATATTAAACAGCAATCAATAACATAATATTGGTTAAAAAAGCAAAGATAATAATCATTGTTATTATTTTCATTATTTCTGGAAATAAATTTGAAACTATTGAAAAAACTTACTTTCAAAATTCTCAGCATCACTAATCATCCAGGAAATGCAAATCAAAACCACAATGAGATGTCATCTCACCTCAGTTAAAGTGGCTATTATCAAAAAGACAGAACATAGCAGTTGCTGATGAGATACAGAGAAAGGGAAGTTCTCCTACACTGTTCACGAGAATGTAGATTAGTATGGAAGTCCATCAGAAAACTAAAAATAGAACTACCATATGATCCAGTAATCCTACTGCTAGGGATGTAATCAAAAGAAAGGCAATCAGCATATAAAAGAGATATCTGCACCTCTGTGTTTATTGCAGCACTATTCACAATAGCCAGATTATAGAATCAACATATGTGCCCATCAACAGATGAATGGACAAAGAAAACATGGTATATATTCACAATGGAATATTCATTCATAAAAAAATTAAAATCCCATCATTTGAAGCAACATGGACATAACTGGAGGATATGATGTTAAGTGAAATAAGCCATGCGCAGAAAAGACAAATATCACATGTTCTCATTCATATGTGGGAGCTAAAAAGGCTAAACTTATGGAGGTGGGGAGTAGAATGGTGATTACCAAAGGTTGGGAAGGGTAGAAGTCGGGGAGGAAGAGAAGTTGGTTAGTGGGTACAAAAATACAGTTAGATAGAAGGAATAAGTTCTAGTGTTCACAGTAGAACAAACGTAATTAATAAGAATTTATAGTATATTTCAAAATAGCTGCAAGAAAAGCATTATAATGTTCCCAACACGAAGAAATGGTAACTGTTTCAGGTGACTGCTATCCCAACTACCCTAATTTTATAATTATACATTCTATGTATGTATAAAAAGATCCCATGTACTCCATAAATATGTACAACTATTATGTATCAATAAAGACAGAAAAACATTATGTATGATAATTACATAATACAGACATAATGAATATGAATCAACTCTTAGTATATATGAGGTTTATATATGAGGAAGAAGTGCTTGACAAATTTCTGTACTTTTAATCATTAAAACCTAGTCTCCAGAATTAAATTCTTTTCACTTAATCAAGTCTTGTTTTATGAGAGACAGACAGATATAAAGAAAGGGTATAGCTACTTGAACAAGGGAGGCAGCATCCAAATGACAGCCTGCATGTTGTTAATTCACACAGAGTAACTGCTGGCCAAAATAATATCTCCCGATGTTCGTTTAGTGTTGACAGAAATGGTGAGAATATTCAATACTATCAACTTTCAGCCACGGAATGTGCCTATTTTGAGAGCACTGTTCAAAGAAATGGATTCTAGCTATAAACACTGCTTTTCCCCCAACTTAAATAATCTGCTATTGAAGAGGAAAATACCCATACACATTAGTAAAATGAGAAATGAGATAAAAATATTGTTTCATTACTCTAATGCCGATGAAGAATAATAGTATGATTTAAGGGACCTAAGTAAATAGCATATCCCAGTAATATAATCAGTATTGTGAGCCACCTAACTCTTTCATTCAAAGCCAAAGTGTGGAGATTCTTAAGATCAAAGGTAAATGGTCGGAATTTCTTAAGAGGGCCGACCATGTGGGCAAGGGCTTTGTTGTTCAGACTTCGACCCTTCCCCAGAGCCTGAAGATTTTCTTTAGAAAACAAAGTCAATGCCACGACTGGATCTTTCAACACCACACCCAAATGCTGCAACAGATGATATCACTTTCCAGGGTAAACACAAGCAGTGTATTCTGAGGCCATTGGCCCAACTTCCCAGGTTGACTCATCCTGCCTTCCAGCCTTGAAGGGCAATATCCTTACCAATATGTGATCTGAAGGAGCTCTGAACCCCCCATTGAGACATCGGCCCATCAGACTCACAGAGAACATCAGGAAGACCAAAGACTCAAGATTTATCTATCCTTGAAGTGAACAAAACTCCTTGGTAAAAGATTATAAAATAAAACAGTTGTTTTTCTGATAAAATTTAATTTTTTTCAATGTTTTACTATGTTTATATTTTTAATTCACTTAAAATTGGTATTTTATTGATGAACTAAATATCTATTAAGTTATTCAGTGATGCTGATTACAATAGACCTCCCTAATCCGAAGGGAAAACATCCCAAGACCCCCAATGAATGCCTGAAACTGGATGCTACTGAACCCTGAGACGGTACTAAGTGACCAACGGACGAATAGCGTGTACAGCATGGATACACTAGACAAAGGGAGGATTCGCATCCCGGGCTGGTCAGCAAGAGGTTTCATCACCCCACTCAAAATGGTGAGCAATTTAATACTAATAAATTGATTATTTCTGGAACTTTTCATTTAATATTTCCCAACTGCAGCTAACTGTGGGTACCTAAAACCACAGAAAGCAAAACCACGAATAAGGGAGGACTACTTGTATTGGGAAGGCGCTGAGGTAGCTCAGTACTGTTGGCTGCCAGGGAAACAAGAATGTGACATGCAATACTCTTCAATCAAATAGGAATGTCTGGTTGCCATGGTGCCACCACATGGAGGATTGTCTCCCATCTGGGGACCTGGGTTTGCAAATGCTCAGTAAGAGTAAGACTTCCTGTTATTCCTTATAATGGATAAACTTGGACTGGGTCTTCAGAGTGGATGCTTCTCTCTCACCCGAGCAAACACAGACGAGCTCTCTGTTGCCGTGTGAGCCCCAAAAGCCTTCCTAATAACAAACTGAAGTCAGCTAAGTTCAGGTAGCTAAAATGGTGCATTTGTTATAAAAGCCGTGGCCACAAAATGCAAACTCTTTGAGCCACCCAGCCCAGCTATTTCCTTCAGAATCCAACACTGAGCCAAGCGGTTTTTATTTTGTCCTCTCAAACTAGGTAACACTCCCTCGTAGCAGACTCCTGGATAACCTGCAGGTAGCTGGGTGCACCCCTACTTTTGGGGGTGGTTTCCAGACCAGATTTAAAACCAATTACCAGGTGTTATGTAACTGAGGGCACCAGAAAGAGCCTGGCATGAATGGGGAGGGAGGCATTGAGGAAAAGAGTCACAAGCAAAAGAGGAGAAAACCATGAGAGAAAACAAACAGGAGCCGCAGCCAGTGCCAAACAGAAAGAAGGATTGTTTTCCAACAGGATTTACAGACATGAAAAGAAAAAGGAGACAGAGTTTCTTCACTCCTGTACTTGGTCAGCAAGCATTTCTTAGAGCATGTCATAGATGTAAGATAATTAAATATCCCTGCCTTTAGTGTTTCACAGTCTGGTGGCAGATGGAGGTGTGGCAGTAGTGAGAAGGTCCCATTTTTCTGAAACCCTTTGCTTTTTTGAGACTGGTAATTACTCTCTAGTGTAGATGCTGTAGGGATGTGAAAAACAGCACACTGATTTGCACCTGGAGGCATCAGGAAGGCTGTAGGTAAGGTAAGGCTTCAAGGATGAATTGATATGTGTCAGACAGAAAAGGGACCAGATTTGGAAAGTCACAGGGGTCTGTGGGAACCTGTGCGGTGTGGGCCCGTAGGGGTGTATACCGTGGGAGCCCATTGGAGAGGGGCAGGAGAGAGCCTGAGAAATAAGCAGGGACTCGAGCACATCAGACTGCAAACACCATGCCAGGGACAAACCAGTGAGCTGAGAAGCAACATGAGATCCGGGATACAGAACACTCCTTCTGACTGGCCCTGTGGACAGGCACCCTTTAGAGAGCCACTTAACGGGTCTAGATCAAAAAATTAATGAAATGTTTAAATGATAAGGGCCTGAACCAAGGTAGTGGTTATAGGATTGGACATAAGGAGACAGGTCAGGCGATATTAGTAAGTTAAAGTTGGTCACACCTTACTGGCTGATTGAATGTGGGAGTGAGGGAAAAGGGGGAGTCCTGTGTGGTTCATTTCAGCCTTGAATGGTGAGTGGGGGTGCCATTCACTGGGATGGAGAACATAGGGAAACCGTGTTTTGGGAGACTGAGCATGAGCTGAGCGTATCAGGGTTGAGGTGCTGTTGGCACTTTTAGGAAGAGATTTCAAGGTCTGGACTAGGGATTTAGATCTGAAAGACATTTGTATCTAAGGCCCTACAAGCAGATGAAATAGAGCAGAATGCCCAGGAAGCAGTAGAAAGCATGCAGAACTTCAGATATTTGAATACTAGTGGACAATGCTTTTCTCACTCATTGAAAGAAACTTGATCAGTGTCTCAGAGACAGTTTAGACAAAATGGCCAAGGGGTTAAACAAAGAATTCTGCACTGAGTTCTGGCTCTGAGCATAAGGAACCGGTCAATGGTCAGTAGGCATCCTGAAATCACATATACCCAAAATTAGATCATCAGGTACATTTTTGAAACAACAGTGTCGTTCACTTAGCCCCCTTGCTGTTGCAGGAATGCCTCTGGGCCAGAGTCCCTTTGCCATGTGCCTTCTCTCTTCTGGCCATTTGCTGTGGCAGGCATCTCATGGCTCCAGAAGCCTCTACCTTCTCTGTCTTCCAAATCCCCTATGTAAGAGAATTGATTCCTTTTCAGGCAAGACCGTATGAACCTGAATCCAGAGAAATGGCTCATCAGTCTCCAAACCTGATTTTCTAAACCATGAGTACATTATATTGAAACCAGAAAAAGCAATACCTCTTTTCACAGAATAGACTTTCTGGTAGAAATGGGAGGAACCAAAAGAAGGCTGACTTCTTCATTTTGACACCCTGCCCTGACTGCAGAATGTGATTTCCCTAAAAGACTGAATCTTAACCTCAAAGCCTGATCAACCAACATGCAGGAGAAATCTTGACCAAGGCTCTGAGCATGCTGTGGTTCCAATGGTGAAGGTGTGATATGCACTGTTTGTTCCTGGAGTCACAGTGCTCGTCTTGTGGTAAAGACCTCTTGGAAGAATGTCTTTAAAGGCACATTTCCAGCTGGGAGTCCTTGTTTCCTGATTTTTTTTTTAAGTTTATATTATATGAACAAATGAGACTGCTTTCCCGGCAGGAGTAGCCCTCGGACGCCCACTGTGAGCCTACTTTCTGGAAGAAGCCAACTCAGACAGACCATAGTGTGTGCACAGCATACGTGGCTGCTGGCTGTGGATGAAAAAGTAATCCTGATCTGTCAGAATAATGATTTCAGCGTGTTCTCAGCAGGTCCTCAGTTTGATCCCATGAGGATACCCTCAACCCCTTGCATGACATGTTGTACTTGGAGTCCTTCCCCGTTTCAATTTCAGCATCAGTGGGAGGGAAATAGCAAAACAGCATTCCTTCATGCAGATAACCAGTAGGCAGCCGGCTACTCGTGGTTCGTAACATAACTCCACCAGTGTATTCTGGCAGCGGGGTTTACTTAAGGGAGAGCACAGACATTCCCTGCTCAAAAACAAAACTGCTAAACGTGACTCCGGTAGCCTCCGTGCTGTCTGCAAGAATAAAATCCTTGAAGAAAAATTGTGATAAGAAGTCTGTCTTTGGAGTCAGCCTGAGCACAATCTTGCATCTCCAGTTACCACCTGGGTGGCTTTATTCATTTATTTATTCATTTAAGAAATACCTGTAGGATACATACTACATTGCAGGCATGCTTCTCAGATGTTAGTTCATCTTGCTAAGCCTCTAGTATCTTCATCTAAACAGTGAGGATAACAATATGTACCTCCTAGGGCCATGTGAGGAAAAAGTGAGATAGTGTGTATAAAGCTCATAGCACAGGGCTTGTAGAGAGGACGTGCACAGTTAGTGTTGGCTGTGGCAGGTATTATTCCCTTTACCACAGCCTATGCCATCCTTGCCATCCCATCAGGAGCTCCTGATGATGCCAGCACCTTTCCCAGCCCTCATCTGGGGCAGAGTTCACCTTTAACTTTTTATTCCTCTTGGCTTTACTTGATATTCATTGACCTGGAGCTACCCACACCAGGGGGCAGCATAAATAATGGCAGAAGTCACATCCTCTGCCCTGGCTTCACACCTCCTCTTGGTATCAGCTGTTCACCATGCTTTTCCTACTGACTCTCTCTAGGGCCAGCACCAATACCATGTCTTAATCTGATATACATATATATGTGTATATATATATACACACACACACACATATGATACACTATAAACACTATATATGCAAAACTATATATATTACTATGTATCTAATAAATGAAACTAAAATATATAATCTGATATTATAGTCTGGTGAATCTATACATATTTATGTATAATTATATATTGTATATATATCAGATCATACAGTATAAAATATATGCCATGCACTATATATGTAAATATAGACTTAAAATCTATTTATATTCTTTCCTGACCCAAAGTTGAATAGATTTTTCAGAGATGGGAAGAAGAAAGTGACAGCTTTTTTTGTGATACAAAAACTGATATATTAAAGAGAGCAAAACATGTACAAAAATTTAAAAACTGAAACTAAATAATGCATTTTCAAACCCAAAAATGTAAGAATACATCACAAAATAAAGTTAAAAATAAGCCTATAAAAAGCATTAACCATACATCATTTTAATATTGACTGATAATGAATTAATCCTAATCATTTTGGCTGGGAGTGGAGGCACATGCCTGTTAATCCCAGCAGAAAGTGATAGCTTTGACATAGCTATATTAATACAAAGGCTTTAGCAGACTTCAGCTCTGCCCAGGAAATCTTTCCCAAATAGTTTCCAGTTCATCTGAGGTTGTATTATACTATGGAAACAAGAATAGCTGATGGTATTGAAAACAGCTACTACACTTCCTGATCTACTTCAAATTGTCCCATGACCATGACCAAATGGTCATTGTACTGAAATGTGTCTGGATAAGAAGGTAGCAATGATACCTGTGAACCAAAGGGTGGGCCACACGTCACACTAGTCCAGACCAGCCTTCTTCCAAATTTCACCTATCTCCAGAATGGGGCTACTTAACTTCTACTTCAGAGCGCAGGTCTCCCCCAAATGCCTGGATGAAATCTTGACCCTAATGAGAAGACTTCAGAGCTCTGGTTCAGAGGTTCTGATGTGAGTGTCAAATCACATTTACTGTCAATTTTATTCTTTCTATTCACTAGGCAAATATTGATAGCACTCTTGCTATGCACCAGGTGATGTTCTTAGCACTGGATTTTGTACCATAGTTCTAGTTACCTGATCCAAGTATCTGGGACTTATTTCACCAAGACTGAACTCTGCCTTAATATTCTAGTCAAACTCCAGGTCCTTCAAGACTTCTCAATCTTCCCTTTTCATGGTGTACCACAGTCCCCGGCTGGGACTCGAGTTGCATCTTTCAGCCCTCTACCACCATCACCAGCTGCACTACAGTGTCCAATATTTTCCTGTGTGCCCATGGTCCCCATTTCAAGCTTCCTCCCATGTGCAGGGACACAGGTTCCCCATTGCTGGACTGCTCCACATTTAATTACCTAGACAGAGAGCTTGCATATAGAAAGTGTTCTATAAATGTTATTTGTTCCATCTAAACTTCCCACTAGTAAAGTAACCACAAAGACAGGAACTTGCCTTAGTTGTTCACTGATATGGCCCTATCACGAGATCTATGGTTAGCCCATAGTAGCCAATGAAAAAGAATGCCTTTTGAATGAATGAATCACTAAAGATCCATTCTAGCCTTTATTTCAAGAAGGTGTGGGAATGTAATCCTTTGCTGTTCAGCAAAAATGCTAAACTAGAACCAGGAACTACAGACTTGGAGTGCCTCTTTTTATTTAAGAGGCTCTTGGGAGACACCACCTTATGTACCCCCACAAGCTAGATGCTCATCCTATTCCAAATAAACTACAAGGATGAATACTGCACCATCTTACTCAAAGCCAAAACAGCCCTGGAAATATGTTTTCCAGTCTAGTTAACCAGAAAAAGGAAGGGTGTACATAGTAATATGGAATGTTTCAAGCAGAGAATTACTCTTCTATGCATTTTCTCAATGCCAATGTATAGCAAAATGACAGTTATTTCCTTTGCCCAGAAACTACAGTTCTGAAATATATCACATAACAGAGCATTCCTCCCCCATCTCATCTTCCCTACCAACTGTCCAAAGTTCTTTGACAATGAGATCTTAGTTGGAGCCTTGCAATGGAAGAGCGCTTGTTCACTGATATATCACTTTGGTTACTTTGAAGACATTGAAATAGAAATTTTGATGTACCAGATGTTTCTCTACAAAATTAAGAGAAAGTTGAGAAAAGTTTCAAGATGATAGGGAATAATGGAGTAGACTGGTTTTTACAGATAAGCCTAATCCTTCTTCATCCCTATGTAATTCCCAGTTCACTACCTTCCCAAGCTCATCAACCTGCATTCTACCAGTAAATGCATTCATTGAGCAGCTTCACTATCTGTCTGCCTTGGGTATGAATTGGCCACAGATACATGGGAATACGTATAATGTAAAGACAATGCTGAATTACCATGATATTCATATAGCAGATATGTTCACTGGTATTAGTGAGAAGGTAATAAAAAATAGAAGATAGTTTATTATGTTCCAAGAAGGGTGCTAGATAATTTATATATAATAGTCTTATCTCACTTACATATTAATCATATAAAGCTGGCATTCCTATTTTAGAAATTAGAAATTGAAAAGGGCTCAGAAAAAAAAAAGTTCCCACAGGATTTGAGCTTTAGGATCTTTGCTTTGAAGAAGGGAAATTTGTGATACTAGTAGATTAATTTCTACTTCCACTGTATTACTCTAGCTTTTTTACCCATAAAGGCATGATAGCAAGAGTAAATTGTGCTTTAATTTTTTGTTTGCATGTCCACTCCATAACCAGGTTTATCCCCTTTCCTGCTTCATTTTTCTTCATAGCGCTTACTCAGTTGGGGTTCAACCAGAGAACCAGAACCAATAAAAGATGACATGAAGTTTGCTGCAAGAGATTGGCTTAGGCAATTGTGGCAGCTGCATAAATAAGTCCAAAATCCATAGGTCAGGCCAACTATAAGGGCAGGCTGGAACTGTTAGGCATGGGCTGAAGCTGTTGTCTTACACATGAATTTCTCCTCTAAGAGGAGCCTCAGTCCTGCTATTAAGGCCTTTCAAGCGGACTGAATCAGACTCACTCAGATTCTCCAGGATAATCTCTCTTAAAATCAAGTGATCATGGATTTAAATTACATCTATAAAATACCTTCACAGCAACATCTAGATTTGTGTTTGATTGGATAATTAAGGGCTATAGTCTGTTCAAATTGACACATCAAAAAGACCACCATAACCTGATATATTTTACTCATTTATATTTATTGTTTATCATTTCTCTTCCCACACTAGCATGTAAGCTCTATGAGAAAATCAGCTTTTTGGGTTTTGTTTACTGCTGTATTCCTCAGCAGCTAGAACACCATCTGGCATGTGGTAAGCAGCTGATAACTGTGAAATGAATAAAGAATTGAATAAATGAACAGCTTTCTTGCCAGGAAGAGCCTCCCCTCTCCATATTGGGTCTAACACCCAGCACAATTCCCAGAACAGAACAGGTAGTCATAATTGTTTTCAGTTAATTAAAACCAGCTGATGACCCATTTTCTTTCTATAGAATTCCACATCTCAGGAATGGCTGGTGTGGTGGAGATGATGGGCATAGAGGGCCAGTTTTACTCACCTGATATTACCAAGGTGAAGAGGAAAGGGTGTGGGCACCATCACACCCCTGCTGGGGATTGTGGGAACTGGGGATAGGAAGAGATGCAAACACCATTGGCAGTTGTTTGGGGTGATTTCAGGAACAGTTCAATATAGCATTGGCTGAAAGGAAGTGGGAAAGATCACAGAGTGTGTGCTGCTTCTGCTTCTGTTTCTGGGTGACTGCATAACAGGAAAGTCACTGTCTTGGACAATCAACCCAGATGATCCAGAAACAACGGGGAAAATGTTCATGAGCCCCTGAGGTGAAGCAAGTTTCATTTTCTATGACCCCTGAAGGAAATGGGCATCTGATATAATTGGGTTCTTTCCTTTGGAGGCCCAAGGCTGTGAGACTCCTTTTCCTAACCGTGGTGGGGTATTTTTATTTACAGCTGGGATGATAATTACATGTACCATTCTTTTAACATGGAACGTGGTTCCTCCTTTTTACCCTTAAAGAAGTAAAAGTTTTCCTACCAAATCTGTTATTACCAAGTGGTATTTTCTTCTTCCCAATACATGCTTCTTCCCAAGGCCTGCCAGTCTGCCAACTCAGCAGACGTATGGAAATGTGGGTGTGGGTGTGCACCCACACATACTTATAGGCAATTACAGAAAAGTAACAAGAATAGAGATGAAAACAAGAACAATCAAGGGATAAAATGCTTATTCAATGCATAATGTTTGCTCTGGACTATAAGGAAATTACACTTGGAAAACTGAAATATATGTAGACATGAGGCTATAAAATTGGGGCTCAAAGGGAAAATCAGGTATAAGATGGGGTCAGTGGACTAAAGAATCAGTGAACAGAAATGTATGACCTTCGAGTCAGCCTATAAATTTCCCTCCTCATAAAACTCAGTGAAGGAACTAGAACCAGAGCCAGAACTCCAGGAGGAGATATGGTTAGCACCTAACACAGTAGCCACCAAATAAAAGTGTGCTGAAGACGAAGTCACAGAAACACTTGTTAAAACAGATATAGTCTTCCAAAGGATAGCACATTTGGATTGAATGGTTTCTAAATGCAGATCAGATGATGTTTTTCAAGAAATGTAGGTTTCTTGGGTTGATATCTGAGCTCCCACCATCCGTAATTCCATAATTCTTTCTCAGACTTCTCTGTTGACTGGTATTAGGTTGGTTCAAAACTAATTTTGCCATTAAAAGTACTGGCAAAAACCGCAATTACTTTTACACCAATCTAGTATTTGCAGCAGGCAGATGCTAAGGAGGCTCGCCTTGCCCCATCCCTCCCCCAAATGAGTCATGATCATCCAAGATTGCACTCCAAAATCTGGGAAACACTTTAATGAGGCACTGAACTGATTAATAAGGAGTGTTTAGATTTTTCCCATAGATATTTACAACAGAATACTAACTAGGCTGCACCTTGAGACTCAAGGACCAATAGAGGCTGGTTTCTGGACATATCCCAGAAATACGGTAGCTCTTAAAACTAATGATTCAATTAACTTAAATATGAATTGAACATAAGGATATAACTGAAAAATCTGTATTAGTAGAGGATGGCAGCAATATTAATAATTTTTAGAAATCATTCACTTTGGACTTTGCCATGTTTCATAGAGTGTTTCTAGATAATGAAACTCTACATGTCAAAGCAGATTGTGCAGCCAAGCAGCTCTGAAGGGACTTGAATATTTAGGGTAGATTTTATTTATTTACCTATTTCCTACCTTGTTGCTAAAATGATTTAAGAAGTTTCTAAAGATGCATGTAGTGAAATAAGGTGAATTTAAAACAACCAAGAAAATAAGAGAAAGGGAAGATAAGGTTAGGCAAATAAGATGGAGCCAGGGATGAGGTTAATATCCAAAAACGAATTCCCTGGACACTGGATGACATTAAGAGGGTAAGAAAGATCTCTTGCTTTTTCCCTTCCACGCTCTACTATCTTCTAATTTCTCCATTTAGTTTCCTAAATGTTGAGAATGGATGTCATAAGAGCCATCTCTAAGCTAACCAATTCTCTCATTTCTTTCTTGGGGGAAGGGATAGAAACTAAGTGTTAGCTAAAGGTGAGTGTGGAAGGTAAGGGGGGTGGTCTCATACTTCCTCCCTCTCCAGATTGCTCCCACTATGTAGACTGCCTTCTTGCAAGGGTTAAGAGGCAAATTAGATTAATGAGGATGAGTCTATTACTACACACAGTCTTTAGCAAAGACAAGACAGAAAACCAGCAATGCCTGTGTAGGTAAGGAAAAGTTAGTGATTCTAACACTCAAGGTTTTCAGGGTCTACATAGTAACATTTGTTGATTTCCCTCTTGAGTACAGGTCAAATATGAAATGAATACAGGAATCAGTAAGATGAAAGCTAAAATAATGAGCTTTATGTCTAGGGTAGCTGAATTTGAGAATGCAGCTTGACCTACAACCAAAATGTAGCTCCAATGAATCTCCCTTCAAATCTACACTTCAAAGCCCAGGTCTCCCCACTGCAAAGGCTCAGTACACCTGGGTGACCTCCAAATGCATGAGCAGAGCAGTGGTTTCCTGACAAGAGGTGGCTCCAGACAGAGAGGACCAAGAAGAAGTGGAGCCACACATGGTCAGAGCCTTTTCTCTATCTCACCAACCAGATGAGTCTCTCCTCCCAGCGAGGCAGGTGGAAGGGGCTTAATGAATGAGGGCAAGGGAAGAAAGAGCCCACAGTTTTATCTCCCATACTTCTCTATCTTCCATGGGATGGGACATAACAATAATCTCTGAAGGGCCACCAACTAACACTACCATCTTCAGCTGCATCAAACTTATAACACTGGCCTGCATAGCAAGAGATAGGAAACAAAACTGTACAATGGTTGATTCATTTCTAAAACCTACATCCAAAGCTGCAGGTAACATGCATCTGTGTGGGGACCTAAACAGGTATGTGGGGCAAGACTACTGTTTTCTTCTGTCCCTAAAGGCCTAAGAGTCATGAGAATTTGGCAAATAGCATATTAACATGACATTCTGTTGTGATGTCTCCTCCTGGTACAGTCACACCAGGCTGAATGGTACACTGGGTCATCTCTCCACATAAAACCCTTCAATGCCCTTCCTTGTTTTCACCTTCAGGCCCTAACCTTTTAGAATATCCTACAAAGCCTCATCCTGTGGTCTAGTACCTGCATACAGTAGTAGCTCATCCCTTATGGCTCCCTCTCTCACCCTCACCTTCTTCACTCAATATCTGTGAAGCACCAGCGCTGTCACATAGGCATTTTCTTCCACCTGAAAGACCCTGGTCCTCCCTCTTCTCCTGGTTAACCTCAACCATCCTTCAAGTCTCCATTTTCTCCAGGAAGCATCTCCACAGAATTGGTTAGGAACACCTCCCCATGGGGTTCCCCTGTACCACCTTCTGCATTATGCCAATTGTCAGTTTGCTTGTCAACGTATCTTACTGAAATTTATACTTCATAAAGTCAGAGACCATGACCACCATTTTATTATTTATTCCCAACATACGGCACAGTGTTTGTCATGTTGAGGGTGCAGAATAGGTACTGATTACATAGTGAGTGAGGGACACTGTCCCCCAACCTTAGAACCCACCCCCAATCCTCACCCCAGCCTCCTTTCCCTCCTGTTAAGGGACTCAGATTCAAAGTAATGAGAAATATAAATTCCATGATCTGGCTTCTTAATTAAATGTTTTTATTGTTGTTACTATGACTGGATAAAGTCTACAAGGACCAGAGAACTTGGAAATCAGCAATGTCCCCTTCTTTTCTGCCAAGCTAAGGTTACAGCTCTCTTCTCCCAAAAGTACACCCTCCCACGTGGCTTATTAGCTCAAATAGAACTCAGGAGCCAACAAGATTGTCTTTGTTCAATTGCACAGCCCTTGCTCTGTTTAAGCCCTCTTTAGCCTCGCTCTCACCGGGCAGACTGTAGCCCTCTCCCCATCAAGAATGACTTTGATTGAAGGGTAGATGCAGTTACCAAAACTCACACTCTTAAAATATTTCAAATCCAAACATTTCTACTCCCAACCCTCTGAGATGTCCCTTGGACCAACCTGTGTGTACTTATTCCATCTACTACAGTGACCAGGGTGGTGCTCTAGAGAAGGTCACCATTCTGGTCTTTTCCCAGGCAATACCTGCTATCTCAAAAAGTTCTCTTATCTCTATAATGGGGTTCTTAAAATGGGCTCATAGATTGGGTTTTAGGTGATCTGCAAACCATTTAAATGCATGTGCAAAACTTCATGCAAACTTGCATTTGTCTGGGAAAGGGTTTGTAGCATTTACCAGGTTTTCAGAGTAGCCCAGTATCTCAGGATCCTACAGATTTAACTGGATGGTCTTTTACAGAATTATCCAAGTGATCCCACAGTGACTTTCTCTTTTCTAAACACTTGTTTATTGAGGCCATTTCATGGGCTTGGAGAATCCTTTCTTACACGCTGGGCTCTTTGTCTAAGATCAGTGTGCTCCCATCTTGGGGTCCCTCTCAAGGGAGGAAGCCATGAGGGGAGATGGCAAGGAAGTAGAAGACCAGGCATTGTAGCATTCAATGCATCAAGACTTCACAGAAAGAGATCACTAGTAGAAGTTTAGGTACCAAGTTCTACTGTGGATTCTGCCTCTAAATATGTATGTCACCATGTGCAAGTTACTTATATTCTCTTTTCTTCAATTTCTTCAATATCTGTTGAAAAGAGAAAAGGAAGGGAAAAAACACCACCACCACTGTGGACTAGATAAACCCTAAAGTCTCTCCAAGCTCTAAAATATCTATAATCACATGAAATCAGACCATATGGGTAACTGATGGGTAAATGATGCTGTGGGTAATTGGCTGCACAGGTACAAGCTGTGCTGACATTCCCACAGTATTTTATGTTCTGGAAGTGCCTGACCATGTTGTATGTCAAACAGGTAACATTAGACTATTTTGATGTGTTCTTTTTCTTTATTCCACTTAATTTTCATCTGTGTTTGAGACACCAGCTATGGCAGTAAGATCTCAGAAGCATAACAGAATGAATCAATCAATTTTCAGCTTTTAAGTCTCAAAACAGACTGAAATCTTTAGTAAAGAACACAGACTGAATAGATTTACATAGAAGGCATAATAATATAGAGCTTGTTTTCTTGCTCTAGACTTGATAAGACTTCTCAGAGTAGCGGAGGAAAAAAGAGATGAAGAGGTAGTGCTTAGGCACAAGTGTGTCCCTTGGGAAAGGGGCCTGCATACTGCTACTGTCCCCCAGGGAAACACTGGTTTGAAAGCCAAATGTAGAAAAGACTTGTGTTAGTTTCCTGTGTACATCCTTGGAGTGCGAACATGGTGCTAGACCTCCTTGTACCAGTGGAGTGATGGTACAGTAGGGGCACAGGGAATCTAAGAAAAGAGGGTCTGGAACAGTTCATGCTTCCCATTGCCCAAGAGCATCACAGGGAACACCTTCTCTCAAATTTCTTTTTGGATTAGCATCTGCTGTAATCTCTTTATGCTGATGGAGAAGTGGGATTCTCTTCAGTAACAAAATTCTTCTTCTGATGTGAGCATGAGATATATTTAGAAAGGTGACTGTCAAAATCCCCTCTGAGCCCCTTCACATTTGACAATTAAGATATCCATCCTTTCAACACAGTTATATTTAATTAATAACATAAATTACAATGGTTATTTTCAGATATATTGACTTGTCTACTCAAAAATAACCAGTAGATAATTCCTTTAGAAAATATACGATGCTTCCATTTCAACATATATCAAGCTCTTAATAACATGCAAATACCATAGCAACACCCTAGCAGTTAATGACACGGCTCCTTTGCCATGGAAACACGTCTGGGCTCAATAGAAAGGTGCCGGCTGTGATGCCAAACACATCTCTGAGCTCCCTGAACTGACAGGACCAGCCCTGAGTTTGGATTTATCCATGCACTTGCACAATGTGCCACTTTGTACGGTTCTGCCTGTGGCCACAGACCACAGACTGTTCCCACAACGCCTTTCCTTGAGGGCATCACAAGGTAAACAAGCTGGTATATTAAAACCACACTGACATTCATTATTCTAACACCAGGAAAAGAAATATTAATCCAGTGAAATCAGGTTTTGAAAATACCCAAGGTACAAAACCTGGGATTTCACACTGGGGAAAAGAAATGGGACATTTGCAGATCCACATTATACCCCATGCAGAAAAGTTTTAAAATGACAAACACAGGACTTGACAGATCATGGTCCACACACAAAATGTGTGGTTGGCCTCTTGCACCACCTCAAAACATTTTCTTGCCAAGCAAAGAAACATAGGTGGAAAATGTTTCTCTGCCACCAGAATGCACCATTTATATCTTACAACGTCACTGACTCAGGAATGAAAAACACATTTTCGACTCTACAGTTCTGATGTTTTAGGTGAATAAACTGAAGCATACAAACTTGGTAATAGTCTTTCTTACCCTTCATTTTTTTCTGGAAATTTGACTTTTTTTCTCATTAAGTATCATGTAGTAACTTTGGCTCTGTGAAATTTTGAAAGGCAATGTAATTTCCTTCAGATATTCATCTCCTCCCACCTCTTATTATGTCAAGATAGTTAATGTCTCTGGGAAATGTTAATGTGGCTTCAATAATAATGTTTTTGAAAGCCCTTTCAAAAATAAGGATTATTATTATATCCCAGAAAAGATCACCTTCTCTTCCCAGTTGGCTACTTTCAGCTTGAAGAGTGTAAAAGAAAAATAATCAGGAGATACAAGGGTGGGCATCCCTCTAAACAGGCAGAACCAGGCAGAGGAGAGGCCACCTCCAGGGGGAGGCTGTGAGCTGACATGGGTGCGGTTCTGGTTTCTGGGCTGGTCTTTGTGCTAAGAGAACCAGCACTTTAGCAACATCTTCACTGGGGCCCAGAAACAGCTGGGACAGAGCTGAGACTTCAGGCTGGAGATGCCCCAGGTCAAATTCCTGAGTACCATTCTGTAGGTTGCATGTTCACGCTGATGGTAGTTTCTTTTGCTGTGCAGAAGCTCTGTAGTTTAGTTAGATCCCATTTGTAAATTTTGGCTTTTGTTGCCATTGCTTTTGGTGTTTTAGACATGAAGTCCTTGCCCATGCCTATGTCCTAAATGGTATTACCTAGGTTTTCTTCTAGGGTTTTTAGGTTTTAGGTCTAACATTTAAGTCTTTAATCCATCTTGAATTAATTTTTGTATAAGGTGTAAGGAAGGGATCCAGTTTTGGCTTTCTACATATGGCTAGCCAGTTTTCCCAGCACCATTTATTAAATAGGGAATCCTTTCCCCATTGCTTGTTTTTGTCAGGTTTGTCAAAGATCAGATAGTTGTAGACAAGCAGCATTATTTCTGAGGGCTCTGTTCTGTTCCATTGGTCTATATCTCTGTTTTGGTACCAGTACCATGCTGTTTTGGTTACTGTAGCCTTGTAGTATAGTTTGAAGTCAGGTAGTGTGATGCCTCCGGCTTTGTTCTTTTGGCTTAGGATTGACTTGGCAATGCGGGCTCTTTTTTGGTTCCATATGAACTTTAAAGTAGTTTTTTCCAATTCTGTGAAGAAAGTCATTGGTAGCTTGATGGGGATGGCATTGAATGTATAAATTATCTTGGGCAGTATGGCCATTTTCATGATATTGATTCTTCCTACCCATGAGCATGGGATGTTCTTCCATTTGTTTGTATCCTCTTTATTTCATTGAGCAGTGGTTTGTAGTTCTGCTTGAAGAGGTCCTTCACATCCCTTGTAAGTTGGATTCCTAGGTATTTTATGCTCTTTGAAGCAATTGCAAATGGGAGTTCACTCATGATTTGGCTCTCTGTTTGTCTGTTATTAGTGTGTAAGAATGCTTGTGATTTTTCCACATTGATTTTGTATCCTGAGACTTTGCTGAAGTTGCTTATCAGCTTAAGGAGATTTTGGGCTGAGATGATGGGGTTTTCTAGATATACAATCATGTCATCTGCAAACAGGGACAATTTGACTTCCTCTTTTCCTAATTGAATACCCTTTATTTCCTTATACTGCTTGATTGCCCTGGCCAGAACTTCCAACACTATGTTGAATAGGAGTGGTGATTTTTGCAATCTACTCATCTGACAAAGGGCTAATATCCAGAATCTACAATGAACTCAAACAAATTTACAAGAAAAAAACTACCCAATCAACAAGTGGGCGAAGGATATGAAAAGACCATTCTCAAAAGAAGACATTTATGCAGCCAAAAGACACATGAAAAAATGCTCATCATCACTGGCCATCAGAGAAATGCAAATCAAAACCACAATGAGATACCATCTCATACCAGTTAGAATGGTGATCATTAAAAATCAGGGAACAACAGGTGCTGGAGAGGATGTGGAGAAATAGGAACACTTTTACACTGTTGATGGGACTGTAAACTAGTTCAACCATTGTGGAAGTCAGTGTGGCGATTCCTCAGGGATCTAGAACTAGAAATACCATTTGACCCAGCCATCCCATTACTGGGTATATACCCAAAGGATTATAAATCATGCTGCTGTAAAGACACATGCACACATATGTTTATTGCAGCACTATTCACAATAGCAAAGACTTGGAACCAACCCAAATGTCCAACAATGATAGACTGGATTAAGAAAACGTGGCACATATACACCATGGAATACTATGCAGCCATAAAAAAGGATGAGTTCATGTCCTTTGTAGGAGCATGGATGAAGCTAGAAACCATCATTCTCAGCAAACTATCACAAAGACAAAAAACCAAACACTGCATATTCTCACTCATAGGTGGGAATTGAACAATGAGAACACATGGACACAGGAAGGGGAACATCACACACTGGGGCCTGTTGTGGGGTGGGGGGAGTGGGGAGGGATAGCATTAGGAGATATACCTAATGTAAATGACGAGTTAATGGGTGCAGCACACCAACATGGCACATGTATACATATGTAACAAACCTGCAGGTTGTGCACATGTACCCTAAAACTTAAAGTATAATAAAAAAAAAAAAGTTCAAAAAAAAAAACCAAAAAAAACTCCTGAGTACATTTTTCCTGCTGAGCTCTCAAAGAGATTACAGAATGAACAAATCAAGGTTCTTCTATAAGACTGAAGAGCTGGTTACCACCTTTCCTGGTTAACATTCAGCAAAAGCATTTTCTCTCTAAGCCCTAGAACTGGGATCAGGATATTTTCTTTTGTAAAATTCACTTGTTACTTTCAGACCAAAGTTGTGTTTTACATAAATCATGCGATCTTGGCACTCCTGATTGTTTGGTTGAAAAAATATTTCTTAATAAAAAATATTTTAAATTTGCCATTTTAAAATAATTGTCTTCTTTGTACCCGAATGTTGTTTTCTACTATTTGTGATTCTGGAAATATTTGATCCAGGTCCATCACTGTGGCACATGTGCAACTGTTTGTCACTGGTTTCTTCCCTCGGGTCTACAAGAATCATCCCCCCATGTTGAACAGTTTTTCCAAAACAGTTTCCTTAAAACTAACTCAGAAGTCATTCTTACAAAACACATGTGACACATATGAAATGTAACCACTTCTCACTACCTCTGTCAATACTGCCTGAAGTCAAGCCACCAGCATCTCATAACCCTCCTGGTTTCCCTGTCTTTCTTCCTCGTCAGGGCTGCTGGGACAATTTTTCTTATTTATTTATTTATGAGAGGGAGTCTTGCTCTGTTGCCCAGGCTGGAATGCGGTGGCATTATCTCGGCTCACTGCAATCCTCTGCCTCCTGGGTTCAAGCGATTCTCCTGCCTCAGCCTCCTGAGTAGCTGGGATTACAGACGTGCACCACCATGCCCAGCTAATTTTTGTGTTTTCAGTAGAGATGGGGTTTCATCATGTTGGCCAGACTGGTCGCAAACTCCTGACCTCAGATGATCTGCCCACCTTGGCCTCCCAAAGTGCTGGGGTTACAGGTGTGAGCCACTGTGCCAGGCCAGACAATTTCTTTAAAACATTGGTCAGATCATTTTCCCTGCCATTCCCCTCAACCACCCATTCCCAATCTATCCATCTCACTCAAAATAAAGCTCAAAGCCTTTGCCATAACCTGTGCCATCCTGCATGGACGTTTGACCAGTGCAATCACTCAAGTCCATGTGCCAGAAGAGTCCTGTGCTTGGTACTTAATGCTCTACAATTGATAACTTCAAATTCTTAATAATTTATCTTAATTTGAGCTTTGTAAGTGAAATACAGTGGAACCATGGAGCATACACTCAGGGTTTGGAGCCTCAGCTCATGGGCAATCCTGCCTCCCTCCTCTTCTCTTCCTTCCCAGGATGGGTTTTGGCTGCCTGCTCTCCACTCCCTGGCGATCCAGGCCCTACCTGGCCTCCCCTTCTCTTTCTCTGACACATGGCAGCTGACGATTTGCACCCAGAACGGACCTGGACTGGGCAGGCAACCACAACACTTTGACAGGCAATGGCGGGGTAGGGTGGGGTAGGCAGCAGGGCAAGCCCCTTATTCCCCCTAATCCAGGTAACTAGCACATCCCAGCACAGCAGTTGCAATTCCGTGGGTGCCACCCATCACATTGGGTGGGGAGGGTCCATGGGAAGGGGAGATTGACTTCCTCTCCCTGTAGCCAAGTAGGGCAGGTTGGTGGCCCAGTGGCTGGCAGGAGGAGGAACCCTGCTTAGTCCATGAAGCCAGGGGATTTTGCATACACTAAGTAGCAAAGCAGGAACCCCAAGTGCCCATGGGGGTCTGTACTCCCCCATGAATATTCCCAAACCCAAGAGAGTAAGACATAAACAGCAAATAAAATTACAACAAGGGAGAGACTGTAAAAAAAAAAAAAAAAAAAAAAAAAAGCTTTCTATTTTAGTAACCTTTAAAGCCATTTTTTATTGCTTTTTGAACAAGGGGCCTCATTTTCATTTTGCACTGAGACTCCTAAATAATGTAGCCAGCCTTGCCTGTGCATGGCCAGCTCCTGCCCATCTCTCCAACTCCTTCCCCTCCACTACCTCCCTCCCGCACTCCTTTCCACCAACCTGGAGCTCCTGTAGGTCAGAACACGCTCACCAAGCTCAATCCTGCCTCTTGGCCTTTACCTTGCTATTTCCCCTGCCAGGAACATTTTTTCCCCAGGTCTCTCCATGGTCATTCTCTGATTTTTATTTTATTTTTCTCAAATGTCACCTCCGGATCCTGATTTCAAATGATCACTACTTTTCCTGTTCATGCCATGAAAATGCCACCATACGCTAATCACCCATTATCTCCTGACTCAGCCTTGATTTTCCTCCAAATCTTTAAAGCTAGTCAACATATATAGATACGTGCTCTCTTTTGTATGATTGGTCTTACTCACTAGAATGCATATTCCATGAAGTTAGGGAATTTTGTTTTTTGTTTATCTCTTTATCCCCAGTGCCTAGAATAGTGCCAAGCACGTAAAAGGCTGTTGATAATACGTGTTGAATAAGTGCATGAACTCATCTGTGTCTGTCACTCTATATTCCTCTTGCTCGTGGTTTCCTTTTGGAGGAGGAAAAAAAGCCATCTCCTAAGGGGAGATCCTCCCCACACTGAAGCCTGTTATCTATTCAGCCATTCATCAAGAAAGTATTTACTGGATATCTAGTATGTACCATTATTTGTTGTGCCTATTTCATGTGAGGTGCTATGTTAGACCCCCATGAGGACTAAGACCATCCTCATTTTTCTTTCTTCACAATTATTTAGAGCATTCTATTAATTTTCTAGTGTTTCCTTTCCATCACTCAACTGTGAGCAAAACACCATTGTATGTTCAGTATACACCCACCATAACAATTAAGACTAGAGCAAACAGTGACATTATTCAATTTGGGGATGTCAGCTTTCGATTTTCAATTATAACAAATTGTTTTATGGTATCATCCTGTCCTCTGATGCCAACTCTGAGTGATCACAAAAATGCTCCACATGTTCTTCAGGGAGGACGTGCCCTGTTCTGTTTATTTTGGCTCCAAGTGGCTGCCCAGTAGCCTAATTTTCCCTTGGCATTCTTCTGGCAGGCATTATCCACTCGTGGTAGATGGTCTCCCTTGAAAGGAGAGGAAACTAAGGCCCAAACTCCCTCTGAACCCCCCCCCCCGTGACATCCATGCTCTTCTATCCCGCTCTTTATCTTCTTGGCATCAACTGGCATGGGCACAGCTTGGTGCTTGTCATGAAATTAGCGATACACCAGCAGCCTATGTGACCACTCTTCCAGACTTCAGTGATTCTTTTTTTTTTTTTTTTTTTTTTTTTTTTTTTTTTGAGACAGAGTCTTGTTCTTGTTGCCCAGGCTGGTGTGCAGTGGCACAATCTCGGCTCACTGCAAACTCCGCCTCCCAAGTTCATGCCATTCTCCTGCCTCAGCCTCCCAAGCAGCTGGGACTACAGGCACCCACCACCATGCCCAGCTAATTTTTTGTACTTTTAGTAGAGACGGGGTTTCACCATGTTAGCCAGCATGGTCTCGATCTCCTGACCTCGTGATCCGCCCGCCTCGGCCTCCCAAAGTGCTGGGATTACAGGCGTGAGCCACCGCGCCCGGCCTGGTGATTCTTTTAAATGCGTTATGACCCTTCCCCCTCACCCCACTGGTGCCACATGAACCAGCGACCCCAAGTTTGGAAGCACCGATTCCACTGGATGCCCCCCATTGTTTATGGCTTCCCAGACAAATTCTTAGGCCCTGTGAACTTGTTTTCATACGAGACAACTGAATTCAATTTAGCAGGAAACATCTTATATCTCGGGGGAGATCTCCAAGTATGCACTACCTTCTGCCAGGGCTGGGCTAATTCTTTTTAAATTAGGCCACTTAAGGATTCTTGCAGTTATTAAAAGTCAAAATAACTAAAGGAAGATAAATCACCAGTCCCATGAGGAAATCAGAAGAAAGCAGAGTATCCTCAATTTCCCTCTGCTGCTGGGCAATACAGATATCTCACAATGGAATGGACTTGGGGTATGGACAACTAGTAAGGTAAAAAAGAATATCATAAATAAATCAATTAAAAATAAAATAAATTCACAGCAAGAAAAAAGCAGACAAATCCATATGCAAAAGTAGCCACCCAAAAGAATACCCTCCAATATGCACTATTTGCACTTTGACTCACCAAATGATTATTATTTAATACTCAAAATAATATAGTGGAATCTAAATCTGTTCTTTGAGCAATCTTTGAGCAATTGCAACCTGCCTTACTGAGGTCTGAGGAAGGCCCTCTCCCAAAGAGAGCCATTGAGGTGGAAATCACCCTTACAGGCAGTCCTATCTGGGCCACAGTCTTTGATCGTCACAGAGGGGGCTCCTCTTTTCCAGGGCAGACAGCGGCATGACAATGCTCATAGTATTTTGCTGTGATTCCCAGACCCCAAATTTGATTTGGCCTATTAAGAATAAAGCTGTCGCCGGGTGCGGTGGCTCACGCCTGTAATCCCAGCACTTTGGGACGCCGAGGTGGGCGGATCACGAGGTCAGGAGATCAAGACCATCCTGGCTAACACAGTGAAACCCAGTCTCTACTAAAAAATACAAAAAATTAGCCGGGTGTAGCGGCGGGCGCCTGTAGTCCCAGCTACTCAGGAGGCTGAGGCAGGAGAATGGCGTGTACCCAGTAGGCGGAGCTTGCAGTGAGCCAAGGTCGCGCCACTGCACTCCAGCCTGGGCGATAGAATACACTGAAACCTTCTTGAAACCTGGGACAATTATGTAAGTCAGCTTGGAAATCCAGGACTTTGTACTCTTACACACACTGATGATGGCTTTTTCTTGCTTTTTTCCCACCCCTAATTTTAATTGTTTATTGATTCCAATAATTATTTTCTAGGCAACATTTCACTTTCTAAATGGCTGGCTACAGGAAGGTCTTTTGCTGTTGAAATGTTTGGAACAAGAGACTGGTTCTTTGAGGTAATTGTGTATGCATATTTTATGAAAGCTGTGATCAGCTACTCATTCACAGTTGTGAAACAGTCTTCCTTCTTTTTATAGAGCTGAAAAAAGATGAGAATAGATGGTTTTCTGTTGAAGCTAGAGTGAGCATTCATGGAATTCACTTCTTCCACCCCCTGCTGATGCACTTAGTATTTATCTTCTGTTACATACAGGACCCAAAACACAGAACTTTTGTTCACAATGAGCGCGGGTAGAGTTAGATAGTGAAAACACCTTTCAACTCTTTCAAAGCTCTAACTTTAATAACATTGTAAATAGGCTGGGCATGATGGCTTACATCTGTAATCCCAGCACTTTGGGAGGCCAAGGTGGGAGGATTGCTTCAGCTCAGGAATATTGAGGCCAGGCTGGGCAACATGGGGAGACCTTGTCTCTACAAAAGATGAAAAATTAGCCAGGGGTGGTGGCATGTGCCTGTACTCCCAGCCACTCAGGATGCTGAGGTGGGAGGATCGCCTGAGCCTGGGACGTCAAGTCTTCAGTGAGCCATGATTGCTTCACTGAACTCCAGCCTGAGTGACAGAGCAAGACCCTGCCTCAAAAAAAAAAGAAAAAAAAAAGTAAATAAAAGACAAGGAAAAAGACACTGATTCCTAGGTAAATTATGGAATTTATCTCAAATTAAACTTGGGTTCAGTTCAAGTCCAAATAGAATTGTTTTGCCTCCTTCCCACTAATACAATTTGAGACCCTAAATACTCAAAGGATTGCTTTTGATGGACATCCTGAGATTTTATCCGGAGCAAAATGGTAATTTTTCTGTTTAAGGTTGCTGATTTTGTGAAGCTTTTTAAACTGCATTTTGTTTCCCACTGGTTTTCAATTTACTTTCAGTACACTTTGGTATTTGTGGAGGTCCTAATGCCTTTCGAGTGGACATGTAATTATAGTGTAGTAGAAGACAACAGTGCGTCACAGCTGACAGAGCAAGCTCCTGCCATAACTAATTTTCATTGATAGGATTTCTACAACTGAATCAAACATAGGAAGCCCATATCAACCTACTGTAGAGTTCTACCCAAACCATTTTAGCTTCTCTGGGCTCCATTTTTTTGCTGAATAGAGACATTGGCTGAGATTATCTCCTTCCTACTGCCTCCCAGAAGGTTAATGCCAGGAGGTCCAAGATACATCTCATGATTTAATTATCAGATCCTCTTTCTTTAGAATTTCCTCTTGAGCTGACCAAGTCTTATTACTGATTTTTGGGAGTACCTGGGACTACAGGCTCATGCCAATCATGCCTGGCTAATTTTTAAATTTTTTGTAGAGATAGGGTCTCACCATGCTGCCCAGGCTGGTCTCAAACTCCTGGGTTCAAGCAGTCCTCCTACCTCAGCTTCCCAAAGTGCTGGGGTTACAGGCATGAGCCACCATGCCAGGCCTATTTTTCTGTATAAACTGAGTATATATTTAAGATTTTTATACACATTTTGAAAGTTTTACATTGCTGGTCAAAGTTAAAAAAATGTATTCTTTTGTAGGCTGAGAGTTTACTTAAAACATATTTGAGAAAGCTTTTGGTTTCTACTTCCAGTTGCTCAATCCATGTTTCGGAATTTCTTTTTTTTTTTTTTTTTTTTTCTTCTTTTATTATTATTTATTATTATTAAACTTTAGGTTTTATGGTACATGTGCGCAATGTGCAGGTAAGTTACATATGTATACATGTGCCATGCTGGTGCGCTGCACCCACCAACTCGTCATCTAGCATTAGGTATATCTCCCAGTGCTATCCCTCCCCCCTCCCCCCACCCCACAACAGTCCCCAGAGTGTGATGTTCCCCTTCCTGTGTCCATGTGTTCTCATTGTTCAATTCCCACCTATGAGTGAGAATATGCGGTGTTTTTCATGTACATTTGCTTTTGTTCTTTTTGTTCTCACCCCTTATCATGCAGTAGTGTTTAATAATCCATAGGCTATAGACCTCTACAGGACTGTCTGGAATCTTAGCCACTTTGGATTTCCTTATAGCAGTGACATCATTTCTATTGCTAATTCTACGTCAATGCCCCTTTGGGGAATGCATTTATTCCTAAAATACACTGTCATAAAATTAAATGACTGTACCAATTGCCAAGAATATATTTTATACAAATGGAATTTTGTCCAAAAAATAAATCACTATGGGAAAGATACCTCACAAATCATGTTTTGTGAGGCTCTAAGCTTCAATTCTAACAACATCCTCACCCCTCCCCATTTACAGTAATCTGCCTTAGAGATTCGTAGCTTATCCAATTAATAACATTTCTTATCAAAATCTGGCATTTAACTGACATGAGCTTTCTTTACCAATTTTATCCTGTGTCTGTGTGTATATTCTGTTTGGAGGAATGTGCATTTGAATGGAGGCTGAGGCAGAGATGGAGGGGGAAGGATGTGCAAGATTATCAGTTGCATGCCTTGTGTGTGAGTGAGCCTGATGTGCCTGCAATGGAATTTCCTCTGGTCGTTAATCATAAACATATTTATTACTTGAACCTTGTTTTTCCCCTGATGTGTGTGTTAAATCATATATTTTCCATCCTAACATAAGTAATTAAGTTTTGAGTTATTTATATATCCCTATTTTACTTCCTCATTGCAAAGGGTAAGTGAAACAGAATGAACTCAGAAGTCAACACAATTGTATTAAGGCAATGCACTCAGTGGCAAAACTAAAAACTGAAACTGAAAAGCTTGCTTTCAGTGTCTCATTCTTAGATTATTTAAAACACAGAAAAAAATCAAGCAATAAACACCAATATAAGAGCCAATTCCATAAAGTATTAGTGACAATAAATCTCCTACAGACAGAAACTTTGTAAGAGGTTCAAAATAGACACAGTAAGAGTAAGTATGACTGGGCACGATGGCTCACACCTGTAATCCCAACACTTTGGGAAGCCAAGGCGAGCAGATCACGAGGTCAGGAGATCGAAACCATCCTGGCCAACACGGTGAAACCCCATCTCTACTACAAATACAAAAATTAGCTGGGTGTGGTGGCACGTGCCTGTAATCCCAGATACTCAGGAGGCTGAGACAGGAGAATCGCTTGAACCCGGGAGGCAGAGATTGCAGTGAGCCGAGATCATGCCACCGTGCTCCAGCCTGGAGACAGAGAGAGACTTCGTCTCAAAAAAAAAAAAAAAAAAAAGAGTAAGTGCATGTCCCAAATCAATCCATTACACAAAACAATGCATCCCACTACCGTCCTTTTTCCAAACACAAAAATATTTCTGTATTTTTTGGTTACATTGCTTCTATGCTACCATGAATTAAAAAGAGCTTGGTTTTGTTCTGCCTCAAAAATTGTAATGCTGTTTGCATTTCTCATTGTGCTACAATGAAACTTTATCGCCACCCGCTAATCCCTGGAATCTCTGTATCCAGAGTGTAGAAGTAATGGAGATACAAATAACCAAACCACTAAAACCCTAGATGGCAACTCAAGAATTTGGCAGTTTCATTTTTAATTGCAATTATTATTTTGTTTTTGAATCTTTATTGTGGTTCCATTGCTTTAGAGAGACCCATCTACCCTCTACAACAGTTTTCCAATGTGAAACTAATCTAGCCACTGCCACAGATGGGATGGCTTATGCTTTTTTTCCTCCTGGAGAGAAGAATTTGAGATTATATGCTATTGGAAAAACATGATTGTTGTTATTCCAAAATGTGCAAGTCATGGTGTGTATTTCTCCAGAAATGTTTGTACCAATCCATGGCTTCAACCCAGAATCCCTCCTACCAGCCTGAAAGAACAAGTTGGAAAGTTATTTAGGACTTTAGAGACATATGCTCAACTTTGCATCTCATTCTCAACTTGACCTGTGGTCAGTTTTGAAATTTAACCTACTTTTTAAACATTTAGTTTAGGGACTAAGATGAAAAAGCTCAATAGGGTTGGGTAAAGTGCTTAAATAATGGGGATGATTTTTCTTGGTGAGGGAAGCTATCTTTAAGGCTGCAAAGAGGGTTAGGACAAGGATGGTAGCCACAAGTTGTGTGTTTTATTTGAGCATGAGCCAAAATAAACTTATTAACTGTTAGCTGAAAGCAGGCTAGAAATAAGAAATTTCTTACTTTATATTTTTAAGCTTTTAATTATATTAAAAATAAATTTTTCTTTTAATATTAAAAAAGAATAGATAGAACTAAATAGAAAATAAACAGCTATGTCAACTTAAGACAAATTAAAGGACTTTTCAAAGTTCTCTTTGTGCAGTCCTAAGAATGCTCAGTCTATTACTACTGCAAAGAATTTCAGAAACAAGTCACCATCATGAGCTGACAGGAAAATAAATTCAGGCTCATTCTTGAAATCCAGGATTACAAGGCACTTCACTCTCAGATTGGGCCCCCAGTTTCCATCACACCACAGCTGGGTGGCAAAAGTCAACATACAGCCATTTTTAGGACTAAAAGATACTGAGCCCTTGAAAATTGCAGACTATTTACTGTTGTCCCACAGTAATTGTGGGAAGAGTCTTGGAAGCTCTTCTGAGAAATCCAGTGTAGTAAGAATGGAGAGAGAAAACGACAATTTGAATAAAGGAAATCCAAGAGGGTTACAGGAAGTAAAGAAATGACAAGAGTTCCTCCTCCCTTGCAGCAGGGGCTACAAATAGCCAGCTTTTATGGTACTCATTGACAAGACCTCATACTTTCGAACGATCATTCAGCAGCTTTGTTCTGTTCAACAGACATTGATAAACGTTCCATGCACTGCACTAGGTTCTGGGGATACAATAATGCAATACATACAGAATCTCTCCTGACATGACTTAAGCTCTGAATGAGGCCACAGATGGGTAAACCAGTAATTTCAATAAATCATTCTTCCCCTTCTCTCTTCACCTGGGTGAGTGCAGCTCAGCCCTCCAGGGAAGCTTATATGACTCCTCCATGACAGAAAGCCTCCTCAACTTACCCAGCTGGCTCGGTGTTCACGGTTGTGTTTCACAGCACTTTTCACATTTGTCATTTACGAACGTGTTTGTGTAGGCCAGGCGCGGTGGCTCACACCTGTAATCCTAGCACTTTGGGAGGCCAAGATGGGCTCATCACGAGGTCAGGAGATCGAGACCATCCTGGCTAACAAGGTGAAACCCCATCTCTGGTAAAAATACAAAAAGAAAAAAATAGACGGGTGTGGTGGTGGGCACCTGTAGTCCCAGCTACTTGGGAGGCTGAGGCAGGAGAATGGCATGAACCCGAGAGGCAGAGCTTGCAGTGAGCCGAGATCATGCCACTGCACTCCAGCCTGGGTGACAGAGTGAGACTCCATCTCAAAAAAAAAAAAAAAGTTTCTGTGTAAATATTTTCTAGAATACATTTTCTGTATAAAGGAAACTATCTGGTTTTGCCAATGCAGTCTTCCCAGCACAGAAGACAATACCTAGCACGCAGCAGGTATTCAAAGTAAGCTTGAGGAATCAATCAATGAGAGGTGATGAAAGTATACATGGGACACAGTATTAGCACAGAAAAAGGGGACTTTTCTGTGTCCTAAAAAAGGTAACCCATCTGGATTTTGAAGGATCTGTCTATGTTACCCAGGCAAGAAAGGAGGAGACTAGCATACCCAACTGTGAAAGTGACGTGTTAAATCTCTGAAGAATGAAATGGCTTGTACCATATGAGCAATTACAAACAATGCAGCACTACTGGGACAAAAGTTAGGCGGGAAGGAGTAGTAGAGCATGAAGCTCAAGAATACAGAATATCTTTTATGTCATTCCAAACAATATTTGACTTTATCTCTGGCAATAAGGGGCCTTTGAAGATTTTAAGTCAACAAGTAACACGGTTAGATTGTCAATGTACCATTCTGTGGAAAATACAGGAGAATAAACACTCCTTCCATTAAGTATTGAAGACATATGACTGAAGGCCATACCCCCATCACTTCTTCCTAACACAGGCCCTAAAACAATCAAAATGGAGGCTCACACTGCAGAAGCTTGCAGTACCCTCAGTGACAACATGAGCTAAGCATATCTCACATGCCCAGCTCTTATGGGGTTACATGCCAAGCAAAACACTCTAGTTAAAGAAACAAAACATCTGTGGAACAACCAGGGAACAAAACTACACATAATTAATATGATATAAACTGGGCACTTTGGGAGGCCGAGGCGGGCGGATCACGAGGTCAGGGGATCGAGACCATCCTGGCTAACACAGTGAAACCCCGTCTCTACTAAAAATACAAAAAATTAGCTGGGCATGGTGGCAGGTGCCTGTAGTCCCAGCTACTTGGGAGGCTGAGGAAGGCGAATGGCATGAACCTGGGAGGCGGAACTTGCAATGAGCCGAGATAGTGCCACTGCACTCCAGCCTGGGGGACGGAGTGAGACTCCATCTCAAAAAAAAAAAAAAAAAAACTGGGAAAAAAAAAGCAGCTCATGACAAAGTGGGTGCTCTGTGGTCACCCTACAGAGACATGTAGGGTGAGTGGGGAAAGGCTCTTTTTGGACCAGATGGATTCACAGCCAAATTCTACCAGAGGTTCAAAGAGGAGCTGGTACCGTTCCTTCTGCAACTACTCTATTCCAAGCAATAGAAAAAGAGGGACTCCTCCCCTAATTGATTTTATGAGGCCAGCAACATCCCAACACCAAAACCTGGCAGAGACACAACAAAAAAAGAAAATTTCAGGCCCATATCCCTGATGAACATATATTCAAAAATCCTCAATAAAATATTGACAAACCCAATCCAGCAGCACATCAAAACCTTATCCACCACGATCAATTCAGCTTCATCCCTGGGATGCAATGCTGGTTCAACATACACAAATCAATAAACGTAATCCATCACATAAACAGTACCAATGACAAAAACCACACGATTATCTCAATAGATGCAGAAAAGGCCTTCGATAAAATTCTACAGCCCTTAGTGTTAAAACTCTCAATAAAATAGGTACTGATGGAATGTATCTCAAAATAATAAGAGCTATTTATGACAAACCCACAGCCAATATCATACTGAATGGACAAAAACTGGAAGCATTCCCTTTGAAAACCAGCACAAGACAAGGATGACCTCTCTCACCACTCCTATTCAACATAGTGTTGGAAGCTCTAGCCAGGGCAGTCACACAAGAGAAAGAAATAAGTATTCAAATAGGAAAAGAGGAAGTCAAATTGTCTCTGTTTGCAGATGACGTGATTTTATACTTAGAAAACCCCATCATCTCAGCCCAAAGTCTCCTTAAGCTGATAAGCAACTTCAACAAAGTCTCAGGATACAAAATCAGTGTGCAAAAACCACAAGCATTCCTATACACCAATAATAGACAAACAGCCAAATCATGAGTGAACTCCCATTCACAACTGCTACAGAGAGAATAAAATACCTAGGAATACAACTTACAAGGGATGTGAGGGACCTCTTCAAGAACTACAAACCACTGCTCAATGAAATAAGAGGACACAAACAAATGGAAGAACATTTCATGCTCATGGATAGGAAGAATCAATAGCATGAAAATGGCCATAATGCCCAAAGTAATTCATGATTTCAATATTATCCCCATCAAACTACCATTGACTTTCTTCACAGAATTAGAAAAAAACTACTTTAAATTTCATGTGGAACCAAAAAAGAGCCCACGTAGCCAAGGCAATTCTAAGCAAAAAGAACAAAGCTGGAGGTATTATGCTACCTGATTTCAAACTATACTACAAGTCTACAGTAATCAGAACAGCATGGTACTGGTACCAAAACAGATATATAGACCAATGGAACAGAACAGAGGCCTCAGAAATACCACCACACATCTACAACCATCTGACCTTCAACAAACCTGACAAAAACAAGCAATGGGGAAAGGATTCCCTATTTAATAAATGGTGCCGGGAAAACTGGCTAGCCATATGAACTGAAACTGGACCCCTTCCTTACACCTTATACAAAAATTAACTCAAGATGGATTAAAGTCTTAAATGTAAGATCTAAAACCATAAAATCCCTAGAAGAAAACCTAGGAAATACCATTCAGGACATAGGCATGGGCAAAGACTTCATGACTAAAACACCAAAAACAATGGCAACACAAGCCAAAATTGACAAATGGGATCTAATTAAACTAAAGAGCTTCTGCAAGGCAAAAGAAACTATCATCAGAGTGAACAGGCAACCTGCAGAATGGGAGAAAAATTTTGCAATCCATCCATCTGAGAAAGGGCTGATATCCAGAATCTACAAAGAACTTAAATTTACAAGAAAAAAACAACCCCATCAAAAGTAGACAAAGGATATGAACAGATACTTCTCAAAAGAAGACATTTATGCAGCCAACAAACATATGAAAAAAAGCTCATTATCACTGGTCATTACAGAAATGCAAATCAAAACCACAATGAGATACCATCTCATAACAGTTAGAATGGCAATCATTAAAAAGTCAGGAAACAACAGATACTGGAGACGATGTGGAGAAATAGTAACACTTTTACACTGTTGGTGGGACTGTAAACTAGTTCAACCATTGTGGAAGACAGTGTGCAATTCATCAAGGATCTAGAACCAGAGATACCATTTGACTCAGCAATCCCATTACTGGGTATATACCCAAAGGATTATAAATCATTCTACTATAAAGACACATACACATGCATGTTTATTGTGGCACTATTCACAATAGCAAAGACTTGGAACCAACCCAAATGTCCATCAATGATAGACTGGATAAAGAAAACATGGCACTTATACCCATGGAATACTATGCAGCCATAAAAAAGGATGAGTTCATGTCCTTTGCAGGGACATGGGTGAAGCTGGAAACCATCATTCTCAGCAAACTCACACAGGAACAGAAAACCAAACACCACATGTTTTCACTCATAAGTGGGAGTTGAACAATGACACATGAACACATGGTGGGGAACACCACACACCGGGGCCTGTCAGGGGGTAGGGAGGCTAGGAGAGGGATAGCATTAGGAGAAATACCTAATGTAGATGATGGGTTGATGGGTACAGCAAACCACCATGGCACGTGTATACCTATGTTACAAACCTGCACATTCTGCACATGTATTCCAGAACTTAAAGTATTAAAAAAAAAAAAAAAAAAAAGAGGCGAGTCTTCTTCTGGTCCTTTAAGGAAGTGATGGAAGGGAAGTGGCAGAGCAGGAGGGAGGGTGCTCAGGAAGAATGACACCAAATGGAAAAAGGCTGCCTGGCTGCTTTGGTTGGGCAATTATACGGAGGAACATGTGTGATGGTAGTTCTCATCAATTTACTCCAGTAAAGCTGTTTTTTAGACTTTAATACTAGCCACGTCTATTTCCTGACCACTTCAGTGCTAAAGCCATTAGGTGGGGCTGAGCAAGGTAGGTGTGGTGCCAGCTGGGCTGGGGTGGGTGAGAGTTGTGGGGGCTCAGTGAAGGGTGTCAGAATCCCAGCAAAATGAGGCTCCCCCCTTTCTCCTCCACTTTCACCCCTTAGAAGGCACTGGTCAAGGAAACTGGAACGTGATGAGCAGAGCAAGAGCAAGGGCACTTCCACATAGAGGCACCTGGGGCAGGTTTCAGAGCCTGATTTTTTTAAATTTTGAAATGCACCTTTATTATTTCACAGTTAAATTCAGATTCCTATTAAAATAAAATTCATTCATTCGAATTATCACTTAGTAATATGCTATCTGGGAACCATTTTAGGTACTAGATGAAACTTTTTTTTTTTTTTGAGACAGAGTCTCGCTCTGTCACTCAGATTGGAGTACACTGGTGCAATCTCAGCTCACTGCAACCTCCGCCTCCTGGGTTCAAGCATTCTTCTGCCTCAACCTCCCAAGTAGCTGGGACTACAGGTACGTGCCACCACACCCAGCTAAATTTTTGTATTCTTAGTAGAGACGGGGTTTCACCGATATAAACACTACTCTTGACCTGACAGGCAGCTTTTCCTTATAATCTGGTGACACCACCCGCAACCCCCAGATTGACAAGGGATTGTTTCTTATGGTGTAAAGATAGGAGTTTGAAATAGGGGTTCAAACTCCAGTTATGTCACTAGCTCTGTGACATACACAAGTTTCTTCTCTCTCTGTCTCCAGGAAGCTTCTCACTATGAAATTCCTATTTCACAGAGTTGGAATAAATGAAAGCATTTTATAATCTGCCATTATTTGGACCACTCAACCCAGACATATAGTCTGAAGTAAAAGATGGAAGCCACAGACAATAAGAGTTATATCTGTATGCAAAATGATGGCACTCTGTCAGCAAAAGACCCTGGAGAGAAGACTGAGTTCACACGTAAAGACTCCTTTTATCTCTACCTGAAAGAGGTAGAATCCAGCACATTTGCGAAGGAGCATGTTTCCTGTTTAGAGTTGCCCTCCCCAGAGCCACACTCTCTACCTTAGCCCTTTCTTGAGAGGGTAATGGTCAAGAATGAAGGGGCTTGTGCTTTAATCCTGACACAACCATTTACTGTCTGGATGACTTAACATCTCTGGGCCTCAGTTTCCTTACCTGGAAAATGATGCTAATTATCCCTACCTCATAGAGTTGTTGTGAGGATTAAAGAAGTTGATGTTTATCCAGTACTTAGAGCAGTCCCTTGCAAATAGGAAGTGCTTAAAACACATTGGCCATTATCTTCTCACAGTCAATGTTTCTACAGGAACAAAAAATTGGCTTGTGACCTCAAGTTAATTTGCCATAACACGATATAGACTGCCCCAGCACTCACTGCCAGTGCCAGAGAAGAAGGATGGCCCCATTTGAACTTGGGAAGTGGCTATTCTGAAGAATTAGAATCTCTTGCCCAGAGCATGTGGCTGAGAGGCAGAATGTGAAGCACCTTATTTGTTTCATCTGGGCTTTCTCATGTTTACAGGGAGCTGGCATTTCTCTGTCATTCAAAAGAAGGAAAAAAAAAACAGTCAATGATCGGTCATTCTATTATCAAAGAAGATAACATTTTATCAACTTTTCTTAGATATCTCACATATTCTTCCTTCCAAAAGCACTTTAAACTTAATTTAGTCAATGGCTGGTCAAAGGGAGAAAAGTGACCATTACAATTTGTCATTCACCCAATAATTGTAATCAAAGTAATAATAGCAATAATAGTAATAGTTAACATTTATTATATTCATATTGTGGACAACATTTTATCGTAAGTGCTTTACAGAGAATATCTCATCGTAAATCTTCCCAAAACCCTAGGGGATATTATCCCCATTTTACAGAAGGGAAAATAATCCCCAAGTTTCCTAATAACAGGATATCAGGGAGATTTCAATAGAAGAGTCAAGCCAACAAAAACAAATTCAGCAGATGATGGAAATTCTGTTGGGAAATAACACCCCCAGTGGCTCTATCACTCAGCACCAAGAACACTTCCAATGACTGTACGAGTTTCTAGCAATATGGTAACTTTCAGTTCTCGGAAATGTCCAGAGAGCAAGTCATATGAAAAGATACTTAAGATTGAGCCACTTTCCATTTCTTGAAAATTTAGATCTATCCTTAAAGATTGCTTCTAGCCTGTCTATATTAGTAGGAGTTGTATTCATCAAGTTGTTTAGAAGTAGTGTCTGTTTAATCAGGGCTTTTTGATGTACAAAGCACTTTTAATTCATTATCTCATCTGATTATTTTCAATAATGGTGACAAATACAAGTCTTTGTTGCCATTTTATATATAAAATTGAGGCTTAAAATGTCCTCAAGCCCCAGAACTGGATACCAAAACCCTGTCTTCTGCCTCATATCCCATCTTATGCTTTCATCTTTCAATAAGATGGAGAAGCAAGATTTCTGCACAGGGTAAAATTTTGTTTCAGCACCACACACTAGATACCCAACTAGATCAAAGGATTAATAAGAGCATGTCACCAGCTGGGGATAGATGTATCAAACAGAGATTGTGGGTTAACTGGTATTCAGATTGGGCCAAACACCTTCAAACTTTACTGCAAACAGTTAACAAAATCACGGTGGAATATAGATGCTTTTTATGTTCCAGAAAACAGTCTTTGGACCACCTCAAAAGAAATTCTGTCAAAGCTGTTTTTCTTCTTTAATCCAGGTTGGCTAGCAGCCAAAGAAACAAGGTCTTCATTGCCCACTTCAGTCCTCAACATTTCAACTGAAAAGGGAAGCTTAGGCATCGTGCTTTATAAAATACCATCGGGTGATTAGGACTTAGAGACATTTCCTGACGTCTAATGGAGATAAGGAATGAAGGCTCCAGAACCAGTTGAGGTACAATTCACTCCCCTGATAGGTAAGCAGAAAAAGAGCTAACACTGGAGTTACCCAGTTTTCCTCTGGAATGTCCCTCTGAGTTTGAGGAAATTCATGTCATCACCTTCCCACCATTCAATAGTCATGGTTACTAGTGATATCCAAAGATATTCAGAGTCAAATTTAGGTCACATGGGGCCAAACAATGGAATTCCTGCTCTGAAGGACAAAGGAACACTCTAATTTCGTTTTCACGGTCAGCACACACACAATTTCCACCCGAGACATTTGTTGTCCAAAACACTGCCTAAACTTGAGTGCTATGATGTGAAATATGTATCTGAAGTTCTGTGGCCTCTTCAGGGGACTGGGGTGTCACCCTGCTTGGCTTCTCTGATCAAAAAAGACTTTCAGCCCAGAGAACCCCTGGCTTCCAACTTGAGGACAGATCCCTAGAAAAGCCCTGGGCCCCTTTTGGATGTGGTACTGTGTAAGGTGAGAGCTTCATTGGAGTTGGAACTTAGGACTCTGAACACTTCACAGCTCAGATCATGGTTTCTTTGAATCTAGAGCAATTGGGAGAGGTGTACAGAAGTGGCAAAGGGGACAAATTCAGCTCCTGGAAAGAACTGGCAAGATCTCAGAATAGAGATTTTTTTTTTAATGCCTCAAGGAAAGCACAAAAAAGAAAGCATTCATCACTTCTGCAAGGAAACCTTCCCTAATTACATTGAAATAAAAATACCCTTCCTCCGGCAACCCCCTCTGCCATTCCCCTTGAGTATCATGTTATGCTGGCAATTTACAATTTCACTGCCAGAGCAAAACACTCCTGTGCAGGTTACTCTCATATATTTGGTTGACATTCAGAATCCTGATACCTCAAAAAGTGATACTGCTTCTGTGAGCCTATCCTGTTACTTATAGATCCACAGTGTTCATTTTGGCTTATAAGCCCCAGTGGAGTAAAGATGATACCCATTTTGCTAGTTTAACATATACATCAACACAAATATTCTTACCCTACCTTATAATCTAAATCTCCCTTCATTATGTATTTTCTTAAGTCCAATTAGAAATTATTCGATGATACTGTGTACTTTTTCAAACCCATCAAGCTATTGCTGATCCAAAAGGGAAACAGCTCCCTTCAGCTTCTAGTGAAAAGCCCTTCTGTTAGACAAACTCCCTCTCTGTAATTAGCTAACATTTCTTTCAACTTTGGCAGCAAGAACGAATAGGCCATTTCAAACATGAAGAGTTTAAGAAGGTACCGTGGAAAATGAGCATAGGTGCACATAGCTGTTGGTAGGGATAGTTATTTCTGCACAGCACACAGAATGCTCACATTTTGTCATGTTTATCTGCTAAGAGTAGGCTGAGAACCAAGAAATAGACATGGCATCTGGCCCTGAATTGCAACTACTTTTTGCAATTTGCAATCAAAATACTTTAAAGAACACTTGCTTAAGAGATTGACTGATTCATAATAAAGCATCTGGTTCTCCCACCTGTATAACCAGAGCTGTCAGGAACACACTGCAAATGACAATCCTTTTGCTTCAACACACAATGTCAGATTCTTCCCCCATGCTCTCTTGTCCTCCCTAAAATGCCATGTATGACTGCCATGCCATAAAACCAAGTACCATGATACCCTGATGCTGCATCCGATGTCTTAACCCCAGGGACCTCCAGGGCATCCAGGCTCATCCAAAGTTTATCAAGATCCATCAGGGAGCAGCAAGCCCCACTAGGGAAGGAGGTGGAGGTAGGGGAGTTACCGTCTACTGAGAATGTATCACGCTGCAAAAGCTGGAGTTGTGTTATCCCATCAAACCCTCACAAGCACTCCAGGAGTATATATTCTTCATTTTGCGTACGAAAAAACTAATGATGAAAAAGTTTAATGAACATGCTAAGCTACATGTTTCAAGTTTGGATCTCAGGTTAAATGCCATGCTCTTTCTTTTTTTTTTTTTTTTTTTTTTTCTTTTATTGTAATTATTATTATTATTATTATTATACTTTAGGTTTTATGGTACATGTGCCCAATGTGCAGTAAGTTACATATGTATACATGTGCCATGCTGGTGCACTGCACCCACCAACTCGTCATCTAGCATTAGGTATATCTCCCAATGTTATCCCTCCCCCCTCCCCCCAACCCACAACAGTCCCTGAAGTGTGATGTTCCCCTTCCTGTGTCCATGTGTTCTCATTGTTCAATTCCCACCTATGAGTGAGAATATGCAGTGTTTGGTTTTTTGTTCTTGCGATAGTTTACTGAGAATGATGATTTCCAATTTCATCCATGTCCCTACAAAGGACATGAACTCATCATTTCTTATGGCTGCATAGTATTCCATGGTGTAGATGTGCCACATTTTCTTAATCCAGTCTATCATTGTTGGACATTTGGGTTGGTTCCAAGTCTTTGCTATTGTGAATAATGCGGCAATAAACATACGTGTGCATGTGTCTTTATAGCAGCATGATTTATAGTCCTTTGGGTATATACCCAGTAATGGGATGGCTGGGTCGAATGGAATTTCTAGTTCTAGATCCCTGAGGAATCGCCACACTGACTTCCACAAGGGTTGAACTAGTTTACAGTCCCACCAACAGTGTAAAAGTGTTCCTATTTCTCCACATCCTCTCCAGCACCTGTTGTTTCCTGACTTTTTAATGATCGCCATTCTAACTGGTGTGAGATGGTATCTCATTGTGGTTTTGATTTGCATTTCTCTGATGGCCAGTGATGGTGAGCATTTTTTCATGTGTCTTTTGGCTGCATAAATGTCTTCTTTTGAGAAGTGTCTGTTCATGTCCTTCGCCCACTTTTTGATGGGGTTGTTTGTTTTTTTCTTGTAAATTTGTTGGAGTTCATTATAGATTCTGGATATTAGCCCTTTGTCAGATGAGTAGGTTGCGAAAATTTTCTCCCATTTTGTAGGTTGCCTGTTCACTCTGATGGTAGTTTCCTTTGCTGTGCAGAAGCTCTTGAGTTTAATTAGATCCCATTTGTCAATTTTGGCTTTTGTTGCCATTGCTTTTGGTGTTTTAGACATGAAGTCCTTGCCCATGCCTATGTCCTGAATGGTATTGCCTAGGTTTTCTTCTAGGGTTTTTATGGTTTTAGGTCTAACATTTAAGTCTTTAATCCATCTTGAATTGATTTTTGTATAAGGTGTAAGGAAGGGATCCAGTTTCAGCTTTCTACATATGGCTAGCCAGTTTTCCCAGCACCATTTATTAAATAGGGAATCCTTTCCCCATTTCTTGTTTTTCTCAGGTTTGTCAAAGATCAGATGGTTGTAGATATGTGGCATTATTTCTGACGGCTCTGTTCTGTTCCATTGATCTATATCTCTGTTTTGGTACCAGTACCATGCTGTTTTGGTTACTGTAGCCTTGTAGTATAGTTTGAAGTCAGGTAGCGTGATGCCTCCAGCTTTGTTCTTTTGGCTTAGGATTGACTTGGCGATGCGGGCTCTTTTTTGGTTCCATATGAACTTTAAAGTAGTTTTTTCCAATTCTGTGAAGAAAGTCATTGGTAGCTTGATGGGGATGGCATTGAATCTGTAAATTAGCTTGGGAAGGATGGCCATTTTCATGATATTGATTCTTCCTACCCATGAGCATGGAATGTTCTTCCATTTGTTTGTATCCTCTTTTATTTCCTTGAGCAGTGGTTTGTAGTTCTCCTTGAAGAGGTCTTTCACATCCCTTGTAAGTTGGATTCCTAGGTATTTTATTCTCTTTGAAGCAATTGTGAATGGGAGTTCACTCATGATTTGGCTCTCTGTTTGTCTGTTATTGATGTATAAGAATGCTTGTGATTTTTCCACATTGATTTTGTATCCTGAGACTTTGCTGAAGTTGCTTATCAGCTTAAGGAGATTTTGGGCTGAGACAATGGGGTTTTCTAGATATACTATCATGTCATCTGCAAACAGGGACAATTTGACTTCCTCTTTTCCTAATTGAATACCCTTGATTTCCTTCTCCTGCCTAATTGCCCTGGCCAGAACTTCCAACACTATGTTGAATAGAAGTGGCGAGAGAGGGCATCCCTGTCTTGTGCCAGTTTTCAAAGGGAATGCTTTCAGTTTTTGCCCATTCAGTATGATATTGGCTGTGGGTTTGTCATAAATAGCTCTTATTATTTTGAGATACGTCCCATCAATTCCTAATTTATTGAGAGTTTTTAGCATGAAGGGTTGTTGAATTTTGTCAAAGGCCTTTTCTGCATCTATTGAGATAATCATGTGGTTTTTGTCTTTGGTTCTGTTTATATGCTGGATTACATTTATTGATTTGCGTATATTGAACCAGCCTTGCATCCCAGGGATGAAGCCCACTTGATCATGGTGGATAAGCTTTTTGATGTGCTGCTGGATTCTGTTTGCCAGTATTTTATTGAGGATTTTTGCATCAATGTTCATCAAGGATATTGGTCTAAAATTCTCTTTTTTTGTTGTGTCTCTGCCAGGCTTTGGTATCAGGATGATGCTGGCCTCATAAAATGAGTTAGGGAGGATTCCCTCTTTTTCTATTGATTGGAATAGTTTCAGAAGGAATGGTACCAGCTCCTCCTTGTACCTCTGGTAGAATTCGGCTGTGAACCCATCTGGTCCTGGACTTTTTTTGGTTGGTAAGCTATTGATTATTGCCATAATTTCAGCTCCTGTTATTGGTCTATTCAGAGATTGAACTTCTTCTTGGTTTAGTCTTGGGAGGGTGTATGTGTTGAGGAATTTATCCATTTCTTCTAGATTTTCTAGTTTATTTGCATAGAGGTGTTTGTAATATTCTCTGATGGTAGTTTGTATTTCTGTGGGATCGGTGGTGATATCCCCTTTATCATTTTTTATTGCATCTATTTGATTCTTCTCTCTTTTTTTCTTTATTAATCTTGCTAGCGGTCTATCAATTTTGTTGATCCTTTCAAAAAACCAGCTCCTGGATTCATTTATTTTTTGAAGGGTTTTTTGTGCCTCTATTTCCTTCAGTTCTGCTCTGATTTTAGTTATTTCTTGCCTTCTGCTAGCTTTTGAATGTGTTTGCTCTTGCTTTTCTAGTTCTTTTAATTGTGATGTTAGGGTGTCAATTTTGGATCTTTCCTGCTTTCTCTTGTGGGCATTTAGTGCTATAAATTTCCCTCTACACACTGCTTTGAATGCATCCCAGAGATTCTGGTATGTTGTGTCTTGGTTCTCGTTGGTTTCAAAGAACATCTTTATTTCTGCTTTCATTTCGTTACGTACCCAGTAGTCATTCAGGAGCAGGTTGTTCAGTTTCCACGTAGTTGAGCGGTTTTGAGTGAGATTCTTAATCCTGAGTTCTAGCTTGATTGCACTGTGATCTGAGAGACAGTTTGTTACAATTTCTGTTCTTTTACATTTATTGAGGAGAGCTTTACTTCCAAGTATATGGTCAATTTTGGAATAGGTGTGGTGTGGTGCTGAAAAAAATGTATATTCTGTTGATTTGGGGTGGAGAGTTCTGTAGATATCTATTAGGTCTGCTTGGTGCAGAGCTGAGTTCAATTCCTGGGTATCCTTGTTGACTTTCTGTCTCGTTGATCTGTCTAATGTTGACAGTGGGGTGTTAAAGTCTCCCATTATTAATGTGTGGGAGTCTAAGTCTCTTTGTAGGTCACTCAGGACTTGCTTTATGAATCTGGGTGCTCCTGTATTGGGTGCATATATATTTAGGATAGTTAGCTCTTCTTGTTGAATTAATCCCTTTACCATTATGTAATGGCCTTCTTTGTCTCTTTTGATCTTTGTTGGTTTAAAGTCTGTTTTATCAGAGACTAGGATTGCAACCCCTGCCTTTTTTTGTTTTCCATTTGCTTGGTAGATCTTCCTCCATCCTTTTATTTTGAGCCTATGTGTGTCTCTGCACGTGAGATGGGTTTCCTGAATACAGCACACTGATGGGTCTTGAGTCTTTATCCAATTTGCCAGTCTGTGTCTTTTAATTGGACCATTTAGTCCATTTACATTTAAAGTTAATATTGTTATGTGTGAATTTGATCCTGTCATTATGATGTTAGCTCGATGTTTTGCTCGTTAGTTGATGCAGTCTCTTCCTAGTCTCAATGGTCTTTACATTTCGGTATGATTTTGCAGTGGCTGGTACCGGTTGTGCCTTTCCATGTTTAGCGCTTCCTTCAAGAGCTCTTTTAGGGCAGGCCTGGTGGTGACAAAATCTCTCAGCATTTGCTTGTCTGTAAAGTATTTTATTTCTCCTTCACTTATGAAGCTTAGTTTGGCAGGATATGAAATTCTGGGTTGAAAATTCTTTTCTTTAAGAATGTTGAATATTGGCCCCCACTCTCTTCTGGCTTGTAGGGTTTCTGCCGAGAGATCCGCTGTTAGTCTGATGGGCTTCCCTTTGATGGTAACCCGTCCTTTCTCTCTGGCTGCCCTTAACATTTTTTCCTTCATTTCAACTTTGGTGAATCTGACAATTATGTGTCTTGGAGTTGCTCTTCTCGAAGAGTATCTTTGTGGCGTTCTCTGTATTTCCTGAATCTGAATGTTGGCCTGCCTTGCTAGATTGGGGAAGTTCTCCTGGATAATATCCTGCAGAGTGTTTTCCAACTTGTTTCCATTCTCCCCATCACTTTCAGGTACACCAATCAGACGTAGATTTGGTCTTTTCACATAGTCCCACATTTCTTGGAGGCTTTGCTCGTTTCTTTTTATTCTTTTTTCTCTAAACTTCCCCTCTCGCTTCATTTCATTCATTTCATCTTCCAGGGCTGATACCCTTTCTTCCATTTGATCGCATCGGCTCCTGAGGCTTCTGCATTCTTCACGTAGTTCTCGAGCCTTGGTTTTCAGCTCCGTCAGCTCCTTTAAGCACTTCTCTGTATTGGTTATTCTAGTTATACATTCTTCTAAATTTTTTTCAAAGTTTTCAACTTCTTTGCTTTTGGATTGAATATCCTCCCGTAGCTCGGAGTAATTTGATCGTCTGAAGCCTTCTTCTCTCAGCTCGTCAAAGTCATTCTCCGTCCAGCTTTGTTCCGTTGCTGGTGAGGAACTGCGTTCCTTTGGAGGAGGAGAGGTACTCTGGTTTTTAGAGTTTCCAGTTTTTCTGCTCTGTTTTTTCCCCATCTTTGTGGTTTTATCTACTTTTGGTCTTTGATGATGGTGATGTACAGATGGGTTTTTGGTGTGGATGTCCTTTCTGTTAGTTTTCCTTCTAACAGACAGAACCCTCAGCTGCAGGTCTGTTGGAGTACCTGGCCGGCCGTGTGAGGTGTCAGTCTGCCCCTGCTGGGGGGTGCCTCCCAGTTAGGCTGCTCGGGGGTCAGGGGTCAGGGACCCACTTGAGGAGGCAGTCAGCCCGTTCTCAGATCTCCAGCTGCGTGCTGGGAGAACCACTGCTCTCCTCACAGCTGTCAGACAGGGACATTTAAGTCTGCAGAGGTTACTGCTGTCTTTTTGTTTGTCTGTGCCCTGCCCCCAGAGGTGGAGCCTACAGAGGCAGGCGGGCCTCCTTGAGCTGTGGTGGGCTCCACCCAGTTCAAGCTTCCAGGCTGCTTTGTTTACCTAAGCGAGCCTGGGCAATGGCGGGCGCCCCTCCCCCAGCCTCGCTGCCGACTTGCTGCTTGATCTCAGACTGCTGTGCTAGCAATCAGCGAGACTCCGTGGGCGTAGGACCCTCTGAGCCAGGTGCGGGCTATACTCTCCTGGGGCACCGTTTCCTAAGCCCGTCGGAAAAGCACAGTATTCGGGTGGGAGTGGCCGGATTTTCCAGGTGCCGTCTGTCACCTCTGGAAGGGGAACTCCCTGACCCCTTGCGCTTCCCGAGTGAGGCAATGCCTCGCCCCTGCTTCGGCTGGCGCACGGTGCGCTCACCCACTGACCTGCGCCCACTGTCTGGCACTCCCTAGTGAGATGAACACGGTACCTCAGATGGAAATGCAGAAATCACCCGTCTTCTGCGTCGCTCGCGCTGGGAGCTGTAGACCGGAGCTGTTCCTATTCGGCCATCTTCCTTAGTCAAATGCCATGCTCTTTCCACTGCATCACAGGCTCCAATTTTGGAGCATGGGCATAGGGCATGGGAACATGAGAAATTTTAGGAGTTGATTTTTTATCTTAAAATGAAGAATAGGTCAGTATTGATTTTAAATTTTTCTTACATATAATACTCTGGAAAGAATGTAGAAAACTTATTAAAGGATAGGAACATGGAAGATATGGAATCCAGTAAGAAATTTACTGCAATATTCCAGGAGAGGGTTGATAAGGGCTGGAAATAAGTTGTCTATCAGCTAGGATTCCTTCATTTTGAACAACATAAACAAACGAAAACATCCATTCAAACCCTCTAGCTACTTTGAAAGAGCTTTCATTGGAAGGGTTTGGTGGGCTCACATGACTGACAGAAGGCAGGACAGCCAGGCCTGTGATTGTACCACAACCAAGCACTCCAAAAGGCCAGGGGACAGGAAGGAGAGAGACCCTGGTGTAGCAAGACCAGTCTGGTTGGGATGCTTCTGCCACCACCCTGCCCTCAGTAGCTTCCAACCATTCTTCTACCCTTCCACTCCTTAGTCAAGTTTCAGAGACCTGGATCAGAGCAGCTAGTTGGCCAAATTTAGGTTACATGCCAGAGATCTAGTTTGAGGAATGGGCAAGGAGAGGAAGGATCTTGCACTCTGGGATTCCATAGTGGAATGCAGGTACTGGAATTACTTCCCAACAAGTGGACACACAATCAGTGAGAGCTATCCCCCAGTGGAAATCAGAGTACTACTCAGAAGACAGAATGGATGCTGAGCAGCCAAAAGCTGATCAATGCTCAGAAGAAGTGCTGACAGTGGATCAGAGGAAGAGAAAATGGCATTTGAAGTACCATAGGCATGAAACACTTACTGAGAGCCTACTATGTGTAAGGCAGTAGGCAAGTGTGACTGGAGACATATGGAAGTATAAAGCACTGACTTGGATTTAAAGAGGCTCACACAGAAAAGAGGATCTAAACACCAGAAAATAAATGACAACATTAAGTCATATATATCATGTGCCAGATAAATGGTATGGATGATAACACCTATGAGATTCAGAGAATGGAAAGATTACCAAATCTAAAGTAATTTGGAAAGTCATCCTAGATGCAGTGGAACTTAAACTGTATTTAGGTTTAGGACACCAAACAGAAAAAGACAGCTCTCTATGCAGGGAGGATGATCTGAGCAGAGGCATGGAGACCCAACATCCAAAGTACATTTAGGAATCAATTGATACACAGTTGTCTAAGCAAAAGAATTCATATGAGAAATCCTTTCTGACTGAGAGAATATTTAAAATCCAATAAAAGTACATTTTCCCTTTGCTTCTTCTGTAGCTGACCTTGCTTAATCACTCAGGAGTTCTATTTCTCAAGACTTTAGGGAGGAAAGTAAGGAAGGTGTTGTATTTGTAGGACTGAGGGGTTGGGCTCAAATATGTCAGTGGTTGTGAGAGAAGAAAGAAAGCAGACCTGAGAGAGACCTGCATTGCGTTCCAAGTTCCGGACTCCCGTTCCTGGACCAGGGCCAGGCTGGCTTGGGCCAAACTCATCCAGGTCATTGTCAGGTGGCCAGATGCTCTAATCTACCCTTACTGTCCCATTATCCTCCCTGCTCTTTCTCCTTTCCATCATTCAACAACATTGCCTCTCACCAACCTCCAGAGCCAAGCCCCAGGAAGAGGGGTGAATCTAAAACAAGGAGAGAAGCCTGGATCCTCCTGGATTCTGGCCCGCCAGTGGCAGAGGTCTTTTTAGAACCAGATCTAATGGGACCACTGCTCCACTCCAGGGCTTGCTCATCTTCAGCATTCCCACTTCCCATAAGTGGTACTGCAGATGGGGTAAAAAGACAATATGCTTGGCTACAGTGAATAATCCTGCAATGAACATAGGAGTGCTCCTATCTCTTCAAGTTCCTGATTTCAATTTTTTTTTGGATAAATACCCAGAAAAGGGATTGCTGGATCACATAATTCTATTTTTAAATTTTTTTTTTAGAAACTGCTATACTTTTTTTTTTACATAGCAACTGTGTTTTTTTGCATGTCCACCAACAGTGTGCAAGAGTTTCAATTTCTCTATATCCAACACTTGCCAACACTTATTATCTTTTGTTTTTGTGTAATACATAATATCCATTCTAACAGATGTGAGGTGATATCTTATTGTGGTTTTATTTGCATTTCTCTAGGGATTAGTGACATTAAGCATTTTTTCATATACCTGTTGATTATTTGTATGTCTTATTTGGAGAAATGTCTATTCAAGTCTTTAGCCCACTTTTAATTGGGTTATTAGCTGTTTTTTTCTTACTATTGAATTGTAAGAACAATCTAAATATCTATCTATCAACAGATAAGTGGATAAAAAGTGTGGTATATACATATGATGGAACACTATTCAGCCTTAAAAAGGAAGAAAATCCTGACATATGTAACAACATTGATGTAACCATGAGGTCATTATGCTAAGTGAAACAAGCCAGCCACAGAAAAACAAACACTTCTTTATTCTACTTCTATGAAGTATCAAAGATAGTCAAATTCATAGAATCAAAGTGTGGAATGGTAGTTTCCCAGGGCTAGAAGGAGGAACAAGTGGGGAGATACTAACCAAAGGGTGTAAAGATTCAGTCAAGCAAGATGAATAAGCTCTAGGGATCTTCTACACAACATCGTACATATAGTCCACAATGACATATCATGTGTTAAGAGGCTAGATCTCATGTTAAGTGCTCTTACCACAATGAAATAAAATGAAATGATAAAATGACAATGTAATAATTACATCTCCAGCTGCTTACTTGTAGGAACCAGTCAAGCCTTCAGAGAGTCCTGCCAGCAATTCTAGATACTTGCATTTCCAGACACCTACAGACATCAGGAGATGACCAACTGCTCATTTTCCATTTTTTCCCTTTCCCAGTTCTGGGGCATGATGCACCAAGCTCAGTACATTGCGTCCATCAAACAGGGCTGCAGAGGGTCAAGATGTGCACCAACTGCAGGCATACAGGAAGCACTAAAAGTGGGTTTTTCCTTTAAAGAGACTCAGAGGAGTGCAGGGAGCATTTTTCCCATAAGAAAGAGAGAGCTCAGGCAGCTTGCTTCCTCCCATCATCTTATTTTTACTGTGAATCATGGTAGCATTTGTCACTTTTAAAACCTAAACCCCAATTTGCCACCAATGTGTTTCTAATTCTTTACAACATTCAGCAGGCTAATCAGGAGAAGCCAGAGATATAGATCAGGCCCTCAAGCAGCTCTGTGGAGGTACAAGATCTAACTGCAAGAAATTCAACACAGAGATACCCCTGGGATAGTGTATTAATCCATTCTCATGCTGCTATAAAGTACTGCCTGAGACTGTATAATTTATGAAGGAAAGGGGTTTAATTGACTCAGTTCTGCAGGGGTGGGGAGGCCTCAGGAAACTTACAATCATGATGAAAGGGGAAGAAAACAGATCTTTCTTCACATGGCAGCAGGAAGAAGTAGTGCCTAGCAAAAGAGGGAGAAGCCCCTTATAAAATCATCAGATCTCATGGGAACTCACTATCACAAGAATAGCATGAGGGTAACTGCCCCCATGATTACATTACCTCCAACCAGGTCCCTCCCACAACACGTGGGGATTATGAGAACTACAATTCAAGGTGAAATTTGGGTTGGGACACACAGCAAAACTGTATCAGATACCTAATTCCTTTCATTGACCATCTGGTTTATTATCCATGAGGAGCCACAGAACACTTGGGCAAGTTGGAATGAAACCAAAATAAGGCTTGTATAATTCACCATACAATTATGACAGAATTTAATGTAGATAAAATTATAAAAATACAAAAATAAATAAATAACTACATTTCATAACAGAGCATTCCAAATATCCTCTACACTGTGATTGTACTAGATTGATTAAAAATTACACTATTCACACTGTGACTTTGTAGCTCTTCCCATTAAGAAGTGAAGTCTGTCACCTTACTTCTTGAATTCAGACTTGGCAATGTGACTTGGTTTGTCTAAGAGAAGTGAAGGTGTTGGTATTCCACTTCCACTTCCAAGCCTAGGCTTCAGGGACCCAGCATGCTTCTGCTAGCAGTTTTAGAACCCTGTCTCCATCATGCAAACAATCGCAGGCTAGACTGCTAGATAATGAGAGATTAGGTGGAACAACCAGGATGCTAGGCCAGCAGCCTCAAGTGACTTGGCAACTGACCACAGACACATGAGTGAGCCCGACTCAGATGAGAAAGACCACCAGCCCAGATTTTGAACCTATAAAAATGTAAGCTAAAGACATGGTTTTTTAAGTCAGTGATTTATGGGTTGGTTTGTTATACAGCAATAGGTAACTGATACAATTCCTCTTAGGTTTTGATACCCTATTTCTTCTTGGACCTCAGGAATCAATGCTATTGTTCCATCCACTGCTACACTATCAACCACGCTACACAACTGCCCCATGGTCCCTGCAGATGATATTAATACATCCAGGTCATTTCTGAATCTTACAGTTAACATGTCTGAGATTTCTATTTAGTCTTGCCAATCCTTACTTTCATCCCTGCTATCATCAGACCTCCATTTCATTTGCTGGACATTGGAAATGTGTCCTAATTGGTCTTGCTTCTAGTGTTTTCTTGTTCTAGCCAATCTCACTCTCTATTGGTTTGGTCTGACAATGCCACTTTGTATGTCACATCTTGTCTTTCTGTGGTCCCTCACTGTCTAGAGAATTAGGTTGAATTTAAGGTCAGGATGAAACAAAAATAAATGGTATTGAATACCCACTATGTGCCAAAGAAAGTTGAATAGGATACAGAAGCGTAAGTCTACTTAGATTGAAAAACGCACTCTTTAATCCAATTCCATTCCACCTCTCCAGATTCCTGCTCCACAACTTATCTACCTAAAATATCTGCCCCACCTCTTAAACATGAAGCTACTCTGGCATTTTGGTCATGTGAGTTATCCCAAATCCACTGCCTAAAATGCCCTGTCTACTTTTCCCAGCATCTGTCTTCCTTCAATGCCCAATTTGAGTCCTAACTCTTCTGAAACTTTCTCCTACTGCCCCCCATCCAGGTAATCTCTCTCTTCAGTATCTCTTGCCTCAATTCTTTCATGCTTCCTTAGCTGTCAGCTGGGGCATCTGTATGGCCGGTCACTACACTAGCCTAGAGACCGGGGACCATGACTTATCCCCCTCCAGTACCCAGCACAGTGCCAGACCCACATGCCTGAGGGTGATAGTAATACTAGGTCACAAAGGACTAAAGAGCTCTTTCCCAAGACAATGTAAAGTTTTGGCTCTCCTGCCTTTAAATAAAAGTCTTAATTTTACATGCTTAATTTTAGGTATTTGTTTTGATTTTTAAAAAGCACAGACCCTCACCATCCCTGCCATGACTCACAAGGAGTCAGGTAAAAGAAGGGAGGCTTCCTAACATGTATTAGGTTGATGCAAAAGTAATTGTGGCTTTTGCCATTGATAGCTACCACTTACTGAACACTCACTATGTGCCAGGCACCACCATGCACATTTCATTTGTATTTTCTTACTTAAATTTTACAACATCCCATGTGGTACATATTATTACCTCCATTTTATAATAAAGGAAACTCATTAGCATGATTGAATATTCTATCAAACATCCCACAGCCAGCAGTGACAGAGTTAGGATTCGGCCCTCTTCTGCCCAAGCCCAAAGCATGTGTTCTTTTTTTTTTTTTTTTTTTTTAATTTATGAAGTATTTATTGATGATTCTTGGGTGTTTCTCGGAGAGGGGGATATGGGAGGGTCATAGGATAATAGTGGAGAGAAGGTCAGGAGATAAACACATGAACAAAGGTCTCTGGTTTTCCTAGGCAGAGGACCCTGCGGCCTTCTGCAGTGTTTGTGCCCCTGGGTACTGGAGATTAGGGAGTGGTGATGACTCTTAAAGAGCATGCTGCCTTCAAGCATCTGTTTAACAAAGCACATCTTGCACCGCCCTTAATCCATTTAACCCTGAGTTGACACAGCATATGTTTCAGAGAGCATGGGGCTGGGGGAAAGGCCATAGATCAACAGCATCCCAAGGCAGAAGAATTTCTCCTAGTCAGAACAAAATGGAATCTCCTATGCCCACCCCTTTCTACACAGACACAGCAACAATCTGATCTCTCCTTCCTTTCCCCACACTTCCCCCCCTCTTCCTTTCAACAAAACCGCCATCGTCCTCATGGCCCGCTCCCGATGGTCGCTGTCTCTTCGGAGCTGTTGGGTACACCTCCCAGACAGGGCGGCCGGGCAGAGGCGCTCCTCGCTTCCCAGACGGGGCCGCCCGGGCAGAGGCGCTCCTCACTTCCCAGACGGGGCCGCCCGGGCAGAGGCGCTCCTCTCCTCCCAGACGAGGCGGCCGGGCAGAGGCGCTCCTCGCTTCCCAGACGGGGCCGCCCAGGCAGAGGCGCTCCTCGCTTCCCAGACCGGGCCGCCCGGGCAGAGGCGCTCCTCACTTCCTCCCAGACCGGGTGGCAGCCGGGCAGAGGCGCTCCTCACCTCCCAGATGGGGCGGCCGGGCAGAGGCGCTCCTCACTTCCCAGAGGGGGCAGCCGGGCAGAGGCGCTCCTCACTTCCCAGAGGGGGCGGCCGGGCAGAGGCGCTCCTCACTTCCCAGACCGGGCGGCCAGGCAGAGGCGCTCCTCACTTCCCAGATGGGGCGGCCGGGCAGAGACGCTCCTCACTTCCTCCCAGACGGGGTGGCGGCCGGGCAGAGGCGCTCCTCACCTCCCAGACAGGGCGGCCGGGCAGAGGCGCTCCTCACTTCCCAGACTGGGCGGCCGGGCAGAGGCGCTCCTCACTTCCCAGACTGGGCGGCCGGGCAGAGGCGCTCCTCACTTCCCAGACTGGGCGGCCGGGCAGAGGCGCTCCTCACCTCCTAGACGGGGTGGCCGGGCAGAGGCGCTCCTCACTTCCCAGACTGGGCGGCCGGGCAGAGGCGCTCCTCACTTCCCAGACTGGGCGGCCGGGCAGAGGCGCTCCTCACTTCCCAGACTGGGCGGCCGGGCAGAGGCGCTCCTCACCTCCTAGACGGGGTGGCCAGGCAGAGGCGCTCCTCACTTCCCAGACGGTGTGGCGGCTGGGCAGAGGCGCTCCTCCCTTCCCAGATGGGGCAGCCAGGCAGAGGCGCTCCTCACTTCCCAGACTGGGCGGCCGGGCAGAGGCGCTCCTCACCTCCTAGACGGGGTGGCCAGGCAGAGGCGCTCCTCACTTCCCAGACGGTGTGGCGGCTGGGCAGAGGCGCTCCTCCCTTCCCAGATGGGGCAGCCAGGCAGAGGCGCTCCTCACTTCCCCCCAGACGGGGTGGCGGCCAGGCAGAGGCGCTCCTCACTTCCCAGATGGGGCAGCCAGGCAGAGGCGCTCCTCACTTCCTCCCAGACGGGGTGGCGGCCAGGCAGAGGCGCTCCTCACTTCCCAGAGGGGGCGGCCGGGCAGAGGTGCTCCTCACTTCCTCCCAGACAGGGTGGTGGCTGGGCAGAGGCACTCCTCACCTCCCAGACGGGGCGGCCGGGCAGAGGTGCTCCTCATCTCCCAGACGGGGCGGCCGGGCAGAGGTGCTCCTCACTTCCCCCCAGACGGGGTGACGGCCGGGCAGAGGCACTCCTCACCTCCCAGATGGGGCGGCCGGACAGAGGCGCTCCTCACTTCCCATACAGGGTGGCAGCCGGGCAGAGGTGCTCCTCACTTCCCAGATGGGGCAGCTGGGCAGAGGTGCTCCTCACTTCCTCCCAGACGGGGTGGCGGCCAGGCAGAGGCGCTCCTCACTTCCCAGACTGGGCGGCCGGGCAGAGGCGCTCCTCACTTCCCAGACTGGGCGGCCGGGCAGAGGCGCTCCTCACTTCCCAGACTGGGCGGCCGGGCAGAGGCGCTCCTCACCTCCTAGACGGGGTGGCCAGGCAGAGGCGCTCCTCACTTCCCAGATGGTGTGGCGGCTGGGCAGAGGCGCTCCTCCCTTCCCAGATGGGGCAGCCAGGCAGAGGCGCTCCTCACTTCCTCCCAGACGGGGTGGCGGCCAGGCAGAGGCGCTCCTCACTTCCCAGAGGGGGCGGCCGGGCAGAGGTGCTCCTCACTTCCTCCCAGACGGGGTGGCGGCTGGGCAGAGGCGCTCCTCACCTCCCAGACGGGGCGGCCGGGCAGAGGTGCTCCTCATCTCCCAGACGGGGCGGCCGGGCAGAGGTGCTCCTCACTTCCCCCCAGACGGGGTGACGGCCGGGCAGAGGCACTCCTCACCTCCCAGACGGGGCGGCCGGACAGAGGCGCTCCTCACTTCCCATACGGGGTGGCAGCCGGGCAGAGGCGCTCCTCACTTCCCAGATGGGGCAGCCGGGCAGAGGCGCTCCTCACTTCCTCCCAGATGGGGTGGCGGCCGGGCAGAGGCGCTCCTCACTTCCCAGATGGGGCGGCCGGGCAGAGGTGCTCCTCACTTCCTCCCAGACGGGGTGGCGGCCGGGCAGAGGCGCTCCTCACCTCCCAGACGGGGTGGCCGGGCAGAGGCGCTCCTCCCTTCCCAGACGGAGTGGCCAGGCAGAGGCGCTCCTCACCTCCCAGAGTGGGCAGCCAGGCAGAGGCGCTCCTCACTTCCCAGAGTGGGCGGCCGGGCAGAGGCGCTCCTCACTTCCCATAGGGAGTGGCAGCCAGGCAGAGGCGCTCCTCACTTCCCAGATGGGGCAGCTGGGCAGAGGTGCTCCTCACTTCCTCCCAGACGGGGTGGCGGCCAGGCAGAGGCGCTCCTCACCTCCCAGACGGGGCGGCCGGGCAGAGGCGCTCCTCACCTCCCAGACGGGGCGGCTGGGCAGAGGCGCTCCTCACCTCCCAGAAGGGGCGGCTGGGCAGAGGCGCTCCTCACTTCCCATATGGGGTGGCAGCCGGGCAGAGGCGCTCCTCACTTCCCAGACAGGGTGGCGGCCAGGCAGAGGCGCTCCTCACCTCCCCGATGGGGCAACCGGGCAGAGGCGCTCCTCACTTCCTCCCAGACGGGGTGGCGGCCAGGCAGAGGCGCTCCTCACCTCCCAGACGGGGCGGCCGGGCAGAGGTGCTCCTCATCTCCCAGACGGGGCAGCCGGGCAGAGGCGCTCCTCACTTCCTCCCAGACGGGGTGGCGGCCGGGCAGAGGCACTCCTCACCTCCCAGACGGGGCGGCCGGGCAGAGGCGCTCCTCACTTCCTCCCAGACGGGGTGGCGGCCGGGCAGAGGCGCTCCTCACCTCCCAGAAGGGGTGGCCAGGCAGAGGCGCTCCTCACCTCCCAGACGGGGCGGCCGGGCAGAGGTGCTCCTCATCTCCCAGACGGGGCAGCCGGGCAGAGGCGCTCCTCCCTTCCTCCCAGACGGGGTGGCAGCCGGGCAGAGGCGCTCCTCACATCCCAGACGATGGGCGGCCGGGCAGAGGCGCTCCTCACTTCCCAGATAGGGCGGCCGGGCAGAGGGGTTCCTCACATCCCAGACGATGGGCGGCCAGGCAGAGATGCTCCTCACTTTCTAGACGGGGTGGCGGCGGGGCAGAGGCTGTAATCTTAGCACTTTAAGAGGCCAAGGCAGGAGGCTGGTAGGTGGAGGTTGCAGCGAGCCGAGATCACACCACTGCACTCCAGCCTGAGCACCATTGAGCATTGAGTTAGCGAGACTCCGTCTGCAATCCCAGCACCTCGGGAGGCCGAGGCAGGCAGATCACTCGAGGCCAGGAGCTGGAGACCAGCCCGGTCAACACGGCGAAACCCCGTCTCCACCAAAAATACAAAAACCATTCAGGCGTGGCGGCGTGCGCCTGCAATCCCAGGCACTCGGCAGGCCGAGGCAGGAGAGTCACCGGAGCCCGAGGCAGGGAGGTTGCAGCGAGCCGGATCATGGCAGTACAGTCCAGCTTCGGTAACAGCGGGAGACCGAAAAAAGAAGGAGAGGGAGACCGAAGAAAGGGGAGGGGGAGAGGGAGAGGGAGAGGGAGAGGGAGAGGGAGAGGGAGAGGGAGAGGGAGAGGGAGAGGGAGAGGGAGAGGGAGAGGGAGAGGGAGAGGGAGAGGGAGAGGGAGAGGGAGAGCAGCATGTGTTCTTAAGTAAGCTATCATGCCCCTGATTTCTGTGATTCTTTTGATCTTAGGACATATGAAGCTGCCTTTTATCATTATTGTACCTCCCCATCAATAGTCCTTATCTTCTAGCCTGGTTTACAGTTCCACGGAACCTAGCTAACCTAGTACTTCATGCAGCAGACAGAATTATGCCCCCACCCCAAAGATGTCCATGTCTTCATTCCCAGAAACTGTGAATATATGTTATATGGCATGGGGGAATAGAGACTGCAGATAGAACTAAGGTTGCTCATTAGCTGGCCTAGAGATGGGGAGATTATGTGGCATTATCCAATGGGCCCGTGCAATCACAGGGGTCTTTATCACTGAAAGAGGGAGGCAGGAGGGTCAGGGAAGGAGGTGTGACAACAGATGCAGAGATCAGAGTGATGCAATTGCTAGGGGGCTGGGGCCCAAAGCCATAGGGTGTGGGTGGCCTCTAGAAGCTGGAAAAGGCAAAGAGACAGATTTTCCCCTGCACCCTCCCAAAAGAATGTTTAGTTTTAGCCCAGTGAGACCCATTTCCGACTCCTGACCTCCAGAGCTATAAGGTAATAAATCTGTGTCCTTTTGAGCCACTGAGCTTGGGGTAATTTGTTATAGAAGCAACAGGGAATGATTATACCCTTCCATAGAAACAATTAGGGCCAATTTACAGTCTGATAGTTTGTCAAGACTTCTCTCAGGAGTTACAGTCTGAATAATTATAAGGAATTTTTAAATGCAACCTCTATTACTGAGGCATCATAAATTGTTTCTACAATTAAACTGGAGAAAGTTTTTGAAGAGCTACTTCAAAAACTTCTAAAAAGAAAGGCAGAGAGCTGAACCCTCTTCTCTCCTCTCCTGTGCTCATATACTGGGTAGAAATATGCTCCATTCAAGTTCTGATTAGCTGAGATTTCCTGTGGAACTAATGTGCTCTTGCTAGTTTCTAAATGATGTTTTTCTCCTCCCAGTAAAATCAAGAACTGCCAATAAGGTGCAGGCCAGTCGCTGGGCCCGCTTTCTCTCACACATACCATATACACAAATAGGAAGATGGTCTGCATGGCTATAATTTCCTGGCCAGCGAGTGTCTTGGGTTTCACTTCAGTGGTTAATGATGTGTCACCCGGGCGCCTTGGTATGGGGCATTTCCAACCTTCAATTAAAGGACTATCATTTACTCTATATATTAACATCTAGAACAATAAACACAGTGGAACACAGTCATTAGAGGCAGCCATAATCCATGACCTGCTGTGTACTGATGTCAACCCTGCTGCGTTTGACATCTGAAATAATCCCAAAGAAAGCACTGCATTTTCAAAGCCGGGACTACGTTAAGGATATCCACCCCTGGCTGCATTCCATCTTTCCACCTCCATCTTCCAATCTATTAACATCTTGGTTCAACCTCAGAGTTAAAAACCCCTTGTCTTTCACAGAAAGACATCCAGGCTAACCTTCTCTTTTGCTGGGAAGAATGCCACCGGTTTTCAGTTGATTGAACCTAGTGGGCCTTCACTGTAAGATAATAAAACCAATCCTGGATAAATCGTAATTCCTAATCTAAAGGATGTCAGAATGAAGTAGGATTGAAGACATACCACCAACACAAAACAAACAACCCTGAGCATATGGTGCACAAAGAAAGCAGAGAGATACAGAAAACCAGCAAAATAAAAGTTGTCTCAAACTTAGCTGAAATGTGGAGCCACATGAAAAGTGCAGTAATTCTTCCTTCACACCTCAGGGCTCATGTCTGTTGCATCTTTTCAACACAGCACAGTTGCAATTTCTAGGGGTCCAGCTACCTACATTTTTTGAGCTGAGCTCTTTCTTCAAGGGGATGCAAAATTAAAACAATTCAAAAGCCTCCTCTGCCAGGGAGTGGGGGTGGTAGGAAAGGGGAATCTCGGGGTGTTTATTGTACACTGACAGGTTGAACAGGAGAGAGGTACTTGGGTCACTGAGGCGATGGAAAGATGCTGTGCAGTTAGATGGGAAGCAAGAACACAAAGAAAGCCTTTTCAGCAGACCAGGGGACTGCAGGGCCCAACAACCTCTAAGACTGGGATAAAAGCAGGCTTTATTCATTCAGGGGACTGCAGCAACTGCCTACTGCCTGACTGGTAAATCTCATCACAGCACCGTCCCTGGGAGGGGGTCTGATCTGATTGGTTGTCCCATTTAATCTGCGGCATCCCTATTGGGAGGTGCTGTTAGACTTGCCCACCTCACAGGCAGGAGCCACCTCCACGGAGCCGGTAGAGGCTGCCTGCAGCTGAGCCACCAACGCCCGGCCTGTTGGGTGGCAGAGGAGCCAGCGAATTGCCAGACACAGCACAAGGAAACACCATGCACCAGAGCAGCATTCCTCAGAAGGAGACTTGGGAACACAGCAGACAGGCAGATGCCCTGTGTGCCTGTGTGTATGTATCTTTAAAATCAAATAGAAGTGACACTACTCTTTTGAGTTACCTATGCCATTATTCCTCTTCAATTGTTTTTCATTTTGCCTTTTTTCCTTTTGATAAAGTTTTATGCACCATGCTTGGGTTGCAGAAGCAGATCCAAAGGAGTCTCAGCACACCACCCGATTCTCTGAGCACAGGCTCTCGGGACTTTTTGGAAATGACTGTGCCTCAATGCAGAGAGAGGGTTTTTCCAAGTTACCAAGTGCAGTTTCTGTTCTTAACACCCAGGGGGGCGTGCAGAAAGTGAGAGGCTCTATGGTGGCTTCCTGGGCGTGCCCATGGAAAGTGCTTACTCTACTTTGCACACCTCACACCTGGGTCCGTGGTCCACTCACAAACCTGGTAGATTCACTCTTTCGAACCTTTCTGGCCGGCGGTACCTATGGGCTTTCACTGTGCGTGGCCGCCCCCTGCTGGAGCAGCCTGGAACTGACCGCCAGTGACACCTAGGGCCGACACCTGGCCAGCGCAGGGAGGTGTGAGAGAACAGATTGTCAAGTTCATTCCATGGCATTCATTCCAGAGGGAGCCACTAAACTGGCCTTGACACACAGGAATCTGTTTAATAATCCTGTGGAGACCTAAAGTCTACAAATCCCTGTGGTAACTCCTCTGAGAGTTTAATCACCCTCCCTCAGAAATATTTTCCCTATTTGTGGTCTGAACGATGTTTCTGTTTAATTTCCAACTGATCTGATTTAATCAGGGATGAAAATCAGCTGCTGTCAATTCTCTGGGCAAAAGCCCTTTATCGGCCTGGAGAAAGATTAACGAATGTGCCTCACTTCCTAGGAAAAGTCCTAAGCTTTATTTTCCTTTAATATGACTTTATTTAGCCTATTTTTAAATGTGTTTATTATCTCTGTAGCTCTCTTCTGAATGCTCTCATCTTCCCCACATTTCTCCTTACTTAGGGACATGATACCCCTAGTGAGAATCTGGCTGAAGCCAAGTATGATGCTGATACTCTCATGTGTACCCTTCTAGATGACCACTTTTTTGGCAAAGATTTTTTAAGCACCTACTATGTGTGAGGCACACAGGTAAGGTCCCTGTGGGTTATAGATGAATTACTCACTGACTTTCCAAAAAGCAGGAGAAGCTAGTCCTAGAATGCCTGCAAACAGATCACTCTAACTGTGTATAAGATAGGAACAGGTATCAGTGTAACTGGAGACCAGCAAACAGGGAGAATGCTTTCAGCCAGTGTGTATGGAAGGTTTCATACAGATGTGGGAACTGAACTGGTCTTTGAAGGATATGTAGAATTTGGCTGGACCTGAGAAGGGGAAACAGCATTCCACGCAGAGAGGACAGCCTGAGGAAAGCTCCAGAGGCAGAGGACACAGGGCATAGATCTGATGAGCTGGAAGTGGTTGCATTTGAGTCAACAGGGACTACGGAAAACATCCACTGGGCAAAGTTGTGGAAGCCTTCCCTATAATGGGAAGGCATTAAAGAATCCAGAGGCTGCCTTCACTTCTTAGAACTCCTGTTTGATTTTATTAACTTGAAGATAGCTTGTTTTTCACCATGCTGATCCTAAATCATTCTCAGCTGTTCTTAGCGTCACTGTGTCCCCATCTAGTATTGGCTCTTGATTTTGATTTGTTTGCTCCAAGTCCCTGTTTGGGTTTTACTCTGTTGTTTCTCGATTTCCGAGAAATCTGTCTTGCCCTGGCTTACGCACTCCCACTTTCTTAACCCAACCTTTGGTCAGATCAGTTGCAGCTGACCAGCTCTGTCATCTCATTTCTTTCCCTGAAGCAGTAGGTCTTTGATACTCCCTCGTTCCCTTTAGAAGACTTTGAAAGGCAGGACACCTGCAAGTGACACGCTGGGCAAGTTGCCTGACCATTGTCGCCTCAGTGTTCTCATCTCTAAAAAGAGAAGGGAGGTACCTCTTCAACCACTATGAGCATTTCTGAAGCTTACGCTCCATAAGGCAATAACCTCAACTATTTCTGTCCACAGGCCATACCCCCAGCAGCCATTTCCATGGAATAGTTTCATCTTTCCTGGAAGAATGTGCTGATAAAATTGATTTAAAATGGACTTTGAAACAAATTGGACCTGCTAAAAAGTCAACCAGCTTTGAGTTATTCATTTCCAACTGGGATGAGAATAGAGGAAAAGATGAGAACAGGCCCTGCTTGCCTTCTTGCCAAAGGGCCTCTCCCCAGGAGATACTTTCAAAGACAAGATGATGGATTAGAAAGCACAGAAAGAAGCTACAGGTGGCACGCAGCACTCTGCTCCCTTCTTGAATCTGCCAGATGCTCCCTGTCCTTCACCTCTTTTGGTCATCAGGCTGGCCCTGCTTGATTGACTCTGCCATCAGAAGCAAGAATTTCCTTCCAGCATGGTTCTCTCTAGATCCAGGTACTTTGCAGGACCCAATTTACCCATCTCCACAGGGGACATGTCTCACACATGGCTGCCTCATGCCACTTACCACCCTGACGCTCAGTCTTCTCTCTGGTAGTAATCGCCTTTACCATCTGTTTGGCAGGAGTGTGAGATAAAAAGTGCTAACACCCAGCAAATTACTAAACTGTCAGCCTCAATTTCCTGTCAGGCACTAGAATTAATAACAGCCCATACATCATGAAGAATCTAGAGGATCCCGAAGATAACAGGAGGAGGACAGAACTAGGGCATGGAGTACAAGGTCATGGAGAATAACTCTACTTTCTGCATACTTCTAAACTGCTTTTATTATTATTGGTATGTTTCCGTACAGTGACTCCACATTCGTTATTTTAATTCTTATGATAGCCTTGTAAACTTAGATGTTATAATCCCATTTTGTAGACGAGGAAACTAAGGTTTTGATGTTCTTTTGCCTTATGGTGAGTGAACTTGACAACTATTCTCATACATTTCTTGGACTGAAGGCAGAAAATATGAGCTGTTGAGACAGAGTCTAATGATAGAAGATTTGAAATGTTTCTAACACAAAGAAATGGTCAATGTTCAAGGGGATGGAAACCTTAAACACCCTGATTTCACCATTACACATGTATGCCTGCATCAAAATATCACACATACCCCATAAATATGTAAAATTATTATGTAACATAAACAAATTTTTTAAGAAATAACAGGGCAAACAATGTGCACTATTGTTGTCCTGGATCCTCAAAGCTTTGAAAATCTGCAGCTACTTAACAATAACAGCCTCAGGCTTCTCAGGGAGAAAAATTTCCATTTCCAGCCCCAAGAATTCACCACAAGTGTGGCTTCAGAAGATGTGAACTGGGAAAAGCCAGAAACCAGAGAGTGGGAAAAAGTGATAGCAGCCATAGAATCAAGAAAGGACCTTGCAGAGGGTGACAGCTTTCATCTGAATTGGCCATTTCTACTCACTTCCAAAGAAAGGGAACAAAAAATGCACTGATGAGACCAACCTGGCTCAAACATCAAGGAAGTCTCAAAAATGCTACTAGGAAGAAGGAAGGTCTTGCAATACAAGAGAGGACCCACAGCAATGTGAAATGTGCTCTGCTGTTTTTTTTATATACATACTTTAAGTTCTAGGGTACATCTGCACAAAATGCAGGTTTGTTACATATGTATACATGTGCCATGTTGGTTTGCTGCACCCATCAACTTGTCATTTACATTAGGTATTTCTCCTAACGCTATCCCTCTCTCCCAGCCCCCCACCCCATGACAGGCCCCGGTGTGTGATGTTCCCCTTCCTGCTTCCAAGTGTTCTCATTGTTCAATTCCCACCTGTGAGTGAGAACATGCGGTGTTTGGTTTTTCTGTCCTTGTGATAGTCTGCTGATAATGATGGTTTCCAGCTTCAACCATGTCCCTGCAAAGGACATGAACTCATCCTTTTTTATGGCTGCATAGTAGTCCATGGTGTATATGTGCCACATTTTCTTAATCCGTGTCTATCATTGATGGGCATTTGGGTTGGTTCCAAGTCTTTGCTATTGTGAACAATGCTGCAGGAAACATACGTGAGCATGTGTCTTTATAGTAGCATGATTTATAATCCTTTGTGTAAATACCAGTAATGGGATGGCTGGGTCAAATGGTATTTGTAGTTCTAGATCCTTGAGGAATTGCCACACTGTCTTCCACAATGATTGAACTAATTTACACTCCCACCAACAGTGTAAAATCATTCCTATTTCTCCACATCCTCTCCAGCATCTGCTGTTTCCTGACTTTTTAATGATCACCATTCTAACTGGCATGAGACGGTATCTCATTGTGGTTTTGATTTGCATTTCTCTGCTGACCAGTAATGAGCATTTTTTCATGTGTCTGTTGGCTGCATAAATGTCTTCTTTTGAGAAGTGTCTGTTCATATCCTTTGCCCACTTTTTGATGGGGTTGTTTGTTTTCTTCTTGTAAATTTGTTTAAATTCTTTGTAGATTCTGGATATTAGCCCTTTGTCAGATGGGTAAATTGCAAAAATTTTCTCCCATTCTGTAGGTTGCCTGTTCACTCTGATGGTAGTTTCTTTCGCCATGCAGAAGCTCTTTAGTTTAATTAGATCCCATTTGTCAATTTTGGCTTTTGTTGCTATTGCTTTTGGTGTTTTAGACATGAAGTCCTTGCTCATGCCTATGTCCTGAATGGTATTGCCTAGATTTTCCTCTAGGGTTTTTATGGTTTTAGGTCTAATATTTAAGTCTTTAATACATCTTGAATTAATTTTTGTATAAGGTGTAAGGAAGGGATTCAGTTTCAGCTTTCTACATATGGCTAGCCAGTTTTCCCAGCACCATTTATTAAATAGCAAATCCTTTCCCCATTTCTTGTTTTTCTGCTGGCTTTTTTTTTTTTTAACACTGCAGATTCTTTTCAGTAGTCTGTCATTTAAGTGGCTTTTACAAGTAGCTGGAGAAGATTCCAAGACCTCTTCAAGCTTTGAACTTCTCTATGTTCAACCCATAGAAGGCCAGTAAATACTTGTTAATGAGGTAACCAATGGTTCTTTGGTCCACAGTATCCTCCATGCCTAGGAAGCCCTTCTCTTACTTTGATCAGCATCATGATTACACTTCAGGCCTGACTCAAATCCTACCTTTTCCCTAAAGCCTTCCAAACTTATCTCAATGTATTCTCCAGACACTGAATCCAATTACTTAGACTGTGCAGTTGTCACTTCTATTCTTAAATAATTAACAACACTGGCAGCACAGTATACCTTATTGCTTCTGCAAGGGAATAAACTATATTTCACAGTTCTTTTAATTACAGCTAGCATTTGTTGTGGTGCTTTAAGTTTTCAAAGAACTCTGTGTACCGCGTCTTATCTGACACACACAATAATGCTGCAAGGCAGGCAGGCTCCTTTAGTTGCAAGTGACAGAAGCCCAACCTGATGGAGCTTATCTAGAAATGAAAACTTAGTAGAACATTGGGTTTGCTCAGAGAATCAAAGAATAATCCAAGGCAGATGTGATGGGCTCAAAGAGGAGTATGAGGGATTTGATGCCTCTAATAGTTCAATAGTCAATTTCTTCTGTCTCTCATTTCTGCTCTTGAGTGTTGCCCACATTCTTTCCTGTTTTCTTTGGCTTTCTGGGGAGAGGGAGTAGAAGAGGAGGCGGCATTCCCTTTTCATGTCAATGTTTATAAATCCCACAGGCTCAAAATAATTGCAAGATTGGAGAAAGGAATAATTTCCCTAAATAAACGCAAGATATGCACTTGAAGAAAAAGGGGAGGAAAAGAAACATGCAAAAAACAACAAAAAACAACAACAAAAAAAAATGAAAAACAATTCTCCACTCCAGCAGGATACACTTATTATCCTCTGAAAATGGCATTGACACTGATGCTTAAACAAGCTACAAAACTATTCTTCAACCAAGTTTCCCAGCATTCTCTCCACGATAATCTACTATTTCAGTAACTAATACAGAGTCTTGCTCATAATAAAATACTCAACAAAAATTAGTTAACAGAAAATTGATTAAAACTTCCTCTATCCCAGGCTTTCTTTCCAAATCAGAATATTAAGACTGTAAGAGGTGGGAATTGAACAATGAGAACACATGGACACAGGAAGGGGAACATCACACACCAATGCCTGTTGTGGGGTAGGGGGAGGGGGGAGGGATAGCATTAGGAGATATACCTAATGTTCAATGACGAGTTAATGGGTGCAGCACACCAACATGGCACATGTATACATATGTAACAAACCTGCACATTGTACACATGTACCCTAAAACTTAAAGTATAATAATAAAAAAAAAGAAAATGAAGCTACCTCTCAATAATTACAGTGACATATAATTTGGAAACTGTTAAAACAAGAATTATAACAACAGCAACAACAAAACCGGACAATCATCAAGTGCTCAATGTGTGCCAGGGGCCATTCTCACAGGTTTGCGTGTGTTAATTCAGTTGGTTACTCCCCACAGCAACTCCCTGGGGAAGGTACTATTATCCCCATTTGATAGAAGAAGAAACTGAAGCCTAAAGAGGTTAAGGCCTGCCTGAGATGACACAGATGGCTGGTAGCAGGACAGGGATTCAAACTCCCAACTGTCTGAGTGGGCCTGGGCTCCTGTCCTCTTGCTAACTGTCCTAGAGTAGGGATCCCCAAGGACTGACTACAATCCTATGACCATGGCACTTAAGCCTCCCTTTTCTGAATCGAACTTTCATCACATTTACTCCCCGGTCACCTTTAAATGTGGAGGAAATGGAAAGGAAATCTTTGGGAAACATAGGTGATCAATATATCAGGGATATTTCCTGCAGCTAGAAATAGACATTCTCAAAAAAGTTATGTCTACTCATTTTTGTTCCTTTGTCCAAGCTGTTTCCTTTGCTTGAAGCTTGAATCTTGAATCCCTTCTTAAACTTCTCTGCCTTATCAAAATCTCACTCACTTTAAGACCCCTCTCAAGCATCTCCTTCTCTCTGTAGCTCTTCTTTGCTCACTCAAGAGATACATCACTAATTCCTATGTTCTATAGCACTAGTCATTCACCTCTAATAAAAACTTGCCTTCTTCATATATATTTTGATGAGATTGTGAGGACCTCCAAGGCAGTAGCTAATTCTCCTGTGCCTTATTGGTGTCTGGGTCACCAGTGTCCAGTACCAAGCCTGGTAGATAGGAAATATTCAACTAATGCTTGTTGAATGAGTAGATAAGTGAATGAAAGAAAGCATACTGATATCAGCTGCTTCTCTGGTTGGAGGACCCACAAGTAGATTCCAAAATGACTTCCAATTCAGTCTCTTGTTACTGAGAGGGATACCAAGACTAAAGTCCTAGGAAGGAAACCAGTGGTCTTGGAGAGAAATCAAAAGAAACAGTTCCTGTACAGTCCCTGGCATTGTTATGTCTGAAATGTCAAAGAAAGAAGAAAGAAAAAATAAATATAAGTTAAGCTATGTAACTACTAAGATGCTATAATCAAATTATTTTGGTCACTGCCTCTCCGTCCTAACCATAGGAGTCCAAAAAGATGATAATCTGATCTGTGTCAAACACAGAAGAATTCTGGTGGGCGTATTTCCTCAGCTGTATGCACAAGTAACTCATTAGCTCCCTTGCAGGCATGGGCTGTGCAGTTGGTTTGACTTTTTCAGAAGCTTTCCACTCAAGCTTCTGAAGCCAGTTGCTTCCCCTACCTGCACAATGCAGCTGTACACACTCTCCACAGAGCATGCTCAATCATGAGTGTCAACTTTGCATACCCAGAAAATGAAGAACTGTAACTCCCTCCTACAAATATTGGAAACTAATGAACTTTCTGGGAGACTAGAAATAATAGCATCAAAAAATTATAGAGCTAGAAGAGTCTTGTAAATATGGTGCTACCCATCTCACTTATCTGAGAAATCAAATGTCTTTCCAGGATTGCACAGCTAATCAGGAGTACTGGTGAGCACATATGCACCACAGAGAAATTTATTCTTGCGTGTGTAATAAAACTCATTTTTAGGTAAGAATGCTCCAGCATTGTTGCATCCATTAAAAATAATATTTGCAAAAGAAACTCTAAGATCCCCAGACACTCTAATATGGGTCAAATTGGATATAGTTCATCAAAGGTAGGGTAAATTTTAATTTATGATATGAAACATTTCTGGCCTCTTGGAGAGTCTGTAGAGCCAAAAATGTGCTAGAAACCAAATGGTTGAGAGATTCAAGATGTAGGATCTTGAAAACAAATTTGGAGGATTAAAGAAGTTCCTGAAAAAAGACAGAATGGGTGGAGGATTAATCTGAGAGATGAGCCCAGCCATTGAAAGAGAGTGTTAAGTATGGCTGTTTATCAACATTTGCTACCCGATCCTGGGTGAAGAGTATGCTTGCTTCTTGAACATCAGGCTTGAGTCTGTGACATGCTTTAGCCAAAGATACATGAGTGCAAGTGACATGTGTGGTCTCCAGACAGCAGGATATAGTTCCCCCATGTACTTGTTTGCCTGACTTTGGAATCATAAAGTCCTATGCTTGGTTTAGCTTCCATGAGCTAGATTCCAAGTAGCTACAATGAGTAGTCTTTTTGCCAGTCCCTGGTGGACATGTGGTATAAGCAAAAAATACAATGTGCTATTTTAAGCTTCTGAAATTTGGAGGTGGATATATAGCATGATATAACCTATCCAGTCTAAAAGAGACCAAGAAGCCAAAGAAAAGGTGAAGTGTTGTCAGTTCTGAGAAGCATGGCTTATGAATTAAACTGGGTGACAGTGGATTCCAGCTGAGCTGTGTACCTATCATGTGCCTACATGAACAACCTTCATATTCTGAATTTGCTAAGAACTTTGTAAAGTCACTGCAGTGTTTCAAGCCAAATGATGACTCACAACAGAGGAGAAGGATCAGAAAGGACAGTGAAGTAAAGGAGGGCCCCCACCCAGGCAAAGCCCCTGGACTCTAAAAGCAGAGAATAATCAAAAACCCACACATTCCCATTTATATTTTGTTCTTGGCATTCCCATCACATCTTTGCTTTCATTTCACATTTACTGGCCTGTGCATCTCACATCTCATCTCCAGTGGCATCTGTTCATCTGACTATATATACATGAGAGTATATGTGTGCCTGTGTGTGCTCACGTGCATGTCCAAATATTCAGAAAATACTTTCTAGATACAGAGAATAACACTACATACTCTTCTCTACATAGATGTTTTCTTTTCTCTAAATGATGCGGCCTCCACCTAGTAGCATTAACATAGATCTAACACTTAATGGTGAATTCCTGTTAGAATTGGGGCCATGGTTACAGCTGCTACCAGTAGCCCAAACCAGAGTATTACCTCATGTTAGATGCTAATGCTAAGACATTGAAGGAAGAAGGTCAAGGCTTTAACTTATACATCACTTCAGTTTACACTCTCTTTCAAAGAGCATATGTCATTTACTATACAAGTTAAAGAGCACTGAAAATTTCTAAATTGGATGTTTTAAATATGGGTAAAAAGAGAACCAGCTGATCCATAGATTCCAGAAGACAAAGGGGAGATTCACCTGCTAATGGATCAATTCTATATATTTTTATTTCCATCATCACTTCTTCTACGTAGCATTCACCCACACATGAGAATCCCAGAGAATTAGTGTTGAAAGGTGCATTGGTCTAATCTCCTCCTTTTATTGAAAAGCTGAAGCCTAGAGAGGTTAAGTGACAAGCCAGCTCCAGCAGAATGGTACCGGCTGCTTTGTACATAAGATCATTTTTTGAAGCTGAATCTTGACTAGGAAGAACTTGTTCCTTTCTTTCTGTCCTTTCCATCAGCTACTGGCTGCTTTGTCCATAAGGAGTCCAATTTTCAAAGCTGAATTTTGACCAGGAGAAACTTACTTCTTTCTTTCTGTCATTTTCATCAGCATAGCCACCATCAGCCTTTCATTATGTGCCTGTTTGTGTTTTACTAAATGCCCTTCACAGACCTTGCAGAAGCTATTTTGGTAGCTTCCTGTGCACAGAAAATGTTTTGTTTAGGCTCTACCTTATGTTCAGGGTGTCTGGGGCCTGTTGAAGTTGATTGAATTAAAGAAAAACAAGGGGTCAGATAACAGAAAAGGACAGTTATAGACATGGCTTTAACTCGTTCCCCACCACTCTCCTGCACGCCTGTCTTTCCTGCCCCACTCCTCTACAGTTAGAACTCCAAAACATCCGTTGAAATAGTTCTGGCAGCAGAAGTACAGGAAGTCTATGTACCTTGGAAATGAAGCTCACACTCTAGAGAATGTGATCTCAGATATCAGAGTTTCATCCATTATTGCAGTCTTAAATCAAAGGGCCCTTGGGAAACATCTCTGCCTACCACAAATTATAATATAGCTACAAAAATATTTTCTGTAATAAGTAATTTTCCATGAAAACAACACTTCACAGCCTTTCGGGACATAGTTGAAACATGGCTTAGATTGAAGTTGTTTTTTATATACATTTTTTAAATGGTAAGAAGACTTCAAAATTCCCTAAGCATCATGCATTTTTAATCTTGCATAGCTTGACTTCTCCATAGAAAACTCATCTTAGGAAAGGGGGCTTATTCCAACAGGCACTTTTTAAACTTTATCCTCAAGAAGGCTGAAGTTGATTTGTGAGTTGTTCACATCTTAGAAGAGTCTTTAGACAGAGAAAAGAAGCCAACCATTACCCATTTTGCCTGGAACCAAGAAAAGCTGCGCTTGAATCCAAACTGAACTGAAGAATTAAGATCAAATATTAGGAAATCCACTTTTGTACCAAGTATACACTGAAATGGATCTCCCATGGTGGAGGACGTTAAGAAATATCTTCCTATACTATGTACAATTTAGAGATCTTTAATTTCAACTAGTCCAGATAGAGCACTGCCTAAAGGCAAAGGTATGTGTTAGATATCATATCCAAAAGTCACTACTAGTCTGCCCTGATCTGAGATAAAAATAGACCCCCAACGTAGAAAAAAAGACCTCATTTAAGTAGGATCAAAAACACCAGTCTTTATCCAGCCAATGAGAAACAAGCTGGGAGATGCCTGGGTGTGTCTAGACTCTGATGAGAAGGGGTCAGTAGAAGAAGACATTTTATAAATACAAGAAAGAGAGGACACAATTCATAGGACAATGACTGAGGAAGGTGACAATGACTGGAGACAGATGAGGGCAGTCACCTTGGAGAGAAAGAGGAAGAAATTTCCCACTGTAATAGAAAAAAAGGAGCTTGTAGTTGCCAGCAACAAGAAAATAGGCTTGTAGATTAAGATCTGGTTTGTAGATTTAGTCACAGAAATTTGGTGGAGTTCACTTCTGATTGTTTCTCTTTCTGAAGTAGGTCATATGTTGACCGTGGTCAGTAGAACCAGAGATTGAAGGCAAGTGGGACAGAGTGAAATAGTTGTAGAGAATAGAGGAGCAAGCTGACTGACGAAATACAACAGACCTGCCAGTGGTGTTAAATCATGAGTTGACTATTAATTCATAATGATACTAAAAACAGCAAATTGATTTCCTCAAGCAGGGAACAGTTCTCTGGTATAAGATAGAAGAATCTATTTAGAATCCACTCAGAGTTAATTGACATTTCCATGACCGCACACACTTACCCATTTCTTCTCACCTATTCAAGAGCAGCATTTCTGTTTCATTGTCGATTATTTCCTCACTACTGGATCTTTCCCATCTGCAGACAATTATGCTTTCATTTATTGCTTCCAATTTAAAAAAAAAAAAAGACTCTTTTTATTCTACTACTTTCTAGCTACTGCTCTTTTTCTTTACTTTCCTCTAAAGGCAAACATCCTCAAAAGAATTGTGTATATTCACACTCTATCGCTACCACTTTTCTTGTCCCATCATTTTTTTTAATCAACTCCAGTCACCCCCACGACTCCATCTAAAGTGCTCTTATTAATTTCACTAATGACCCACTCATTGCTAAAAATAGCAGTCAGTTCTTAAATCTCATCTTTCTTACTCTCTCAGCAACACTTGACATAGTTGGTCACACCCTGCTCCTTGAAGCATTTTCTTTACTGGTTTTCCAGGGCCTCACACCATTCTCCTGGTTGTATTCCTGCCCCACTGGCCAATACTTCTCAGAGGTAGTCTTTTATCTCCCTCCTCAAATGGTGGATTTTCCTCAGGGCCCAGCCCCTAGACCTCCTTTCTTTTAATCTACACTGACTCCTTTGAAATTGTCATCCAGACTCATGTCTGTCACCATAGACTCATGTCTGTCACTATAGACTGATCAATCCCTAATGTCTATCTCTAGCCCAGACATGAATTCTAGATTCCTATATCCAGCCATCTACTTGATATCTCTATTTGGATGTCTAATAGGTATCTCAAACTAACATATCAAGGACTGAGTTCCTGACCTTTCCCCAAAAACTGTTCCACCCATGGTCTCTACATCTCAGTAAATGACAATTTCCTTTTTTTTCTAATTGCTCATCCCCAAAACATTGGAATCATCCTTGTCTCCCCTTTTATTTTCTTGTCACACATCAAATTGGTTGGCAAAGAAACCTATAACTTCTCACTACTCTTAGTACTGCCACCCTGCCCTAAGCCATGATTACCTTTGACGACTTTCCTCCAACAGCCTTATTGTAGTCCTCCTTTTTTCTAACCTTGTCTTCCCATAGTCTTCATCAGCACAGCATCTAGAGGGATCCTTTTTAAATGATGATGACACTTCTCTGCTCAAAACTATTTAATGGTTTCCCACGTCAGAGAAAAAAGAAAAGATTTGTTCAATAGACTATGAGGCCTCACACAACCAGTTGCCTTTCCCACAACGGAATTCTAGAGCCAGTTCACACCAGCTCCCAAGAGCCAACTGTTAAATGTTCAGGAATTTTGTAAGGCAATTATTAAACATGGTCATTTAGAAAGTTAAATTACATAAACTTATAACTGAGTAAGTTATATTTAAAAGTAAGAAATACTCATAACTTATCCCTCTTCAATTATTTTAACACATTTCACTGTTATTTAAGCTTTTGAGGTTATGTCTATCGGTCATCGCTGTATGGGGGAAATGCTATGGAATCGTGTGTGGCTGTGCATCTCCTTCCAGCTCCACATTAAATGCATCAGGATGGTAGTGTGAAATTACGGTGGGAGCATTTACACCACAGAAATTGGCAAAATGCTACTAATCAGGGCTTTTATCTCCCAGAGAAGCCAGTTGTGGAGCAGCACACCACTGCCTCCACATTCATGCGCATACATGCACGTGACTCCTCTGACCTTCTCTCCTACTATTCTCCCCAGGGACACCCCAGTCCAGCCACAAAGACCTCTCCTTCCTGCTTCTCAAACACACCAGGAATGCTCCAGGCTCAGAGCCTTTGCATTGCTGTGGCCCCTGCCTGAGCTGCTCGTCCTCCAGAGATCTGCTACCTCATCTCAGGGATTTAGTCCAATGTCACCTTCTCAGTGAACCCTTCTCTGGCCAAGAACAAAAATAAAAAGTCATATGCTGAATCTCTTTCCACTTCAGTTTTCGCTTTAGCACTTATCATCAGGTAATAAAATATATTTAATATGTTTTTTATGTCTTCCACACTCCAAATTAAGCACTACAAAAGCTAAAATTTTCATTAATTCTGTTCCTTATTTTCCCTTCAATCACTAGAATGGTGACTAATGCATAGTAGGGGTCAAATAAGTATGCATTTAAGCAATAAATGATTTAATTAAATAAGGTATATAGATGTATAGATCTGTTGTAAGCATAAAAAACACAAACAGAAATGATAAACACCCACATTTCTATAGTTTAGTGAAGGAGAGGGAAAACAAGAGAAGGAATGGAAAGTAACTATTTCTGCAATATTTTATTTCTTTGGGGGGGAAAAAAGGACCTCTAAGTGAAGAGGACACCAGGGATGAAGGGAAAATATTTGCAAAACACAAATCCAAAAAAGAACTTGTATGGGTACAAAAAAAAAAGAATAAGACCTACTATTTGATAGCTTAACAGGGTGACTATAGTCAATAATGGTACATTTTAAAATAACTAAAAGAAAATAATTGGATTGTTTGTAACACAAAGGATAAATTCTTGAGGGGATGGATATCCCATTCTCTATGATGTGATTATTTCACATTGCATGCCTGTATCCAAACATCTCATAATAAATCTATTTATCCCATAAATCTATGCACCTACTATATATCTACAAAATTTAAAAATTAAAAAAAATTAAAAACAAACAAGAACTTGTATCAAGAATGTATAGTGAACTCAAAATTCAACAAGAAAGCAAACATTGTTTATACAATATGTACCTGTATTGAAACATAGCACTGTACCTCATAAATATGTACAATTATCATCAACTATAAATAAAATAAAACATTAAAATTAAAAGAAAGTAGAGTTGGGCAAGAAAGGCAAATAGAAACAGCTCCAGTCTGCAGTGCCCAGGAAGATCGATGTAGAAGGTGGGTGATTTCTGCATTTCCAACTGAAGTACCCAGTTCATCTTATTGGGACTGGTTGGACAGTGGGTGCAGCCCATGGAGGGCGAGCTGAAACAGGGTGGGGCGTTGCCTCACCTGGGAAGCGCAAGGGGTCAGGGGATTTCCCTCTCCTAGCCAAGGGAAGCCGTGAGAGACTGTAACAGGAGGATCAGTGCACTCCAGCCCAGATACTGTGCTTTTCCCACGGTCTTTGCAAATGGCAGACCAGGAGATTCCCTCTGGTGCCTACACCACCAGGGCCCTGGGTTTCGAGCACAAAACTGGGTGGCCATTTGGGCAGACACCGAGCTAGCTGCAGGAGATTTTTTTCATACCCCAGTGGTACCTGGAACACCAGCAAGACAGACCTGCTCACTCCCATGGAAAGGAGGCTGAAGCCGGGGAGCCAAGTGGTCTGGCTTGGCAGGTCCCACCTCCACTGAACCCAGCAAACTAAGATCCACTGGCTTGAAATTCTCACTGCTAGCACAACAGTCTGAAATTGATCTGGGATGCTCGAGCTTGGTGGGAGGAGGGATTTCTGCCATTGCTGAAGCTTGAGTAGGTGGTTTTACCCTCACAGTGTAAAGAAAGCTTCTGGGAAAGTTCAAACTGGGCAGAGCTCACCGCAGCTAAGCAAGGCTGCTGCGGCCAGACTGCCTTTCTAGATTCCTCCTCTCTGAGAAGGGTATCTCTGAAAAAAGGCAGCAGCCCCAGTCAGGGGCTTACAGATAAAACCCCCATCTCCCTGGGACAGAGCACCTGGGGGAAGGGGAAGCTGTGGGCACAGCTTCAGCAGACTTTTAAACGTCCCTGCCTGACAGCACTGAAGAGAGCAGCAGATCTCCCAGCACAACATTCAAGCTGTGATAAGGGACAGACTACCTCCTCAAGTGGGTCCCTGACCCCCACGTATCCTGACTGGGAGACACCTCCCAGAAGAATCCGACACCTCATACAGGAGAGCTCTGGCTGGCATCTGGTGGGTGCCCCTCTGGGATGAAGCTTCCAGAGGAAGGAAGTGGCAGCAATCTTTGCTGTTCTGCAGCCTTTGCTGGTGATACCCAGGCAAACAGGGTCTGAAGTGGACCTCCAGCAAACTCTAGCAGACCTGCAGCAGAGAGACCTGACTGTCGGAAGGAAAACTAACAAACAGAAAGGAATGGTATCAACATCAACAAAAAGGATGTCCACTCAGAGACTCCATCCAAAGGTCACTAACATCAAAGACCAAAGGTAGATAAATCCACGAAGATGGGGAGAAACCAGTGTAAAAAGGCTGAAAATTCCAAACACCAGAACGCCTCTTCTCCTCCAAAGGATCACAACTCCTCACCAGCAAGGGAACAAAACTGGATGGAGAATGAGTTTGACAAATTGACAGAAGTAGGCTTCAGAAGGTGGGTAATAACAAACTGCTCCAAGCTAACGGAGCATGTTCTAACCCAATGCAAGGAAGCTAAGAACCTTTAAAAAATGTTAGATGAATTGCTAACTAGAATAAACAGTTTAGAGAAGAACATAAATGACCTGATGGGGCTGAAAAACACACCATGAGAACTTCGTGAAGCATACACAAGTATTAATAGCCAAACTGATCAAGTAGAAGAAAGGATATCAGAGATTGAAGATCAACTCAATGAAATAAAGTGGGAAGACAAGATTAGAAGATTAGAGAAAAAAGAGTAAATAGAAACAAACAAAGCCTCCAAGAAATATTGGACTATGTGAAAAGACCAAATCTATGTTTGATTGGTATAACTGAAAGTGATGGGGAGAAGGGAACCAAGCTGGAAAACACTCTTCAGGTTATTATCCAGAAGAACTTCCCCAACCTAACAATGCAGGCCAACATTCAAGTTCAGGAAATACGGAGAACACCACAAAGATACTCCTCAAGAAGAGCAACCCCAAGACACATAATTGTCAGATTCACCTAGGATGAAATGAAGGAAAAAATATTAAGTGCAGCCAGAGAGAAAGGTCAGGTTATCCCCAAAGGGAAGCCCATCAGACTAACAGCAGATCTCTCTGCAGAAACCCTACAAGCCAGAAGAGAGAGTGGGGGCCAATATTCAACATCCTTAAACAATTTTCAACCTAGAATTTCATATCCAGACAAACTAAGCTTCATAAGTGAAGCAGAAATAAAATCCTTTACAGACAAGCAAATGCTGAGAGATTTTGTCACCACCAGGCCTGCCCTACAAGAGCTCCTGAAGAAAGCACTAAACATGGAGAGGAACAACTGGTACCAGCCTCTACAAAAAAAAAAAATTGTAAAGACCATCAACACTACGAAGAAACTGCATCAACTAACGGGCAAAATAACCAGCTAGCATCATAATGGCAGAATCGAATACACACATAACAATATTAACCTTAAATGTAAACAGACTAGATGCCCCAATTAAAAGAAACGGACTGACAAACAGGTAGAGAGTCAAGACCCATCACTATGCTGTATTCAGGAGACCCATCTCACGTGCAAAGATGCACATAGGCTCAAAATAAAGGGATGGAAAAATATTTACCAAGCAAATGGAAAGAAAAAAAAAAGCAGAGGTTGCAATCCTAGTCACTGATAAAACAGACTTTAAACCAACAAAGATCAAAAGAGACAAAGAAGGGCATTACATAATAGTAAAGGGATCAATGCAACAAGAAGATTTAACTATCCTAAATATATATGCACCCAATAAAGGAGCACCCAGATTCATAAAGCAAGATCTTAGAGACCTACAAAGAGACTTAGACTCACATACAATAATAGTGGGAGACTTTAACATCCCACTGTCAGTATTAGACACATCAATGAGACAGAAAATAAACAAGGATATCCAGGACTTGAACTCAGCTCTGAACCAAGCATACCTAATACACACCTGCAGAACTCTCCACCCTAAATCAACAGAATATACACTCTTCTCAACACCACATTGCACTTATTCTAAAATTGACCACATAATTAGAAGTAAAACACTCCTCAGCAAATGCAAAGGAACGGAAATCATAACAAACAGTCTCTCAGACCACAGGGTAATCAAATTAGAACTCAGGATTAAGAAACTCACTCAAAACTGCACAACTACATGGAAACTGAACACCCTGCTCCTGAATGACTACTGGGTGAAGAACAAAATGAAGGCAGAAATAAAGATGTTCTTTGAAACCAATGAGAACAAAGACACAAGGTACCAGAATCTCAGGAACACATTTAAAGCGGTGTGTAGACGGAAATTTATAGCACTAAAATGTCCACAAGAGAAAGCAGGAAAGATCTAAAATTGATACCCTAACATCACAATTAAAAGAACTAGAGAAGCAAGAGGAAACAAATTCAAAAGCCAGCAAAAAACAATAACTAAGATCAGAGCAGAACTGAAGGACACAGAGACACGAAAAACCCTTCAATAAATCAAAGAATCCAGGAGCTGGTTTTTTGAAAAGATCGACAAAATACATAGACCGCTAGCCAGACTAATAAAGAAGAACAGAGAGAAGAATCAAATAGATGCAATAAAAAATGATAAAGAGGATATCACCACTGATCCCACAGAAATACAAACTATCATCAGAGAATACTATAAACACCTGTATGCAAATAAACTAGAAAATCTAGAAGAAATGGATAAATTCCTGGACAAATACACCATCCCAAGACTAAAGCAGGAAGAAGTCAAATCCCTGAATAGACCAATAATAAGTTCTGAAATTGAGGCAGTCATTAATAGCCTACCAATCAAAAAAAGTCCAGGATCAGACATATTCACAGCCAAATTCTATCAGAGGTACAAAGAGGAGCTGGTACCATTCCTTCTGAAACTATTCCAAACAATAGAAAAAGATGGAATCCTCCCTAACTCATTTTATGAGGCCAGCATCATCCTGATAGCAAAACATGGCAGAAACACAAAAAAAGAAAATTTCAGGCCAATATCCCTGATGAACATTGATGCAAAAATCCTCAACAAAATACTGACAAACCAAATCCAGCAGCACATCAAAAAGCTTATCCACCATGATCAAGTCGAATTCATCCCTGGGATGCAAGGCTGGTTCAACATATGCAAATCAATAAACGTAATCCATCATATAAAGAGAACCAATGATAAAAACCACATGATTATCTCAATAGATGCAGAAAAGGCCTTTAACAAAATTCAACAGCCCTTCATGCTAAAAACTCTCAATAACCTAGGTATTGATGGAACATATCTCAAAATAATAAGAGCTATTTATGACAAACCCACAGCCAACATACTGAAGCAGCAAAAACTGGAAGCATTCCCTTTCAAAATTGGCACAAGACAAGGATGCCCTCTCTCACCACTCCTATTCAACATAGTATTCGAAGTTCTGGCCAGGGCAATCAGACAAGAGAAAGAAATAAAGGGTATTCAATTAGGAAAAGAGGAAGTCAAATTGTCTCTGTTTGCAGATGACATGATTGTATATTTAGAAAAACCCATCGACTCAGCCCAAAATCTCCTTAAGCTTATAAGCAACTTCAGCAAAGTCTCAGGATACAAAATCAATGTGCAAAAATCACAAGCATTCCTATACACCAATAACAGACAAACAGAACCAAATCGTGAAAGAATTCCCATTCATAATTGCTACAAAAAGAATAAAATACCTAGGAATATAACTTACAAGGGATGTGAATGACCTCTTCAAGGAGAACTACAAACCACTGTTCAATGAAATAAGAGAGGACACAAACAAATGGAAGAACATTCCATGCTTATGGATAAGAAGAATCAATATCGTGAAAATGGCCATACTACCCAAGGTAATTTGTAGATTCAACACCATCCCCATCAAGCTACCATTGATTTTCTTCACAGAATTGGAAAAAACTACTTTAAATTTCAAATGGAACCAAAAAAGAGCCCATAAAGCCAAGACAATTGTAAGCAAAAAGAATAAAGCTGGAGGCATCATGCTACCTGACTTCGAACTACACTACAAGGCTACAGTAACCAAAACAGCATGCTACTGGTACCAAAACAGAGATAGACCAATGGAACAGAACAGAGGCCTCAAAAATAACACCACACATCTACAACCATCTGATCTTTGACAAACCTGACAAAAACAAGCAATGGGGAAAGGATTCCCTATCTAATAAATGGTGTTGGGAAAGCTGGCTAGCCATATGTAGAAAGCTGAAACTGGATCCCTTCCTTACACCTTATACAAAAATTAACTCAAGATGGATTAAAGTCTTGAATGTGAGACCTAAAACCATGAAAACCCTAGAAGAAAACCTAGGCAATACCATTCAGGACATAGGCATGGGCAAAGACTTCATGACTAAAACACCAAAAGCAATGGCAAAAAAGCCAAAATAGACAAATGGGATCTAATTAAACTAAAGAGCTTCTGCATGGCAAAAGAAAATATCAGAGTGAACAGGCAACCTACAGAATGGGAGAAAATTTTTGCCATCTATCCATCTGACAAAGGGCTAATATCCAGCATCTACAAAGAACTTAAATAAATTTACAAGAAAAAAACAACCCTGTTAAAAAGTGGGTGAATGATATGAACAGACACTTCTCAAAAGAAGACATTCATGCAGCCAACATACATATGAAAAAAAGCTCATCATCACTGGTCATTAGAGAAATGCAAATCAAAACCACAATGAGATACCATCTCATGCCAGTTAGAATGGTGATCATTAAAAAGTCAGGAAACAACAGATGCTGGAGAGGATGTGGAGAAACAGGAATTCTTTTACACTATTGGTGGGAGTATAAGTTAGTTCAACCATGGTGATCATTAAAAAGTCAGGAAACAACAGATGCTGGAGAGGATGTGGAGAAACAGGAATTCTTTTACACTATTGGTGGGAGTATAAGTTAGTTCAACCATTGTGGAAGACAGTGTGGTGATTCCCCAAGGATATAGAACTAGAAATACCATTTGACCCAGCAATCCCATTACTGGGTATTTACCCAAAGGATTATAAATCATTCTACTATAAAGACACATGCACGCGTATGTTTATTGCAGCACTGTTCACAATAGCAAAGACTTGGAACCAACCCAAATGCCCATCAATGATAGACTCGATAAAATGTGGCACATATATGCCATGGAATACTATGCAGCCTGAAAAAACGATGAGTTCATGTCCTTTGCAGGGACATGGATGAAACTAGAAACCATCATTCTCAGCAAACAAACACAAAAACAGGAAAGCAAACACCACATGTTCTCACTCATAAGTGGGAGTTGAACAATAAGAACACATGGACATGGGGGAGGGGCATCACACATTGGGGCCTGTCAGTGGGGTGGGGGTGAGGGACTGGGGGAGGGACAGCATTAGGAGAAATACCTAATGTAGATGAAGCAAACCACCATGGCACATGTATACCTACGTGACAAACATGCATGTTTTTCACATGTACCCCAGAACTTAAAAAAAGCAAACATCTCAGTTTAAATATATATATATACACATCTATCTATCTATCTATCTACCTATCTTATATATATATATATATTAAAGATTTCAATGAACACTTCACCAAAGAAGATATATGTATGTCAAATAAACTCAGTGGATGTGCAACATCATTTGTTTTTAGTGAAACAAAAAGTGAAATCGCAACGAGATACTTCTTATACCTATTAGAATGGTTAAAATGATTTTTTTTTAACTTGACAATACTACATGCTGATGAGGAGTGAAAGCAACTAGAACTCTTGTACAATGCCATTGGGAATGCAAAATGTTACAGACATTCTGGAAATAAATTCGGCAGTTCTCACAAAGTTAAACACATACTTATGATATGACCCAGCAATCTTACTTCTAGTCATTTATGCCACAGAAATTAAAACTATTTGTACACAAAACCTGTACACAAATATTTATAGCAACATTATTCATATTTGCCAAAAACAAATCAAATGTTCTTCAGTGAGTAAAAGGAATGGTACATCCATACAATGGAATGCATCCCTCAATAAAAAGAAACGACATATTGATAGACACAACACGCATTATACAGAGTGAAAGAAGTCAGCCTCCAAAAGTTACCTATTGTAAGATTCCACTTACATAACATTCTGGAAAAGGAAGAGCTATGGGGCCAAATAATAGAGCTGCAGTAGCCAGATATTGAGGTAGGAGGAGGTTTGATTACAAAAGGGCAGCACGAAGGAATTTGGAGGGGGTGATGAAACTGTTTTTCTCTAGTGGTGGCTACACGAATCTATGCACATGTTAAAACTCAGTTGTGCAACAAAAAAAGTATTTTACTCTATACAAATTTTAAAAATAAAACAATGAGGATGACAACTAAAAAGACATCTGAAGCAAATAACTGCAAAATATTATCATCTTATAATTTATTTGATATATATATGTTTGTTAGATTATTTTCTATACTCTCCTATATTTGAAATATATTGAGTAAAAACTTTAAAATTGAAAATATTAGCCTATTCTCAATCACCTGAAAAATGTGTACTGCCACTTATTATCTTTGACAAAATTGTGTTTATGACATTAGAGCCAAGACCACCTGAGTTGTAGCATTTAACCCTCAATGTACTGACAAGCATATCTGATTCCTGATAAATTGAAGTTCTAATGTCAAAATGGCAATAATTATCCCACAGCCGCCATTTTTACTCATGCTGAATTATTTTGTTTGTTAGAAAGTTAAAGCTTGCATTGACCATTCATAATTGAGACATTTTAATCAAATAAGACATTCATTTCTTATTGAGATTTATCTGACATTATTTGCTAAGTTAATTACCATAGATGAATGAGAAAAGGAGAGGTGTATATAACTCATAAATGATGCACTAAAGCCAGCTGAAGAGCCAGTGACTTCACGGCACACTGTACAAAGTTTGTTGGAAGTTAAAATAGTGGAAAGTAATAGGAAAATTGAGTCATCACACAAGCACATAGTAATAAAGTACAGACATGCCAAATTCATTGAGTCTGAATTAATTTGAGATTAAATTTAATTGTGTAAGTGTATAAAATTTATAAGCATAAAGAGTTTATTCCTAGGTTTATATTTGTACATACCCATTTAAGTAACATTATCCTAAATGCAATTTATGGCAATACTAGGAATTTAGGAGAATTCTTTTTAATATTTCAGAACCACTGCCCTAAAGCCGTTTATTCTGCAAAAGCATCACTTTCACAAGAATAAAAATGCTTCATGCTTTGGAAATTCAAGCTGTCTTTTTTCATCAAAATACTATGAAGCCAAGCATATTTTCAGCCTGGGGCAGCCAGACAAGCCACTCTGGACTGGCTATTAATGGAAGAACAATTCCTTGGAAGTCCTCTTAAGGCAACAGAGCTTCCACAGAACAGCAAGCAGCCGGCCTCAGCTGCTAAGCTGGCTCTGCTTCCTCATCCTCAGGTCCCTGCCATCCTCGCTAGTACAGCACACTACTTTATTGCCTAAGGTCTACAGTCCTTGAAAGTTCTACCTAGATCCTGAACACTAAGCAGTTTTCTTACTGATATCACTAGTACCCAATCTAAGACCAAGAATTTGACTCTGTATCATCTTTGTTAGCATCTTCTAGAAAGAAGAAAGAAAGAAAGAAAGAGAGGAGAGAGAGAAAGAAAGAAAGAAAAAGAAAGAAAGAAAGAGAAAGAAAGACGGAAAGAAAGAAGGAAGAAAGGAAGGGAAGGAAGGAAGGGAAGGAAGGAAAGGAAGGAAGGGGGAAAGGAAGGAAGGAAGAAAAAGAAAGAAAGAAAAGGAAGAAAAAGAAAGAAAGAAAAGAAAGAAAGAAAGAAAAAGAAAGAAAGGAAAGAAAGGAAAGAAAGAAAGAAAAGAAAAGAAAGAAAGAAAGGAAAAAGAAAGAGAAAGAAAAGAACGAAAGAAAGGAAGGAAGGAAGAAAGAAAAGGAGGGACGGAGGGAGGGGAGGGAAAATCAATTTGCTTTTCCAAAAATCCATCTGAAGAGACCTTTAGGTAATTTGATACTGCTCCACCCCCATCCACCTTTTATTTTCATTCTCTCAACAAATATCTACTGCGTACCTATTATGTTCTAGCTGCAGCACTGGTGGTGTATCTGAAACCTTCCACCTCTCTCTTTTCTTCCTTCTGACAATGATTTACAAGCTCTCCTTTCTACCAGTTAATATTTTCTGGTTGCAGATCTCAGTTTCCCCATCCTGTGGCCTTCACTGTTGTTGCCATCATGCCTGGCCATGTCTCCTTGTTCCATTGATCTAGATAAGCAAGAAGGACTCTCTCACTAGTACGATTACACACACTCCTTAACTTCCAAAAAGAAGGGTCTCATCCTCAGTTCTGTTGAATGACACAAGTGTGTCAACTGTTCTATTGTTTCCTAAAGCATCTTGCTCTTTTCCCACTAGAAACAAAACAACAACACTGCTTATGATAATTTCCCTGAGTACCTAGCTAGGAAACATTTTAAGCAGCACCAAATAATTTTGTATTCAAAAGAGTCTTCATACCAAACCCACACATGAACCTTGAACTGAATCCAAGCAGGGAAACTCTGTCACCTCCAAGGGACTTAGTTACCTGCCAATTTTACCATTGCTCAGAAGGTTAAGGATGTTTCATTTAAAAATCTCTGTCCCAGAACTAAACAGCACCTCCAAAGGGTCTGGTTATGTCCTTATAAGAGTCTTTCTAGGCAAATGTCCCTCAATACATTTTGCATCACTGGATAAATATTGTATCAGGCATAAAGAGAAAATCTGAGCTATAACCAAGCTATCTAAATTTTATTTGCCCAACCTTCAAAAGCAATTATTCTCTAATTCCCTTTATGCTTCCCAATCTCAAAAAGGCCTCACATTTAAACAAAACACACAAGAACACACACTCTCTACTGAACTCTAATCAATCAAAATTGCCACCTGTAAAAAGTAAGTAGTAGGCAGTAGTGGGAAGTATTTGCCTAGCACCTTACTAGTTCCCTTTTGAGGGTTTAATGCACTTTTTTTTTCTCCACTTCTAGTTCATAGAGGTGGGAATCAAGGTTTTCTCTTCAATCTACTAAAAATGAATAATGTTTCTAGTAAAGGAAAAAAACACTGTCTATAAGTATCTTGCAATACAGTGTGAACGTCCTATGGAATGCCACACGACAACTTTAAAATTTCTGAAGAGTTTTCCAAGTTACCAAATGCTACTTTTTCAACTGAAGACTATAGTCAATTTCTCCATCAGTACCTTCTCATTTTATATGCCACTCCAAAAAAGGAGAAAAATAGCATCTGTGTAGAGGCTCAGGACAAGAAATCTATTACTTTAAAAACTGGGTTCACAGGTCTCCGTAGCTGACTTTTCAAACCCTCTGTCATCAGTTTGGCTGCAGTTCTAGTATATTTTGGCCTATTCTACTGGCTTCAGCTCAGCTCACACTGACACATATGGAGGGGGCTGAATTCAATATCAGGGTACACAATTTATGAGCACTTATGATCGTGCACCACCCACATACAATTAAACCTGAGAAGAAACCATGGCTATCCTCTGCTGCAATGTGAAAATCCCTGTCCTTCCCACACCTCACTTTTTCCAGATTACCTTTTCCAAGGCGTGAGCACTCGCAGGCTGGAGCCAGGGAACAGGAAGCCATTTTTCACAGCCTGAAACATTCCTTTGAGTTCAGCTGTACCGTAAGCAAGATTTTTTCCCCTATAGCCCTTTCCATTCCATGTCACAGTGAATTTTCACACAAAATTACAAACAACTGGAAAACCCTGACCACACACACCAGGCATTCAACAATGAGAAGGCACAAACGTGAGTGTACCTTAAGCTGAAAAAAGAAAAAAAAAACAAAACAGTATGAAGAGGAAATGCCATAGCAGAGACCTACTGGGAATGAGTTGTATCTGGAATAAATGACTTCGCTTTTCATTCCCTAATCTGTTGTTTTAGGTTTTCTTCAGTTTCCATTTTACAAAATTGACCTTTTGACACGTCACATATCTGTCAAAAGGACTCCCAGTAACTACTAACAGCATGATGGACCAGGGTCGATTAACAGACATCAGGCCAATAATCTAAGAAGAGGAGAAGAGAGTTAAGGTTAAAAAAGAAAAACACGTGGGTCAGAGCAAAGGTTGGAGAGAATCTAGAGGGAAGCTTAGAGGAAGGGAATCCTGTTGGGCAGAGGCTAAAGTGAGTTGAGAAGTGATTGAGATGTGGAAGGCTAAGGAGCCCAGGCATCTCAACAGAATTTGCCCCAACAGAGACACTCAGAGAAGTGGAACAAGAGACATGGGATTTTTTCCAGAAGAGGTCCTGGGGCAGATTCTGGAGCAGCAGTTAAACTGGTATCCTGATTGTTTCGGATATTTGACCTAGAACTGAGAGGAGCCTAGAGAAACCTGATTGAGTGTTCACAGGTCTCTCAGTGTTAGTTTGGGGTAAGACAGGCCAATATTGCAAAGACCCCCCACACACTTAAGGATTAAAATGCACTGAGCTAACTGTAGGGAAATGCTATGTAACTGTAAGTTGCCTGTATTTTTATAATTCTTTCAGTCCTCATCTTCATTCATTTAATACTTATTCAATGAGCTTCTACCACAGCGCTCATAATACCAGAGAAAAGAGAATACAGGCAGAGTCAATACTGCTGCCTGCAAAAATATATTCAGTGAGATTATAATCTCTGCAATGGCACAGTCTTTGCTTTGCTCAGTTCTGTATTTTCATAACTTAAAATGTGTCTGGCTCACAGTAAGTGTTCACTAAATATTTGCTCAATGGATGCGTAAAGCAAGCTTATAGCCTAGAAATGGAATATCAATATTACTGTCACTAGAAGAATATGGTAAATGGGCTTTGCTTACCATAATGCTAACAGAGTGAACAACGTTCTAAGTTCAAAGGACTTGTCACACGGGCAAGGTGAGGATGAAATTCTCATAACCTAAAAGAGAAAGAAATTTCTATTTCCTCCTATAGTGGTTGTTCTGAAAGTGACCAGAACCCAGAGAAGCTGTCTTTGGATCTGTCCTTCTCTCAACATATGCACACAGACCATGGATAAGCAGCTCTTGATATATGAGCATATGAGCTGATGGTCAGGAGGTTCCCTATCCTGAGTTGAAGAGCCTGGCCTTGACTGTTATACTTGTCAGAAGCCTGGCAAGAAAAAGATCACTCATTCAAGTGGGTGACTGAGGAAAGTTTCAAGAAAGGGCTATTAGTAAATAGAGGACAGAGTTAAGGGAAACCAACCAGGGATGGTGTTGGGGGCTTTAATAAAATCATTGAGACCTGACAAGAATTATAGTTGTAGAACAGAACTGCCCAACAGGGGCTACTGCTCCAGAATGAGGAAAGCTGCCAGTGCCAAACTGTGGCCCAGACAGGAGGGATCCAGAAAATGCACACCTTGGTCTTTCTCTCCTCCAGCACTCTCATCTGCCATTGCCATTGCAACCAAAAGCCACTGGGCAGGGGAGCCTGTGAACCACTTTAGGTTCACAGAGGTCAACCTCTCAGTGCACAGAGCTGGGTAGAGAGGAACAGAAAACAGATCGAGGCCAGGTGTGGTGGCTCACACCTGTAATCTCAAGCACTTTGGGAGGCCGAGGCAGGTGGATTACTTGAGGTCAGGAGTTCATGACCAGCCTGGCCAATATGGTGAAAACCCATCTCTACTAAAAATACAAAAATTAGCCTGGCATGGTGGCATACATCTGTAATCCTAGCTACTCGGGAGGGTGAGGTGGTAGAACTGCTTGAACCCGGGAGGCAGAAGTTGTAGTGAGCCAAGATCGCAGCCTGGGTGACAAGAGCGAACTGTCTCAAAACAAAAAACAAACAAACAAAAAAAAGGAAACAGATTGAAAGGGACAGAAACATATATGTAACATAATCATATTTTTGTCTCTCCATATCTACTTTTCCCTTTTGGTTGAAAAATGTGTGTCTCCAATACAGAAAATACACAGGTCCAATCAGCTGATGCATCCTCATGAGGTGTTGTCACTCATATTCCCAAATGAAACACACAAACACAGGCTACACTCAGTGTTCTCCAATAACAAAACACAGGAAGAAGAGATGGGGTAGGGGCAGGCAACACAAGCACAGTTCCTCCAGCCTCTGCTTTTGTACCTGGTCATAGGCCTAAGCTGATAATCATAGTTTCCTCCTTCTACTACCCATCCCCTGTTCCCTTTCCTCTCTGCAAGCACTTTGGCTAAATAAGTCTTTGTCTGGTAGTATAACTCAAACTTGATTTATACAAAATCCAAATCCAGGGTTGTCCAGTATTTACTGGGATGCTGCAATTTTTTCATAGGCCAGTATGCTAGAGAAATACAAAGAGGAGCTTCAGTGAATTCTCTGGGCTCTGGACACAGTCTGTCCTGGTTGCTCCCATTGGATAACGGCAACTCATATTCTCCATCACACACAAGCTCCATCATTCAGGCCAGTAGAGTGTCTCATCTTTGCCATTGAGTCAGCAGCATGAGAAGCCAGTCTCAATTTCCCATTTAATGGAACCATGGCATCACCTCTTAGGCATTTTCTTCCCTTGGAAACTACAGTGTCCAAAACCACCAATTCCAAGGTTGTAGAGGCAGGAAGAAACAATTCTATAAGTGAGTTGTGATGTATACTGGTGAGAAGGACCTCTTTAACCTCCGCATCTTGATTTTTAAACCCATGAATTCTGGCTGTCAGAAAGATAGCACCCTATTTTGACCTCTGATTTGAGAGATACCTCATTGTCTCCCTGTAATTGCAACGGATCCTACATTAGTTTATTCCATAATGATACAAATAATGGGGCAATGACTTTAGTGAGTGTAAACCCATTGCCACACTTTATTTGCCATTCAGTGAATATCATGGGATTAATTGGAAAAATTTGTATCCTGTAAGTGTAGGAATGGTGGTACTTGTAGAATATGGGAGCAAAAAATAAAATGTGTATTTAAAATACATAGCTATTCCTTCGGAAAAAATGGCTGCTACCTCCAGATGGCCAAAGTCCAATAATACGGTAGTAGGTTGATCCCCCTAGAGAACAATCCTGTATTATCAAAGGCTCAGCATTGGTCTTTGCTGTTGACAAGTTACATATTGAGCAGTGGCAGTAGCCAGATCAGTCTTAATGAGGGGGAGATCAAATTGGTGAGCCTCAATTCCTGCTGCCATAGCAATTTTGCATAAGGGGCCTATTTAGCAAGCACCAGACTAGCTGAGAAATATTTTGACTGACAGCCACAGGATGATTTCATCTTGTCCACCTCATTATCAAGAGCCTCTCCACAATGAAACCCTCTCTGGTGGACATTTATACGGTAAACGAATATTATCTGCGCATTACTGGAAATCTGTCCTCATATATTTCTCCTTGTCACCAATCTTTACATCATGCTCTTTTAAAGTCCCTCAACAATTAGATTTTTCATCACAGCTCGTGTAGATGTTGATACAAACCTTAAGCATCTTCTGGTGGCCTAAGTAAATGACCAAACATTGTGCTTAAAATTCTTCTAATTGGAATAATATACCTTCACCATGGTCTCTCAGGGCCACCCTAATTGGGACCTTAATGCAGTGGCTATCCACGTCTGCTTTGGGCCTGCATATTTTAAGACCTTTACGTAAGTCAGGCCCAGGCATTTTCTCCCCCAGTCACATGGTTATAAAAAACTTACATAAGGCCAGAGTGTAAATTCAGAGGAGGTAATGTATCAGGAGTAGGTGTTGAAAGAGTGAGCCACCTGCTCGTGTTAGACTCAGTTTTTACATACCATTTCCACTGACAAATTGCTGTTGCACGTTCTCACCTTTATGAGTAGTGGGTCAGATGACACCCAGTTTGCTACAGGGAGCTCAGGTCACATGGTCACTTGATTTTTCATAGTTAATGTAATGAATTATTGAATGGTGACTAGAAAAAAACATATGTTCCCCCCAGTGAGAACACATGCACACAGGGAGGGGAACATCACACGCTGTGGCCTGTCAGGAGGTTGGGGGGAAAGGGGAGGGAGAGCATTAGGACAAATACCTAATGCATGTGGGGCTTAAAACCTAGATGACAGGTTGATAGGTGCAGCAAACCACCATGACACATGTATACCTATGTAACAAACCTGCACGTTCAGCACATGTATCCCAGAACTTAAAGTAAAATATTATGTGTGTGTGTGTTTGCATGTGTGTGTTCATTCCCCAGAAATGGTGAATGTGCTCTTATTTGGAAAAAGTATTTTTTCAGACAGAATTAAATCAAAGACTTTGAGAAGAGATCATCCTGGATTACTGGGTATCCCCAAAATCCAATGACAAGGGACAGAAAAGACAGAGAGGAAAGGGCAACATGAAGACTGAGGCAAAGACTGGAGTTATGTAGTCCCAGCCAAGGAATTCTTAGTACAGCAGAAGCTGGAAGAGGAAAGGAAAGATCGTCTCCTAAAACCTTCAGAGGGAATGTGACCCTACCGACAGACCTTACAGATTTCCAGCCTCTAGAATTGTGAGAGAACAAACTCCTGCTATTTTAAGCCACCAAGTTTGTGATAACTTGTTACCACAACCACAAAACAACTAATATGGGCAGGCATTTAGTTTCCACTCAAGTCCAGAAGCAAAGGAGATGCTGTTTAAAGGGAGAATAGTTATCTACAAAAAGGATCTTGATTATACTCCAAAACACTAGAAGCCTACACTATGGTTCTCCTACTAGGGATTGCAAAAGATACACAGGATAAGGCTAGTTGCCTCAGAGGTGACTAAGAGGAGCAGGACTTCTTCCCTAGACAATAAAGGATCTGGGAAATTTTGAGGTTCACACTCCTCAATCCTCTTTGTGTTTGCCCAAACATCCCCATCCCGTATCTCAGGGATCCACTTGTTTTCCACGTATGCCTTTATCTTACCACATGAGACCAAGTAGTATTGCATATTTAATGATGCACTGACTTCTTTCAGGGTGATTAATTTGCCCAGTACCATAGAGGTGTTAAGTGTCAGAGCTGAGATGTCAATCCCAGGTGGATTTGAATCCTCAGCACATGTACCTTCTATTTCACCAAGTTGCAAGTCCCTAGAGATCTATGTTACAGAGGAAAGGTGAATGGATATAGAAAATGTGTTTATCCTCAGAAGATCTTCAATCATGTTTGTCTGCAGCTGTAGGAGGCAGATGTTTTTAAAGCTACCCTGGGCTAGAGATATTTACCCTGCTTGTATATAAGATAAAAAATTCTTTAAATACTTCCAAACAACTGTTTGATTTTCTACTAATGACCTGAGTTGGGCATTCAAGGCTAACAATTTGTCCTTTTCTTTGTTCATGTTCTCTAGGATTTCATAAGTAGCCAGCCCATGGCATGGTCTATGTAATCTAAATCGCCTGACAAAACTAATGCCACAGTCACATGATCTCCTAATGCCTTGCCCTTCACCTGCACTCCATCCCATGTAACAGCTGTTGATAGTTTGACTAATTGTTATTCTATCACATACTGTGTCCTCTCTTTCACTCTGGCAAGGAGACTATCTGTGCCCTGTGCCTTCATCAAATATATGAGCAACATAATTGCACAATCCCATTCTGAGGATCTCTTTTCCAGAACAAAACCTGGTTTCATTTACTTGATCAGTCAAGTTCCCAGCCGCAAACAAATACCACAATCAAAAGAGATAACTAAAGACAGTTTAATAAAGGGGCATTTGCAAAAGTATGGGCAAGGTTGTGATAAACCAACAAGAAATGGCAAAGCCCCTGAGCTAGTAAGAGTGGAATGCTGTTTCCACCTCAAGGTTTGAATGTACAAGGGGAGAAGTATTTGCTGGGACTTGGGGAGAGCTGAGGCTATAGGCAAAATCCATCCAGCAGGAGCTAGGGCTTGCGGTGTGGGAATCTAGCCACTGAAAAATAGCAGACAGGAAGGGAGCCAGGGGACTACATGTCCTGACATTTGTTCCCTCACACCTTCCAGTCTCCTGCTGATGCCTCCCAATGGACAAACCCAATCAGAAGCTGAAGGAGAAGGGAGCCAGTCAGTTGATAGAACCCGAGGAAGTCAACCTCACAAGGCACAGAGCAGGGCTGAGAAGGCTGGACAATGGATCAGCGGGAAAGGGGAGGAGGGGAAAGAAAATGTCCAGAAAGGTCTTTTACTGACCAGATTTGGGAGTCAAGAACACACTCATATAGCAATAACCAACATGTCAATCCTCTGTTCTGACATAGTCATTGATTGGGATGTGAATCAAGCATGGTGAACCAGACCGTCTTGCCCTTTATCTCCTGATCTTTCCCTCTATGAGTCTCCGAAGAGAAGGAGGCAAACCCCATGCCACTGACTAAGGCTGAACGTGTGTCTGTGTGTGCACCTTTTCCCTATTAAACAAATTTCTAGGTGCATATGCTTAGAATCAAACATACCTGGACCTGAATCTCACTGCTTGGAATGTGTGGAACTAATAGTTCCAAGATTATGATTTCAATAAGCCTATGAGTGCCTACAGTTTTGAGAACTGATATTGAGTCTCCAATTCTTCCTTATACCAAGTTAGGATTTTAAAAACCATCATCCTTTGTCACTATTTTTTAATGTAAGTTTATTTTAACACAAAAAAGAGATAATTCACAATAAAAACAGTCCTAAGTTCTTTTCCTAAGAAAAAACAATTGACAAATTTACACTGGTGTATGCACATACACACACACAGATGCACACAATATTGTATAATAAATTTAACAAAGATTCACAGATTTTGAATCAGAGGACTAAATGAACTCTAGAGTCTCTCCATATCTAAGATTTTGTAAAATTTAATTTTTTAAATTTCCTTAACGTTTTAATTTTCCAACTAAAAGAAAATGTGCTTGTTAAAAAAAAATCCAAACAAGACTGATATGTATGAAGTAGAAAGTAAATGCCTACCACAACTCCCTCTCCACTCCCACTCCCCAAGTTTACCACAATTAAATTGAGGTACACACCTTCTAGGCTATTTTCCATGAAAATATAAACATACATATATTGGTTCATAGCTTTTTTAAAAAATAAATAGAACTTATTCTAAACTGCCTATAAGTTTTCAAAGTAGAGAGCTAGATATGTTGTAATGGTCAACTGAATTGAATGTCATTAACATTTAGGGAAAATATTTTGGGAACTCAGTTGAGGCAAGCATCTCTTTGTCTTATACTCATTGCAGTTGGGCATGAGGCTTGAGTTTGCAATTCACTCCCATGTGCTGTGCATAAGATCCCCAGAATGGCTGCCAAAAAAGAAGATAAAAAGCTGGTAGTGTCCAGAGTCAAGAAATCAGCTAGATATTTGAAACAGAACTGAAAGGGGTCAGTCAAGTCAGGCTCTGGGGAGAGCCAGAAGTCCAAGGAAAGAAACCAGGGTTTTGAAATGGGGTAATGGCCCCCGCATCAGCGAGCCCGACACCTATGGCTGTGTGTGGGAGCACAGCCTTAGTGAACGAGAGCACCTTTAGTTTCTGGAAGCTCATTATCATCTACTAATTCTCTAAAAGCAGAGCTGGAAAGCACCTGGAAAGACCAAAGAGCCCTCTGGGACGCCGGAGCTACAGCTCTGTAATGTCATTACATGAGGTCTTTTCCTATCTGAAAAAAAATTGTGAAAACAAATCTGAAAGGTTTTGAACCACTGAGTCAGGAATCCAGCTTTGGTTGCAGACACTGGCCATCTTTTCATGTATTCAGGCAAATAGAAGAAAAAGTAAAAGCTATTGGCTTGAATTGGAACATAAATGATCCTTATTAACTCTCACCATTTATTCAAATTTAGCAAATGAGTCTATATTTCAACTGGGTTCAAACAACGTCAAGGTATACAGTTCATTTCTTTATTCTTTAAGTACGACAAATGTTGATATTTAATGCACAATAAATGAGAAAGGAAAAAAGAACCAGTCACGTGGTATGTATTTGGGCAAATATATTCTTCTGCGTGCAAGTAATTTCCTCATCTACAGAAGTAATGGCAAATACCTGGCTCGCATGACACTGTCATCATCTTACAGATGGCAGTCATTAGGAGTCACACAGAACTTTAATCTGTTGAGTCAAATATAACCTATGTCCTTCTCAATCCAATGCTCTAAGCAGCCACTGTTAGGCAGAGCTGGCCCCGTATGTTAAACTTATTTGCCATACCTGGACTCTGATCTCCAAGATCCCTCCTAGATCTAGCCTACTGGTATTCTGTAAGAATAAACCATCAAGAAGAGGAAAAACAATATCCTAGAGATAAAAAGTGTCTCTATCAATGTTTAATCACAGGTCATAATTAACAGAGAAAAGGACCTAATGTTGCCTTCCCTGCAGTCTTACTGTGCCTGGTCTACCTGCCTTCCTTGTTATGGTGCACAATGGAAGTTCTTTCTTGTCTTCAGCTTTGCATTACCTAATGAATTCTTTATACAGTTCAAATTCTTCTCTTCCATTCTTTTTTATAGATGATCTATGGTCTCCCTGAATCTGCTCCCAACCATCCAGAGTTTGCTCAACTTCTGGTTCGAAAGTGTGAAGCAAATGCAGCACCCACAGAAGGGGTGGTGTAGACTTCAGTAGCAACAGCATCCCAAGAATGGGGTGGGGGTCACTATATCAAAAATACCATGACCCTGGGAAAGCCCAAGCCTTCTTGTAAACCAGAATAGAAATCAACACTTCCCTACACATATTCTTTGAATCTGGGCATACAGTTCTTCAGTCAGACATGTGTGGTCACTTACTTGGCAAACTGTTTTAAACATTATGCAGAGTTCTTTACTAGGTGATTGTGCAAAACTTTAACACTAATTTAGATTATGAATTACTAAGAGAAGGGCTAGATTGTATGGCATTTGTTAAACTCATTTACTCATTTAACCCCAGACCCTTTGAATCTTTTTATCAAGAGGCTTTATTTATTTATGTTTTTTTGAGGCAAGGTCTCACTCTTATTGCCCAGGCTGGAGTGCAGCGGCGCAATCACAGCTCACTGCAGCCTCGACTTCCCAGGCTCAGATGATTCTCCCATCTCAGCCTACCCAGTAGCTGGGACTACAGGGGCACAAGCCACCAGACCTGGCTAATTTTTTGTATATTAAGTAGAAACTGGTTTTGCCATGTTGCCCAGGCTGGTGTTGAACTCCTGGGTTCAAGTGATCCATCCACCTCAGCCTCCCAAAGTACTGGGATTACAGGTGTGAGCCACAGTGCCCAGCCTATCAAGACCCATTTTATGAGACTAGGGTTCCACAGAATACACTGGGAAACAAAGCCCTAGCAGCTTCTTCATTTTACAGATGCAGTATTAGTCTTCCCCAGTTTATTGGCAGAACTGGGACAAGAATCCAGGTAGTTCAAAAGAGAAGATTTGTTCCTATTTTAATGCCAGAGCTCCTCAACACTGTACCTAAAAACTAGGCAAAAGGTTAATTCCCACATATATGTGAAAATGATTCTTCTTCTTCTATGGGGCTTGCTCTGTGATGTTTAGCAGTGACTTTTAATATCACCAGTGGATGCTAGAGCTTAAAATAACCTTGGAGGACACCTGCTCTGCCTCCCTTATTTTAGGGGTAAAGAAACTGTACCTCAGAGAGGCTATCAGACTTGGCCAAAAAAAATCACATAATAGAGTTAGAACTAGACCTAAGTCAGCTGACACCCAGTTTCAAGTATGGAACCCAATATATTGCAGTTACTAACTCACAGACTGCACAAAATAGGAAAGGTGCTTACTGAAGTCAAGATAAACACTTTACTATTGAAAGGTTATAAAAGTATACATATTTTATTTTCATATATTTGTGTGCATGTGTGTGCGTGTGTGTGCGTGTGTGTATGTGTATGTATGTGTATGTGTATTCTAACTTCTGAAGGGGCTGACAGGCATAGGAGCTAAAGAAATGATGACTAGAGTTATAAACAGCTAAAAGATGCAAAAAAAGAGTCCTCTGTAAGGAAACAACAGTCAGGGTATTCAAAAGAAACCCTAGCTTCTTGCTATCAGCAATCAGTGGTTCTCTGTTGTGGCCACATGTAAGAATCTCCTAGAGATCTTTTCAAAAATGCCCATGCTTGGGACTCACCCCAAGAGATTCTGTTTCACCAGGCCTAGGGTGGGGCTTGGACTTGGGGAAGTTTTAAAAGGCTTACAAGGTGATTCCACTGTGCAGCCAGAGGTGAAAACTGCACTGAACTGAACCAAGGGAATCCAAGGTAGATTATCTTCACTCCTACATCATCCAGCCTCTGGATCTATGGGCAAAATGTCCAGCCCAGAGGTTTTCCAGACATTTGTTCATGGCTGATGCTTGCTCACAGCCTCGCCCTAAACATGGAGCCAGAGCCAACAATTCTCAGCCTCCTTCTGAGCTTCTAGCTACTCCGGGCTGCCTCGCTGGCCTCTGCCTCCCTTTAGCACTTGTTGTCAATCCAAAAACCTGGGGAAGGCTAAAGTGAACTCCTTCTATTTGTTTATGTGGCAGCAAACTCAGAGTCTATGCCGAAAAAATGTTCTTGGCCTTTGACAAAGCCGCCTTGGAGATGCCTCTGTCTGTTTTAAATAGGCCACAAACGAGCCCGGAAACCAGTGCCCTCTGCTGGGAGCCAATCTGCTGACTAAGCCCGTATTAGCAGAAAGAGATGGGGTGACTCCAATGCAAGGATGTTTTTGTCATTTATTGTATCATTTAGCTTCAGAGGAATGCAGAACTTTTAAGGCAGGAGCTTGGATTTGACTATGGAGAACAGGTCAAATGGAGATTAATTTGTGTGATTGATATTTTCAGTTTTTGGGAATTCTTGACATACAATGATGAGGTCCTGAAGTATGAAAAGGCATCAAGGGTTTGTGACATTTATTTTTAAAGAAAAGTTCTCATTACTAGGAGGCTAATGTATTACTCACCTTTAAAAGCCTTGGAAGAGGGTTGAGGGCTGGATCTTTGGGACCTCAGAAGGGTATCCACACAGCAACAAAAAGAAAAACATAGTCTCAGTTTTATGTATAAAAAGAAGAGAAAAATAAAAGTCTTTCCAAAAGTAACACAAATTCAAACCTAGATGCCTCATCTACTCTGTGATGAAAAGCAGCAGCAAGGTTGACTGTTGAAGAAATTAGCTATTGATAAAGGAAGGTAAGAGTGGCAGGCAAGGAGACTCAGAGCTACCATGGGAGCAGATGGAAAGTGTAAAATTATTGTTTTTACTGAGGAAGGCTTGCTGTGTTCTAGGAGCTGTAGAAAACACAAACTCCCTGCTGTCATGAGATCTGCCAACCACATGAAGAGACAAAAGAAAGGTGAGTGTTAAACAGCAAAAAGTGTGTAAGTTCCAATGCCAAATACAGAAGATATTTCATAACTGAGTGAAAGATAGGCTCAGAGACTAACTTGAGGGGGCTCCAGACATGGAAGAGGGTTCTTCTGGCTAAAGTAACTGGAGAAGAATCCATAAAGGTGGGGGCCAAGGAGCCAGATCTTAAAGAGGGGAATGAGCATCAGGAGGTAGGGAGAGCACCTAGGGAGGGGGTGGGGAAGAGGGGCACTTCTTGCCCCCGTCTGGAGGATTTAGCAAACATGAAAAGCACATAGAAAGTTTTTGCTCTGCATTTTCCTTTTCCAAGGAGCATGGGAACATCCAGCCTATAGGAAGTTATTCAGGGTAAGACTCACCATGAAGCAAATTGGGGGAGAAAGAAGAAAGTGAAGAAAATTTACACTTATTGACCACCTCCATAAGCTTGCCCTATGCTAGATATTTTAAATGTATAACCATGTATGACCATGTAGACAGTTTTATTTGAACCAAATCATAGTCCTTAAAATAAAAATTCCAAAATCAATAGCCCTATGTAGATGATATTATTGCTCTCAATTTACAGAAGAGGAAACAGAGATCTAGAGAAGTTAAGCAATTTGCCTGTGGTCACAGAGCAAATAAGTAGAAAAGCTAGGAAGTGATAGAGCTGTTGAGTGTGGCCAAAGGCAAAAATGCAGACAGGCCTGGACATTCATAAGAGATTTGTGTTCTTCCAGTGTCCTCCAGCTTTCCCCTATGAGAGCTTTTCTTTCTTGGTCCCACAATTATAATCACATCATAGAATTTCAGAGCTAAAGGTGTCCTTACAGAAGTGCCAGACATAGCAGCTCATACTTGTAATCCCAGCAGTTTGGGAGGCCAAGACAGGCGGATGACTTGGGGCCAGAAGTTGGAGACCAGGCTGGGCAACATAGTAAAACCGCATCTCTACAAAAAATTTAAAAATTAGCAGGCATGGTGATGCGCATCTGTAGCCTCATCTACTTGGGAGGCTGAGATGGAAGAATCACTTGAGTCCATTAGACCAAGGCTTCAGTGAGCTATGGTCGTGCCACTGCACTGTGGCCTGGGCAACACAGCAAGACCCCATATCTTTAAAAAATGTCCAAACCCCTCCTTCGACTTGCAAGAACACAGCTCAGAGAGATGAGCCTGTGTGTGCACAAAGGGTCATGCAGTCAGCAAAGGGCAGCGCTCAGAATCCAGCCCTCATCCATGCACCGTATGTATGAGCCAGCCCTGTGAGTGACCAGGTAAGAAAGAGGGACGGTGATGTGTTGGCTTTGGACACTTGCAGAAGGCATTCAGCTTCCTGTCAGTTGTCTGTACCACCCTTTGACAGAGTCACAGGAGTGTCTGCCAATCTCAAACCCTAGCAAATCCCTGCTATCTTTGGCTTTTGAAAAGCGTGGTTCAGGATGGCAGAGCATGCCATTGCTCATGTGGCTCTTCTTTACCCTGAGTCAAAGGATTCATTGAAAAACAGAGTGAGCCAGAAACTCATAGCTCTTCACCCTCACACCTATTTCAGGCTACCAGGAGAAGATCCAAATAGATGGATCCCTGGCAATTGCAAGCATTTGTCTAAAGACAGCAAACAAAATATTGTCAAGAAATAAGGCTCGTTATAGGTATGGCATCTCAGTTTACTGAGGGCAAATTGACCGTGGATAAATGGTGGCTGCATTCTTGAGTTTCCAGCTTCTAAACACAGATCTGAAGAAATAGGTCAAAGGCCAGCTGGAGGGTCAGTGCAGAGATCCTGTCTTCATCATTGGTGTCTCTGGTCATTGAATAGCAAGTAAACAGATCAGCCCTCACCCTGGGAGAGTGGGGACACAGTTTCTGTTGGAGAGAAAGCTACTGATGGTTCTTGAAGCCAAGTAGACTAGGAAATAGTGTATGGCTACATTTCTTCAGCCCAAAGGCCAGTCACCATCAAATATTACTCCCAGGGACTTAGCCAGAAATGCCACCATAGTTGGCAAAAACTACTGTAAATGGCTATCAATTCCCTCCCAACACACACACACACACACACACACACACACACACACACACACAAATGAGGAAAGGCTGTGCATGCTACATTTAAATAATTGAAGCCTTTCTTGATCCAGTCATCTCAAACTACTAAATACTTTATAATTTCTGTTAAATTAAATGACCATGTAGACAGTTTTATTTGAACCAAATCTTAGACTTTAAAACTGACCCCAGTGCAGTTTTTTCTTTTCCTTTGGGGACTTATTCTATCGACTTCTGGGCAGTTTTAGAAGGCTTCTGCCAGCTAAATGAAGATGGTTTCATCTATCTGCCAGCCATCTCCACTAGCAGTAAGTGCATAAACAGAATACTAGGTTAAAGCTGAGAGCTTCTCCTCTCCCTTTTTAAATTTAGAAATGAGACCAGATCAGCCAAAAAAAATAAACATCTACCAGTCAAATATTCTCGTTTCAGCTCTGCCCCAACTTAGGGTGTCCTTATATTACATTGCAAGTATCTAATAAATTGAGTAATATAGAAAAAGTCTAGATCAGGGCTCCCAACTGGGATACTGAAGTCAAGCAATGAATGGAAAACCTTTTCCTAGTCACTAACTTCTGACACATTACCTACAAAATCTACAGGTATTTTCAATGAAGATGAACGTGTAGTTCAATGGCACTGACCCATCCCCACCCCTCCCACTGAACTACATCACTGAGGCCTGGGTGAGAGTGGCCAAAGCTAATGAGAACAATGAATATCACCTTCTTATAAAATGGAGAGGAGATCCTTGCCCTCTGTCATTCAACTAAAAACTCATTCTCAACTTCCTCTAGAATTTTCAAAATATAATTTTTATGTATGGTCCAAGATTATCTGGATAACAACCTTCGTCTTTCACTTCTTACTGTCTCAGTAGATCAATTCTTCCTGAAATGTTCTGCAAATCTCAGTCTTCTTGGATTTCAGTTTCAATATCTCTCAGTGAGGAAACGTTATACATAACTACATCTTAGTACTAAGATGGAGACCATCTAATACAATATTGTATTTTACTCAAGACTGGCTTCTCAAAGCATGGTGCATGATGGTGGAATTTGTTGTTCTCAAAATCACCAAATAAATAGTACCTGAGATAATCCATTTTAGTCAAATATTTGGAGGAAAATATATCTTTGTATGAAAATAATTACAAATATATACTATGGTATAGAAGAGAAGCAAAATATCTATGAGTATCAAGACAAAAATGAAGATTACAAAGAAATTTTTATTGGCCAATTTGAAGCTATGTACCAGACCACCATGGGTAGCATACTCACTGTTGTCTGTGGGAGATAGACCACCCAGGGAAGGGGGACATGTCTCCTCTCTTCTGCCATGTATAGTACTTTAATGGAGAAATCTGAGAAATACTGACATCATGTTTACAGTAAGGATGTTTTAGAGTAAGAAAAATGGTTGCTTCATGAAAGCCCTGGAGCCATGTTTCCTCAAGAGTGCTCCACTTACCACTAGTTATGCAGAAACGATTTTAGGAAATACATGTAATTAGCACTTCATATTTTAATGTATTTGAATATTTTTCTCTATTTATGGCAAGTTATGCACATGTTCCTCATTTTAAAATTTGTCTTTAACTTAAATGAGCTGAACAAAAAGAAAAATATTAAGTATGATGACACATGGTAAAAGATACAATAAAATCATGAAGGTGGTAAGTGAATGACTGAATTTAAACTAATAGTATAGTAATTTAAATTTTTTTATTTAAATTTATTTTTATTAATAATTTACAATATTATAAAATATAACCTACCTTTATAATATTCCTCTACTTAATAACATTAAGAAATGCCATACCGGGTCAGCCCCATGGCCTTATTATTAGATCTAAAAATAGCTCCAAGTAATATGTATTTCCTCATAAATTTATTGAGCATCTACTATGTACTATGGAGAGAGGCCTTATCTAGCCTTACTTAAAGGAGCTACAAGTCTAACGAGAAAGCAGACTCATGCCAAACTCATGCAATCAAGGTCATCGTTTTGATGACGGTAAGACCCAAAAGGTTCTAAGAGAGACTAGATGCAGTAACAAATAAAGTGTGCTAGATTTGGGGCCAGAGAAGGCATTACAGAGTAGGTGACACTGGAGTTAAAGCTTAAAATCAATGTAAGTTTACAGAGACCAGTACATTCAAAGGCATAGCTGCCTTTCATAAAAGCGATGACACAAGTTAATGAATAAAACTTAAACATATGTAGATTATTTTAACAGTTTCTGACTTTAGTTCCAGAATGAATTATCTTATTTCTATTCTTTCCCAGTCCAAAAAATGGTCATATCTGTCATTTTTAAGGAAGAAGTTTTAGGAGAGTGGGTAGTCTCCTTTCTTGTGTATGCAGCCTCTTTGTAACATATTCAGGGCATGCCTGGTGTGTTCAGATGTACCTTTTGCTGAAAGGGACTAAAGTTTATGAGAATAAAGAGCCTTGAACAGGGCAGACCATCATCAGCACACTTTGAGTCACATTCCTTCTCTTCTCACAGAATACTTCCCCTGGGTTCTTCACTCATCCAAATGCCATTCCTTTTTAGAGGGGACATCTGAGCCCTAATTTTAAAATGTTTTAAACTTATCCAATCCTGGTTTGTAACTCCTTCCTGGAAACCCGAAGGACATTCTCACCTAGTTATCTAGTGATTTCAAGGCAGTAAGACTCAACTTCTCTACCAAATTACAAGCCAATGAAGCTCAGGGACCAACATATAACATAGAATTTCTCACAGATTGCAATGCAGTGCTGAACTTCATTTATTTTGGAGTTTGAGATACTATAACTCAAACAAGAAAGCTGGTCAAAAAGAAGGATGTGAATGCTAGCACTTCCGGAGGCTGAGGCAGGATGACTGCTTCAGCCCAGGAGTTCAAGACCAGTCTGGTCAACAAAGTGAGACCCCATCTCTAACAAAAAAAAAAAAAAAAAAAAGAAAGAAATATTAATTTAAAAAGAGAAAAAGAAGGGTGTGAGATGTGACTCAGCAGCAAACACCTTAAAGATTTGAACTTCTATACACAGTCAACCCACATACCTCCCGCTATGTCTATTACCAAAATAAAAGGGTACGACACCTGTTCTCTATCTCCACTACCATTACCACCACCTAATAATATGTATGTCCTTTTTTTTTTTTTTTTTTTTTGAGATGGAGTCTCGCTCTGTCACCCAGGCTGGAGTGCAGTGGCGCGATCTCAGCTCACTGCAATCTCTGCCTCCTGGGTTCACGCCATTCTCCTGCCTCAGCCTCCCAAGTAGCTGGGACTACAGGCACCTGCCACCATGCCCAGGTAATTTTTTGTATTTTTAGTAGAGACAGGGTTTCATCATGTTAGCCAGGATGGTCTCAATCTCCTGACCTCGTGATCCGCCCACCTTGGCCTTCTGAAATGCTAGGATTACAGGCGTGAGCCACCGCGCCTGGCCTGCATGTCCTCTTAATTTCCTCTCTCCTACTGCTTAAAGGTACCTTGATGCTTTCAGACACAAACAAAATTAGCACACAACACATCAAGGCTATAGAAAGATGTAGAAGTCAACTCTCAGAGAGCTTATCATTTATTAGTTGAGACAAGAATGTACATAAGTATAATACAAGGCAGAAAATAACTCCTAAACAAGAAATCCTCCCTTGGGCAGGGCAGCAAATGCTACTTACAGAATATTAATTATAAACTGACTTGATGTAATTTCCTATTGTGTGACAGTGACTCATTCACCAAAACACACCTGGTCAGCATTTTGGGGATCTGAAGTATCCTATCTGTAGTTCTATAAGTCAATACCTTGGCAAGAAGCTCTAGGGAAGACATCACCAGACCTATTCTTGGCAGGAAGGTTTTCCTTTAGACACGATCTGTGATAACTCTTTTACCCACACCAAAGAGCATCCAAGGAATATATTCTTGGTTCTCACTAAAGATTTGGTGAATACAAAAAAGGTTAAAGGATGGAAGATTCCTTAATGACCTCTTCTTTAGAAACAACTTGGAATAGAATGAATTCTGGTTCCAAAGACCCTTGGGAAAATTTCCTTTGGATGAACTCCAAGAGTTAGAGAGATCAAATGGATTTGAATACTGTCGTTACTACTTCTGGGCACTCAAAACTGCCTCCTTCTTCCCCAAATCTCTTTTGTTATTGAAGAGGCAGACACCAGAATTTCATGTATCTACATTCCTTTCCTTTTGAATATCTGAAATGGCTAATGACATGGCAACAACAGGATATCTGATGACTTAACCCCATTTGCATCATAATTCTCCCAGGATAGACTTCCTTTCCAGAAATGGCCCTTAAGGAAATTTTAAATATATGTGGGCCTGTAAATCTCAGTTATTGACCTGGCATGCAACTCCATCTGCCACCTACTATAACTCAATGCCAAGCATCTCACAAATTGAAATCTCATTAAGACGTCTCCAGACGTCTTTGCTCTCCTCATATAAAAGGTGGCAGAAAACATTCTCAATTGGCAACAGTTATGCCCATCACAACCCCGGCTGCTATAACTACACACATGAATATCTTTGTAAAACTGATCCAAGGAGCAGCTAGAAATACCTTTTTGGACAGCCATCTGGGTCTGCCTTAGTGTCTTGCTCACTTGCCAGCATTTTATCATCCTTAGCTTCCCCACCCAGAACTGAGCACAGTGCCTGACACATAGTGGGTGCTCAGAAATGGAAATGACTGAGAAATAATTCTATTCTACTAATTTTTTATCTAATCTACTTTCCCAAATTCAATTTAGTTTAACCTCAATATGGAAAAAGTTACCTAAGTTTATTTGGTCCAGATCAGAGATGGGACAAAGTTGAACATGATGCCCAATCATAATCAATAGAAAAATTACAAGCAGAAGGCAATGAATGTCTTTAGAGTTGGCTGTTGTAGCATTGTATGAACCCACCTAATATACTCCATAGCTCAACAGCATTTGTGTATATACAAATAATGGATACTTATTCAATAGTTATATATACACAACTATTATTTGTATATATACAAATAGTTGAATTCTTACCTTAGGTCCTCAAAAAAACCTAAAATACCTTGGAATTAGAACTTGATTTATCTGGCTTAATATAGCCATCGACAATTTCATTACATATTTATTGCAAGGACTGTGTACCACATCTGGAAGCTGTGTGACCAAACAGGTCAAGTAGATATGAAGGATGGGAGAATTAAAGAATAGAAAGTAGTCTGCTATGCCAGTGAAGTTGGCATAATGTGTGCTCTATCTTCAAATGTGAATAGAATTTCTTTAAGTGTGGTGTTTTTATTCCAACTTCTTTCTATAGATATCTAACATAGTTATTCCTCTCTGAAGTTAAGTGAACATATGTACTTTTTAAACAAATGCAATACCAACACTTACCAGACAACTATCATATTCGTGACATCAGCCTATATGTTTAACATTCATTCACTTATATAACCTCTCAACAGGCTTTTCAAGTAAGTAATATTTTCCCCATTTTATAGACTAAGAAACCGAGGCTCAGAGATTAAGAAACTTACCAAATGACACAGAATTCACTAACAGATGAGGGATTCAAACAATTCTCTTTGATTCCTACCCATGCCCATCACATTACCTTTTAACTGACTTTTTTTTTAAATTTTTTATTATTATTATTATTATTATTATACTTTAGGTTTTATGTTACATGTGAGCAATGTGCAGGTAAGTTACATATGTATACATGTGCCATGCTGGTGCGCTGCACCCATTAACTCGTCATCTAGCATTAGGTATATCTCCCAATGCTATCCCTCCCCCCTCCCCCCACCTCACAACAGTCCCCGAAGTGTGATGTTCCCCTTCCTGTGTCCATGTGTTCTCATTGTTCAATTCCCACCTATGAGTGAGAATATACGGTGTTTAGTTTTTTGTTCTTGCGATAGTTTACTGAGAATGATGATTTCCAGTTTCATCCATGTCCCTACAAAGGACATGAACTCATCATTTTTTATGGCTGCATAGTATTCCATGGTGTATATGTGCCACATTTTCTTAATCCAGTCTATCATTGTTGGACATTTGGCTTGGTTCCAAGTCTTTGCTATTGTGAATAATGCTGCAATAAACATACGTGTGCATGTGTCTTTATAGCAGCATGATTTATAGGCCTTTGGGTATATACCCAGTAATGGGATGGCTGGGTCGAATGGAATTTCTAGTTCTAGATCCCTGAGGAATAGCCACACTGACTTCCACAAGGGTTGAACTAGTTTACAGTCCCACCAACAGTGTAAAAGTGTTCCTATTTCTCCACATCCTCTCCAGCACCTGTTGTTTCCTGACTTTTTAATGATTGCCATTCTAACTGGTGTGAGATGGTATCTCATTGTGGTTTTGATTTGCATTTCTCTGATGGCCAGTGATGGTGAGCATTTTTTCATGTGTTTTTTGGCTGCATAAATGTCTTCTTTTGAGAAGTGTCTGTTCATGTCCTTCGCCCACTTTTTGATGGGGTTGTTTGTTTTTTTCCTGTAAATTTGTTGGAGTTCATTGTAGATTCTGGATATTAGCCTTTTGTCAGATGAGTAGGTTACGAAAATTTTCTCCCATTTTGTAGGTTGCCTGTTCATTCTGATGGTAGTTTCCTTTGCTGTGCAGAAGCTCTTTAGTTTAATTAGATCCCATTTGTCAATTTTGGCTTTTGTTGCCATTGCTTTTGGTGTTTTAGACATGAAGTCCTTGCCCATGCCTATGTCCTGAATGGTAATGCCTAGGTTTTCTTCTAGGGTTTTTATGGTTTTAGGTCTAACATTTAAGTCTTTAATCCATCTTGAATTGATTTTTGTATAAGGTGTAAGGAAGGGATCCAGTTTCAGCTTTCTACATATGGCTAGCCAGTTGTCCCAGCACCATTTAGTAAATAGGGAATCCTTTCCACATTTCTTGTTTTTGTCAGGTTTGTCAAAGATCAGATAGTTGTAGATATGTGGCATTATTTCTGACGGCTCTGTTCTGTTCCATTGATCTATATCTCTGTTTTGGTACCAGTACCATGCTGTTTTGGTTACTGTAGCCTTGTAGTATAGTTTGAAGTCAGGTAGTGTGATGCCTCCAGCTTTGTTCTTTTGGCTTAGGATTGACTTGGCAATGCGGGCTCTTTTTTGGTTCCATATGAACTTTAAAGTAGTTTGTTCCAATTCTGTGAAGAAAGTCATTGGTAGCTTGATGGGGATGGCATTGAATCTGTAAATTAGCTTGGGAAGGATGGCCATTTTCATGATATTGATTCTTCCTACCCATGAGCATGGAATGTTCTTCCATTTGTTTGTATCCTCTTTTATTTCCTTGAGCAGTGGTTTGTAGTTCTCCTTGAAGAGGTCCTTCACATCCCTTCTAAGTTGGATTCCTAGGTATTTTATTCTCTTTGAAGCAATTGTGAATGGGAGTTCACTCATGATTTGGCTCTCTGTTTGTCTGTTATTGATGTATAAGAATGCCTGTGATTTTTGTACATTGATTTTGTATCCTGAGACTTTGCTGAAGTTGCTTATCAGCTTAAGGAGATTTTGGGCTGAGACAATGGGGTTTTCTAGATATACTATCATGTCATCTGCAAACAGGGACAATTTGACTTCCTCTTTTCCTAATTGAATTCCCTTGATTTCCTTCTCCTGCCTAATTGCCCTGGCCAGAACTTCCAACACTATGTTGAATAGAAGTGGTGAGAGAGGGCATCCCTGTCTTGTGCCAGTTTTCAAAGGGAATGCTTCCAGTTTTTGCCCATTCAGTATGATATTGGCTGTGGGTTTGTCATAAATAGCTCTTATTATTTTGAGATAGGTCCCATCAATACCTAATTTATTGAGAGTTTTTAGCATGAAGGGTTGTTGAATTTTGTCAAAGGCCTTTTCTGCATCTATTGAGATAATCATGTGGTTTTTGTCTTTGGTTCTGTTTATATGCTGGATTACATTTATTGATTTGCGTATATTGAACCAGCCTTGCATCCCAGGGATGAAGCCCACTTGATCATGGTGGATAAGCTTTTTGAGGTGCTGCTGGATTCTGTTTGCCAGTATTTTATTGAGGATTTTTGCATCAATGTTCATCAAGGATATTGGTCTAAAATTCTCTTTTTTTGTTGTGTCTCTGCCAGGCTTTGGTATCAGGATGATGCTGGCCTCATAAAATGAGTTAGGGAGGATTCCCTCTTTTTTCTATTGATTGGAATAGTTTCAGAAGGAATGGTACCAGTTCCTCCTTGTACCTCTGGTAGAATTCGGCTGTGAACCCATCTGGTCCTGGACTTTTTTTGGTTGGTAAGCTATCGATTATTGCCACAATTTCAGCTCCTGTTATTGGTCTATTCAGAGATTCAACTTCTTCCTGGTTTAGTCTTGGGAGGGTGTATGTGTTGAGGAATTTATCCATTTCTTCTAGATTTTCTAGTTTATTTGCATAGAGGTGTTTGTAATATTCTCTGATGGTAGTTTGTATTTCTGTGGGATCGGTGGTGATATCCCCTTTATCATTTTTTATTGCATCTATTTGATTCTTCTCTCTTTTTTTCTTTATTAATCTTGCTAGCGGTCTATCAATTTTGTTGATCCTTTCAAAAAACCAGCTCCTGGATTCATTGATTTTTTGAAGGGTTTTTTGTGTCTCTATTTCCTTCAGTTCTGCTCTGATTTTAGTTATTTCTTGCCTTCTGCTAGCTTTTGAATGTGTTTGCTCTTGCTTTTCTAGTTCTTTTAATTGTGATGTTAGGGTGTCAATTTTGGATCTTTCCTGCTTTCTCTTGTGGGCATTTAGTGCTATAAATTTCCCTCTACACACTGCTTTGAATGCATCCCAGAGATTCTGGTATGTTGTGTCTTGGTTCTCGTTGGTTTCAAAGAACATCTTTATTTCTGCCTTCATTTCGTTATGTACCCAGTAGTCATTCAGGAGCAGGTTGTTCAGTTTCCACGTAGTTGAGCGGTTTTGAGTGAGATTCTTAATCCTGAGTTCTAGCTTGATTGCACTGTGATCTGAGAGATAGTTTGTTATAATTTCTGTTCTTTTACATTTATTGAGGAGAGCTTTACTTCCAAGTATATGGTCAATTTTGGAATAGGTGTGGTGTGGTGCTGAAAAAAATGTATATTCTGTTGATTTGGGGTGGAGAGTTCTGTAGATGTCTATTAGGTCCGCTTGGTGCAGAGCTGAGTTCAATTCCTGGGTATCCTTGTTGACTTTCTGTCTCATTGATCTGTCTAATGTTGACAGTGGGGTGTTAAAGTCTCCCATTATTAATGTGTGGGAGTCTAAGTCTCTTTGTAGGTCACTCAGGACTTGCTTTATGAATCTGGGTGCTCCTGTATTGGGTGCATATATATTTAGGATAGTTAGCTCTTCTTGTTGAATTAATCCCTTTACCATTATGTAATGGCCTTCTTTGTCTCTTTTGATCTTTGTTGGTTTAAAGTCTGTTTTATCAGAGACTAGGATTGCAACCCCTGCCTTTTTTTCTTTTCCATTTGCTTGGTAGATCTTCCTCCATCCTTTTATTTTGAGCCTATGTGTGTCTCTGCACGTGAGATGGGTTTCCTGAATACAGCACACTGATGGGTCTTGAGTCTTTATCCAATTTGCCAGTCTGTGTCTTTTAATTGGAGCATTTAGTCCATTTACATTTAAAGTTAATATTGTTATGTGTGAATTTGATCCTGTCATTATGATGTTAGCTGGTTATTTTGCTCATTAGTTGATGCAGTCTCTTCCTAGTCTCGATGGTCTTTACATTTCGGTATGATTTTGCAGTGGCTGGTACCAGTTGTGCCTTTCCATGTTTAGTGCTTCCTTCAGGAGCTCTTTTAGGGCAGGCCTGGTGGTGACAAAATCTCTCAGCATTTGCTTGTCTGTAAAGTATTTTATTTCTCCTTCACTTATGAAGCTTAGTTTGGCAGGATATGAAATTCTGGGTTGAAAATTCTTTTCTTTAAGAATGTTGAATATTGGCCCCCACTCTCTTCTGGCTTGTAGGGTTTCTGCCGAGAGATCCGCTGTTAGTCTGATGGGCTTCCCTTTGATGGTAACCCGACCTTTCTCTCTGGCTGCCCTTAACATTTTTTCCTTCATTTCAACTTTGGTGAATCTGACAATTATGTGTCTTGGAGTTGCTCTTCTCGAGGAGTATCTTTGTGGCGTTCTCTGTATTTCCTGAATCTGAATGTTGGCCTGCCTTGCTAGATTGGGGAAGTTCTCCTGGATAATATCCTGCAGAGTGTTTTCCAACTTGTTTCCATTTTCCCCGTCACTTTCAGGTACACCAATCAGACGTAGATTTGGTCTTTTCACATAGTCCCACATTTCTTGGAGGCTTTGCTCGTTTCTTTTTATTCTTTTTTCTCTAAACTTCCCTTCTCGCTTCATTTCATTCATTTCATCTTCCAGGGCCGATACCCTTTCTTCCATTTGATCGCATCGGCTCCTGAGGCTTCTGCATTCTTCATGTAGTTCTCGAGCCTTGGTTTTCAGCTCCATCAGCTCCTTTAAGCACTTCTCTGTATTTGTTATTCTAGTTATACATTCTTCTAAATTTGTTTCAAAGTTTTCAACTTCTTTGCCTTTGGTTTGAATATCCTCCCATACCTCGGAGTAATTTGATCGTCTGAAGCCTTCTTCTCTCAGCTCGTCAAAGTCATTCTCCGTCCAGCTTTGTTCCGTTGCTGGTGAGGAACTGCGTTCCTTTGGAGGAGGAGAGGTACTCTGGTTTTTAGAGTTTCCAGTTTTTCTGCTCTGTTTTTTCCCCATCTTTGTGGTTTTATCTACTTTTGGTCTTTGATGATGGTGATGTACAGATGGGTTTTTGGTGTGGATGTCCTTTCTTTTTGTTAGTTTTCCTTCTAACAGACAGGACCCTCAGCTGCAGGTCTGTTGGAGTACCTGGCCGGCCGTGTGAGGTGTCAGTCTGCCCCTGCTGGGGGGTGACTCCCAGTTAGGCTGCTCGGGGGTCAGGGGTCAGGGACCCACTTGAGGAGGCAGTCTGCCCGTTCTCAGATCTCCAGCTGCGTGCTGGGAAAACCACTGCTCTCCTCAAAGCTGTCAGACAGGGACATTTAAGTCTGCAGAGGTTACTGCTGTCTTTTTGTTTGTCTGTGCCCTGCCCCCAGAGGTGGAGCCTACAGAGGCAGGCAGGCCTCCTTGAGCTGTGGTGGGCTCCACCCAGTTCAAGCTTCCAGGCTGCTTTGTTTACCTAAGCGAGCCTGGGCAATGGCAGGCGCCCCTCCCCCAGCCTCGCTGCCGACTTGCTGTTTGATCTCAGACTGCTGTGCTAGCAATCAGCAAGACTCCGTGGGCGTAGGACCCTCTGAGCCAGGTGCGGGCTATACTCTCCTGGGGCACCGTTTCCTAAGCCCGTCGGAAAAGCACAGTATTCGGGTGGGAGTGGCCCGATTTTCCAGGTGCCGTCTGTCACCCCTGGAAAGGGAACTCCCTGACCCCTTGCGCTTCCCGAGTGAGGCAATGCCTCGCCCCTGCTTAGGCTGGTGCACGGTGCACTCACCCACTGGCCTGCGCCCACTGTCTGGCACTCCCTAGTGAGATGAACATGGTACCTCAGATAGAAATGCAGAAATCACCCGTCTTCTGCGTCGCTCGCGCTGGGAGCTGTAGACCGGAGCTGTTCCTATTCGGCCATCTTGGCTCCTCCCCCTTAACTGACTTTCAAAAATAAAAATAGTGCTAGTTGTAGCCACCAAAAACAGGTGGAAATAACCTTCAAAGGAAAAACTGAAAACATAAGCTCTTCTTCACGATAGAACAGTAGCATTAGTAACAGCGGAATGGAGAGGCTGAAATGAATGAGTACCCTTATTTTGAAGATCAGAGAAGAAAGGCTGAGAATGAGCTGTACTCTGGAGGTATGGATGTGCAATAGACAAGGAAAGCAAGTTTACTTCCGGTATCACTTATTCCATCCTCTCTACACTTTCATAGTACCTCTGAACCCTAGACCTCTCATGTATCGTTCTTATAAGAAATCAATTTATTGTCAACAAATATATTTGATGGTAGTTACCTCTTCCAAAAAGACAAACAAAATGCACATTCTTGAGGTCCTGATGTTATCCATCTTCCTATATTTCAAGACTAACAAGAGTCTTTTAACATTTTCTCCCAGAGATATTACCAGAAAAACAGTTTGTTTCTGGGCCTGGCCTGGCCAACCCTTATAGGTTAGTTGTTTTCAACCCCAGAAACACATGAGAATGACCTTAAGAACTGGTTTTAAATACTCATTTCCTGGACCTCATTCCCAGAGATTCTGATTCAGTTGGCCTGAGGTGGGTTCTGGCCACTAGCATTTTTTTTCATTCTCCCCAGGTTGTTTTCATGCGCAGCCAGGATTGAGAATCACTGGCTTGTGCCCTCTGCCCTACCCCTGCCACAGACATACATACTCCCACCATCTAATATCCCAAACTGCTGGAAAATGCTAGAGATTGATGATGGGCCAATATACCCATGAAGATACCCCCTCTTCTTGAACATTCTCCTTTTCTCCTCTCTTACTTCCCACATCTCTTTCTTTTGCTAAAATGCTTCACTCAAAAACTACACTCAAAAATTCTCATGGGCAAGTAGTTGAGACAGGCAAGAAATACCTTACTTACCTGCCCCTGCATATATTCCCACTTTTGCCTATTTGTATACTATAATACTTTGGGATAGCTAATGGGAAGATTAAACTCCCAAGAATCTTTGAATAAAATACCCAAATAGTTTGGAGACTTGCTTGCTTGTTCCATAGACTTAATTTCCTGCAGTGGCAATATTGTAGTGATGAACTTTCATTTAGGGAGGAATGTGACAACGTCAGATTGCCTTAGCCTCACAGAGGGGCATAATGCCAGGCTCCTGGGAGTATCCAAAAGCAGAGAAAGAGGCATCACAGTCATCCAAATTAAGTCACCATCCTTGTATGCGTGTGCTGTCTGATAGCCACTGTGCTGTGTGATGGGATCCGTAGAGTCTGCATGAGCTAGAGCCACCACATACAGAAAATTCAGGATCTACATGAAAATTCTACTTATAAACATGAGAAGATCTGTAACAGCATATGATAAAACCCTAACTAAGGGAGGAGAGAAAGGAAGGAATTACATATAGACAAATTTTGATCCCAACACTTCAGGCTGTCTTTCTCATTGAATCATTACACTTACACAACTATTTCCATTTCAAAGATGAAGGAACTAAGGCTCAGAAAAGTTAACCTGGATCAATAAGTACTTGAGTAGAAAACCCACATTCAAATCCTGACAGCCTTACCGGCTACAAGCCATGTGATCTTGGATAAGTTCTTTTTTTCTGAGTTTCTGTTTCCCCACCTGTAAAATGTAAAGGTAATAAGATCTCCTTTTCAGTTGAAGTGAAAATTAAGTAAAAATATAAATGTAGTGTAGTAATCAAAACTCATTAAGTAATCCCTGTCTAAAAGGTTTTAGTATCTGGAATTTATGCAAGATAGCATAACAAGTGTAACAGCCAAGCAATAAACTCGGGTCTGTAAAACTCCATTCCCTTTCTACAACACAAGACACTGGAGACCAAAACAATTCAAAGGAAAAAATGACGAGGTGCATTGAGAAATTCAGGGACTACTCCAAAGCTGAAGAGGTAAGAAGTTAGCTAAGCATCAAAAAAAGAATTTAGATAAGTAAGACTTTTATGTTCTTCACTTTGGGTCTGGGCTAATCCCAGAAATATCCCTTTTTGGTAACTAACATCAGAAATTATATTCAATTGCTCTTTTGATAGACAGCTACAAACTTTAGCATGATGTTAAGCAGTTATGACAAAGAGCAGAGAACAAAAATTAGGATGGTAAAATCACCAATCCCGAGTCCAAATCCCTCTGCTAATATTAACACACGAGTCATTTGTTCTTCAAGTTCTGGTCACTTTGAGCCAGGCCTCACAAAGGGCGAGGCATGGCCACACTTCTCTCTAAGGGCAGACGCTGAGAGACCAGAGCCCCTGGAAACTCTTGACATCTGTGAAATCTGTGAGTGAAAGGGCACATCTTGGAGTGTGCCTGCTCTTGCAGCTACCTTCCAAGGTGCCTAAACCACTCCTCTTAATGAACTCCACATGCTGCCAGTTATTTATAGCATCACCCCAGTGTGTGTTTTGTTAAAGCCTCTAGATCATATTTCTGAGCTTTGTAAGTCAATTTCCTACAATTGGCCCATTAAATTTTGCCTCCCTTTCCTCCACCTCCACATTCTTGGAAATCCATGGCTGACTATACAAACAAATGTACAGGCTTATCAAAATATTTTGAAGCCATTATTTGCCCTCTGTGTTTTTCTTATGAATCCATAAGTGTGAATTTCTAGAGCATTGTCTTCCTGGAAACTTACATCTGACAGAGCAATTCAACAGAAGGGTAATTCAGTTGAAGGAGCAGAAAAGGAAGATTCTAAGGAGATGGGCAAGGTGGTCAACTAAGTTAGCTCATACATATATGGAAACTAAGCCAGAAAAAAAAAATGCAGCAGGAAAGCAAAAAAACAAAACAAAACAAAACAAAAAATCTTTAGACAAAAGAACAAAAGAACAAAAAAGAAAGGAGCAGAGGCAAAAGAGGCAGAAGTAAATAAACTAAAAAATACCCACAGAAAATGCAGAAGCTAAAAAGAAGAGAACCCACTCTCTGATGGCGTAAAACAGAAAGAAGCCACGTCTGTGTGACATCACATCTCACTAGTCCTTACCTCCCTTCTGGTAAAATGCAGAGGAAAACTTTTATCAACATTTTATAAATGCACGTATTTTAGCAACTCTAGAAACACATTTTCCAAAAGGAAAGAATTCCACTTTATCCCATTTTAAAAACATATTTCAATAAGTGCAAATGCTTTTTATTTTTTTTTTTTGAAGATGTGAAATCTTATACTGGTTGTTGGTTGTTTCTCTTTCTGTACAATCAGAAAATAGTGGAATACTGAATTATGGGAAGCTTCAATTATCTCAGGTGTCAACATTCCATAGGTTGGTGTGGGGGCAATTTTTATGTTCTATAATACAAAGCATACTAAGTGGAATGGAAATTTAGAGTCACAGTTATACATTCAACTTATGTCTTCTGTTTTAAGCATTTTAAACTACCTCTATTCTTATATTGATTTTTAGAAGAATTGCTTTCTAAAGAAAACTGCTTCCTGATGTTGGCACAGGTGGGCTGTGATATCTTTGGCCATGGTACTCCATTTTTCCTAATAACTTTGTTAATGTCCTGAGAAAGACTAGAAATTTGAATAGGTAGGATATGGAGTATGTGATATTAATTATGAATTATTGGAACTTACGTTGTATACAAATGGCTTACAATATCTGTCTACTGATAAAAATATAATCTCAACATTTAAAAAAATCTAAGTACATATTAGGATTACTTTCCTCAATTTCTTTGTGTGAATAGGATTTCCCAGAAGAAGAGAAATTTTTATCCCAGTAATCCGTAAGTTTCTGTTTTGGCTTGGTTTTGGTTTTTGCTAAGATTCACAGGATTTACTATGTTCTAGGCACTAGTGCCTTTCTCATTTAATTCATATTACAATCTTGAATTAGATATTATGACATTTTACAGACAATAAAATGGGGTGTAGAGAAATGTATCCAGAGCTGCACAGCTAGTGGACGTCTGAGCAGGAGCCACATGCAGAAGAGCCTGACTCCAGGGCCTCAGCGTGTAATGCCCTACACCTGCTGCATGGGTTTACATTTCCAGCGGCTTTAAGGTTAAGACTATGGATGTCTGAACAGCTCTTCTTCCTTAGAGCATAAAACTAATATTTCTTTTAACAGTGCTGTGTTTAGTCATTCCTCCCAATGCCAGTGATCCCTTAAATCTGGGTGTTGTCCATCATCCCTGCCCATCTCTGTGCATCCACAACTGCCACATCCTGAGAGCTCAGTCCATCATGTGAGCCTCCATAAAGGCTCCTCCATGCAGCGCCCTCCCCTCCATCTTCTCCCTTGCCCTGTAGCAGGCTCTCCTGAATCCTCCCCTAGACCATTGCAATAGCCTCTGTATTTGAAAGAAGTCTCTGAATTCAAGGGACACAAACTCCCTCTCAAAGTGATCTAGGTAAAAGAGTGTGACCGAATGGACACTGGGAGGAAGGGCTACAGAACAGAAGGCTGATGCAACCTCTGGGCCTTGGGAAGAACTGGGAATAAGGCTCTCCTGCCTTCCCACCTCTTGCCTCTGCCTCTCTCCTTGTCCTGTCACTTTCTTTCATTCTCTCTGAGCATATGGCATACCGTACATGTCAGGAAACACCACTACCTAGGGCTCTCAGGAGTGCCAGCCAACAGCTTCTACAACAGCAAGAGATACAGTTATAGAACCAAACTTGGGTCCACTCACTCGGTGCAGTAAGACCAGATGTGCACACTGAGATTTTGCAGCCATAGGAAGGCAGTTGTTTATTTGCAGGGCACCAAGCAAGGTGGAACAGACAGCTAATGCTTATATCCTGACCTCAATGGCTTGCAAGTAAGGGTTTTGAAAGGCAGGTGTAAATTTCAGGAATGCAGAAGTTACAGGCAAAATCATAAATCAATACATGGAGGTTATACATTAGTGTTGGCCTAAAAGGATGGGATATTTTGAAGCATGGGCTTACATATCTTAGGTAGATTCGATGATTTTCTTATTCTCAATTGGTTAAGCAAGAGAAGCTTTGTTTAAAAATTTGGAGTCAGCAGGAAAAATGTTAGCTCTGGCTCGTGGGTGTGGCTCCCTCCAGGACCCTTGGGAAAAAATTTACAAGAATGGTGGTCAGAGTTTAGTCTTCAGGTCCCTCTTATCTGAGGTCTACGTGCTAGTGGATCCAATTGGTGGGGGTGTGGGTTTCTGAAAAACAACTTGGGGACATATGTTAATATGTTATCATAATGAATTACCCCCATTTTTCTAACAGTTCATTTTTTCTCTTTTTCTTTTCTTCCTTCCTTTTCTCCACTTTCTACTTATCTCTTTAGAAATGCAATTATAGCCTTTCACCTCCTCCTCACCAGATACTTTCTACAGGGCAAGTTCATCAAACTGTGTGCTTAGAAGCTGTGGAGCAGAACTCTCACCCACTAGAAGATTGCCTCAAGAGATAAAAGATGATTTACAACCCAAAGTATGCCCACTAGAGTTTTTGGCCATCTTTACAATGTATTCCTGCCCATGAAGATGCCAACTTGACTGCCCAACACATAAAGCACCAAAGCAAGTGTGTGGACCCCCCACACCTGCTCACTTCTGCTCCTGTGTAGGCCTCCATCTTTAAAAGCACTTACTTTCTCCTGCAAAAGCAAATCAGACCCTTAAAGCGGAAGGCTTTTCTTCTTCTCCTAAGCTAGCTTTGGAATAAAAAGTTATTTTCTTTATACCAGACCTCACTCGTGTTAATTGGACCCTGCAAATGGCATGTGACTGAACCTGTGTTTGGTTACATTATCTTTAGCTTCTAGCGAAACCAAGCATCCCCTGATTCTAACTTCCTTGTTAGTGTTTTCGGTTACTATTACCTTCTTGTTTATCAAGTTCACATTTACTTCTCAGGGCTAGCTAGGTGCCTGGGATTTCCCTTGAAAGAACTCAGGATTTTCCTGGGTTTCTATGCTTGGGGGACTACAGGGCCCTAAAGGGGGCCCCTCCTCTGTCTCAACACCCTCATTCTCAGAATCTGTTTGGAACAAAGACTCGCAGAGAAGCATACCTCTAGATCAACCAAACGTGGTGAAGGAGCAGGGTCAGGTAAGGACATGGAAACACACGCTTGGAATTGGAGGGGGGACAGTTCCCAGAACAAGCTGTTGCTTTTCCAACCTCTATGGATTTGCCCTTGCCATTCCCACCTCACGATCTCTCCTCACAACCTTCACACAAGGCCATCTTAAATAGCACCAGCCAGGAGGCTTCTTCCATCACCTCCAAGGGGCCTCTGTTCTTTGAATCCCCCATCCCACTGCAATAGTTGTTTCCTCCCTTAGGACACTTCCTTACTTACATTAAGAATAGTGTTTGCAAGTTTCCTCGCAGAATTAAACTCCTTGAGAGGAGATCTTAATCACTTGTATATTCCCCAGAAATATCAAGCAAAATTCTTGCCTACTATAGGAACTCCATGATTGTTTTCTGAATGGTTGAATGCATGAATATAATTAATGACTGCGATAAGTTTCAGGAACCACCTTGGGTGTTAGATTCCTCATCAAGCAGTGCAGACTCTTCACAGTGTTGCTGGAAAACTGTCCTTTGTTGGACAAAGGATGCACCATGACTTTTCTCATTGACGGGTTGAGTGACACCCACGTATTAGTTTACTAATCTAGCCCTGAGGAGAGTATGGTTTAACAGCCCAACTTACATATTTATTGATACCAGAGATATCCTATTGGATTCATTTAAATTATATCTGGGCGCAAATGTTACCTCTGCCTCTACATTCTTGATGCAAGCTACTTATAGCCTAAGTTTCTTCTTCTGCTGCATGGGAGTTAAGAGAAGCTCTCTTACAGTATTGCCCTTAGCCTCGAGAAATAATCACCTGGGCTAGCTTCAAGACACAGACCCTACGTAGTCTCACAATAACGCTGCTCGAAATGGACCCCCACATAGGAGGTTCGATGATCTGCAGTCGCAGTCCTGAAACTGTTTATATCTTTGAATTTGTGTTCTGTGAGTGAAGTCCAATAGGACAATGGAGCATGCCCCAGGAGCCTTAGAGCCTGGCTCAGCCATGGTTCTGCTTCCTACCACCTCCCAGGGCAAGTTCTTGGCCACTCACTTATGCACTATCTGGTGCCTGGTCTCTGTCTCATTGTCACCCACCCCCAACTAATTGGGTCCCACACACTGGTACAGAGAGGATCAGGGTAGGCCTATGCCTGCCAGAACATGATATGGTGACACCTTCCCAGGGCTAGCAGAACCAGAGTGTGTTTATTTAGCAACTCAGCAGGAGCAAGCCTCTCACCCACCCCATCCAGATACATAGCGGGTCCCAGCACAGAGGTCACCAGTCATATTAGTCTGTGTACATTGTTATAAAGGATTACCTGAGACTGGGTAATCTATAAAAAAAAAGGTTTACAGTTCTGCAGGCTGTACACAAAGAATAGAGCTGGCATCTGCTACTGGTGAGGGCCTTCGGAAGCTTGCAATCATGGCAGAAGGTGAAGGGGAGCTAGCCACATGGCAAGAGTGGGAGCGAGAGAGAGGAGGAGCAGGGTCTAGACTCTCTTTAAAACAACCAGATCTCATGTGAACTCATTACCATAGGAAGAACACCAAGACATTGTTGAGAAATCTGGCCCCATGACACAAATGCCTCCCATCAGACCCCACCTCCAACACTGGGGATCACATTTCAACATGAGATTCGGAGGGGACAAATAACCATATCACCAGTCCACCATGGGTTGGAGAAGGGGAGATGCCTGTTTTGACCTCCCCACTGCAGACAGGACATGGCACATTGGTCCAGCAGCCAATGGACCACAACATCAAAGGAGCTGGTGAGGGTCCATACTCATCCACAGGTATCCCCATATCCAAGATTGCCACACTAAACAACAAATAAAAACCACATTGACAGGTAGAAAGGGATCAAGGAGGAAGGTAAAAGCGATTTTAGTACCTTTAACTGCATGATTTTACTTCTGTTTGAAAGAGGGAGACTTCACATTTTTATTTTGCACTGAGTCCTGCAAATTAGTCAACCCTGTATGTCACCTAGCACTGTGTCAAGCACCTAAAAAGTGCTCATTGATAGTATTAATAAATGTTCACACAAAGTCTGACAATTTCACACAATAAGGCATTTACAAAATTATCTGACATCTATAACCTCATTTGAGCTTCTGAGGTAGGTATGATATGGGCATTTGTTCATTTTATAAATAAGAGAACTGACATTCAGAGCCAGGAAGCCTAAAATCATGTCACTGATTAGTGGCAACACAGGGCCTGGAACCAAGGCATTCTGACTTGCAGCCTGTGTTTTCACCAGGTACCTGCCCGCCAGTAACCTGTGGGGCAGCTTAGCGGCCCTTTCATCACTTCTCTGGAGGAAGGAGGAGCCAACAGAATTGAGCCATCCTGGAAACTTTGCCGGGTGCCATGGAGCTGTGAGTGTTTGCCCCGGCCACTGCAAGAAGGAGTCCCACCCTTGCCTTGCATTTATTTTCTTTCCCTAACCTCACAAAACCATAAAAACCAAAGATGACTCCTAAGCAGCCTGCCATCCAGCTCTCTGAACACCCAACCCCAGGCTGTGGACGGCAGGGCTACAACACTTGTTTCTTTGCTCGTGTTGACTCAGGTCTGTTTACCTGGCGCCGTATTTCCAATTTCCTTGCCTTGGAACTTGTGCAGCCCTCAGATTTATGCTCTAGGCAGACTGGGGATTTATGGCGTATTCATCACCCATCCCACCCCAGGACACGGCACCTCTCCCTGCAGCTGTCAAAACCACCCACTCGTACCCAGTGAGGTGTCAAGCAGTTCACTGAGGAAAACTCCTCGGAAATAATGCCGAGTTCTAGCCAAAAGGTTTTGCCCAATTGCTCAAGCCCTGGTGATAAAAATGCCAAATATTATGTGGAGTGAAAAACAGAGGTCAGACTAGCCCAGAGGGCAGGGTGGGGCAAGAATCATAGACTGGGATTAGGGAACAGAGAAGGTTTGGTAGATTCCATGCTCCTGAATTTGCCCTGATGTGCCCTGGCCTGGGAGATTCTTGGAGTAGATGGAGTCACACTCTCTGGGAACCATGTTTAAAACTGATGTGCTCTTCAGATTGAACTAAATCGAGAAGCCAGCTTTCCCAGGTCTCAGGAGAATGATCTTTTTACAATTTCAATTTTTATTTGGGAAATATTAAGTGAGAGATGAGTATGGAGTCAGTGTCTAGAATTGACTGAGGCCATCATCAGTATTGGTTCTTAAACTAGAAAACATACAGAACACATAGCTACACATATTGAACATAAGCCATTTGCCATCCTTGACCTTTGCATACATTATTTCCAATCCTCACAACAGCTCTGGGTCACATTTATTTTAGGCACATTTTAAAGATGAGGAGATTGACATTTGAGAGGTTGCATAATTCACACAATAAGTTACACTGCCAAATTCACACAATAAGTTGCACTGCCGATAGTCAAACACAGGTATCATATTCCTCCACCAAGCAAGTTCAGTTCATGCTCTGCTTACTGAGAGCCTCTCATTTTTCTATCCCATGGGAAAGAGTAACAATGGCCACCACTCCTGACATTATGAGGACTTACCCAGGCTACTTTGCATGAAGACAGCCAGTCTTTTAAATGGCTGTTGGTTCTGGGCACTCATCCAGAGTGACACAGATACCTCTTTATGCATGAAGGAAGTACACGGTAAGCCTCTTTATTACTAGAGGAGAGTGGATGCAGACGTTGCTGGTTTTCCATTTGCCCTTTTGTTCCGCTCCTTATTTCTTCTCTTTACTTTTAACCATTTTCCTACTTATGTTAGCATCTCTTCCAGCAACATATAACTTAAAGCTAAAGAGAAAATTGAAATCCTGTACTTTTGTAACAATGTCTGATAGGACTTGGCCAGTAAGGAATGACAATAAAGAAAACACTGCTACTATCACCAGGAAGGAAATTGTATCCATTGAAAAAACTCAGTTTTAAAGTTATCTGAATTTTATCAATCCTTGATCTTTCTTCTCTCATCATTTCAGACAATTTGGAGCCTTTCGATAAGTACACAGTCGATAAGGTCAATCCCTAAAGAAGAAGGGATTAAAAAAAATAAAGCCCCATAATTTACATGGAAAATTAATATCGCTGGCTCTCATTAACTCTAGTATTCAGTACCATCATCTATAAAAAATCCAATTCAATAAGTATTTATTAAGAAATTACCATGTAAAACACATGATTGTAGACATAATGGGATTATAGGTAAGAAATGTTTATTATTTATGCAATAAATAAGATATTCCAGAGTATGAAAGGCCTACAGTTAGAGCAGATACCCACATAAGTAATGGTAACTCTGGCTTGACTATGAGTGAGCAGCAGGAGAAACCCACAAGGTGTTAGACATCCAGGAATTAGAGTACTTGCCACCATCACCTTCATCAGCAAGGTTAGTAGGACGTGATTATGGTACGTATGGAAGGGTTCTGTAAAAAACTATAAAATTAAGGGATTTTTAAATCACCATTTTTATTACCCAGCATAGCAACTAAGAGTGTGGCCTCTGATCAACCTTCCCAGGCTGGTTTCCATACTTTGCAACTTACTCACTATATAACCTCAGGTAAATTGCTTAAACTCTAAGCTTCAGTTTCTCAGCTATAAAAAGGGGATAATAGGATCAACCTCATATAGATGTGTGATAATTTAATAAGTCAGTGTATGTAAAGGGCTTTGCACATTAATCAGCACAAGACTGTAAAAGTATTATTGGTGTTATTATTAGTAATCCATGTTTACCAGCCTCATCAGCTCAGAGGCAATGCAAAATATAAATATTACCACCAGTTGGCCCTTTGTAAGACTTTCTATAAAAGGCTTAAAATCCCTCTATCCAAGTGAATAATTTCTCCACAAATATTCTTTGAGCAGCTATTCTATTCATTGGATATTCACACATTCATGGTATAATTGTGGGCTTTGCACAAAGCAAGTTATACTACTCAATTGGAACATACAACCTAAAATATACATCTATTATAGTCTTTTCAGAGTAGAATTAAAAAAATGCTTTGGAGAACAAAGTGAATTAGAGTTTTATAATTCTGGCAATTCAGCCAATATGAAAATTGGATGATTCGGGAAGAAAATAAATTATTTGGATAAATCAGCAGCTCGTTCTCCACTTTGCTAGAATCTTTAAAGTGACTTGGGGTACTCAATTTGTCAGACATTTGTTATGGTCTTCAATTTCACCAGGTGAAATTTCAACATTGTTCAACTCTCCTCTCAATTAAGCAGGCCCAGCTCAAGTATTCCCTACTCTGTTTCTCCATGGGCAAGCGTAACTTCTCACCACGTCTCACAGCATGATGCCTAGCATTGCCCACAGAACAGGCCCTTACTTGTTCAACTGGCTTAGAACAGTGGCCAGCAGGCCAGGCTTGATCTTTAGAATGAAGCTCTTGACAATATAAAGAACATAATTGTCATTTTAGAAAGATATCCTGCAGTGTGGAGAAAGATTTAAAGTGAGAAGGACTGAGTAAGGAGAGATCACGAGAAGGGATCTGTAGGAGATATGACAGGGACCCAAGGTAAAATTGTAGGAAACAAATTTGAAAGATTCGTAACTGACAGATGTTAACAAACCATAGATGTGGATGGTGGGTGGAGAAGAGCTCATACATAATAACAGGGTCCTCTCTTGAAATAGGTAATGAGGTCATCAAAAAAGAACTAGAAATGTAAGAGGAGAGGCAGGCCAGAGAAGCACTATCACAAAACCATTTTCCAGATATTGAGTTTGAGGTGTCTGTACAACATTTGCATGAAAAGGTTAGTAAATACTTTCACATGTAGATCAGAAAATTAGGGGAGAAAGCCAGGCTGGAAATATAGATTCTGGAGGTAGTGGTGGTTACCTGATGCCATCACATGGGGTACTCAGAATGAGCACTGCCTAGAAAAGTCAAAGCCTATGCCTTGAAAGGCAACAAGTAAGGAGTGGATGAAGAAAGAACAAGGGCACTTGAGAAACAGCCTGTGGGTTAGAAGACAGAAGACAGAACAGTGACTGAAGCCAAGGGAGAAGGAGTTAAAGTAGTTTCTTAAACACAAACCTCACTGTTGAAGTAGCTTGTGTTAAACAAGGTTATTTCTAGCCATAATTCCTTGGCTTAAAGATTTTCTCCAAAGGGAGTTTCTGTTAGTATCCCTCTGCAATCTGGGAAGGATGATACCCTGATCCCTGTGTACTATGCAAGCTTGGGTGAGTTCATCAGAATAACTAGAAGTTATCAAATCAAGTACAGAGTAGAACACCAGATACTCAATTTTCCATGTAAGAAGAGCCATTGAGAAGAGGTTTATGTTTGGGATACAAACTGAAGAGGCCCAGTCTGTAGAAAGCAAATCTAAGCTGTCAAGTGGCATCGGGCAAATCTCCGATGCAAAATGACTTATGTTGCTACTTTGCCCTGTGGAAGCATAGGTCCTCCCACTCCTTAAGTGTAGCTGTGCTTGGTGACTTCCTTCCAAAGAGTACAGTATAAAAGAGGGGTGAAAAGAATAACTTTACAGTGGAAAAAACTTTACAAACACTACCTCCACCAGGTGACCAGGGTTAATGGACTTATCAACCAAGATAAGTCATGGAATAGATTCTGGAGGTAGTGGTGGTTACCTGATATCGTATGTGGTACTCAGAATGGACACTGTCTAGAAAGCTCAAAGCCCATGCCTCGGAAGGCAACAAGTAAGGAGTGGATGAAGAAAGAAGAAGAACAAGGGCAGGTACCCTTAATATGATGTGAGGAAAATGGCACTCCACCTCTGTGGTCTTGCTCCAAAAACCATAATCCCCATCTAATCATGAGGAAATCATCGGACAAATCCAATTTAAAAAATACATTACAATATGCCTGGTCAGCCTCCTCAAAACTGTCAAGGGTCATCAAAAACAAGAAAAGTCTGAGAAACCATCACAGCAAGAGGAGCCTGAGGAGACACATGACAACTAGATGTAGTGTGGTATCCTGGACGGGACCTGGAACAGAAAAAGGGCATTAGGTAAAAGTTGAGAATATCTGAATGGAGTATGGGCTTTAGTTAATGACATATCAATATCTGCTGATTAAAGTTGTGACAAATTTATGCCATACTAATGAAGGATCTTAACAGTAGGGGAGAGAGGCCGGATATGAGGTAGATGGAAGCTCTCTGTACTATCTTCACAACTTTTCTGCAAATCTAAACTTTTCTAAAATTAAAAGCTTATTTTTGAAAAATGGCGTCACAGGAATATAATCCTATCAGAAGAGCTGAGGGACTACAGGGGAAAGTCAGTCAAGTTGACCTTTGTGTACATCACAATTTTTCAAGGAGCCAATACTGGTCAGGAAAGTTTTCACTAGGGCAAGAAAGACAAAAGTGGAGGGCCAGGTCTCACCCTCTATTTTGGGAAGGAAAAATAAGCCATACTGAATAATTTGATATATAGCCAAGGTCAAGTCTAGTATTGAAATGTGTTACCAGTGGGCATATGATGCCCAGTAACATTGAGAATAAGCAAATATTTTCCTCTAACATGTGAGTAAACTTTCTAAGAGGTTAAAGGCTTGTAGCAACTAAAAGTCTACCTCCCAGTGTACAGTATGATTGTCTAAATCTTCCAGTTTGATTTTCAGGAGAAAACAGAATGAGACCATTCTGCCATGAGGATCAAAATCAGCTCAGACACTTACCTCCCATCCCTCTTTGTTTTCGCCCTTAGAATAGGGCTGTCAAAACATGGTGGCTTTAATTGCATTGTTAAAATCTGCATCATCTTTTTTCCTGAAACTGCCTCCAGCTGGCATTGGGCTGGCTCCCTGGGAAAGACAACTGGACACCTCATGCAAAAGTTAAAGGAACAACCTCAGAAACAATTCTGCTAGGAGATGCTGAACCAGGGCTCCATCTTTTTTCTTTGCCATTGTCCAATAATAGACTCAAGAAGAGGTTTATATATTTCCAGATAGGATTGTAAATACCCCAAGATCATAGAATGTTAGGTCTGGTAGGAATCTAACAGATTACAAATATGATTTAACTCCATATACTACAGAAAGAAAATTGAAATCCAGAAAGTCACACAGCTAGATGTAATCAGGATGGAAACTAGAACCCTGTTTCCTGGCTTCCAGAAGACAAAGAGGTTGACTCTAAGAATAGATTCGTTCCTTGGAACCCTCAAGCTAATTACCAGGGAGCAATTTCACTATGTCAAGGTCACGGCAAAGAGTTTTTCTGATGATGGCCTACTGTAGATGTGTTCCTGCGACCCCTACACACTCCTGACAGAAGCAGTACAAAATGTTTGGATTAGGGGATCTACTTGTAAAACCAAATTCCAGTCCCTGACTTCTGGAGTCTCCCAATGACTCTGAGTGACATTCTAGCCACTTAGTCATCTCCCCCTGGCTCCTCAGTTCAGCAGAGCAACTTTTACCATTAATTCTTCGAGCACTGTGAAAAACTAAGGGGGATGAGGGGGTAGTGCAGAGAAAAGTGTGGGTCATTTAACCTGGCTGAAAGCCATACGGTCTCAAATCCCCACACTAACCCACCTGCCAGTGTTATAGGTGGCATGTGACATAAATGAGTCACCAATTTCCATCAGTCACACCTCTGCCCAGCCCCCACTTGACTCCAGTTGATCCATAAGTTGTTATTATCTCTGAGATTTCAAGATTTTTAACTATACCAAGAAGTCGTCCAAGGCAACAAGTATGCTTTCTAGCTCCCCTTTGAAATAATCTCTAAACGCATTAATGATCTGGCCAAAACTTTGTTTTGCTGTCATACTTTCTTTTTCTGTAAATATACAAGCATGTGTCCTAATTAAGTTCTTATGTGGATTGTGTTAAGTCTGTGGGTTTTGGTGACTGCAAAAGTTCTCTGTGGTTTTATCCCTTTTATTTCAGGAAATACTTTTCTAAGCTATCCTCTCATGGTTTATATTCCGTGTTCAGGAAGCTCATGTTGTTTCCAGTGGCTGTTGCTCATTTTCCTCTCAGCTGGAAGAAGATGGGTTGAGTGTCCACTCATGAGATATGAAAAAGGGAGACATCTATTCCATGCAAAAACAACTACGAAAGAACAAAACGCCATCAACATGGTATCTGTTATCAAGCTCCCAGTGGATTGTCTGTCATCACTGATAGTTGAAGGCTATCAACCGTCTCATCTGGGAACACATAAATATCACGGCTTTCAACTATTGGCTATGCAGTCTCTAAAGATTGGCCAAGGTTTGGGGGCAGGTTTTATTTAAAAGCCTCTACATTTCAATCTATTTTTGCTTATTGCTAAACGTATAAGTTCACATATACTGATTACCAATTTGGAGTTGCTAAACTAAGACCATGACAGCAGGGATAAAGTTACATTCACTATTTTATTCTAGTACCTCACCCAGTCTCCTATGGAGACATACCCAAAAAAGGACAGGGCAGTATTTCATGAAAGAATGAATTATTGAATATTTACCACTAGGCAAACTTAAGCTCTTCCAAACTCATTCCTTCATTTCTGTTTCTCCCTGACCTTGGCACCTCTTAATGCTTTTTAAGTTTCAGTTGCCAAGGGCTAGAGGAAATCCATTTTTGTCAAGTCTAAGCCTCTTAAGTCTCTACTTATTCATATCTGTGATCGACAATCGATGTAAGCTGTAGCTTTCACCAATTTTGGCTACACTTCTAGGGCTGATGTCAGCCTTGCTTCTTTCACATCTTTATGTTTGGTGGCCGGGGTATATGCAACATTGATGAGCTCATGGACATGCTGAGCCTTCAGGCCATTAAAATGATAGTGCAAATAATAGTGCAGTAAGACGGTAAGACACTAGAAGGGGGAAGAAATCATTATTATGAGAATAATAGAAATAAAGGGTGTCAGCTAGATGCAGTGGCTCATGCCTGTAATCCCAGCAGTTTAGGAGGCCGAGGCAGGTAGATCACCTGAGGTCAGGAGTTTGAGACCAGCCTGGCCAATATGGTGAAACCCCGTCTCTACTAAAATTACAAAAATTAGCCAAGCATGGTGGCACGCACCTGTAATCCCAGCTACTCGGGAGGCTGAGGCAGGAGAATTGCTTGAACCCAGGAGGCGGAGGGTGCAGTGAGCCAAGATCATGCCACTGCACTCCAGCCTGGGTGACAGAGCCAGACTGTCTCAAAAAAGAAAAGAAAAGAAAAAAGAAAAAGGAAAGGGTGTTTAATTCTGTTCAGGGCATGCAAGTCCCGATGAGTGATGAGCATCTTTCATAAAGAACCCTAAACATATCTCCATGAAGCTAATTTACTGTAAAGCGAATGGGCGGGAAATTTCTACTCAAATTGGAGTTGAGAAATGGAGAATCAAAATATTAGCTTATAAATCAATCTTCCTTTATTTATCTCCCAAAACACAGCTCCTTAAGTAAGCTGAGATTTGGTAGCAGAAGTAAGAGCATTCTGCTCTCTGCCTTATTTCTCCTGGGTTGCTAGTAGGATGACCAACCTTTGTGGTTTGCCCAGGACTGTCCTGGTTTTACCACTAAAAGTGCCACTTTCCAGAATCCCCATAGTCCTATGCAAATCTAAAAAGTTGGTCACTCTAAGAGAAAAAGAGTATGTACAACTTTTAGCAACACAATCCTCACCAGCAAGAAAAGACAGAATCATTGCAGTTGGATTCAGCACACCGTAATGTCCATAGTTAATTCAGTATCACGTAACCCAGCAGGTCACAGAAGGCAGTGAACGTGAATATGGGTGGAGAAGGCTGGGGCGAAGGGCACAGCCTCTCACTGTTCAAGATCTTCTTATTTAGACTTCCTCCTTGTGAGAGAGGGAGGGGCCAAAGATAACTTTTCCTTCTTCTCCATTCTATAAATGGGGAAATGTAAAAAAAGGAGACAGTACAGCTTGCTTGGCTTTCACAGCAGAGCCCACGTGAAACACAGTTCTCCTGAATCCTAAATCATGATGCCTCCTAATGAGCACCATGGTGTGGCATGGACTTCTAGGGCTTAGAACAACCCCACCTGGCCCGATTTAAGAATGAAGTGAGGCTGAATATCTTACCTCTGTCCCGTTAGCCATTAACCTCTGTCCCGTTAGCCATTAGTCTGGGGAAGTACCATTTGACAATGAGGGGAGCACATGCACCCCTATCCCTGTGTACCTAAAACAGGCTCTCACTCGAGTTTGAAGTCATACATTGACACACTGTACCAGCTGGCTACCTCCTGTCCTCAGCCCGAGGCCTTCCAGCTGTGGGTTGTGTTACAGGAGCAGAGGCCTCTGGAAATGGACCGCCTGGGTAGATAGATGCCTACCGTGGTGCCATGTGCGAGTTTATCCTCTTCCACACCCACCTCGAGTCTGAACCCTGGATGCACCAGATCCACAGAGCCAGAACCTAGTGTTCCTTCACCCCTGCAAGCCAGAGTTGGCTTTCCCATGGGGCACCACACTGGGGTCCAAGCCGCAGACCACACCAGTCAAGCTGTGTGGAGCGAGTGAGCTGCTTGGATAGTTTTCCTCAGAACCGCCTGCTGGCCCATCAACTATTTTGCCTCAATTTTCTACTGGCACATTGTCCTCCCTTTATCCATATTTTCAAGCAAATTATGCTGTAGAGGGGACAGTGTACTTCCATAGAGGTTAAGCAGAGGTTTTCTACCTCTGGAATTCACTTCCAGGAGAAGGTTGAAGCTTCTAGCACTCAGGGCCCAGCAAAAACGTGTGTGCACAAGGCCTGGAAACTTCTAGAGGGCTTCTGGGGGAGAGGAAGCACAGAGTCCATGGCTGGTCAGGAATGGGAGAGGGGCCTCCTTGCGAGGGCAGGCTGTACTCAATGCATGAATTAAACACTGTTTAGAGCTTCCTTGTTATTAAAGCCACAGAACCTTGTACTATGAACTGAACTGAGAAAATCAGAAATTAGAACTCCAAGAATTGAATAATGCATATCCTTCTCTTCAGGAGTTTTGTGTCTACCACTGGGGAAAATCAAGGAATCCTCACAGAAATAATTTGAGAGTGATGACAAGATGAGCAGTCACATAGATTCACTCTGAAGATTGTAATGTCAAACAACACAGGACAAAAATAATGAATTGGACCCACCTCAGACACAGGCTGCCTGGCTCCGTCGGATCCCGGAGAACTTGATCCAAAGTAGGAAATACTGCAGGTCTGTCTGAATATCCATGGCTCTGTCAGATCCTTCAGGTTGCAAGCTACTTTTCCCAGGCTACTTTTAGACATTTGTAACTAAGAGGAGGCTAGGGTTCTCTGGTATCCTGCCCCTGACCCAGAAGAGAAGGTCTTCTGGGAGAAAAACCTGTTTTCCAGTCCTTCCTCACACAGGCAAATTGAAATAAGGCCATTTTACTTCACAAACAATCCATAGACATGTACCTCTCTCATTTGCTCCACACTGTGTATGCACATGTCTGCCAGGCCCTATGCTGTACTAGGGATGTGGAGGCGGAAAGACTCCATTCCTGCTTTTCATGGCATTAGCTATCAAATCTTCTGACCCAGGGCTTCTCTGGTCCAAGACCATAAGATCTTACAACTTAATAGGCTGGAGGAAAAGTGAGGTTGAGAAAAGAGGGTGCCCAAGCAACAGACATTATGGTCAGCTCTAGACCGTCTCTAGCCCTCTATCCCACCAAGGGCTTCAAAGCTGCTGCAAAGCTCAGCCCTCTTACTATTGATAATATGAATATGCAACATCCCAGTAGGTCAAAGGCTCAGTTGTAGTATGTATAAAGGCCCAGAATTCCAACCCTTATTCTGTCCTTTGGTTCCTGAGGAAAGATTTTTCAATAGATATTGCAACCTAGTTTAACAAAGAAAATCTGAGCCAGCATCTTCTGGCACAGATAAGCAGTTTGTACTTGGTAATGCTTATAATCACGATGCTGATAGTTAATGTTATAGAGGTAGCAACTAACAGTGACATCTGTATAATATGTATACCTTACCTGATCAACTGGGACTATAAACTGTGACAGAACTACCACCACCCACCCCTGAAGACCACTGGAAATGAATTCTCAATCTGCAGGTAAACTCTGTGATGCCCGTATGTCTGTGATCTGCCAGGGAGCTGTTGGGATGCCAGCCATCGTGCCACATGTTCTCGTGTGATGGCTTGCTTCCATCAGAGCCTCATCTATCCTAGTTTTTAAACAGTTCTACCAGAAGAGAGCCAGGTCTGATTTTATTTTCCTTGGTCTCCCCAAGCACAGTGCCCCAAGAAAAGTATACTCATAACAGGTGCTTAATATGCATTGAATGAATGAAAAAATGAACAAACAAAAGAATGAATGATTGGTCAAATGAGCTTCCCCCCGGCATTTTAGTTACAGATGTACGAGGGCTGATCCAGGAAAGCCCTAGCCAGCAGAGACTTCGGTAGGCTCTGTTTATCACAGAATGTGTGGCTTGGCAAATGTAGTTGATCAGAAAAGAAAACGCCCAAATATGTGCTACTGAGAAGTATAGATGAAATTTTCGGTTTTTTAATAAAAATCCGCCTAGCCAGGGAAGCTGGGGAGCCCCCAGCTTGTGAGATGAAGCCACAAAATAACTGCAAGAATAGCAGATGGGGTGGATTTAGTTCCACAAAAGCCCCAATCCAACCCACCAACCTCCTTACAGTACACACCATACCCAATGCTGTTTTTTGTTTTCTGCCCCAGGCATTGGCCAGCTCCATGTGGGGACGTGAAAAACAAACCAGCATTCTTGCTAAAGCCCTTGGACTTCCATCCCTTGTGGTTTCCACTCAGACTGTTTCGTAAAGGATTGCCAGCTTCCATTGCCTTGGTTGTTTCAATATCCAGTGAGTCCAACAAAAAGAGAAACCTCAAACCCTCGCCAGCTGAAACTGAGAAAGGAATTCCTGTGCCTGAGCCTGTGGGCTTGGGGGACGGGAGCCTCTGCTGTAAACCCCATGCTTCCATTACAGCCTGGGTGGCCTCAGCCAGGGCCTTCACTGCTCCTGCCTCTGCTTATTAGCCTGGAAAAAGGGAAGTGAGGTTTGCCATGCAGACCCTCTCCAAGGGAAGTGGTGTGATTTAATGAACCCTTGGAAAAGTAATCGCTTCTCACACCTGCAAGTGGTCCTTTGGGGTTCGTCTTATGCCTCAGAACACCCCACATTTCTTCTACTAGCAAATAAACTCCATTGGAGCCTCCCTTGTGTGGATCTTAGGGACTAAGGGACTGTTCCATCAGAAAAGGAATTCGTCTTCTGCTTTTCTGATAGAACTAAGGATGGGACCTCTGCTCAATCATTGCCCTCCCAAGTACCTAGGAAATAGAAGGTTTCTCCAAAAGTACACTTCATTCATGTCAATCATGGATAAACTTCTGCCAACACCATCACATAAGGTAGGAAAGAGGAAGCATTTTAATCTGAGCTCCTGGCCACTGCTTCCCAACAAGTGCTTTGGTTCACATCGATAAGCCTTGAAGTTCTAGATTCCTTTCTTTCCACTTTGCCCATGTTAGACATATGGTGGCCAAATAGCCAAAGGGTCTCTAATTTTACAAATGTGCTCTGAGAGTTGGATTTTATGATTGTTATTTTAACCAAATCTAAGACTAGAGAAGTCTGATTAAGTAAATGATGCAGAATCTTCTGTTTTGTAGGGTTTTTAATAACATAAGTATTTATGTGGGAAGTAAAAAGAAATCAAGATAAAATCTGTATGTATGGTATAAACTTAATGATATTTGTAAAAGAAATGAAAGCATTAATACATTATGATGAGATTATGATTCATTCTTTTCTGTGTACTTTTTTGCATTTTTAAATTGTCCATAGTGAGCAAGCATGACTTTATTTTAAAAATATATTATATAGGCCGGGCACAGTGGCTCACCTCTGTAATCCCAGCACTTTGGGAGGCCAAGGCTGGCAGATCACAAGGTCAGGAGATCAAGACCTCTGGGCTAACACAGTGAAACCCCGTCTCTACTAAAAATACAAAAAATTAGCCGGGCGTGGAGGCGGGTGCCTGTAGTCCCAGCAACTCGGGAGGCCGAGGCAGGAGAATGGTGTGAACCCCGGAGGCGGGGCTTGCAGTGAGCTAAGATGGCACCACTGCACTCCAACCTGGGTGACGGAGTGAGACTCATCCCCCTGATGATTAAAAGCAGCTGGGAGATGCTGCAGACAGGTCATCACTGTACCTAGAATAAAACAGTCACAAGAAGGCTCGTAAATTCCCACTAAGTGGGGAGCTGTGCACTGGCTTCATCTTCCAGTGCCTCTCCATTAAGAAAGTGTAGCATTTCTCTCTTATTCATGATCAAACTTCTTCAAAGTACTGGCAATGAACTTTGTGTACATTTCTTTACCTCCTATTCACTTTTTCAATTGTTTAAAACTTACTTAACTGTGCGATAAACTTAATAAAATATCTAGCTACCTACCATCCAGAGTGAGCAAATTTTACTATTTTGTTATCATTTGCTTCAGATAATTTTTAAAGAAATAAGACATTACTGTTGAATCCTTGAATTCCCAATCTATTTTTCTCCCTCTCTTCCCAGAAATAACTTCCTTCCTGAGGCTGTTATGGTATCTTTCCTGTCCATGTTTTATACTTTCACAGCATATGTATATATCCACTTGCAATAAGTAGCATCTTGTACATTTTTCAATTTACATAAGTAGTATCAGGCTACAGATATTCTTCATCCTGATATCTTTTACTCAATTCTTTCCTAGTAATTGCTTAAGATTAATAGAACTAGAGTTTATTATTTCACATTAACTGTTGTGCTATATTCAAGTATGATTATACAAATATTTAATCATTGGTCTATTGAGCGATCCTTAATTGGCTTCCCTAATTTCTCTATTATCTATTTTGTAGGTTTGCTGTTGCCATTGTGAAACTTTGTAGATTTGCAAATTGCTATTTTGAATGGAATATATATATATATATATATAGCAATTTGAATATATATGTGTATATGTATGTACTATTATAGTTTATTAATTGACACCCATAAATATATAGGAATGATACTAACTTCTCAGTGCTTATACCTTAAAAGTTCCCTTGGATTTTGTATATAAATGATTATATCTTCAAACAATGAAATTGGTTCTTCCATAACCAATCTTTATACCTCTTATTTATTTTTCTCATCTTACTGCACTGTCTTGAACCTTTAGTACAGTTTGTTTTTGTTTTGAGATGGAAGCTCGCTCTGCCACCCAGGCTGGAGTGCAGTGGCACAATCTCGGCTCACTGCACTCATGGTTTCAAGCGATTCTCCTGTCTCAGCCTCCCAAGTAGCTGGGACTACCAGCGTGTACCACCACATCCAGCTAATTTTTATATTTTTGGTAAAGACAGGGTTTCACCGTGTTGGCCAGGCTGGTCTTGAATTCCCAATCTCAGATAATCCACCCGCCTTGGCCTCCCAAAGTGCTGGGATTACAAGCATGAGCCACGGCACCGGCTAGTAAAGTTTTAAATACAAGCACCGTTAACAAGAAATATTGTTACATTCCTAACTTTAAAGAGAATTCAGTCATTAAATATGATCTTTGCTGGAGGTTTTTGGTTACTGATTCAATTTTTTTAAAGGCTATAGGTTAAGATATATAGGTTTCTTCAGCTTGTCTATGCCTTGAGTCGAGATTAATAAGTTATATTTTATTATAAAATTGTACATACTGTCTACATTTTCAAATTATTGACATAAAAGACAATCTTGTTTTTAATCTACATGCTATCTATAGTATATTCATTTTTTCATTTTATGTTGTTTTTCTCAATGTTTCCAGAAGGTTGTCTGTCTATTTTGTCATTCTTTTTAAGAAATTGCTTTGGTACTTGTTTATCTTCTTTGCTGTTTTTTAGATTACTTTTCATCAATTTCTCCTCCTACCACTTCAGGGACATTACTTTTAGTTGTTTTCTAACATTTTTGAATGAAACAGTGAACTCATTATTTTTCAATTATTCTTCCTTTCTAATATGTCCATTTAAAGCTTTCGGTGTTCTTCAATGTACTACTTTAGCTGAACACCACAAATATTGTTATAAATTGTGTAATTTTTTATTATTCAGTTCTAAATATTTTATGATTTCCATTATGGCTTCTTCTATGACACATGAAACATTTGTGTGCTATTTAATTTTCAAATTTGAAAATCAGAAGAATATCATTGAGAAGGACATTGATTCTACAATATTTATCTTTTTTGTGGTCTAGTATGTGGTCAGTTTTGAAAAACAAAATTCCAATGTATGCACTATGGGTGCAGGATTCTCTTTGTTTCCATTAGATCCTTTTGTGACAGACATCTGTTCTTAAGAATGCAGCATCCCCTCTCCCCAGGTCCTTTCTGTCAGTCAGGGCTTTCTGACTATTTCTAGTCAACGTAACGTGAGTGGAAGGGTCACATCCCTCCCAGGCTGAAGCAGTGAAAAGCTATGCATAAGCCTCCACTCCCTTTTCCCCTCCTGCCATGAATGAAGATGGCCACTTGTCCCAGATGATGGAGCTTAAAGGTAAGAAGCCTCCATTAGCCTCTGTGGGGCCACAGCCCCAGACTCTTTTGGACAAACTATGAGTGAGAAATAAAATCATGACTATTAAGTCATTGACATTTTGTGGTTAAGATGTTTCTGAATCATCACCTCTCCTAACCTCATAAATATGGCTTATTAACTATGTTATTCAAATTTTCCTTTTTCTTACCAATTTATCACTTCATATACTATTTTCTGAGAAAGGTATGTTAGAATTATTATGATTATACAGTCATGCATTGCTTAACAGGGTTATGCTCTGAGAAATGTGTCATTTGGCAATTTTGCCACTGTGCAAACATCAGGGAGTGGACTTATACAATCCTAGATGATGTTGTCTACTACACCCCTAGGCTATATGGTACAACCTATTGCTCCTGGGCTAGAAAACTGTATAGCACATTATTCTATGGAATGCTGTAGGCAATAGTAACAATAAGTATTTGTGTATCTAAACCATATCTAAACATAGAAAAGGTACTGTAAAAATACGGTATAAAAGAGTAAAATGTACTCCTGTGTAGAGCACTTACCATGAATGAAGCTTGTAGGACTGGAAGGTGCTCTGGGCCAGTCAGTGAGTGAGTGGTGAGTGAATGTGAAGGCCTAGGACGTTACTGTCTGCCAGTGTAGACTTTATCAACACTGTACACTCTAATAAATTAGCTTTAGCTTACTGTAACTTTTACTTTATAAACTTTAAAATTTTTTAACTTTACTCTTTTATAACCTTTAGCTTAAAACAAACACATTGTATAAAATATTTTCTTTATGTCCTTATAAGTTTTCTATTTTTTTTATTTTTTAACTTTTTAAACTTTTTGTTAAAAACGAAGACACAAACAATTACATATATTAGCCTAGGTTTACATGGGGTCAGAATCATCCGTATAATTGTCTTCTACTTCCATGTCTTGTTCCCCTAAGACCTTTCAGAAGAAGGCATAGAGCTGTCATCTCCTACGATAAAAATGCCTTCTTCTGGAATACCTCCTAAAGGACGTATTCCTGATGCTGTTTTATAGTTAACTCTTTTATATAAGTAAAAGGTATACACTCTAAAATAATGGTAGAAGGTATAGTAAATACATAAACCAGTATCAGTCATTTATCATTATCAAGTACTACGTACTACATGTAATTGTGTGTCCTAGACTTTTATATGACTGTCAGTGCGATAGTTTTGTTTATACTAGCATCACCACAAAGACATAAGTAATGTGTTGTGCTGCAACATTATGACAACTACAATGTCCCTAGGTAAAAGACATTTTTCAGCTTTAATCTTATAGGACCACCACATGACAGTCATTGACAAAAACATTGTTATATAGCACTCGACTCTATCAATTTCTCTCTGTACCCTAATTTTTGTCATTCTAGGAGTAATATGTTTGATGCATATAAGATGCAATGTAAAATCTTCCTAATTGTTTTTGTATCATTATAAAATGATACTGTATCACTAGTAATTTTTATCTTAAATATATTCTGTAACATTATTATGACACTGATTAATATGGTTACCTGCATTTTAATATTTTTCTGCTACATCTTTTTTCATTATATACATATACACATATGTACATGAATATTCACATATATTAATACAGTTGGAATATATTTTCACCCACTCTGAAAATCTGTATTTTAATAGATGTCTTCAAGCTGTTTATATCGGTAAGAACTGGTATTTTTATTTGTTTCTTGTTTAGTTTTTCTTTCATTGTATTTTGTGTTTGTATTACCATTTTTTTTTTTTACTTCTTTATACTCTTCCCAACTTACATCAGACTAATCAAGTTTTTCTGTCTTTCCATCTTGATTACTTTTAAGAATTGCAGACATACACATACACACACACTCATTCTCTTTCTCCTGCTCAGTACTCAATGTGATTCTACTATCTGAAGATTAAGCCTTTCGTAAATTTATAAAAATTCTTAGGTATCTGATTCCCTTACCAACTACATTGAGAAATTGAGGCACTAAAGGCTCTAGACAAAAATCCAGGAATTGAACATACAGTTTCCTTGTACTCAACTTTCAAACAGTTGCCCAATGCATCCAATTTTTCCCTTAGAGATTTCTAATTCTATCCCCTGTAGTCCATCCTCTCAATCGCTGTCTTTGTTTAGATCCTCAGCCTCTCTTACCTGGAATGTAGGATTCTCCTAGCAGGCCTTCCTGTCTCAAGATGCCCCAGCCAACACATTGAGCCATAAAAGATAACGATAAATTGCTGTATTAAGCCAGTGAGTTTTAGGGTGGTGCTATGGTCTGAATGTTTGTGTCCCCTCCAAAATTCTTACATTGAAACCTAATCTCCAAAGTGATGGCATTAAAAAGATGAGGGCTTTGGAAGATAATTGGGTCATGAGGGCAGACCCCTCATGAATAATACTGGTATCCTTATAAAGATGCCCAAGGGAGCTTGTTTTCCCCTTCTGACACATGAGGACACAGAAAGAAGGTGTCATGTATGAGAAACGGGTCCTCACCTCACCCAGATTGGCTGGCACCTTGATCTTGGCCTTCCCAGCCCCCACAACTATTAGCAATAAGTTTCAGTTATTTATAAATTACCCAGTCTAAGATACTGTTATAGCAGCCAAATGGACTAAGGTAGTTTCTTATGCAGGAGTTCATAACCAAAATACTATCATATAATGAATACTCAATAAATAGTTGTACAACTAAAAAGGAAACTGACACTTCATAAGTTTCCATGGGGGTAACTTATATGTGAGTTTCCTGTAATTTAGAAATACAGTGTACCTCTAGGAAAAGTAATTCATTCACAAAGTCCATCTGCTGTAGATTGTTTATGTCCCCTCAAAATTCATATGTTGAAACTTAATCACCAATGTGACAATATTCGGAAGTGGGGCAATTAGAACATGATTAGATCATGCAGATAGAACTCTCATGAGTGGGATTAATGCCCTTATAAAGAAGACCCCAGAGAGCTCCCTCACTCCATCTACCACATGAAGACACAGTGAGAAGATGGCTGTCAATGAGCCAGGAAGTGGGCCCTCACCAGACACCAAATCTGCCAGTGCCTTGATCTTGGACTTCCCAGCCTCCAGACCCATGAGAAACAAATTTATGTTGTGTATAAGCCACCCAGTCTATGGCATCTTTATTACAGCAGCCTGAATGGACTAAGATACCATCTGAATAAAACATCCAGCAAAGCATATTTGCTGGATAAATGAACATTTTTCAATTACTTCCTACCTGCATCACACTCCTTGAGGATGTTATTCTAGCAACCACATAAAAATCATATATATGTATGCTTTCCAAGTTGGAGAATTAAATGGACATGACCCGCCAAAGAGAACTGAACAGAAAGATGTTGTAAAGTCAAGGCCACTTTTTATTTACCTTCATTCTTTGGGGGTCAATCTAAAGCAGAAAGGATGCTTCATGTTGGAGTTCAGATCAGCCAGATATCTCAGCCCAAGTGTCTGCTGAGAAGACCACAGAACGGGAATGTCAGATTGGAAGTAAAATCAGATATTCTTAAATGACTCTTTCAGCTTCTCACTTTCCTAAGAATTGGGAAAATGCTCAATATTACCTTTAGTAAGAATGAGCTTGCCCACCCAAAAAAGGCAAATGGTTTAGAGAGAGGAGTCTTTTATCCACTGATGCCTCATCAGTAAAACATATGATTTTCACTGAGCCTTGAACAAAAGTGAGGTGGTATGAATGTGATGTTCTCCACATCGCTGAAACACAAAGGCTGGCCTGGATTTGGGGGTTGGGTGTGCTAAATATATTTTATTTTCTCAGTCAGATCCACTTTCCACCCTACCTGGAATGCACAGACTGACACATATGAGCACAACCAAGGGGTTCCATTGATACCTGACTTGCCACTGTGTTCAGACAACGGAAGGCTCTAAAGAGGTCAGAAGGCAGGAGGCCAGTGGAATCGGGGTATTGTTCCTCTAGCTCCACTCCTGTTGGTTGCCATCATTTGGCTGCCTTTCTCCACTGAAGAGCACAGCTCCTGTTGGGCAACCCTATCCATACAGTTTTTGTTGTGTGTAGGCTTTAGAAACCAGTCCTTCCCTTGTCCCTTTAGACCTAGGGACTTCCCTCTTCCCTTTGGTCCAGTTAGCCTCCTTATGGATTGCAGATTCCTGAGGACTGAGAATGATCTTATTCTTTTTCTTCCTATTTAGGTCCTCCATCCCTTGTTACTCCCCACTAAATCCTGCCTATACCTTCATTAAACTCTTCAAATAACCCGTACTGAGTGTGCTGGACTCCGCTACAGATGGTTTATGCTGCAGTGCCATTCTGTCCCAACCACCCACGTCCCCATGTCAGATATATTTTCTAAATGTGTGGTGAGAAGGGACAGGAAGGGGAGATAGGGGCCATTTCCTACCACAGTTTCAGGCATGAGTCTTCCAGCATGCCCTTCTTGGAGATTACATGGGCAGCTTACCCTGGGGCAGTCAGACCTTCCATCTTAGGTAACAGACCCCAGTGTTTAGGCCGTCTGCCTGTGTGGACTCTACAGATGTTACCATTTCTCTCCCCTGATGTATGAGGACTGAATGAAGAGTAGGCCCATCTCAATGAGGCAAACAAATAAAAAACCAGGTCACTAATTCTCAAGAAGCAGAGTGAAATGATGTTGACCTGAAACACAGCATTAAGGGAACTCAAGAAATGCAGCACTTCAGAATAGGTAGAAAGGAAGTGGGCTGGAAAAGTTCCTCAGCATTTTTTTTTTTTTTTTTAACTGTTTCTGGGTCTTTGTGGACATAGTGTGTTTAATGCGACCAAAGAGGCTGGACAATGTTTTCCCAGTATTTTCCCATTTCTTCCTTCTTGCTAACCCAAGAGTCTTCTCTCAAGCCTGCCCTTAGCAGTGGTTTTCATGCTGAACTCCAGGGCACCCTGGGTTCCACAGAAGCACAGGGGCCTCTTTGTGGGTGAGGGAAAGGCTGAGCAGGTGGGGCTCCAGGTCAGCGGCTGCCCCTAGTCCTGTCCACTCAAATTACCTCTTCATTCATTTTCCAAGTTGGGTTCTACATTGCATTTCATTTTTTAAAGGCAAGAAGGGGGAATCTTACTTTTTTAAAAAAAGAAAGAAATTAAAACCACTGCTCTTCCCTCTTCCCTTTGATCTAGTCAACCTCCTTAGGAATTGCAGATTCCTAAGGACTGAGAATGACCTTATTATTCTTTTTCTTCCTATCTTAGGGCTCTCACAACATCAACATGAAGCTGAAAATTACCCCGAAGCTGAGCATCTTAATGTTGAAGCAACGCTGGTGATCATCACCTGCAACTTTCCATTTTGTTACTATATTCCTGAGAGGGGGACAACCATCCTCTGAACACCAACAAGAACAGGGAGTTCTCTCTCAAGAGAGCAGCCCACCTAATTCAACAGCTCTAATAACTAAAATGCCTGCAGTTATGTAGGGGTATGACTTGGTCATTTGTCTTCCAGACATGGACGAAGTACATGGCCATGCTCCCAATATTTAAATTCAGCCACTAAAGATTAAGTTTCTTCTCCAGTCTAACATGCATCAAAGTCTTCATTGTGCTTATATGAATTCTTATTTATCTATGTTCTTTTTAAAAAGTAAAGCCCAAACTGGAATAATTTAGATGTGGTATGACCGAGAAAAGTAGAACTAACCTGGATGCCACACCAGTGTTAGAAGAGCCTAAAATGTTATTATGTTATTTTTAGCAGCCTCATCACACTGGGCGTTTATTTATGGTTTGTGGTAAATAAACACCAAAGTCTGCTCTTAAGCTATATTTTTCTATCTTGTTCACAGCCAAGTTTTTTTTTTCTAAATATAGGATTTCATATATATCCTTATTCTATTTTATTCTACAATTTCAGTCCATCACCATAGCTTGTTGGAATCTTTAAAAATTTTTAACTCCATTTTACAACATAAACAGGGTTATGTAGCATATCCGTAATTTATGAATAAGAAAGTTAACTTATGGTGCTTTGCTTCAACTAGCATCCAGATCATGAAGTTACCAATCACTACCATATTGTACCCATGCAACAAGTTAGTTCATGTATTAGAAAATCAGCAATATCCTCCATTTATTATTGAAGAGGAATGAATAAACAAACCTGCAATTTATACAGGAACATATTACATCCAAATATAACATCTAAATCAGGTGTCCCTTAAAGAGATAAAAGGTTAGGAACCTTTAGCCAATGAGCTCAACTGGCCATGGAGAATGGGCAAAGACATGAGCAAAATGTGTTATTTCCAGGCCCCGGGAGCATCATAGTGGCAGATCAAACAGCAGAGAATGCTGCCCTGATCCTCTGTGATCCACTGAGACTGGGAAAAAAACAAGACGACTACATCAAACCTAAGGTACTAGCCCTGGGTGGGTACAGGGAGAAGTAGAGAGACCTGCCTTCAGGTAAAATGAAATGGTTTGCATAAGACCAAGATTTCCACTGATAATAACCAGAAAAATTTGATTTACTACAAAAAAGTCACATATTACACGGCACCTGTGATGGTTAATTTTATGTGCAATTTGACCGTGCTAAAGGATACCCAGATAGCTAGCAAAACGTTATTTCTAGGTGTGTCTATGAGAGTGTTTCTAGAAGAGATTAGCATTTGAATCAGTAGATTGAGTGGAAAGGAATCCCCCTCACCAATGTGGGTAGAAGTCATCCAATCTGTTGAGGGACCTAATAGAACAAAAAGGTAGAGTAAGGGTGAATTCACTCTTTCTTCTTGATCTAAGGCATCCATTTTCTCCTGCTCTCACGTGGTTCTCAGGTCTTCAGACTCACTCTGGGACCTACACCAGCGGCCACCACCCTGCTCTCTCCTCTCCCCTCTGATCTCAGACCTTCAGACTCAGACTTGGAATTACAGTCAGCTCCTCTGCTTTTCCAGCTTGAAGTTGGCACATCATAGGACTTCTTGGCTTCCATAACTGGGTGAGTCCATTTCCATAATAAACCTCTTTTTATGTATCTATATTTTTCTCTAGGGACAGAATATAAGCATATATCTTATATACATACATTAAAAATATATATAAAAATATATAATACATATGGTATATAAAATATTTTTATATATAATACATCTGTAAAATGTATATATAAATATATATTTATATGTATATATGTATATAAAATATATATGTGTGAAGATACATATATACACACACACCTCCTATTAGTTCTGTTTCTTTGGAATACTCTAATACAGCACCAAAGAGCTGTAGAACAATAAGGACCACAGGGCTTAAAAGAAAAAAAAAAAAAAGGAAACTCTCTAGGTTCTGGTATTTAAGTTTTGAAATATCAGTTAGATACAGAGCCACATTTACTTTCTGACCTTATCATAGACACTAAAGATATATCAGCAAACAGAACAAAGGCCCATTTTTATAGTGCTTACATTCCAGGGCAGGGGGAGACAGACAAATATATGATATGGCAGACAGCATAAGATATTTGTAGAAAAGAGGTAGCAGGGTAAGTGGGGGAGGGAATGATTGAGGTATGGGTTGGAAAGCGGGTAATGCAATTTTTTATGGCCAGGTGTTTTTCTAAGAGAGGTGTTTGGGAAAGGCAAATTACCCACTTCCAAAGCCAGAATACAGTGCTGCAGGCCACCGTCTTCTAATAACCATTTGATGATGTTCACTTAAATGGCAAGAGTTTTTGCAAAGCCTTCTCTACTTATGTTTCTTCCTAGAAATAAAACAAGTGTGTAAATGCTATTGCTGTACTCTTACGAAGCTACAATTTATCGCTTTCCTTCTCAATTGTTGTCAATTCAATCTGTCAAGAACCCTGTGCCTAAAAGGTTTGCTACCTGGTCAAGGAGATAACCCAATAGGAATAAAACCATTTTAGGGGAGTGCATGTAAGGCCATAGGATCCCAGTGCGAAGGCCATCCATGTGGGCTGAAATAACCAGTGGGTGCTTCATAATGGGGATAATATGGGATTTGGAGCATGAAAGGTGAAATGTGGCTGAGAGTATTTTCATCAGAAAAAAATTACACATACAGGTAGGGAAGTATTTGTGGCATGTGCAGGGGTAAGGAGACTGACTTCCTTGGATGCTCAAGTTTTGCTTTGAAGGAAACCCAGGTAGCATGTCTGGAAACCCCACCCAAGGATCTCTATGCCTCACAGAGAACTTTCCTTGTGGAGAAAATAACTCATGTGGCCCTCTGCCCATCACTGCCATCATCATAAAGCAATCAAAGACAGAAACTAGGAGAAAACAGCTCATTTCCTTATCCTTTGCAGAAAGCACGAGTTTTCCAAGGGCAATTTTGTAAATTAAGAATTTTCCCGTGTTAAGGGGTAGGCAAGTTTCTTTAATAAACAAAAGGCCTCCAAGTTGAAGGAAATAATCACATAGTCATGCACTTAAAGAGGTCATATCCAATTCCACAGTGTTCCATGGCATCCTTCATGGATCAGAATGGAAAAGCAGAGTTCTTCTAACAGCCACAGCCACACGTTACCTGTATCCAATGAAAATGGCCCTCAACTGCCAAGAACTTAAGCCAAGAAAGACCATAAATGGTGGACTTCTCTTTCAAGGTGATGCAGTATGTACAAAGCTGTTCTGTCTGAGATTTGTGAAGCTGCTTGTGCACGAGGTGGATTGTGAATTTGACTGGCAGCCAATTAGAAGCCAGCAGTCCTGAAAACCCATTCTGTATGTCCATGCCAACATGTATTCATGGCATCATTGTGGACAAAGCTGGTAATCAAGAGCATCCTGTGTGAGGACAACTGCATATAGAACACCGAGCTCCAATACCACCTCCGTCCAAGACTTTTCCAAAGAAAGTTCTCAACATGCATTATCATGAGCATGAGACAGTGCTCTATTTGTGCAGCCTGAAGTTTTCTCTTCCCCATAGGCACAGGGAGTCTTCTGTGGTTAAATAAAGTGAATTCCAAGGTTCTCGAAGCCTTAGATTCATTTTTCCTTCATGCAGTAAGAAAGAAGAGCAAACAAAAGTGGCAAATCTCCAGGGGCTCTTCCAATCTAGCCCCACCCTACAAAAGAAGGGACAGTATATGCCTGTCACTGTTCCTATGTCTCAAAAATAAAAAAATTCCCTTTTATCTCCTTCTAAACCTCTATCTCACTACTTCCCAAAACACATCCTCCTTGGTAAACTAGTCAAATCACACTTCCCAAGATGTGCTAGAGCATTCTGGTCTCTGTACCTTTATGCCTAGCATTCTTTCTGCCCTGGAGTTTCCTTTCCTCTTCTCTATGGTAATCTAAATCAAATTTATCTCAAATAGCTCTTCCAGAGAAACTTCCCCAATCACTGCAGTGTAATTGAAAGGTTTCTGTCCCTTAGCTGCCATAGCTTCATAGAGCTGCATTAAGTAGTACCTTTCAGCACCGTGTGTGACATGCCGCCTTCTGCGGTCATGAATCTGAATCAACTCCCTAACTAACCCAAAGCTTATAGAGAGCATAGATCATTTCTAGTTCATTTTTTAAACCCTAAAATCCAAATTTGTGTTTAATCTTTAGATACATACCTATTGTGTCTCCCAGTCAATGTAGGTACAATTTAAGGGGCAAGTTATTTGCTGTTTGGAGGATTCATTAATGAAATAAAGTATAATGACAATAAGACTGCCCCAGACAGCAAGAAAACTAAACTTTATGCATGCAATATTTTTCTATTTCTTACAACATATGTTTAGTTTGTGACTCAGAGGCAGTGCACTGAACACCTGAAGCCTCAAAGGATTCTGCCAATGGCTGACATGGTAATAGATGCACACTGGGAAACAGCAGAAGGAAGCATATTCCCAGCTAGGGTGAGGGATGAGAACATCACAGACTAATGTGGGAGTGGCTGGCCTGGACTTTGATCCAGCTTCTGTCCAGTTCTAGCCTCACACCACTGAGATGTCTTTGGTCATCATGAGGAAGAGAGGAGCTACCATCTGCTTCAATCTGTACTTCTTTTCTTGCAGCCTCTGCTAATCCTCCTCTAGGTAACTCTTGCTGTTCAGTCATGCCATCTACACTGGATCTGATCCCTTCCTCGTTTGGGTTTTTTGTTTTGTTTTTGTTTTGTTTTTGTTTTTGTTTTTTGAGACAGAGTCTCGCTCTGTAGCCCAGGCTAGAGTGCACTGGCACGATCTTGACTCACTGCAAGCTCCGTCTCCCAGGTTCACGCCATTCTCCTGCCTCAGCCTCCCGAGTAGCTGGGACTACAGGCACCCGCCACCAAGCCTGGCTAATTTTTTGTATTTTTAGTAGAGACGGGGTTTCACCGTGTTAGCCAGGATGGTCTCGATCTCCTGACCTCGTGATCCATCCGCCTTGGCCTCCCAAAGTGCTGGGATTACAGGCGTGAGCCACTGTGCCTGGCCTGTTTGGAGGTCTTTACATGGTAGCAACTTAAAATTACTTTTTATATTGAGATATAATTCAAATGGCATGAAATTCATCCTTTTCAAAAGGTAGGAGTTGGTAGCTTTTAGTATGTCCATGAGGTTGTGGGACCATTGCCATTATTTCCAGAATATTTTCATCACCCCAAAAAGAAATACCAGATCCCTAAGTAGTCATACCCTATCATCCCCTTCCCCCAATTCCTGAAAATCACTAATCTACTTTGTCTCTACTGATTTGCCTGATCTGGAAATTTCATTTAAATGAAATCATACAATATGTGGCCTTTTGTGTCGTCTGCTTCTTTCACCTAGCATCATGTTCTAAGGTATATCTACCTAGTGACATTTCCTTTTACGGATGAATGATATTCCATTGTATGAATAGACCACCTTTTGTTTATCCATTCGCCAGTTGATGGACATTCAGATTGTGTCACTTTTTGGCTACTATGAATAATGGTGCTATGAAAATTCAGGTATAAGTTTTGGGGTACGTATGTTCTAAATTCTCTTGGGTGTACACTAGAAGTGGAATTGCTGAGTCATGTAGAAACTAGGCAGCAAAGCTAGGAAGACTGCACCCCTGCCCACCCCTCTGGAGGGACAATCTGAGCTTCTCATTTCACGCAGAACCTCAAGCAAGGATATTTCACTAGCACAAAATCATCTGTGAAAACAGGTCATCAGCAGAGGGCCTCTCAGGCAGACTGATCATTAATAAATACATTAACCATTCATGCATGCGTATGTTCACTGCAGCACTATTCACAATAGCAAAGACATGGAATCAACCTAAATGCCTATCAGCGGTAGACTGGATAAAGGAAATGTATGTATATACCATGGAACACTATGGAGCCATAAAAAAGCACAAGATCATGTCCTTTGCAGGAACATGAATGGAACTGAAGGCTGTTGTCTTTAGACACTAACACAGGAACAGAAAACCAAACACTATGTTCTCATTCATAAGTGGGAGCAAATGATGAGAACACATGGACACATAAAGGGGCACAAGACACACTGGGGCCTACTGGAGAATGGAGGGTAGGAGGAGGGAGAGAATCAGAGAAAATAACTAGGGTTATCAGGCTTAACACCTAGGTGATGAAATATTCTGTACAACAAATCCCCGTGACAAAAGTTTACCTATATAACAAACCTGCACATGTACCTCTGAACTTAAATACATAACCAAAGAGAATAAAGCAGTTTAAAACACTAAGAGAACACCTTACATATCCATATCATAAGCTGCCTTTTGTCAGAGTGACTCATGACTCAAACTGCACCAAAGCAGCTCCTGTTCTGAACATACTACTACACAAGGCATCAAACCATTCCTCTGCTATATTATTAAAAGCCAATTATGTATCAGGCACTGTGCTACGCAGTGGTAAAAAGTGTCACAATGTCAGTAACATTTCAGTGGGGGAAGACAATGAAGAAACAAAGATAAATATCACAGGTAACGCTGGGTGTCCGTCTCAAACATCACAGGTGTTATATCAAGAATTAGTCAAGATGGTGAAGACTGGCACCCAAAGTTACGTCTTTGTTGAAGAAAAAATAAACACATGTAAATCTGTCAAGGGCCATAGAGCCTTTAATCACGGGAGTAGAAACACTGAGAAGTAAATTAATTGAGGAAAAATTAAATGGCAGGTGGAACAGCCTGCAGGTGGAGCTGAATTCAACCAGGCCCTTGTGCACCTTTCTGCCCCTCACAATCCTAGTTTCCACCCATTCTCATCTTGCTCCTGACCATACCTCGGTTCAAATAGCTGCCAGTCTCCAGAGTGAAACCATGGAGGCTTCTTAGCTCCCATACTCTTCCCAGCCAACCACCCATCCAGGAACCCAGATAGCTTAGCTCTACTCATTCCTCTTTCAACCGGTCCTGGGTGTAGACTCTGACAGTACAGGGGTGATTTCATGAACAATGGGCCACCTGGGACTAACCCTGTTGGATAGCTCACTTTTTGCCCCATGGAGACCCAAAAGCTTTCTACCAGGTAGGCTATACTAATTGGGACCTATAGGAACAGAACTGGGCTTTCAGCCATCAGCAGGAGTTGCCTTGAACTTGAACTTCAGACATGCCCACCCAAATAACCAGAGCTAAGAGCTGGTTATGCACACACTCACTAGCAAGCACAAAACTGAGCTTGAGGTTTTCTTTCACTATTCAGCACAATTCTCTTCATCTCTTACTTCACTTTCACATGTTACTGTATTGTCTACCCTTATTCAGACCCCATTGGCTTACTTCTTGTTTCTGGGCCTTTGAAATTGACATCAGGTTTTGGCATCCTGGAGATTAACTTTGTCTCTTTCTCTTCCTCCTTCAGACTCAACACAACACAGCTCCAGCCCTTGGGAGCTCATTCTAGGATTGTCTAGCCCCCAGCCATGATCCAGGATGGGCTTCCCAGGTTATCACAAGAGAGTGGGGATGGGAGGCAGGAAGCTGAGAGATTCTATTCCAGTTGTCTTCCTCTGACACTTGAGTCAAGGGCCAGGCCTACCTAGGTCATGACTTCAAAGTGTGGGCCTTAAAGTCAGGCTTCCCAGAAACAGCAACTCCAGCTGCATCCTCAAGCTCCTCATCAGTAATTAGATCTAGGAGCTCTTTTGCCCCATTGGTCCAGGCGAGGTCACCCATGGGGAGATCAAATAGCTTAGGTCAACTCCAAACTCCACACAGCAGCTCTGCTGCCTCTTGCTCTCCATCACATCACAGACCACCCAGGCCCCAGCCCACTCCCCACAACCCCATTCTGCATGCCAAGTCCTGAGTTGTTAACAAGCTCCTCAGGTGGTCGTGATCAACTACCCTGTAGAGAACTACTGTGATTAAAGGAAGATAGATCTGAAAACAACCCCAAAGAATTACATGGTTTTCTGTTGCAATGAGAAGCTGTCTATCAGTTACACAGGCTTATATATCCTATTTCAACATATATTTTTTAAATGATTCCTTTTGATAATCAATTTTGAGGATAAAAGAAGTTCCTGGGAATGCACACTGCTATTCTTGTACCTTAAATGATTTTGATCAGAGTTATAAGACCTTGATTTCGGGCCTAGCTTTTCAAATTGAAAAGCTGCTCAAAACACGATGGTGAATGTTTAGGGAAACTAGGCCTGTGGCAGGGGTCTTTGACTCCACTATAATAAGGAAAGGAGTGGAGGGCTCTGTTTTTCTTCACAATTCCTCAAGCTGAAGGCCTCATCAACACAAAGCGCTTCGTGGGGTCTCATGTAGGACTTTCCAAAACAGAGCAATTTCCAGAGTTAGAAACATGTGAGTTGTTTTGGAAAATGAGAATCTCTGGTCATCATCAGTTTGTAATTGTTAAAATTTTACAAGTGAGGTTTAAAGGAAGGTTTTTGGTAACAAATTTTTCAAATCAAAACAATGACAAAATTATTCCAAATTTGTTACTCTGTATGACATAAATAGGAAATGTTTGTTCTTTGACAGAAATTCTTTTTCATGCTCTTCTTCCAAAGAAAAGTCTGGATACTCTTTGATACATTTTGTTTTTTAAAGAAAAGAATATGGTCTGGAAGGCCAGCTCCAAAGCAGATGCCTGGTGGTTGGAATGTTACCTGTTTATCCCAACAGGCATCTCACAGTGCCAGCAAGACATGCACCTCATCCCAGCCAACCCCCTGGGATATCAGAATGGGCCGTGCAAGCATTAGGTGCAGAGAAAGATGGAGCAGGCCCTGTAATGAGGTCACTTCACACCTATGAGTAAGCCTCCTGTAAGGACCACCCATCTTCCATGCCCACTCCCTCCCTGCCCGCCCACCCACCTAAACTGTCAGGATGCACCAACCATTTTACAGCATTTTTCTGTTCTTAACGAACTTCAAAATGTTTCTGCCCAATGAATATCTGGTTTGTGGATTATTTTGCCCCAGACATATCCATTTGCATTTTTCCATGATGATTCGCATTTTGTCCCTGCCTTTCTCATTTTTCTAATTCCTTTAGGTTACTCTTTTGCTTCTGCTGGTGTTTGCCACATTTCACCATTCAGAATCGTCTGTGAATTTCATCTTCAAGCCCTTTCTCACTCTCTAAGGTCTTTAATGAAGACAGGTTTGAGTGAGTTGCTACAACAGGCCAGCTTCCCTACCCACCCTGAGACCACCCTCCTGAACCAGCCCAGTGTCCTGAAGTCTGTTTACTTTCACCCAGAACATTTTTCCATCCACATGACAAAACGGGCAGCCAAGATGATCTGCCTTCATTTATGCCACGTTTCAGGACACTTTGTTAACTGCCAAACTTCAGAATTCACGGATGGAACATTTGTTCCTGTCTGTTTTTACGCTGGCATTACAAACAAAAGGGTTTGCTTTTGTCTCAAGGGCTGTACAGGACATTTTTGTCAATTTAATATGTGCAACATGGACATACAATCCTCCCTCTCCCCATCCTGTGGGCTACTGCATTCCCTTCTATGCCCCCAAATTGTTCAGAAGGCTCTCTCCGCTCTTTCCATTGTGGTACAGGACAAGCAATCTTCCCTTCAAGACACTCCCCAGGGAACCAAAGCCAAATCCTTCCAAAATGATTTGGAAATGGATCTGCAATGAGAATTCAGGGTCTCAGTGGCAAACAGATTTTTAAATACTATTTGAGTCTATGAGAAATACTAGAAGGGTTCCTCTGGCTTCTGACACTATCTCTGTGGGCTTGGCCAATTGTTTAACCCGCTGAGCCAATTTTCTCAGTCATGAGAAAGATTTGAACTAGACAGTATCTAAGGCCACTTCCAGCTATAGATGTATGATTCTATCTGAAGAATGGCACAGAGTACAGAAAAAAGTGTTTCCCTGCCAACAGATGTTCTCACTGCAGAGGAAATGACCAGGCTAAGACCTGGGGCCCTTTCAGAATTGAAGAGCTCTCTTTAACATCTCCAAGAGCTGTTTGATTCATTTTACTATAGCTTTTTTTTTTTTTTAAAGCATTGTGAAGATAGGCTCAAAACAGCCCCACCAAAAACTGTGAAGTCTACAGTCTGTCTCTGTTCTTTGTACAACAGCTTTTAAAAGGGCTTGCTCACCTTGTTCCAACACTTCTCCTCCTCAGGGTTCTATCCTATCACCTATTTTAAACACTTCATTCAGGTGCTCATAAGTGACAAAAAATGTCATTCCCAAAGGTACTTTCATTAATCCGATGACTCAGAGAAGGACTCCTTTAAGGTAAAAGGTTATCCATTCATTCTTAAAATATTGAGCGCCTACTAAATGCACACTGATAAAAATTGGGTACACAAAGTCAAAGGGACATACTCCCCACCCTCAGAGAGTTTGCAGTTTCACAGGGGAGTCAGACAAGTGAACAGACAACTCAACATATTTACAAGAGTGGCTTGTACAAGTTCAAAATGGGATGACCACATGATTTATAGTACAAAGCAGGACATTTTTGGAGTAAACAAGTACAATATTAACCAACATGCCCAAAGAAAATGCATAAGCCAAGTCCGTCATAGGAAACCAACATATATGGTCATCCTGGCTGAAGAGAAAATCTAACTATTAGGCCTCCTTATGTCCCCATTGAGACTAGGCCACACATTACTCAGGTAAGACCTAATCCCAGAGAATTAAGGGATGCCTGACACAAAAGTAGCAGCAGTTTGCATTCCTTTTTCAAATGACTGGTGATGATTTTTTGATAAACCATGTTACTTATCTGTTTCTTTCTCTCTTTCTTTACAAATAGCTCCCCAGTAGAGGTAGTCACTAGTAGAATCCTAATATAACAAAAGCACCAGCATTCTAGGTGTCTACGAGGGGATAACTTGCTTGGTCCCTTATGAGGCTTCTGCTCCTGGGAATCTGTTGGTTTGGTCTCATTTCTGGTATCTTCAGTGCCCTTCACTGTGAAGCACTGCCCGTGGAGTTAATCCCAGGAGCCTGGATTATGGCTGTTAATTGTCCCTTTTTCCAGGTCTTCCATGGTAGCTGCAACATTACACTGAATTCAATACCTTCTATCATAATTGTATAAGTTTTCAGTGTAAAAAAAATTGTTTTTCTGCACCATTAGCCCCAGTCCAAGGTTTTTCTACCAGGAAGTCAGGTTCAGGAATTTAAGAAAAAAAGAAAACCTATAGGCTAAATACATATATTTGTAATCAGGATGCTCCCCACACTCTATTGCTAAAGATGCTGAATCTCTCACAAGAGTTTATTCCTTTGCCTTATCACTCAACATTCTATTATAAAAATTAGCATACTCTAGCACTCCCTGAAAATTTCTCCCCAAAATAACTGCAGCCTAGAGACTTGGGTGGGCCCAAGGAGGCCAAGTCATCTACCAGGCAGAGCTCTCCACACAAGGGTCAGATTCATCTTCCATCTAGAGGAATAGCGAGACCTGCAGAACAAAACAGAGCACTGTGGCCCATGACCTATGCTCCTCCACAGTTACATCATCCAGGAAATTCACAGTGTGGGCCCCATCTTGGCTATTCGGTATCGCAAAATCACAGACATAAGAACCACATCAACATAGCGCTTAGCTGGCAGATAACCCCACAACTTAATCAAATATGTGCCTGATTAGAGAACTCATCCTCCACCATGAATAACTGGTAAGAAAGACTCAAACTTAAAAAAGGCCAATAAATACATGAAAACATCAAGAAAATATTATTTCATACACATCAAATTGGAAAAAAATTAAAAGTCTTCCAACATACAAGCTGGCAAGGATGTAGGAAAACAAGATGTCATATAGTAATGATGACAGTATAAATACCTACCAGCAGTTTGGAAAGCAGCTTCACATTATCTGGAAAAGTTGAAAATAAGTATATTCTTCCACTGAGTAATTTTGCTTCCAGGTAAATTACCCTAGAGAAACACTCACACACGTGCCCAGGTAGACTTCTGCACAATTGGTTGTTGCAATGTTATTTACAATAGCAAAATGTTATAAGTTATCTAAATGCCATCAATAGAGAATGGATAAACTGGCATAAGTTCATGTAATGGAATACTAGGTCACTGTTAAAGTGAATAAATGAATAATTACATAGATGGTAATGTAGATGAATCTGAAAAATATAAGGTTGAGCAAAATAAGAAAACGTATAGTATGTTTTTATATAGTATAGTATTGAGTTTTAAAACTCAATACTGGCCGGGTGCAATGGCTCATGCCTGTAATCCCAGCACTTTGGGAGGCCGAGGCGGGCAGATCACTTGAGGTCGGGAGTCTGAGACCAGCCTGGCCAACCTGATGAAACCCTATCTCTACTAAAAATACAAAAATTACCTGGGAGTGGTGATGTACACCTGTAATTCCAGCTACTCAGAGGCTGAGGCAGGAGAACTGCTTGAACCTGGGAGGCGGAGATTGCAGTGAGCAGAGATCACACCACTGCACTCTAGCCTGGGTGACAGAGCAAGACTCTGTCTAAAAATAAAAAATAAAAAAACCTCAATGCTAGAGAGAGAACACATTCATGTCTAAGTATAAAAATGTATGTAAAAAGAATACTAATTTAAAGATAGTGGTTACTGCTAGGGAGGGAGGAAATGAATTATCTGTAATATTTTTTAAAGATAAAGGTCATATATAGTGAAATATTAATATCTGTTAAACCTGGATGGTAGACATACTTATAATTTTTATTTTTATGTGTAATTAACATTTTCATAGCTTAAGCAAAACTTATTTCTTTAAAAAAACTATCAAATATTAACTAAACAGATAATTCTATAGGTGAATAAATCAATAAATGATTGAGTACCCTGAATACTGAGGCCTGTCGTACAAACAATAGAACACATTGCAGCTTCAAGCACCATTAGCAACTATCAAATCTTATGCTACATTTGACATGTGGAAACTAAGACACCAAGATATTAAGTGACTTCACATAAATAGCCAGAACCAGAACCCAGACCTCCTAACTTGCAGTGAGGACTCTTCTATCATGCCTCAGATATGTATCATTGCCACCTTCATTAGAAATAGATACAAAGGATTGTATACATTAGAAATGGTATGGAGAACCAAGAGTTAGGACTGTCCCAATAAATTGAGATTCATTCCCAGAAGGTTCTCTCAATGTAAAAATAATATGCATAAACTGTCTGAGGAAACTATATAGCAGCTTATACCATAGCTTCACCCCAAACCCAGAATAACTTCTTCCAGTTGTCAATTATGGGCAAACACCATGAAAGAAAAATAGATATCCCAAGGAATCATTGACTAGAGCCCTGCTTATGACCTGGTTGGCAGAAGATCACCTACTCATCCTTCTGCAGTTGAGGGTTCCTCAGGACCCTAGCAGGTCAATGCCACCCAATACCTCTTAAATTCTCATGCATCCTGATCCCTTGGGCAACCTCCAGATGCCCTGATGCACATAATTCACTGGCAGAATCTGAAGACAGTGAGCTTTCCCATTTATTTCTGTCATCTTCTCCCTATCCATCTTAGCTATGGTTTCATTTATAAAGTATGTATTATCTGAACTGAAGACTGGGTTTTCCAAGTCCTTTCCAGCCCTTGGGCTTTAGTGTAATTAACAATAGCTAATTTTACTGAATGCTCGATAGACATTGTTCTATATACTTTTTGATTAGTCACTCATTTAATCCCCACAAAACCCCTGTGAGATACAGAATATAATTGTCATCATTTTAAAGACAAGAAATGACAAGCAGAGAGAGACTTAAAAACATTTCCCAGGGTCATGCTGCTAATAAAGTGGTAGAAGAGGATTGAAACCTAGGTTATTTGGTTCCCAACCCTCAACCATCACACACTACACCAAACTCTATTCTTTGAGTACTTACTCATTTTTGGAAAACAATTAGAAAAATGGAGACATGTTATTAGTTCATTACCTTTGATTCAGCCACTGCAGAAGTCACAATGGTGGGGAGAGAGAGAGGCAAGAAAAGCAACATGGCCCAGGCTCCAGAGCCTATGCCCACAGATGCAGCATCAAAGGGACCACCTGTCCTTCTTGACGGTGACTTTATAATTGTGAGGGGCAGGGACCTGGGTCTGTCTTGCTCACCGTATTTCCTCACTACTTAATAAAGGATCAGGCATATGTTTAGTAAATATTTGTCAAGTGAATCAAAAATGACAAAATAATGTTCTATACAAGAACGGAACATACTGATGCGTCTGGAGTTGGTTCCTTCCGGTGGGTTCGTGGTCTTTCTGACCTCAAGAATGAAGCCGCACCTTCACAGTGTTACAGCTCTTAAAGGTGGCATGGACCCTAAGAATGAGCAGCAGCAAGGTTTATTGCTAAGATCCAGAGCCAAAAAACACCGCTTCCACAGCATGGAAGGAAACCTGAGCGGGTTGCTGCTGCTAGCTGTGGGGGCTTGCTTTTATTCCCTTATTCGTCCCCTCCCATATTCCATTCCCGTCCTGTCAGAGGGCCCTATTTTCAATCTTCCTCGCGATTGGCTACTTTTAGACTCGCGCTGACTGGTGCATTTTACAATCCTCTTGTAAGACAGAAAAGTTTTCCAAGTCCCCACTCAACCCAGGAAGTCCAGCTGGCTTTACATCTCACTGATACTATGGAAAATTAAGGAATGGGGGTAGCCCCCAGAAGTATTTCCAGGGTCTCAAGGGTATACTTGAGATGAGGCTGAGAGTGACCTGTTTCATCCCAAAAAAAAGATCCCACGTGTCCATTCCTGAGAGTTCCTCTGATGGAACTTAAATCTAACATCTGCTAGGAAAGGTCAGTTAAGTCGCTATTCAGAAAATCTACTGTTTAACCATTGTTCTGTGCCATGAGATCTTGAGGATCCTCATGAATCCCATCAGGTCTTTGCCTTTCAACATCAAAGAAAACTAAAGGCTGTGCTTGGTAGCTCATGCCTGTAATCCCAGCACTTTGGGAGGCCAAGAGGGGATGATCACCTGAGGTCAGGAGTTCGAGACCAGCCTGGCCAACATGGAGAAACGCCATCTTTACTAAAACTACAAAGTTAACTGGGCATGGAGGTGCATGCCTGTAATCCCAGCTACTCCAGAGGCTGAGGCAGGACAATTACTTGAACCTGGGAGGCAGAGGTTGCAGTGAGCTGAGATTGCATCATTGCACTCCAGCCTGGGCAACAAGAACAAAACTCTGTCAAAAAAAAAAAAAGACACACAAAACCAATAACCAGGAGTGGTGGTGCATGCCTGTGGTCCTAGCTACTCAGGAGACTGAGGCAGGAGAATCTGAGTCCAGGAACTTGAGGCTGAAGTGAGCCGAGATCGTGCCACCACACTCCAGCCTGGGTGAGAGAGATTTGTTTTTTTTTAAAAAAAAAAAAAAAAAAAAAAAAAAAAAAAAAAAAAAGAACTAAAAATGGCAGTCGATGTCTACCCCATTAGTTGTGTGAGCCTGTACCAATAAATATATATTACAAAGCTGGCCTTTAGCAGAAACAAGGATGGCTGCGTACATCTCTCTGCCTTGATTGAGATTTAGGTCTTCTCTGCCACATTCTAGAACTTTTATAATTGGTGTATTTGTGTTTTATAAAGGAATTTGTGGCTGAAGAACTTCCAAAAATTTCCTGTGACCCACTTCTACACAACTGTCTTTGTCGCTCACAGAAGGCATGGGTCCCTGATGCTGGTTAGTGATCTCAGCAGCCAGGTCTCTAAGGAAATTCCAGGTTACCCACAAGCATTTCAAGAGTCTTGGAAATTCTCTAATGAACTAACCCAAACATGCGGGGGCACAGTTTTAACAGGGGGCCAGATAGGCCCCCAGGGCATGGAGGTATTTATTTCACTGGGCCCCTGTGTTTGCAGGGGGTCTGCACAGTAACCTCATGAAGTTAGGGGGCCCTTCTTTGGTGTCCAGCAGCTTTCTCTGAAGGAGAACTGTGTTTGCTTGGTGCCCTCCCATCCTTCCAGGCCTCCAGAAAGCCTTTTTGATTACTGTCTCAGAGCACACTTCAGGCAGCAAAGCCAGCAAAAAATCTCTTGGATCTTCTGGCCACAAGTCCTGTACTCCTCGTCCCCAGCCTGAATGCAGAGCTGAGAGGAGGGGGTCTGCAGGGGAGGAGAACAGAGCTAGGAAAGAGCTTCCTTTGCTATTGGCTTCATCTCCAACCACAAGAAAATTTTCCACAGTTTCCATTATTGCTGGCAGGCAGCCACACTGTAGGAAGACAGACTCTCTGTTGAGAGAGGAGCGATGGAGTATGGTGAGTAAGTCAGTGAAGCATGCAGGGAGGAAAGCAGAGCAAGCAGGAAAGCAAGGAGAGAGAAGCAAAGATGGCAGAGAGAAGAGAAGGCACTGCCCATTCGTGGGCAGGGCCAAAATGGCTGGGCAGGTCTCTATGTTGGATGGAGTTAGATCCATATATTTAATCATGAATCATGTTGAGCCAATACATGTTGCCTTAACTATACTATAAAAGAAATTTCCTTTTAATTTTATGTCATTCAAAGTAAGCTCGATATTCATGAGTGAGAAGGGCTGGGGGACCTCTAGGCTTCTGGATTTATTATTCCAAAAATCTGAGTTTTTTCCATATTTTCCATGATGTAGTTGCTACCTCCCACCCTGAAAAATAATAAAGACATGTAAATACACTGCCTCGTAGGTACCCAGATTGACTGTGGGTCATGTCCGTTTTGATTTAATGATGCAACATCACAGCTTTCTCTTCTACTTCAGAAAGCATTGGAATATTAAGGAATGAGTATTATTAGTGATGGAAATAACTTGCAATCCTCTGATTTTGAAGAATTAACATTCACACGCATTGGTACTAAGATAACTTTAATCATAGGAAATTATTTCCAGTGCACCTCAGAAAAGATTGGGACACGCTGCCACCACTTACGGTCTGCTGAACCTCGAGATGACCTTATCAGACGTTCCCAGCAGAAATATCATTGTCTAGACACGGAGGACATAGATAAACTTTCCCCTATTCCAACATGAACGTCCATAAAGTAATGCCATCCTGAGAATTAAGCTTTAAAATATAATCATAATGGATCAGAGCAGATATCAAAATTCTGGGACCCTTTGTGTTCCTGGAAAGAAAAATGAGAGGCAGGATAGACAAATGTCCAGGTAATAAAGGGAGAAGGAAATGCCAGGGAACCAAGCATAGCCACAGACAATGGAAAGATAGCACATACATCCAATCACGTGGGAAGGAGAAGAATGGAAAGTTAGCAGAGCAAATCAGGGCATCGCAAATAGCTCCTTCCTGCCCTGAAGGAGTGTTAAAATTTCTCCAGAGGTAGAGTCAGTCTTTCAAAAGGTGAACACCTATAGGTCTTCTCAATGCAATCCCACCCTAGAAGATATTTCTGGAAAAGACTTTAGAACTTTGGTCAATAAGACAATTTCCCTTTGTTTTGGTATAGATTCACTTTTGGTAATTTATCTCATACCTATTAAGATCTACATTGTGATCGTTTGCTAGTTTTCTAAAATGTTTTAAGAAAATAAATCATTATCGTATAATAAAGTGCTTAACAAGGCTTGAAAAATGTTAAATCAATGCTAATTTTAGCATTATTGCCATTTAGTAAGATTTTTCCTTAACCTGGACAACTATTTGTGCTATTCCATCAGGAGAATAGGCCGGGAGTGGTGGCATACTTTAGGAGGCCGAGATGGGAGAATCACTTGAGCTCAGGACTTTGAGACCAACCTGAGCAAAATAGTGGGACCTGTCACTACAAAGAACTAAAAAATTAGCAGGGCATGGTGGTGCACGCCAATAGTCCCAGCTACTAGGGAGGCTGAGGTAGGAGGATCACTTGAGCCCAGGAGGTCAAAGCTGTAGTAAAACATGATTATGCCACTGCATATCGACAAAGTGAGACCCAGTCTCTAAATAAATAACAATCATCAGGAGACTTTGTCTTATGTCTTTTAGGCATCTCATTCATCAGAATTTCCTAATCTCCCCAGAGCGCAGTCCAAGTTTCGGTTAAAGCTCAGGTGAATAAAAGAGCGAGAAACGGTTTAGCACTTAATATCACCTAGCAGAGCTAGGGACAAGCTTGAAGAATCCTGGTAAATTAAACAAAAGGTGCCAGTGCCCCCTCAGTGGGCCAGGAGAATTTTTAAAATATCATTAGAGCCTGTCATCTTTTATCTTGGGTTGGTGGACATATTTGCACTATTGACAGCCTGTTTAGTCATCTACTCTATTCACTTGAGTGTCAGAATTCTCTGGCAGGGATGAGCTCAAACAATGGATTTAAATATAAAGAAATGGAAGAATGGTTTAAAAATTCTTAGGGCAGTTTGTCTAAAACACATAACCTGTTCATAAATGATAGCATCTTTCTGCAACAATTGGAGGTCCACAGGCTCTTCCTTCAGCCCTCTGCAGGGCACTGTCTACTTGCTGTCTGTGAGAGGTCACTGCCAAGCATGGCACAGCCATTGCTCCAGGTGTGCTTCTCATGGAAGGCCTTATTTCCCCATTAGGACACACCAGAATGAAAGCTGTAGGAGGTGATGGTCCAAGCACATCTGGCTTGTTTACCAGTATATCCCCAGCACCTCACAAAATAGTTTATAGTTTGCATTTGATAAATATTCACTGAATAAATGAATGGCTATTTCCAGTTGTCTATCACCAAGTCAGTTTTCAAACATTTCTATTCAAGCTTAGAATTTCACCTCCGTCCCTGCCCACTCCCCCCACAATAATATTCTGCAAGAACACAAAATTTGAAACTTGCAATGGACTATTTTCCTCTTCTCTGGGCTCTATATTGGGTCCTATCAACTCCTTCCTCAATGTATCTTCAGTGATGATCTCCTTTGTCTCCCTGCCAATAGCCAAGGCCACAGTATGTACCCCATTTTGTATGTATGTATCCTTCTAATAATAGTTTCTCTATTTTCTCCTTATTCAATACATCCAGCAAACTGGTACCGTACCTATCATACTGAGTTCTAGCAGAGCTTCTTTACTTCCTAGACTACAACGGTTTCATGTTTGTGCTCAGATAAGCACAGAGACTGCAGGGTACAAAGGAGCAAGTGATGACTGACCCTCCTGCCATTGATAGTGAGAAAGTTGCCTCCCCATCCTGAATCTCTGCTGTCTCATCTATACAATATGAGGCTTGGAACACTTGGTTTCCAAAGATACATCCATACTAAGATACTGCTCTTAGTATCCTGCCAACTCCACAACATCCTCTATTAATTCACATTCCTCATCCATCCAAACTATGCACTCACTTCCATGCCATACAGGCAAGTTACCTTCTACTCAAGTCAGACCTCTTATTCTATACCCAACAGGCTCAATTTTGCAATTAATCTTGGCTCATCCTACTTTTTTCTCCACATAATGCACCCAGCTCTGCACATTTATCCATCCAAATTCTGTGTTTCCTTCAAGATCAAGATCTAACTCAAGTCTGGCTTTTATGATTCTTCCCTAACTCACTTGTCTATAACGGTATCTACTTTATCCAAGTCATTGTAGCAAAGTGTTACATGGTCTCCCTCAAAAGAGACACTTTTAGAAAGGAAGGTTTCTGCAGGGAAAAGACAATCAACCTCCAAAGGAAGGGAGTAGTACTAGGTTCTCAATCTTTAAAATCATGTGCCTGGGCCGGGCACGGTGGCTCATGCCTTCCAGCACTTCAGGAGGCCAAGGCAGGCAGATCGCTTGAGATCAGCAGTTCAAGATGAGCCTGGGCAACATGGTGAAACCTTCTCTCTAACAAAGATAAAAAATTAGCCGGATGTGGTAGTGTGCACCTGTGGTCCCAGCTACTCTGGAGGCTAAGGTGGGAGGATCATTTGAGCCCAGAAGACAGAAGTTGCAGTGAGCCATGATCACACCATTGCATTCCAGCCTGGGCAACAGAGCCAGACCCCGTTTCAAAAAAGGAAAAAAGAAAAAAAAAATCAAAAAATAATTTGTCTGCGCAAGTTAAACGTTAATAAAACCAATTTTTACTTATCTACGTTTTATTTTAAGTTTACATATACAAGTGATGTGAAGAAAAATTTATCTTCTTGGTAATTAACATGGAAGAAGTTTCCTTTGCAAGAATAGTGTGTTGCTACAGAAAATAAAGAGGATACTTTGAATGGATGAAACCCCAGAGAATATGCTCAACAGTAGATGGATCCATAAATGCCCTTTAAGGAGGGTACTTCCTATTAACCATAGAACTTTCTCATTTGAGCACTCAGATGAATGAAGTATTCTACTGTAATAGGATGTTGAATGAGACTTTGCTGCCTGGAAGTTTTGACACTGTCCCAGGCTGAGAGCAATCAAGGAAAGGTAGCCTTAAATTCCAAGGAGAAGTTAAATATACATGCACATGACTTACTAAAAAACTACACTAGCCCCATGATTCTTAGCCCCCCTCGTATCTGCAGCCTATTGAAGAGCTTAGGGGCATATTTGAACACAGAAATTCGGATCTACTTCCTACTTACAGAATCACACATAGGTAATCCTGTTTGAAAAAAAAAAAGAATTAGATTGAAATTAGGTTGTCTCCAAAAAGCTACAGGCTGAATAGAATAGCACACTATTTAAGAACACATTCTTGGAACTGGATTTAAGTCATGCCTTTGCCACACACCAGCCAGGGAATCTCACCAAAGTTACTCCATCTTTGCGAGTCTGTTTCCTCATCCTTAAAAATGCAGATAATGGCCAGGCGCAGTGGCTCATGCCTGTAATCCCAACACTTTGGGAGGCTGAGAAGGGTGGATCACCTGAGGGTGAGAGTTCGAGACCAGCCTGGCCAACATGGTGAAACTGTCTCTAATAAAAATGCAAAAATTAGCCAGGTGTCATGGCATACACCTGTAGTTCCAGCTACTTGGGAGGCTGAGGCAGGAGAATTGCTTGAACCCTGGAGGTGGAGGTTGCAGTGAGCCGAGATTGTGCCACTGGACTCCAGCCTGGGTGTGACAGAATGAGACTGTCAAAAAAAAAAAAAAAACCTAACAAAAAACAAAGCAGATAATAACAGTACCTATTTCACAAGGTTTCATGAAAATCAAAAGAAGTGATACTTACACCATGCTTAGCACAGAGCCTGTCCCTTAGTCAATGAATGTGAGCTATTATTATGCACCAGACATTCAGCCAGCCAGCCCCAGAAACTGGGCTCAGAAAGGCATTTGCTTCTCCATCTAGAACACAAATATTTATTCTTTATATGAAAGATCCTTTTCCTGTTTCATGGGAGATTTTGCTTCCCAAGTAAACAACAATAAATCTCAAGTACACATCTGGATTGCAGTGGCTAACAGGGAATACCAATAGAAAGCATGCATGGATGGTGAAAAACCTGTTTTCCACAGTTCCTCAAATTTTGCATCTGGTAGAGGCTCCCCAGTGGGAGAATCACCACTGAATTTTACACCTTTCCCTGATTATATCAATAAGCAAAGGTATCTTTCCATTTCTTCATAATTGTCATGAAAAAAAAAGCAAAACAAAAGAGAAAAATCTTAAGAGACACAAATTGTAAAGAGTCACATAAATAAAACTGAGTCAGGAACCATGAGTTCACACAACTTTATTCTTAGGAAGGTCTCTATAAACATAAATGGCTCTGCCGTTGAGAATGACATCATTGAGTGCCTTCTCTGTTCAACACTGAGGGATACTGCCGAGCCACGCGAATTATATTTTTCCACGTTACCAATAACTTTCCACGTTACCAGTAACATACTTTGCCTGTGTTACAGCACATTCCTCTTGGTGCCTGGAATACATAGGCTTTCTCTTTTCTAACTTTACTGATCTTGCTACAGATGGTTACTGTGACCTTGGATGTCTTAGGCCCATAATCAAACCAACTGGGTTAATTGGCTTAGACACTCTTAGGAATGATGCAGGGGCCCCCACCTCTGGGATAACACCACCGTATTTCTAAAACTGCTCGTGGGAAATTTACAGGGTCATGGTCATGTTATTTACATGCAAATAGGAAAGAAAATCCATTCCAGCAGGCCACATTCTAACTACAAACATAAGAGGTTATAAATACACAAGAGGAAAACCCAACAGTCTGTTATCATTGTCTCCGAATGCCTAGCAAAGGGAGCCAACTGCTTAGCCATCACAAAAGACTTGGGCAAAATCCTGTGACCCTCAGCGTCAGATATTCTCCTTATGCTAATTTTGTAGATAGCGACTTTTGCCTAACATTTTCATGATTAAGCCAAGGACAGTATAAAATATACGCATTTCTTAGAATTCCATTTATATTGTAACCACTTCTCTGTGCTGCTCTTAGGGTGGCAGGAAGCCTCAGACTGGTCTTCAATCTTCCTCAAGGGCTTTCTCTGACCTCTTTATTAAGAGCAGAAAGTTGCCAGTAAATATTCAACAAACTACACCTCCTCCAAGCTCAAGCTCTGTGTCAGGTTCAGATCTGACAGCTTTAGAGCAATGTTCAAAGTCAGTTCATCAACCTTTATCCCTAAAGTTAAATTTTTTATTTCAAATATTTTACTTAGTTTGCAAATGTGAGCAGCTTATTAGCCTGTATCTCATCATCTTGGGTTCTCTGAAAACCACCTGCACTGCTCAATGTGGGAGAAAAGTTGATCCACAGTACCATCTCCTGGTCATTCTTGGGTGTTACACTGAGCGTCAAAGTAAAGCTGATTTTAGGCCATAAAAGTACACCAAGCCATCGATGGTGTCAATAAACTATACCTAAAATATAAGAGTATGCACGTGGCCTTCCTAGCAACCCCCAGGATGTTGATTTGTACCAATTATGAGATTCCACCAGTGTGGCGTAAACCCAGGTACACTAAAAGCTAGCAAGAACACACAGATTTCAAAGGGAAATTGAAAAAATCCTTTGTAAAAATGCAAAGATACTTCTAGAATACTAAAGTAAAAGTATAAATTATGGTTATGGACTATAAAAAAAGATGGACATAAACATTAGAACAATAAATACTGTGGATTACTAGAGAGGGAGGGAGAGACGTGGGCTGAAAAACTACCTACTAGAGACTCTAGTCACAACCTGGCTGCAATATACTCATGTAACAAATCTGCACATGTGACCCCTGTATGTAAAAAGTTGAAAAAATATTTTAAACAAAAAGGGAACATGGAAAACTGAAAAGAGGGATGTAGAAAATGGTTTTTTTCTAATATCACCTTAATATTACATATTTTGGGTAACAATAAATGGGGACAGCTAGGCAATAAGTTGTTGCTTGCAGGAAGTTGTCCTAGATATGCAAAAAGGATTTATGCCAATTCCCCAAATCTCACTTTAACAATAATGTGTCGTAAGCACAGAAAATATTCTCCCATGTAGAACCAACCAAGTGTTCCTAATCGACTTTGGGATCACTACTCGGTTCTGCCCATCAAGCTATCCTTTTCTCCCTACATGAGCAGTGAGTAACTTGAGTGAGCACAGCCTTGAAACTGAGGTCATGTAAGAGCTTAATCCAGTATCACTAATGATCAGATCTTTACCTGTCAATCATCTAGTCCCTGCAACAATTGTTTCCAAAGTTAGTTCATACAGAATCCCTTGGGGAGCTTTTTGAAAATAGATTTCCAGGCCCTTCTAGTTCTGCCACAGAATCTCTACGGCTGGAAACCAAAAAACTTCAGGTGCAGAATTCTCCCTCAGGTGATTCTAATTGCAATCAGTCTGTGGGCTCAATTGGAAGCCGCTGGAAGATCACAGCTGTATCTTATTGAAAGAGGAAAACAATCAGATCTTTGCCAGTCTCGCACTGCTTACAAGAGGTGTGGCTTCAGTTCCAGGTCATCAAAGGTAAGCATTTTTTACTACAAGAGTTTGTTTACAGTTAAAATGTTCTCTTTTGGGTACATCACTGCCAAATGAAGAAATAGCCCAATTTATATAGTCAGTCCTCCACATCTATGGGTTTCACATCTGAGGATTCAGCCAACAGCAGATCAAAAATATTCCGAAAAAAATGATTAGGAACAACAATACAATATTAAAATTAAAAAATCAATATAGTGTTAACTGTCCACATAGTATTTACATTGTATTAGGTATTATAAGTAATCTAGAGATGATTTAAAATATATAGGAGGATTGTGTAGCTTATATGAAAATATGTCATTTTCTATTAGGGACTTGTACATCCTCAAATTTTTGTAACCTTGGGGCAGGCGGTATGCTGAAACCCACCCTCTAGAATACAAAGAGATTGCCGTATAATCCGTGATTGCTTTCTTTCCAACACCTTTCTATATGAACTATGAAAGTCAGGATCATTTTAATGTTAACTAAACTCTGAACCCAGGAAGAAAATTGTCTTGGATAATGGGGAATGGGGTGCATACTGTTACACAAAGGAGGAACCCCTTGCAGGCTCAAGAACTCTCTGGATGACTCAGGAACATAAATTGTGGCAGTGGGCTAGCAAGTTTCTAGTGGAGAAAGACTGGAGGCTGGAAGCTTAATTAAATGCATTTGCAGCACATTTGGATGTGAATTAATAATGCCAAAGCTAAGACAGGGCTTGAAAGCATGTTTTCTTCAGGGTGACTCATTAATCTCATTTCCAGGAAAAGGATCCCTGTATAGTCCCTTAGTCAAAATTAGTCTGTCCCCACCCTTTGTCTTTTTCTCACTCTCACATCCTTCATCCCCTCATCAGAGTCCACATATGACATGTTAAAGTTGACTGTGTGATGCGTATCCAAACTCCCGGAGCTCCCCATGCACTGGGGAACAAGTCTGCACCCTCAACTTCCCAAGCCCTGAAACACCTAGAATTGGATTTTGTCCACAATGGAAACTCATAAATGTTAGCTGAATTCTTGAAAGAAGTTGCTGACCGGTTTGGTTAAGGAGCAAGAATGTGTTGCCACTCTGATTAAAACCAGCACTTTGTTTTAAATAACAGAAACTACGGTCCCTAATGACAGATTATACAGAGCTAGAGAGCAGCTGTTGTCACCAGTGCCTTCAAGAATCCTTTCGGCTGTGATTCCTCAGCTGTGACTGAGGGAGGACTGTGAGCCAGGGTCGGTCTCCCCAGAAATACCTTCTCGCCTGGTCAGGGATTACGGGATGTACGATAGCCTCTAGATTTCCCACCATCTGCCTGAAATCTTCACCACTTCACCTTTTGACTACAACAAAAGGCAGGGATGTGCATCGGTGGCAGTTCTGTGAGGGTCCCAGAAGGAAAGAAACCGATTCTAAGATAGAAAATGGAAACCATGGCCTCCTGAAAGCTAAAATGCCCTGACAGTCCAGGCAGCTCATCTGATAGGTGATCTATTGAAACTTTGTGACACTTACTCATGCTGGTAGGAAGGACGAGAGGAGGAGGACCACTACACTGAGGGAATACAGAAGGGGGCATAACGGATAAAGAATTTTCATTACGAGAATTTTTATAACCAAATATACAATTTTTTGTTTGCCTGTCAATAAAAATGTTTTCATTGTAATTTACATACGTACTGCCAGTCAATTTAACAAAACATTTTCATTGTATTCCTTTTACTCCAGAATCTCTGCTAAACTGGAAGCATTTTACTTCAGTCCCATTAATCAATCAATAAGCACCTACTCTGAGCACCTACTGACTACCATTCAGGCTGGGTACCACAGCTTTTAAAAAAAAAAAAAAGCAGGTAAGCTGATTCGATTCCAAAGGGCCTTTACCTGTAACTGAGACATGGACTTATGAAATTAAAGTGAGTAAAAAACACCACACAAACGTACTGTGTGATGCAGTGAAAACAGGACAGTATAAATAGACATTTCAAGTACTTACATTAAAAGATAATTTTAAGTCATTCATTTCAAAATAATCTCATTGTAAGTTCATACTTAGGAATGTCCTATCTGACAACAAGCCTGATGGATCTAAAAATTTGATTTATGTCAGCTATAAATTAGGGAGAGGTAGCTCTGCTTGTAAAAATAATTTTTTTCTTCTAAAACAGGATTTCTCACAGTTCCTTTGGAACTGACAACTCGTGGTATGAATTGAGAGCAAGTTTTGGTGATAAGAGCACACACCCTGAGCCAGACAGCCAGGCTCAATACGAGCTCTGCTAGGTTCTAGCTGTGCGACTTTAAGCAAGTGATTCAACATCTCTGTGCTTCAGAGTCCTCATTTGTAAAAAGAGGATGACAGTGCCTCCCCATAGAGGGGTTACAAAGATTAGCTGAGTTCCTGTAATTAAAGTCCTTGGCACCATTCCTGGCCCTCATCTGCTGTGCAAAGTGGGGCATGGCACTGCCAGGCCCAGGTGCATAGGAAGCACCTGGGCAGGGGACAAATCTGGTACTAGATAGAACTCTTTTTTCCCCCAGAGAACTCGTACATGTTTGCCTGTCTTTCTGAAAAGCAACTAGAAGTTATTCCTTTGGGAGATGGAGGAAGACATCACAAATGCTATTATTTAACTATGTATTTTCCCCTTTTTATCTCAATTCTTAAGACAGAACTACTTTCTCTTTGACATCAAATTGATGACAGGCTCTTCCCACCCACTTCAGAGTCAATTCTAGCCAGCTAGAAAAAGAAGGAACCCACAGCAAGGAAATCACAGTTCTGATTAGATGCCAGCTTCTTCCCATCAAGTATGAGATAATGATTGATTGACTGGATGGATGGATAAGTTGCTCCTGGATTGATACTGAATGATAGTTATATCTAATCTCTGTGCATAGAAAAACCAAGCCAGCCAGGCACAATGGCTCACGCCTGTAATTCTATGGGAGGCCAAGGCGGGTGGATCACCTGAGCTCAAAACCAGCCTGGCCAACACGGTGAAATCCTGTCTCTATTAAAAATACAAAAATTAGCCAGGCGTGGTGGTGGTGCCTGTAATCCCAGCTACTCGAGAGGCTGAGGCACAAGAGTCATTTGAACCCAGGAGGCAGAGATTGCAGTGAGCCAAGATTGTACCATCGCACTCCAGCCGGGGCGACAGAGGGAGACTCCATTAAAAAAAAGAAAAGAACAGAAAAGCCAAGCCTACTGACATTAACAGTATCATATGGTCAAAAAATAACTGTCATAATAATTTACATTGGTCTCATTTTTGTTGAAATGAGGCCAATGCAAAGCCACATGTAAAGACGAATTCAGCAAAAACCCAAACCAAATGAAATACTGGTTCAGAGAATATTCTCATGTTGTGATTATGTCAAGCCTAACAGAACTTAAAAATAATGGTCTAAGTAATTCTAAGTGGTTTCACATAAATAATTGTGGATAGAGTCCAAAATAGATATTTTCATAGATTTTCTGAATATTGGTTCAAGTTCAATTTATTCTGGATTTTGATTTCAGTCTCTGGTGCTTGTAACTTTTATTTTATACATCTTGTCCCAGTAAGTTGTCCTTGAAAAAAATAGTAGGAGCCATGTCACTACCCTTTAAAATGTTTTCAAATATAAAAATATAGAAAATTGTACAGGTCATAAACATACAAGTCAATTTTCACAAACTGAATACAACTGTGTAATTAGCACCCAAGTTAAGAAACAGAACTCAGCAGCACCTCAGAACCCACTTCATGCCTCATCTCCCAAAAGCAACCTCTATTCCCGACCCTTAACTACATAGTTCAGTGCATCAGTTGGCTCTTGCTGCATAACAAACAATCACAAAACTTCAATATTTTATCACTCACTCACCAGGGGTGGTTGTGTAGGCAAGTTGGTTCATCTTGGCTGGGCTTTTGCCAGGTCTGTCCCACAGGCCTTGGCCAATGGATGAAATGATTATTCAGACACAGGTATGCAGTATAAGAGCAGCTAGGTGACTGCCTGGCTCTAACGGCCAGACAGCAGCCTGGAGAAGCTGGAGCTGCTTGCTTTTATTCAGCGCAGGCACAATGCCAAAAACCTGGATCCAACACAACCTGTAGGTAATTAACATTTATTGTTCTCCTTCCAGGGAACGTCAGGTGCGTGGATGATCAAAGGTCAGTTCCTGGTCAACATAAGTAAACAAGCCTGTTTAAGATAAATTCCCCTACACTCCCTTGTACTTACTCCTTGCCCTCTGCCTCAGGGTTATAGAACAGCTGCTTTCAGCTATTCTCCCCTGGGGCTCTGCAGGTGCTTCCAACCTTTCAGAAGGTTTGCATCCTTTCCCTATAGTTTTTCCCACCACTGTGACTGATCCCCCACAGGCTTTCTCTTGCACCTAGGGGGTTGGGAGACAGCTCGCCTCCAGCAGGCTAGCCAGGGCACGGCTATGGTGATAGCAGAGAATAAGAGAACAAGCAGAAATATGCAGGCATCCTCTTTATTCAAGATAGGATCTGACAGAGCCAGGATTAGAGTGAGGCTAGTAGAGTGAGGCTAGTAAATTGAGTTATGCAAGTGCAGGGTCAGCTCCTGTCTTTATTGAAATTTTGACATTTTGTTCACAATGGATTTTCTTGCATTAATTTTGATTTTTCAAAAACATTGCACTCAATATTATTTTTCTTGATTACTGAGGATTTTGGTGCCTCCTTAATTTTAAGGCTGGGACAGTTGCCTTCATTGTCTCACCATAGTCCTGACCCTGCTGGGAAAATACACTCCACATCTTCAGTGAAAGGAGCTGCAGTCATATGGCAAAGGGCATGGATTTTAAGAGATGAAGAGTTACAGCTGCTAGTACAATCAATCTACCACAATTAATTTTGGCCATTTTTTACACTGGGCGCAGTGTAATCCTGCCTGTAATCCCAGCACTTTGGGAGGCTGAGGCAGGAGGATCACTTGAGTGCAGGGGTTTGAGACCAGCCTGGGCAACACAGGGAGATCCCATCTGTACAAAAGGTTTTTTTAAAATATAGCTCCTATAGTCCCAGCTACTCAGAAGGCTGAAGCAGGAAGATCCTTGAGCCTGGGAATTTGAGGCTTCAGTGAGCTGTGATTATGCCACTGCACTCCACCCTGGGTGAGAGAGCAAGACCTTGTTTGGGGCCATTTTTGTATTTTATATAAGTGGAATTGGACAATGTGTATTCTCTTGAGTCTGGCATCTTTTTCTTAATGTAATATTTGTGAAATATATCCAGAGTGTTGTGTGTAATTGTAAATCATTCATTTTCATTGCTATACAGAATCCCATTGTACAAAGACACCACAGGGTTGAAAGGCATTTGGATAGTCACCATTTACAGCTATGAACACCACTGTGTTGAACAATCTAGTATAAATCTCTATTAAATATATATGCATTTTTGTTGGACAAGTACATAGGAATGGAATTGCTGGGTCCGAGGGTGTGTGTACATTCAGTTTTAATTGTTGCCAGTTTCCCAACAATTCGTTTGGTTTTATTAAAGTTCTTGGTATGTAGTAGTATGAGTCTTCCAGTTTTGTTCTTTTTTAAGATAGTTTGGCTATTTTGGGCTCCACATTTCTAAATAAATTTTAGAAATAGCTTGTCAATTTCCACAAAAGAAAAAACCTGCTGGGATCTTTACTGTGCTAGTTTTGAATCTGTAGACTAATTTGGGAAGAACTGACATCTTTTCAATATACCTCCATGTCATCTTAAATTTTTCTCCATGTCTCATACCTTTGTATATCTACTTTGAATAAGACAGGTAGCCAATAAATATATAAAATAGGTGGTTAATTAATGCATTACAAGGCTTTAGACTTAATGATTTTTTTCAGCCATACTACACACCTGCTATGGTTCAAATGTCCTCACCAAAACTGTTGTTAAAACTTAATTGCTGTTGTTACAGTTTTGGGAGATGGGGCCTGTAAGAGGTGATGAGGTCATGAGGGCTCTGCCTTTGTGAATACACTCATGCTGTCATCACAGAAGGGAGTGAGCGATCTTGGGAGTCTGGCCCCCTTTTCCTCCTTCCCTCCCTCTCTGTCTCTGTCTCTCTTTCTCACACTCCCTCTCTTGCCCTTCTGCCTCCCTGCCACAGGATGACCCTTCCTAGAGGACAGCACCATGCTCTTGGACTTCCCAGCCTCCAAAACCATACACTAAATAAATTTCTCTTCATTATAAATTACCCAGTCTGTAGTATTCTGTTATAGCAACAGGAAACCTACTAAGACAACCTCTTCCAGACACCTGAACTCATTCTTCTCTTCCATTCCCCTAGGCCTTGCACATGCTCTTCCTTAGTCAGGTAGAATTCCCTCCCTACCCTCTCTCCCTCCTGCCTGACTACATCTAGTCTTCCTTGACAAGTCTATTCAAATGTCACTGCTCTGCAGTTAGCAAGTCCTCTTTGTTTTCTCCCACTGCATTTCTTCACCTGATTTTAAATTGCCACGTTGTATTATAATGAGCTGCTCGGGTACCCACTAAACACTTGGTTGCCTACCAGAACCAGCCCAGCACTAAGTAGATTTGTGTTGGATAAATGAAAATGACCATTCCACTTTTTGCTGGGCTGTTTGGTTTAGGTGTTTTTGTTGGGCTGTTTGTTAGTTGATTTGTTTTGTCTGTGTAAGACTTCATTTGAATTGAAATTTAATCAAAGAAAAAAATTGTGTTCTAGTTTGGCAAAGGAGTACATGTCTATCTGATTTTTGCTTCATTATTTATTTTGATTTGAAAATATTTCTTTATATTAAACCTCTTTACAATATGGATTTGAAGCAGATAAATTGTTTGGTCTGATTCACATCACAGCTTCTGAGTTAGTTTAGAAGAAAACCATCAACTGATGTTTCCGATAACCAGCAGCAAGAGAGCTCATGAAAAGGCAGGCACACCTCAGTGACCACTAGGTGGCAGTTTCACTGTCAGTATGACCAGATTGACAATGTCCATCCAAGAAGTCTGGGGCAGGTAAGTTGGAGCACAAGACGAAGCTTAACTAGGCCTGTGGGTGGAAAAATGAAGACCCAAACTCAGCCCTGAAGAAAATGGAGTTATGGAAAAAACAGCACATGGAAAATGTAAAGGAATGCCACTAGACATTATTTCACTGAAAGGTTAGCTAAGTTAACCACAGCCACAAAATGAGTAGAGAAAAGACGTGCAGGACCCAAGACAGGCCAGCAGTGTTGAAAGGCAAAGGAGTCTCCAGTCTACCCTCCATGGCTGGAGCCCAGCCCCCTGGGGAAAGGCAGGATGGTTGCAGGCTGGTCATTGCTGAGCCCCTGGTAATGTGCCGAGTGACCAACCTCAGGTGTCTCTCAGCCAAGACTGCTTGGTTCTCCTTTTCTGAGTGACCCCAGAAGCAACCCCTGAGAGACCCCACTTAGTCTTTCTAGTTCCCATTCCAAAGTTGGATAAGGGACTTTTCAAGCTTAAAGTGGGAACAAGGGGCAGGGTTTATCTCCACAGGAAGCCAAGGTGGCTCCTATCACAGCAAATCAAGACACTTCATGGGTCCACCCACAATAGGCCAGCCAGGGCCCCTGAGGAAATTATTTGCACTATTAACCTTAAGGAGGCTGCAGGCCAAAAGCATCAACCGACTTCTATCAGGAGTGTATTTTTTTTTTTTTTAATGACGCAGAATAGGGAATAGGGAAAGTATCCTGGAATAGGGAAACTGAGGCCCAGAGCAGGCCAGGGATGAAACAATTCCATCCCCCGTGACTGAGAAGAGAGCCTTCAGGTGGGCCTGAGGAAGACAAAAGCCCTGAGGTGAGGAAGCTGTCTTGGTGATGTCCAGGTTATTACACTATAATACCCACTCATACGTTTGTGGTAGGGCTTTAACTTTTACACACGAAGAACCTGAGTGATCGAATTACCTGTTCTTTTCTCTTTCTCTGCTACCAACCCCAGAAAGACTGCAAAGAATAGACACTTGAGTCTAAACCAAACTGCCAGGCTCAAAGAACACTGCACCAGCTATGAGGTAATAACCACCACGGGTTACAGGATCTGTGAACGGGATAAGCTCCTTTACTTCCCCCTGGCTGGAGTGTGAGTTATAAAACAGACTAACAAGGAGAGGGAGAGACAAGTTTTCAGGAAGAATTAGTAAGAAGGCACCTGCAGCTTCTCCCCAACATCTTCCACACCACACCGACATCAACCTCCTAGTTTGATGTCCCTGTAACTAGGCCTTGACATCAAGGCCTAGTTTGGGTGGGGAAAGGAACCCCCAGAGGATCTGAGAGGAGAGATTGGTATGCTCTCCTCCTGGTAGACTTTCCCAAGTAGCAGCCCCCACAGACACATCTGTCACTCGGTCACAGGAAGACAGGAAGTGGTGAACGGCGGGGCACGGTCAGGTAGGAGAGGCTGGAAGCCACTTCTGGGCTTCTCTTGGAGTCAAACTTTGTAATGCAGGAGATCCGTGCGTTTCCTTGGACCAAGCATTGTCTGAAGACATGAGCTGGAGCTTGCATCAACTTGCCAGCCCCAAAAGGACTCTTTGAGAAGAGAAGGGAAGCATCTTCTCTTAGGTTCCAATCCCTGAGCTCTTGTTGGTGGCCCTGGGTTAGATGTTCACTTGCTCTGAGCCTCAGCTTTCCTCCCTGTAAAATGAGGATAACATTACCTAATTCATATAGTTGTTAGAGTTAAATGAAATAAAATTCATCAAGTTTCTTGTACAGAATAGAAGATGATTAATAAATGGGATGGGTCTGGAGCACCTGCCTGGGATGGAGCCACTGACTGACTATGAAGCAGCAGAGAGTTCTATGTGCTTCCTAAAAACGCCAGCCTCTAGCAACACCTATGCCAGGGGACATCAGCAAAAAAGTAAACCCAGGGGTGCCAAGAAGCACTTGAGACCAGAGGAAGGATGCCCTCCCCGTCACTGGCACATAGCTAACCATGGAAAAGACTTCTCTACCACTGGCAGCCACCAAGGAAATTAGGGACACCAGAGGCAAGAAAATTATGTTCAATTACAAAATACAGTCCATTTTATAGCCATTTCTATTATCGCTTGCTACTATAATAAATTACCAAAACTTTAGCAGCTTAAAACACACACTATCATTTAGTTCTATGGGCCAGAAGTCCTATGGGTCTCATAGGACTAAAATCAACGTCTCGGCAGGACAGCGTTCCTTGGTGGCAGCTCTGGGGGTGCATTGTTATCTCTGCTCATTCTGGTCTTGACAGTTCCGTGGGATTGTAAGACTGAGGTCCTTGCTGGTTGCTAACTGGGGCCACCCTGAACTCCTAGAAGACATTTGCTCTGTCCTTACATAGAGTCCCTACCTCTCAGAACCAGCCACAGGGCATGGAATCCTTCTCTCATGGCCCTCTCTTTGACTCCACTTCCCCTAGATGCATTTCTGTCTCTGACTCCACCCGGGGAAGCCTGTCTGCTTTTTAGGATTAGATTGGGCCCATTCGGATAATCTAGGATAATCTCTTTATCTCAAGATCCTTAGTGTTAACCACACTTGCAAAATCCTGTTTGCTATTAAGATAACATATTCACAGTTTCTGGGAATGAGAATGTGAACATCTTTGGGTTGGGGGAGTGGGCATCTTTCCGTCTATCAAACTATTATACATTCACCAGGCATTTATTTACTATCTTAATGGCCAAGTACAGTGCTATGTGCTGGTTTGATGTTGGTATAAGGGGCATCGGGCAGGGGAGAAAGTCTAGGATGGGTGATGCCCCCCATTAGGATATCTGACTTAGAGCTTTGCAGTACTCCAGGGGATGCTGTTGACATAAAATACAATGTGGATTGTAACTCTCACCTCTCACTCCCTTAACCCTCTTGACTCCCCAGTCCTTGCCCCTGACTTATACAGGCAGGAGCCCCAGCCTGAAATTGCTGGAGGTGTCTGAATAAGGTCATTCCAGTTCTCTGGGAGGCAGGAGCTAAGCTCACCAGGGTACTGAGATGGTGACCCTGCTAGATCCAGGTTCAGCCATAGCAGAAAAAAACAGAGCAAGGTAGGACTTACAGCCGTCCAAACAGACCCCTGGAGATAGATGCTGCTCCTGCCCTTAGCCTTGCTTCCTGGCCTGGTTTCATGGTTCCTCTGGGGACTAGAGAGGGAAATGCCCAGGTCCTCTTGGGCCCCTTGTAGCTCCATATCAGAATAGAAAACCTGTCACTAACTGAAGTCCCTTCCGGCTGAGGTTCCCCGGCCTATATTTTGCAGCTCCAGGGCTCATCAGAGCCACCAATTTGCTGATGGGTTCTCAACCACAAGGATGGTGAGTCAGCACAGTGGTTGACTCTCAGCAGAGAGGATGCAGCCTTCAGTAGAGCTCCTGGTGGGGCAGCCTCCTGATCAGCCTGTGCTGTGGTCCTGCCCCTGCATTTCTTCCAGTCCTGGACGTCCCTGGCCTGGCTGGCACCCTAGTCACACACCCAAGAAGCAGTTCAGCTTGCTGAGCGCAGTGTTTCCCAAAACCATGGCATAAGAGGTGAAGGACAGACCAGGGAGGAAGTCTTCAGCCCAGTCTGACAAGCACAGGCCAATGTTTGGCCAACAGCAACTCAGGCTCTTTGTTCTAGGCCAAACTTGAAACATTAGTGTGCTGGTAGGTGTTCTGCCTTCCCTCCCTCTGCTCTAGAATTCAGATCTGGAAGCCAGGTCCTGACAGCTGGGATCCAGACACAGTCCCCATCACAGCATCACATTCTGGCCAACCAGGCTTCCAGTGGCAGGAGCTGCCACCAGGAATGGGCACCAGTTCTCTCTCAGTTAAAAAGCCTTTGCTTCACACCACAAAACCCAAAGTGCCAGCTGTGGTTGTCACTTCTGCTCCTACCACTTAAAATTTGCTGGCAAGGGAGACTTTTAGAGAATGATTCCCCCACGAACACAGCATTCCTTTTTTTAATCTTTCCTGTACCCCTCTTAGGGCTAAGTTACTGATGATAGCCCTGCGTGATACAGAACAAGCTGGCAGCAAGGAGCAAAATTGTCAGCAGTGACAAGCTCCAGGTGACAGTTATGTGGCTTGGAAGGCAAGTCTTACTCTAAAGAGATCCTGCCCCCATCCCAGCTCTGGATTACTTGGTCTGATGGGTTTTACAGGGTATGACCCCAGTTTTCTGTTTAAGGACATTGGCCTCCAGATATGACTCAGAGGGAGTTTTCCTCTAATATCTTTCCACAAAGATCGCCATGACAATGACCAGAATAATAAATATCTATAATCACATGCAATCTTTAGCTTTAGTAATAGAGTGTGACAGAGAACTCTGCTGCTGCTGCTCCGGCTGCTGCTGCTGCTGCTGCTGCTGCTGATAGTGATGGTAATGATAAGGAAGACACAAGATAATCTGACCTTCCTCAGCCTCTGATGGCTGATTACAGGTAGATATGACTTCTGAAGCAAAGTTATATAATTCACCTCTTGTTCCTGATCCACTTTTAGCAAAACTTCCCTGGAAAGGACCTTGTACCTTCTTGAAGTATCCAACACACAGTCATCTTTATGTTTTCCTACCAAGTTCCCACATTTCTGCCTCAGTGGGTTCTACAGTCTGAACCCCAGAAGCAATTTCATAGTTCAAACATTTGGCAAGCTATTACATCAAAGGGATTGCAGATTCCCAACCCGGAATGGAAGAATCCTTGACTCCCTGCACCCGCCCCCCAATTCTGCTCCACCTCAAAACTGCCTACATCATCTCAACCACCCAGCATTTGGGAAATGGGTGAATTCCCTCTCCTTTTCATTGAGACTAGCCCAGGTCATAGACCCAATCTCTTTACTGGAGACTTAGGCTAATAATTTTGAGCACACAAAATCAATAGCAAAAATAAAGTCCCACGTTGTAGAACATCCTCAACTGAGGAGAGAGCTCATTGGTTGAGAGTGTTTGTAGTATCATGCACTGCCCAGGAATGCAGAGAACACATAGCTCTGTTAGCTCTTATTGATTGAGAGTGGAAGACAGCTCTTAGAATGTAGGGAAAAACTTCTACGGCTGTCATGGAAATAAAGATTCATGTTTTTTAAATAATGGAATCACAATGAATCAGACCAGAGTGACGTTAAACTGGATGTCCCTGTCCTTAAAGTTGAAGGTGAGATCCTTTCAGGCAAGCAGGCAATGCTGTCACTGGGAGAGTCTCATGTGTTCTGGGAAGACAAGGCTCCCAGCATAGAACATCTGGTAACTTCCCAACTGTTACACTATCTTTTAGGAACCCTTAACATAAGTGTCCAGTGATGTCCTGGAATTGGCCTAAGTTCCACGTGTGCTCTTAAAATGAGCTTGGACCCTACTCTACTCCAGCCCACCAGCCTTCTCACTGTTCTTCCAACACCCCAAGTTTGTTTCTACCTTGGAGGCCTTACCCACTGTTGCCTCTGTCTGAAACATTCCTCCTTCAGCTTCTTTGTGGCTGAGCCCCTCTCACCGTTCAGTCCTCAGTTCAGATGTCTCCCCTCAGAGGTGATGATGCCTGATGCCCCCTCTGAGGTAGCCCACCCACCCCAAGGGTTCACTATCCCACCTTCCCCTCTTATTTTCTTACCATTGTCTGACATGATCTTAGGTCTGGTTTGTTTATTGTTTACTGTCTTGTGTCACCCTACACAAGTGTGAGCTCTGTGGGAGCAGGGCCCTTGCCAATCTTGTTCACTGCTGTGTTCTCAAGGTTCAGATGGTATCTGGCACATGGTGGGTAGCCAAAGGAGTGTGGAAACACATATTCAGTCATACATGTTTGATGGGCTGGGAATCCCCAGAGGAGGTCAAATTGGAGGGAGAAAGAGAGAAAACTGGAATCTGGGGGAGAATCCCAAGGGGATAAGGGCTCTGATGGAGAGGGCAGGACCAAGCAGCCAGGCTTGAGTCTCCGATGTACATGGCTGTGTTACGTCATTCCCTCCCCACCCAGGAAAGAAGAGCACTGATGTGTAAAATAACTAGGGCCCTGCAAGCCTGTGATAGAAACTCCTTGGAGAAATCTTATTTTCAGAGAGCCTCCATGAAAACCTCTGGGAACCAAGACACTGGGTGCCGGCCCCAACAGTAACTATTAGGGAGTCCAGGACAAGAGGCTCACAAAAGCTGCCTGGTTTTCTTCCCCTTGCTGGATAGTGAGATATAAAGCCAGCTGGAGATGAAGGGGATCAAGCTTTCTATATTTACTTACTTATTTGGACATGTCAGTGTTTGTTTGTTTATTGTATATATTTAATAATGCACAACGTGATGTTTTGATATACGTAGTGAAATAATTACTACAGTCAAGCCAATTAACATATCATCATCTCACGGAGTTACCTTTTTTAGGGTGTGTGGTAAGAACACCTAAAATCTGCTCTCTAAGCAAATTTCCAGTACAGATGGTCCTTGACTTAATGATGGTTTGACTTAAGATGTTTCAGCATTATGACAATGTGGAAGAGATACATATTCAGCATGCTTCTTGACTTACAATAAGGTTATGTTAGAGAAGCATCTGTATATAATATTATATAGTCCTTGTGCTGTGCATCAGATTTCAAGACTTATTCATCCTACATAACTGCAGTTTTGTACCCTTTGACCTACATCTCCCCCTGGTCCCTTTGGTGACTGCCAGTCTACTCTCTGTTTTGATTATTTTTAGATTCTTCATATAAAAGAGATCATATGATATTTGTTGTTCTGTGTCTGGTACATTTCACTTAACGTAATGTCCTCCAGGTTAATCCATGTTGTCACAACTGGCAGGATTTCTTCCTTTTTAAGGCTAAATAATATTCCATTGTGTGTGTCACACACACACACACGCCACATTTTCTTTATCCAGTCATCTGTCAATGGACACTTACATTGTTTTCATATCTCAACTACTTTGAATAATGCTGCTTTAGAAGCACAGTAAGAAGTCACCTGAAACCTTCTCCCTGCCACCACCCAACCCCAAGGCCTTGTCCTGAGTCAGGAAGAGGGAAGCCCGAGAAGAGGAAAAAAAAAAAAAAGGGAAAGACAAAATGGTATCTCTGTGAGCTTTGGCGATCGAGAAACAGCTAAGATTGGAATTCTCCCTGACCCATTCCAGAGTTTTCTGAGCTGCAACCCCTGCAGGCATGCCTTGCAAGTCACATATTATAATTCCTATTTTCCAGGCAAAAAATTAAAGACTCAAAGTACAGTTGACTGGTTATAGAAATGTGCTTGTCTGACTGCCAGATTACCATCCCTCTGGACCTCCTGACAGTATTAGAACCCTAATTTTTAAAGGCACCAGGTGGCCCATGCTCAGGAGAGGCTGAGCTGCTCGCTGCCAATGTAAGGGAATCATGGTTAAACTACGCCAGTAGTCTCAGCACTGGCTGCCCATTAGAACCATCCCAGTTTAGTTAAACCAGTTTATCTGGAGTGAGTCTAGGCCTCAGTAGTTTTATAAAGCTCCCCAGTGATTCAAAAGTGCAGCCAGGACTGGGATGAGCCAACCTAAACTACTCATGATAATTTCCATTCTCATTAGCGTGGAGGGAGAGTGTTCTGCAGGGTTCTAGGAAAGCAAAATTCCTTTCTTTGAAACACAAACATGTTGTGTTGACAAAACAGACTGTGCTGTACCCCGAGGTGATGCCTAGAACTGTGGACACCATCTGGAGAACAAAAGCCAGCACACTAAAGTCGGCAGGGGAAAAAGAAGGGGAAAGCCCGGCTACTTAAGATATTGTTGGACCAAGCTCACACCTGTAATCCCAGCACTTTCGGAGGCTGAGGCGGGCAGATCACCTGAGGTCAGGAATTCAAGATCAGCCTAGCCAACATGGTGAAACCCCATCTCTACTAAAAAAAAAAAAAAAAAAAAAAATTAGCCATGCATGGTAGCAGGCATCTGTAATCCCAGCTAGCCAGGAGGCTGAGGCAGGAGAATCGCTTGAACCCGGGAGGCAGAGGTTGCAGTGAGCTGAGATCACGCCACTGCACTCCAGCCTGGGTGACAGAGCAAGACTCCATCTCAAAAAAAAAAAAAAGGAGATAGTATTGAACAGATGAATTACCCAACCCTGAAACTGCTCTCCCCCGGGCTTTCTGTGTTAAATGAGTTAATAGTTTGATGTGGCCAGTTTTTGTTGGATTTTTTATTACTTGAAGCTGAGAACATTCTATGTGATATAATCATACAGAAAGCAGCAGAGCTGAAAGTCAAGCCAAGTTCAACTCTGAGGCAGCCAATAGAAGCTAAGAGTGAGGAGAGACCAACAGATAAGTGGAGTCATTTGAATCAGATCAGCGGGTTTCTACATGGTTTTTAACTATTAAAGGTAGTTTGTTAAGGTTATGAAATTTTTTTCTTCTTTTTTTCCTATTCATCAGAATCCCTACATGAAAATGAAGAACATCATCTAGTAATTAATTGCCAGGTTTAAAAATATAAAATTGGAGAAGAAGGCCAGGTTTGAAATTTGGAAGGTGGTTGAAATTAACAGCTAAATTTAGGAATCAGGATTGTCTTGGGTTTCAGTAAAACATCTAGTAAATTTATTCATTTAGTCAATAACCTCAGTGACTAATGAGTCAAACCAGTTTTTCAGTCCAGTAATTTTTCATTTAGGGCCCCCAAATTAAATGTTAGAAAGGCCTCTTTCTAACATTTAGTCATTATAAAATAATCAAATCAGTGAAAAATCAGCCACCAGAAATAAAACTGTCTCTTGGAAGGTTGTTATACTTATCTGTATCACCATATTCCAACAGGCAGCTTAAGGAAAGGGGTCTGTCTGTGCCTTTCAGTTCACAAGCAACTTTGAGAAGGCTAGAAATTTCCACAACAGTACCAAAGAACTGCCTGAAGGTGGTGCTCAAGGGCGATAGTAACAGAGTGTGTGATCTGGCAATTTCAGCATTTGCAAGAAGTCAAGCCAGTTTTTCTTTCTACTTGATAAAGCTAATTGCCTTGCATTAACGCACAGCATAAGACTTTGCAGCACAAAAAGAAGAACGGAATTATAAAAGGTATAATTTAGAGGCTTTGTCAAGAGCTGTGATGAGCATATCCTAATAGGTATAAATGTTCTGAAGTACTAATGCTCTATTAAGAGGAGTTTCTGAAGGAGGAACAATGCCTGCATTAGTATTCGGGCTCTGGAGAGGAAAAAGCTTTTTGGTCTGCAATTACTGGTCTCCTATTCTTTACTTTAGAACACATCTACTTGATGCTTGCTATTTTTTTCAGGCACACTTCCCCCCTCTTTTTTCACATGTACCTTCACATGAGTAAAATATTGCTTTTTACACTTTGCTGGGTATTGAAGTTGCTGTCTGATGGAGAGGCTTAGATCCTCACCTTGAAGCGGCTTCCCCTAACACTGGGTCTGTGAAGCTCCAAAGTGCAAAACATGCTCATCTAGACAATACCATAAGGCCACCGACTTTGGATTTTCTGCCCTACTTCCTGAGCCTGCATCTCCGACTATTCTTTCCTTTGAAGCTCTATAAAAGTATGCACTCTTGCTTCCCTGTAGAGTAAGCTGCTCCTAGAATAGGAACTGCTAACCCTTTCTCTTTTATTGCCTTGGCAGTAGCAGACCTCCTACCTCCCAATTCCATATCGCCACCAATTCCTTATCGCCACCGCCCCCGGAGCTCCAGTACTTTCCCACCTTGGGCTAGGACCAGCATGAACACATCTCCCAGGCACATCCCCTTGCATTTAGAAGGCCCCAGCCCCTGACCTAAGGTTGCCCTGGCTCTTGGCTTTCTCCCTTGAAGATCAGGTTAAATCCTACTGAGAAGAGAGAAAGAAATTAAAGTTTATCTTACCTAAGGAGGAAATTCTTTCTGATCCCTATACCTTCAAAGACCCTCCTCTGCGCTGGACTGTGAATGCTGAAAGGCAGCCAGGATGGGAGCTGATAGAAATGGATTGCCAGGTAGCATTGGTTAGTCTTATGTCTTTCGTGGCTTCTAAAGCCTCATCTCCTATTAGCAGGAAGACTTGGCCTCCATATTCTCTCCCTTCCCCAGTCTAATAGCCTGGCCTGACTTCCTACCACCTGCCCCTTGAGGTTTCTTTCCCCCGGAGTTGCCTCCAGAAGGAAGTAGGCGAAAAAGGGGAAAATCCAAAGTCAGACTTGTGGGGAGGGTGTGAGCCACCAATGGGGACTGAGAACACAAAATTACTTTGGTAGAGGAGTACATTGTCCCTTCCCAGGACAGAGCTTGTCCCCTTCATCCACATGAATGTTTTGAATTAGACAGATGAAAACACAAATCTCCAATATCTCTTTCTTTCTGAGCATGAACAGTACATGTTACCCAGACTAATCACAGGTCATTGAAGGGGTTCAATTGAATGCAATGATCACATCTTTATTCTTCTTTCGAATGGCTCACAGTGTCCCATCCACAGGCAACTTCACAGCAAGAGGGAGGGCTGGCACAGCCTCATACCTGCTGCCAGAACACAGGGACATGTAATAGTTTTCCTTACCTTTACATTTGAAATCCTCCTGTTGGGGGTTCATTTTGCCCACTGCCCAGACAGGCTGATTTATCAAGACAGAGGAACTGCAATAGAGAAACAGTTTAATTCGTGCAGAGCTGGCTCAATGGGAGACCAGAGTTTTATTATTACTCAAAACAGTCACCCCCAAAATTTAGAGGCTGGGGTTTTTAAAGGATAATTTGGTGGGTAGGGGGCCAAGTAGTAGGGAGAGCTGACTGGTTGGGTCTGAGATGAAATCATAGGGAGTCAAAGCTGTCCTCTTGTGCTGAGTCATTTCCTGGGTGGGGGCCACAAGACCAGATGAGCCAGTGTATTGATCTGAGTAGTGCCAGCTGATCCATCCAGAGCAGGGTCTGAAAACTATCTTGAGCACCAATCTGAGGTTTTACAATAGTGATGTTATCCATAGGAGCAATTGAGAAGGTTTAGAATCTTGTGGCCTCTAGCTAGCTGCATGACTCCTACACCATAATTTCTAATCTTGTGGCTAATTTGTTAGTCCTACAAAGACATCCTGGTCCCCCGGCAAGAAGAGGGTTCATTTCAGCAAAGGGCTGTTATCATCTTTGTTTCAAAGTTAAACTATAAACTAGGTTCCTCCCAACGTCAGTTCAGCCTATGCCCAGGAACGAACAAGGATGGCTTGGAGGTTAGATGCAAGATGGAGGCAGGTAAGTCAGATCTCTTTCACTGTCTTAATTTTCTTACTGTTACAATTTTTTGCAAAGGTGGTTTCAGTGTTTTCTCTAAAAGTCTTCCAGTCAAACCCAGGAGGTAAATAAGGCACAGAAGACCTACAACTTAGGGCACCCATACAACTGTGCCCACCTCCCCACAGTGGACACCCCACAGCACTAGCTGCAGTTCCCCTGATCCTCACTAGGGTAGGTCTTGACATATTTGTTCTTCCCAAATGTACTTGGAATTACCTAACATGCATTAGGCCCAGCCATGCCTATGGTGTTGCTCAGCTCCCTCCTACCAAGCAACTGTAATGGCTGATGCCTTCTGGGTGCTTCCTGTTGAGAGGGCTTTAGGCATCATCTCAAGTCATCTTCACGATACCCTGAGACAGCAGTGCTGCTGATAGCATTCCCATCTCACAGATGAGGACACTGCAGTGCAAAAAGGCTACACAACTTCTCAAGCAAATAAGTGCCATGGTAAGTTATGCGTAAAGCACATGGGAATACTGGCAAAAGAGTAAGTTAATAAAAAAAAAATAGTCATAACTAACGCTTACTGAGCTCTGTGTATCAAGCCCTGCACCAAGTGCTGCGTGAACTCCCTTTCCTTAAATCCTCGTATCAGCTGGTGTGGCAATTACATCAGAAGCATGGGCAGGCTCTGCTATCAAGGAGAGTGACCACATTTAAAAAGGCACCATCTTTTGACCTTTTGCTCTATTATCTCTCGCTCTGACTGCTAATGTTTCAAACACAGGTTGAACAGAACCAGCTTTCCCACTGCTTCCTCGAATGTCCTCTCATTCTTCACAACCATCATGTCTGGGATAACAGGTGGGCTCCCCGTTCTTCCCCTCCCAGAACCTCCATAATAATGCCACTGGGAATTACTATTATTCCCAACTTAGAAATGAGGGAAGAGAAGCTCAGATAAGCTAAGTAACTTGAGCTAGTTCATTCAGTTTTCAAGGGAACAAGTCATGGTGGGGAAAGGGAGGTATAAACCTAATGTCTGGCTCCAGAGCAAACAAAGAAGATTAGGGCATCTCAGGCAAAGGAAACAGCTCAGACAGAAGTATGAACACGTGTGTTTGATTAAGAGCTCTAGATGAATGTGTACGGTGGAGTATAGGGCACTTGGTGCGCAGCAGTTGGGTAGTAAAGGAATTTGTATGTTGTAGGGGAGGAAAAAATTTTTCCTCTCCTCTCTCACATTCAGCCTGTGGGGTCTGCAAATTAAACTGACAAAAGACAGATAAGCAAGACAAAAAAAAAAAGAGTTTATTTACACCTGCAACAGAGAGATTCAGTGAGGAGTAACTCATCCCAATAGACAGAGATAAAGGGTTTATATACCAAACTTAGCTAGGGGGCTGGGAAGCAGTGTCAGGGCTTCAGTGAGAAGGTATAGAAGGTTCTATCAGGCTTTTTGATGTGAATAGAATGGGCAATCTATCTCCCTGGCAGCTGAATTCACAGGGAAGACCTCAAGGGAGGGCTACTGACAGCTATATTTTCTGAGAGGTTCTGCTTTACAGCTTTTAGAGAAGTTCAGATAGTAATTTCTTTCTGCATCTTCTTTAGCTTAAATGTTTTCTCTTTAAACGATTATGTTGGTACGAAAGTCATTGCGGTTTTTGACGTTAAAAGTAATGGCAAAAACCTCAATGACTTTTGCACCAGCCTAATAATCTTGATACCAATTATTGGGGTTTTGAGTGGTTTCCCACCATGCCTTGGTAAAACATGGCTCTTTATCCTTCAGCCAGAGCTTTTTAAAGCAGTGTTTTGATATGATTTGTTCTACTTATCACTAAAACCTTTGGCCAGGGTATATCAAAATAACTGAATTGATTTAGTTAATTAGCAAAACCCATAAGGAAGGATAACAGCACTATTATCCCACTTATGTGAAGAAGGAAACCAAGGCAGAGAAGTTAAATGATGTGCAAAGGATTGTGGATTATTAGTCAGAAAGCAAAAACCTTGTGACCTGGTCTTCCAAATCCTGGTCCTGAACTCTGTCCAAGAAAGCTGCCAGTCGGCGCACACTTACTCCTGTGCTAAAACACAGGAAGAGCTCCAAGCCCTAGTTACCCCCGCCCTTGCCACATTCAGGGCCTACTTGAGCTGCGTTACTTATGTGCTGTCTCTTCCACAGTTTAGCAGAGAAATGCCTGCCACTCTCAGTGTCTTTTGTGTTTGTAGGTGGAAATATTTATTTACAAAGCAAGAAAGAAAATTCAGAGCCCAGCTGACTTTGCCATCCTATGAGCCTCTGAACTGCCTGTTGTAATTTCCCTCTCTAGGTCAGAGCAAAAAAATAATTAAACTTCAGCAAACTGAGTGGCTGCGTTTCAACAAGTTTAAAGCATCTCATTGAAGAAAATACACCTCAATCTGGTTTGAGATCCTTGGCAGACTTTGTCACCCTATCATGTTGGGTAAATCCTTTGAAGAATTCTTAGAACCTCGTAACAGGAAAGGGTGGCTTAGGGGCCTCTAGCTGTTCTCTGAGCTCCTTTGAGCTCAGAGTTTTGATGTTAGGTGGGGCCAAGTAAAGTTGTTTGCAGAGAGGGAGGAGGATGGAAGCAGTGGCAACCACGGGCCAGAAGAACCAGTCACATAAAACCTTGGCTAGCCAAGTACATGACTTCTGAGGACAGAGGGCCCCTTCTTCATACACGGCTATGTCCCCAGTCCCCAGCACAGCACAATAAATATATTTTAATATAGTTCAAATATATTGCTGACTAAGCAATGAAGAAAATAGGAAGAGGGGACTCAACCAGGACCCTGGAGACAGTGGCCTGGGGAGGAGTCCTGGTGCCAGCCTCGCAGCTACATGACCTTGGGCAAGTTATAGAACTTCCCTAAGCCCATTTCTCCTCTAAAATGGGGGTCATAGGAACATCTACCTAACAGATATTGGGGCCAAGGGAAGACTTCCCCATCACCTTCTGATGTTTCGCTGGAAATTGCTGACAAAAGCTGATTAATAGGAGACAAGGCAGACACATGTATTTGATCATAGTTTTACATGACACCGGAACTTTCAGCATGATGGCCCAAAGATACAGGGGGAACTGTCTATTTTATGCTTACGTTCAACAAAGTATGGACAGAAAGGGTCTGATCTAACACTAACTGACTGGGGAATCCCAGCGCTGTCAGTTTCAATTCTTCTGGGTCTCTTGTGCAGCGTTTCTTCCTACTGGGTGTGGGGCAGGACCCTGTCTAGAATGGGGGTCTTATGACCTACAGTCAAACAAGGCAGATCAGATAATTTCTTCATGGGCAGTTTTTACACAGAAAGACATTAGGAAAGTTAAAGTAATGTTTTTAGGTTATGGCTGGCTTGGAGGAAAAGGGTTCTGGCTTCTATTACCCGCTTTGAGGAAAAGGGATTCTAGTTTCTATGGTTAGCCTTGGGAGGGAATGAGAGGCCAGAGACAGGAGGGCAGGAGAAAGTCAGAGAGAAACTGTTACTTCTGCGGCCTTCATTTCAGGGTATTGTTTTCTAAGACCCTACACATAGTACCCATGAGAATTGAAGGAGAAACCTCATAGAAACACCTAGCCTGGTGTCTGTCACCTACCAAGTGCCCAATACATGTTAGTTATTATTAATTAAAAATTCAAGATTGTCCTCCCTGATCCCAAAAAGTCTGTCGTCTCAGTGAACTTCCACATTTTTTTTCTTTCTTATTTCTAGAAATGGTATTTGCAAGATGGGTGTATTTGTACATCTTTGTTCACCACCAAACAAACCAAAACCATTTCCTTATCCAGTTCATCAGTTCCTCATAAACAAAGCACAACTACTCAGCCAAAAGTTTGTCATCAAAAGCTTGCTTTCTTCATTGTTTAACTCAGTTGTGTTTTGTTTCTTATTTTCTGGGAAATGTTGTTTTCCTTAGGTTCTCTTCCCCAGAGCCAGCAGTCAGGCACCACTGTTTCCATCTCACTAAGCACATCATGGGCATCCTGGGGAGATAATGGATTCCAGAGAGCAAGGGGCCACTTACATGGAAGAGCCCGGAGTCTCTGGGTAAAGGGTGACAGTGCAGAAACCTCACTAATGCACTCTTTCCATTACCATTCTGCAATTTTTCCTGTCTCCCACTATTACCTTCGATTAAGCTTTACTCTTTAAAACCCTTCATCTGCCCCAGGGTCATTATCTTTCATCTGACACAGCAGTCGGCAGCCAGGGATGGCCCTGGCACTTCTCGGAAATCTCAAGGTTTGGGGCCGGATAATTTTTAGAAGCCTCCTTAACATGGTTCTTTGCCTTGAATGTTTTCAGCTTTAACAAAAGCCATTTGAACATGGGTCTGGAAAAAGTGATATACTTGAAGAAAAAAAAAAAAGTCACTGGCTTTATTTGTGTTCTGTTCCCTGGAGGAAGGCAGGCCAGAGTGGAGGTAGACCACTGAATTGACTTGTTTTGCAACTGATTTAGCAGCTATGGGTAGATTCTTGAATTTTCTTTGGTGTGTCATTTTAACTCATTTTGTGTCCTGACAACTCTGAAAACCCGGACTACTCCAGTAGCTCTTTCACCAGCCAAACCTGAGAAGAGAGAAACTGAGGTGGGCCAGAACTGATAGGAAAGCTGTGCTATGACCTCAAGAGAATCTCACTCTGGAGCACTTGTCTACCAAAATGTTGGAAAATCTTTTATTTTCTAACACTCTGTTTCACTTCCCCACACTCCCACTTGCATCTTCCAGAAATAATTGAAATCCTGGTCCTTAGTCTCTACATCATTTAAAAGTGTCTGCTCCTGTAATATGTGTGTGCTGCCACCAGATGGCACCAGAAGTCACAACTCTATTGGTATACTATGTGCCAGACACCTTGCTAGGCGTTAAGAATCCAGTAGTGAACAAAAAAGACAGGGTCCCAACCTCTCTCTCTGAGTCAAGCAGGAAGGCAGACATTAAACAAAATATTATAAATATTTGAATGACAATGCTGAGAGGAAGTGTCCAGAGGCTAATCCTGGGAGCGGACAGAGACAGCAAGGTTCACACATGTTCTATGGCCCTCCCCGCGTTCTCCAGCCACCTTGCAGTTAGGCGAGGCGTTGTGACCCTTGAGGCCAATGAGATGTGAGTGAAAATCCATATGTGACCCCTTAGAGCCAACGTAGAGAAAAGTGGGTATAATTTCCCTATGCTTGTCTCTTCCTTTGCTGTGGTAGCTGGTAACATGATGGGTGGCAGAGCCTCTGTTAGCCTGAATCCATGGGTAAGTATGTGGAGGACAGCCATCACAGTCTTCACTAACCCCATGCTTCTTGACCCCAATCCTCCACAGCTCATGTTGGATAGGTAGCACAAATTTTTATTGAATTAAGCCATAAAGAGTTGGGGGTTGTTTCTGCAGGTAATGTCAGTCTGCCTAAGGACTAACTTTCTAGCTGCAGAGATGGAACTAAGAGTGGAGTCTTTCTCCTCTAAGTGAGTAGGCCTTTGCATAAGCAGCACAGACAGATGAGGGATGGAGGAAACAGAAGCAAGCTGCATTGCCACCACCTATCCTCCTGGGACCAGTGAGAAGGAGGGGACTTCCTAACCAAAGAGGCTAGGAAAGCCTACAGGGTCTTAAGCACTTCAAGCAGCATACTGAGCACATGATAGCAAACCAAAAGGGTATGATTATTTCAGCAGACCCAGGTTCTGGCCAGGGGAGAGCAGAGCTTGACGTAGCTGATCTCAGTAGGGGTAACTTGTAGACTTTCCCCAGGCTGCCCACAGACATGGCCGTGGGGTCTCTCTACTTACAACAGCCACGAACATAATGAAAAAGAAAAAAACAGGTAGGTAGCCATGTGGTTAGTGGGGCACCAATTACCCCATAAATCAATTTGCTTGTGTGTGTGGAGTGGGGGTTGTTGGAGCTTCTTATTTTGATATAATTTCAAACAAGAGAAAAAAATGGAAGAATCATAGAAAGAACTTCCACATACCCTTCGCCAAGGTTCACTAGTCCCCTTAAAAGGTTACTAAAAACCAAGTAATCTCTCTCATACCCAACCTAGCCATAATGCCTAACTCAAACTTCAATATTAAAGTTTCATGAATCAGCTTTATATACAAGATTTGCAAAGCATGATAGAGTACTGATACAATTTGGGTGTGTCCCCACCCAAATCTCAACTTGAATTGTATCTCCCAGAATTTCCACATGTTGTGGGAGGGACCTAGGGGGGAGGTAATTGAATCATGGGGACTCATCTTTCCCATGATATTCTCATGACAGTGAATAAGTCTCACGAGATCTGATGGATTCATCAGGGGTTTCTGCTTTTGCTTCTTCCTCATTTTCTCTTGCCACCACCATGTAAGAAGTACAAGAAGTACCTTTCACCTCCTGCCATGACTCTGAGGCCTCCCCAGCCACGTGGAACTGTAAGTCCAATTAAACCTCTTTTCCTTCCCAGTATCGGGTATGTCTTTATTAGCAGTGTGAAAACGGACTAATACAAGTACCCTTAATGTATAGTTATTTTATATTTTAAAAAAAGGAACACTTGTTGGAAGAATAGGCAGAGGCCATAAGTAGCCATTTGAAAAAAGAAACAGAATGGGCAAAATTATGAAAAGTTCAACCCCTCTAGTAATAAATGTAAATTGAAACGTCATTTTCCACCTAGCAGACTAACAAGTGTTTATATGTATGATTGTACTTGTGTTGGCGATAGTATGAGAAAATACTATCGCGCTGTTTCTGGAAATTGGTTCAACAAATGATGTAATTGGCTTGTCTGGCAACAAATATTAAAAAAATTTTTTTTTTTAACGCACTTGCCTTTTAGCACAGCAATCTTAATTCTAGGAAGGTATCTGAGGGAATAGGCAAACAAATGTCCCTGACCCACCCCAAGAAGAAGTGTATCTATTGGCCGGGCACGCTGGCTCACACCTGTAATCCCAGCACTTTGGGAGGTCGAGGCGGGTGGATCATGAGGTCAGGAGACGAGACCATCCTGGCTAACATGGTGAAACCCCATCTCTACTAAAAATACAAAAAATTAGCCAGGCGTGGTGGCGGGCGCCTGTAGTCCCAGCTACTCAGGAGACTGAGACAGGAGAATGGCGTGAACCCAGGAGGCGGAGCTTGCAGTGAGCCGAGATGGCACCACTGCACTCCAGCCTGGGCAACAGAGTGAGAATCTGTCTGAAAAAAAAAAAAAAGAAGAAAAAGAAGAGGAAGAGGAAGAGGAGGAAGAGGAAGAGGAAGAGGAAGAAGAAAGAAGAAGAGGAAGAGGAAGAGGAAGAAGAAGAGGAAGAAGAAGAAGAAGAAGAAGAAGAAGAAGAAGAAGACAGAAGAAGAAGAAAAGAAGAAGAAGAAGAAAGAAGAAGAAAGAAGAAGAAGAAGAGGAAGAAGAAGAGGAAGAAGAAGAGGAAGAAGAAGAGGAAGAAGAAGAAGAAGAAGAAGAAGAAGAAGAAGAAGAAGAAGAAGAAGAAGAAGAAGAAGAAGAAGAAGAAAAGAAGAAAAGAAGAAAAGAAGAAGAAGAAGATCCATCACAACATTATCCAAAAAAAAAAAAAAAATCAGAATGAAGGGACTTTGGTCAATTAAATGATGGTGTTTTGTAGAAAGCAATAACACCACCTACACAGCGCTTATAGAATGCCTGGCTCTGTTCTTAACTCTTTGCATATATTAACTCATGTAAGCCTCCCAACAGATAGGTACTACAATTACTGTCAGCATTTCACAGATGATGGAACTGAGGAACAGAGAGGTTCGCTAACCAGGTCATAAAGCTAGTCAATGCAGAGCTAATATCTGCATCTAGGCGGTCTGGTCTGAGTCAGCTCTCTTAGATGTACATTATACAACCTTTCATAGGATGTGTAAGCCTCTCTCTGCAGCTACTAAAATGACAAAATAGATTGTATTCACTGTCATGAAAAATGTTCATAATATATGCATGAGAAAAGTCGATTATGAAACATTAAGTACAGTTTGAAACCATTATTTTAAAAGGAAATATATATACATGCATATGAGAATGCATAAAAAATGACCAGGCACGGTGGCTCACACCTGTAATCCCACCACTTTGTGAGGCTGAGGCGGGCGGATCATGAGGTCAAGAGTTTGAGACCAGCCTGACCAACATGGTGAATCCCCATCTCTACTAAATATACAAAGATTAGCCAGGAATGGTGGTGCATGCCTGTAATCCCAGCTACTCAGGAGGCTGAAGCAGGAGAATCGCTTGAACCCGGGAGGCAGAGGTTGAAGTGAGCCAAGATCATGCCACTGCACTCCAGCCTGGGTGACAGAGTGAGACTGCCTCAAAAAGAAAAAAGAATGCATAAAAAATTTCCTCAAAAGATTAACAGTGTTGGGATTGTGGGAGAAATTTACTTCCTTTACATCTCTTTATTTGCTAAGTTTTCTGCAATGATCATATAATTCTTGTAATATAAAATTTTTAATGAATAATTCTACTACTCAATCCTGCTTTCTCCTTTGTCCTTCCACAGATGGTCTCAGGGACACTCCGTAATAAATATCCTGCAGACTGACCTTTATCTCAGAGTCTGCTTCCCAGAGAATTCAGCCTCTGAAGCATCCCAACAGTGCCAAGAGTGGTCCAAGAAAGCAGGCAATGAAATGATGCTTAGGAGCTGGCTCACTCATCACCTGGCTAGCAATGAAGACCCCATCACTGGAGGCAGAGGAGCACAGACAGCCCCTGTTCCAATGAGTAAAACTTCCTCTATGGTGAATTAGAATAGTGCATAGGGAAAAGGGAATACAATAGCTGATGCTATGTACTTAGTGTTAGAATAATATAGGGGAAAGAGTAATCTTAGGGAAGTGAGATAGAATGCTGTTGCTATACTCCATAGAAGCTTTACAGAAAGAATTTAGCTCAGTAAAAGGCTGAGAGCCATTAATAGGCTATTGAAAGCCAGCGTTATAGTCAGAGAGTCTTTAGGAAGGTAAAGAGGCTTTCCTCACCTGAAGAGAGAGGGCAAGAAAAGTTGAGGCCCAGGTACAGACCCATGTCTTAATGGTGATTTTTGCCAGAACTCCAATGAGGGTTAAAACTCTTAATCAAGGCAGGTCTGTTATGTCAAAGTTAGGGATGTTGTTGGGGAAAAATGAATCCTGACCTGTGAGGTGAAATGGAATATATGGGTTGATTTTCCCCACACTCTTGAGTTCCCAGATTCCTCCAAATCTTTTCCATCTGAAGAAGAAAGTGAACTACTTGTCTCTGTTAAGAGCTAGGACCACTCCCTTACTTGAAGACAATGCAGAGGCCTCTATCTCCCCTCCGGGCCACAGGGACTCTAACTGTGTCTTCTAATTAGGAATAAGTTGCAGCTTAACCCAGCTGCAGATGTGCTGGGCCTGGCAAAAGAGAAAAGGGACTACACACCAAGGAGACTCACCTAGCATGTCCACACATGGGACTGGATTCTGAGTTACTTGATCAAAAAGGCTAGAACATAATACTGAATAAGAAAAATGTCAATAAAAATAAGTCGAACTCTGTAAAATATTTGAAGGGATTCATTCTGAGCCAAATACAAGTGACAAAGTTTCAAGGCATAGTCTCACGAGGTCCTGAGAACATATGCCCAAGGTGGTTGGGTTACAGCTTGATTTTATACATTTTAGGGGGACAGAAGTTACAGGCAGACATTAATCGATACATGTAAGGTGTACATTGGCTCAGTCTAGAAAGATGAGACAACTCAAAGTTGGGAGTGGGGGGCTTCCAGGTCATAGGTGGATTCAAAGATTTTCTGACTGGAAGTTGGTTGCAAGAGTTATTAACCTAAAGACTTGGAATCAATAGAAAGGAGTGTCTGGGTTAAGTTAAAGCGTTGTGGAGACCAAGGTTCTTATTATGTAGATGAAGCCTCTAGGAAGCAGGCTTCAGAGAGAATAGAGGGTAAATGTCTCTCATCAGACCTAAAAAGGCACTAGATTGTTAATCTTTCCTGGATCAGCAAAAGACCTGGAAAGGGAAAGGGATTCTCTACAAAATGTAGATTTTCCCCATAAAAGACAGCTTTGCATGGCCATTTCAAAATATGTCAAAGAAATATATTTTGGAGTAAAATATTTTGATTGCTTTCAAGGCCTGCTATCTGTCATGTGATGTTATCCTAGAGTCAAGTTGGAATTTAGTATCTTATTGCTACAAACAGTCTGTTTTGTCAGTCTTAAGATCTCTGTTTCAATCTTAATGCTGGTCAGTTGTGCCTGAACTCCAAAGGGAGAGGAGTGTCTAATGAGGCATGCCCAACTCCCCCTTTCCATCATGGCTTGAACTAGTTTTTCAGGTTTACTTGGGAATTCACTTGGCAGAGAGAAGAGATCCATTCAATCAATTGAGTGACTTATAATTTTATTTTTGGCTTATAAAAAGTTTATTGGTTTAGGAGTATGTTTCTGAAATGCAGATTTTAACATTCTGGCAAGGACCCTAAGCAATGGTATATTCTAGTCTCTAGGCTATTTCTTAGATGCATGGGAAAAGCAATGGCTCCCACTAAGGGAGAATGAAATGCCAGAATTACTCTAGCAGCTGCTGGAAGAAAGGATTGAAAGATTCACAGAAGTGGGCATGCTGGAGTAGATCTACCACGTGAGGCCAGGATACTCACCAAATGATTACAGTGCACAGGAAAGCCATAAGCAGTACAGATGCAGGCACACCAGCATCACTAAAAAGCACAGTGATGCCTCTTCTTCAAAGGTCATTGGTAATGGTAGAAAAGGTGATCACAGAACACAGAACTAAGCTAACTGATAGCAACAGAGATGATCACAATCACCCTGTTACCCAGTGGGGGTAGGGGGAGTAGAGGACAGATGATGATGTGTAGCTGTCAAAAATCAGATCCGATGATCACAATGAACAGCAAAGTTGGAGCAGTCCAGAGGGCCAGCCCAAGACAGCTATGGAGACAGTTAAGAAAACACAGCATTCCTAGGGGCAAAATAGATGGACAGTTAACAAAGAACTCTTCAATTTACCATCAAAATAAACCAAAAATGAATGATCAAGACACTGAAGGGGCTGGGCACAGTGACCCATGCCAGTAATCCCAACATTTTGGGAGGCTGAAGTGGGTGGACCACTTGAGACCAGGAGTTCAAGATGAGCATGGGCAACATAGTAAGACCCTGTCTCTACAAAAAAAAAAAAAAAAAAAAATACAAACATTAACTGGGCATGGACGTGCACACCTGTAGCCCCAGCTACTCGGGTGGCTGAGGCAGGAGGATTGCTTGAGCCCAGTAGGTTGAGGCTGCAGTGATCTGTGTGAGCAGCCTGGGTGAGAGAATGAGACCCTGTAAAGAGAGAGAGAGAGCGAGAGACAGAGAGAAGGAAGGAAGGAAGGAAGAAAAACAAAAAAACAAAACAAACAAAAAAAACAGAGGGCAGTTGCCCCAATAAAAAATCCATGATTTCTTGCCCAGTTATTGGAACTAACCCAGGTTTTAGACTTGGAACCCAGTGATGGAAGGTGAAGCCAAGTTCCCAGAAGGAAGGACTTTGCAAAAGACAATCTACAAATGGCCAATAAAAACATAAAAAGCTGTTAACATCAGTTGTCATCAGGAAAATACAAATTAAAACCAAGATGAGACACCATTCCCACTAAAGTTACTCATATCAAAAAGACTAGCATTAGCAAATGTTGGCCAAAATATGGAACACTTGATTTAGGATCAAACCTCAAACTCATATTCATCAGGTGTGAGTCTTTGCAGAGTCAAAGTATACATCAGAAACTAATACTGCCCTCCCCAAGACCCGAAGAAGTATGCAAAGGGTTCACAGTAGAAGCACCTGCTGCTGTGGCCTTTTTTTCGTATATTTAAAAAAAAGACTTTCATCTCTTTCTGTAAATATGTAACCTCTGAAAAAATTTTGGTGGGTAACCTTCTGGACTTTTTTTAATACTAAGCAAACTGTTTAGTAGCCTATTTCTTAGACCTAATTTTAGACTACAAAAATTGAGAAGGTGGCACGGAGAGTTCTCATGCCCGTCTCACCCAGTTTCCCCTATTATTAACATCTTACATTAGAATATTAAATATATTTATTATAATTAATGAAGTAATATTAATACATTATTATTCATGAAAGATCATGGTTTTTGTTTTTTTTTCCTTCCAGTTGCCTCAGTTTTTCCCTAATGTCCTTTTTCTGTTTCAGAATTCCACCCAGGGTACGTAGGACATTTAGTCCTTATGTCTGCTTAGGCTCCTCTTAACTGTGGCAGCTTCTTAGACTTACCTTGTTTTTGATGACCTTGACGGTTCTGAGGAGTACTGGTCAGGTGTATCAAAGGATGCACCTATAATGGAATTGGTCTGTTGTTTTCTTGTGTTAGGACTGGGGTTATGGGGCTCCACTGGCTTTTTTCTTTAATCAAGGATTTGGATCACTTGGGGGCTAAACTTTGAAAATGGTCCCAATTACTGACTGAAGAGAGAGTTCTTTCTGATCTCTGGAAAACGTGTCTCTTGCCGCTTTAGTGGGCTGAGCTAATGTTCAAATTCTGAGTCAAAAATAATAGAAAAGAAAGTCTTTGAAAATTTGCTTTTTAAAAAGACCTCCTCTTTGTACTGCAGAACCTATAAAGAAACCTCTATCACCATGTGCTTTTATTTAATTAACATTTGTTTAAAAAGTACTGCTTCCCTGTATTTCATGGGCATATAGGTCATCTTTCAGTTCAGCAAAGAGATTTTTCTAATCACTTTATAATCGTTGTGTTTTAATGAAATTCCGAGGAGCAATTAGTTTTTATGAAGGTAATTGGCATTCAAACATCACTTGTGATTGAGATTTTGTTTTACTTTTCTTTCAGCACAAAAGTGGAAGTGCATGATAGAGAAGAAAAATCAGTGCACGCTTAATTGGCTTTCAATAGAAAAGCAGGCAGCTGCTCTTCTTGATATATACATTTGTGGCACTTTTTTATCTTGCAAATATCTCAGGCTAAATAAATGAAAGAAATTTTGAGGAAACAACAGTTTGCTGTATGAAAAATATGAGTTTTCTTTAAAGTACAACTTACATACAGTAAAATATACAAATTAGACATCAATTTGATGAATTTTGAGAACTCTAAACCCATATGTCTTCTATCCCAAACTAAATAAGGAACATTTCTATCATTGCAGAAAATTCCCTTGTGCCCCTTTCCAATGAATTTACCCTTCTTCCTCCCCAGAGAAATAACTTTCTGATTTTCATCACCAAGGGTTTGTTTGGCTTATTCCTGATTTCATATAAATGGAATCAGACTGTAAGCTTTTGTGTCTAGTTCTTTCAATTACTATAAGACATTGAGACTAACCAGCCATAATAGCATCAATGCCCAGCTCAAAAGACATAGCTCCACTGGCCTCAATGCCCAGCAGGCCCATCTGTAATATTTTTTTTTTTTACTTTACTTTTATTTTATTTTTGAGACAGAGTCTCTCTCTGTCAGCCAGGCTGGAGTGCAGAGGCACGATCATGGCTCACTGAAGCCCCCACCTCCCAGGCTCAAGCAATCCTCCCACCTCAGCCTCCCAAATAGCTGGTACTATAGGCACATGCCACCACACCTGGCTAATTTTTGTTGTTGTTGTTGTTTTGTAGAGACAGGTCTCACTGTTTTGCCAGGGCTGGTCTTGAATTCCTGGGCTCAAGTAATCCTCCTGCCTCAGCCTCCCAAAATGCTGGGATTACAGGCGTGAGCCACTAGACCCAATCCATCTGTAATCTTCTGTTCATCCCCAATAACTTTCTTTAGCTGGGATACTGAAATCTAGGGCATCTCCAGAAGAAGGGTCTGGGAGACATTTAAGACTGAGAAGCAATTGAGAGAATTCAAGCCTAGAAAACAGACTTAGGAGAAGGAAGAGAGAAGAAAAAGGGGGACAAATAATGGTCATACAATATTAGGTCTGTCATCTGAAAGGGGAAATAGACTTCCCATGTATAGTTCCAGAATTAGAACTCGTGGGTGGAAATTACTGGGAGGCAGTTTTCAGCTCTATATAAAGAGGAACATCTTTCAACAACAGGTCACTGGGGTACCTTGAATGGTAGTTAAGTTTCTCATCACAGGAATTGTTCACAAAAAGGCTAATATCCATTTGTCATAGATGCTGTTAAAGGAAATCCCCCATTAGGTAGGCGAGAACATCTTCCTATGTCTTGTGGCTTTCAGTTTAGACAAAGGTAGGCTTTACCTCCACTTTATACTAGCGGGTCAGTGCTGGGTTTTTTATTTTGTATATTTTATATTGGCAAGAAGGTCATATGATTTTCACCCCATGTACCTTAGAACCAGCTGCTGCCATGAAAACTTATTAAGCCTAGGTATTCAGAACTCAGGATGAATTCTGCATTTGCATTTTCTCTCTCTCTCTTTTTTTTTTTTTTGAGACGGATTTTTGCTCTGTTGCCCAGGCTGCAGTGCAATGGCGCAATCTCGGCTCACTGCAACCTCTGCCTCCCAGGTTCAGGTGATTCTCCTGCTTCAGCCTCCTGAGTAGCTGGGATTACAGGCATGCACCACCATGCCTGGCTAATTTTTGTATTTTTAGTAGAGACGGGGTTTCACCATGTTGGTCAGTCTGGCCTCAAACTCCTGACCTCGTGATCTGCCTGCCTCGGCCTCACAAAGTGCTGGGATTACAGGTGTGAGCCACCACGCCCAGCTGTGTTCTCATTTTCAGAGCATTCACTATAAGAAAGAGTCCTTCCTCTATCTTGCTCCCCAGTGACCTTGCTGGATAGCCACAGGCAGCGTGAAGTCGTCATCCCCCACAAACATGAACACAGCACCCACAAGGGCAAGTGCTACTGAAGGGTTTGCTCTGCCCTCCTTCAAGATCCAGCTTGCCATTGAAATTAAAACACAGAGCTCAGCAAATCTTTTGCAAGTCGTCCTCAGTGAGTTGGATAAATGCAGAAGAGAAAGTAATGAGAAGAGAGGAAATGTTTATAAGAGAAGCGGCTGTCCCGCAGGTAGCTGAACAGTCTCCTTAATCTGTCTACAACATCTGCACCCACCTTTCCTTCTCCAATTTCTAGCCCATGGTCGTTAGCCTAGATCTAGCCCCCGCTTTAGATATCTCAGTATAAACTCCACCCAAAGCAGCTGTCCTGAGAAGAAAAGAAAGCAGAGGAAATAAGTTGGTTATTCAGCAGATCCCAAGTTGACTTCTTTGACCTACAAATCTCAATTTATTTAAAAGTATTATTCTTTTTTTTTGAAACAGGATCTCACTCTGTCACTCAGGCTGGAGTGCAGTGGCGTGATCTCAGCTCACCACAATCTTTGCCTCCCAGGTTCAGGCAATTCTCCTGCCTCAGCCTCCCAAATAGCTGAGATTACAGGCACCTGCCACCACATCCAGCTAACTTTTGTATTTTTAGTAGATACAGGGTTTTGCCATGTTCGTCAGGCTGGTCTCGAACTCCTGACCTAGGTGATCTGCCCGCCTTGGCCTCTTAAAGTGCTGGGATAATAGGCATGAGCCACCATGCCAAGCCCAAATCCCAATTTTAACAAGTATCTTCATTGTCTTCATAGTTTGTCCTTTGCATTTTCCCTCCTCCTCCTGCTTTTTAGCTTTAATCTATCACAAAAGTGTCTCAAACAGCATATCATGCCTAGAACTTCCCTTCCCTTTCTCAAAGCCACCATCCCTGAGAAGCCGGTTCATGAACCTCACCCCCTTGCTTCACTCTCTGACTCCACCTCTCACAGTCTGTAAACAGCTAGGACATGCCAGTGTGACCTCATTTACACATTGCCTTACACACATAGCAAAACTGTTTTTAGGAATACATGTTAGGTTTCATAATCCATCAACTCAACAGAAATCTCATTTATTTTTTAATCTACATACATTCAGCAATGTGATTCTTACGGTGAAAGCAGAAAGGCCTCCCGCATTGCAGCCCCAGGTGATTCATGGGGAGAAACCACTCCCAATGGCTGCCCCCTGGAATGCTTGGTCAAGGCGGCTCTCCCGGTCAAGAAAGATCTCATGAGGGTCTCCTTCCACCCAAATATTTACATGAGGCTCTGCCCAGCCACAACCCTTCAGAAGACCAGATGGGCATGACAGAGCTAAAAGAGCACACGGATGAGCATGCAAAAGAGCTAACGCAACCTTGACTTTTCAGAGCTGATTCTGCTTTCAGAGACCATCTAGTCAGCCCATTCACCCAGAGAGAGGAAATGGCATTCACCCAGTGCCTACCTGTTAGTAAGGGGGCAGAGCTAGGGCAGGAACTCACGTTTCCCTATTTGTGATTAACTCAGCTTATATAATGAGCTAAACATGGATGAAGAAACGTTATTGTATCAGCAGGAACTGGTGTAACACACAAACTGCGATTGACTTGGTCAATCACTACTGTCTGACATTGACTCCCTAAACCCCAGTTTCCTCTTCTATGAAATGGGATATTCACACCTACCTTATGGCGTTTGTAAAGACAAAAAGGGCAGAAGGCATGGAGATGGCCTGCTGCCTATTGACATTCACTATTAAAAGATTCCCTGCTCTTTTGTTGCAACTCAGCCAGCCTCTAGCATTCATTTCAGGTCTGGTGTCTCCCTAAAACATACCAAAAATTGTCTCAAACATTTGAAATATGATTAACTTTATGGGCAACATTAAAATCCTCCTCTTCAAAGCGAATGTTTTTCACATTATCTTTCTGCATCGTCTGGGCTAGTCAAAGTTAGAGGACATTTTTGAAAGTGTTTTGTGACTCAGCTGCTGTTTGAAACGTCTGGGGCTTATTTTTCACCTTTGAAGAACACAGTGCCTCTTACTTTTACCTCTTGTAGAGCATCAAATACACTGGCACATTGGCTAAGGTAACACACATGCAAAAAAAAATTGAGTGAATGGTGCCTGGATGGAAACTTCTCCCCGAGAATTTCTTACTTTAGTTTCCAAACATACTCATAGAGGATAAAGGCCCTGCCAGTACTGGGAGGGAACAATAGAGAGGGAGGGAGAGAGTACTCTTCCTTTGTAGGAGGTGGGGAACAATGAGACTCAGAGAGATATAGAGTAATCATGCTTTGGGTTGGGGAAATGGGCCCAGAGCATAGCCTGAGCTTCACGACTTCGCCATATGTTCCCTGGCTGAGAGGTGACTCAGAGAGGCAGGAGTTGTGGAGGAGGTGAGGCCATCCACTATTGACCTAATCTGCCATCAGGCAAGGCCAAGTAAGTGGGCCTGCTGTTCTCCACACCCCCAGTCCCCAACAAGCATACAACACATACTCACACCCTGAAGCTGCAGCCTGTTCTCTCAGGACTTCCCCTTCAAAGCTGCCTTAGTGCTCTTCGTAACCTGATTTCACTTCTAAAAAACATGCTGTAGGGGAGGAAACACCCAGAGAAATCTGTCCCAGCTCTGTATCACCACCCCTCTCACTCCAGATGGTTCTAGTTGCGAAAGTTTGCATTCTGAGCTTTCAGATACGACTGTGCTCCACATCCCCTCCACCCATAGACCTTCGGAAATACCCCACTGTCTGATCAGGGGAACCTCCCATTTGTGTGCTCATGTACTCTTAAATTAGGACTATTTACTTTGTCTTGGTATCCTGCACACATTATCACTTTTTAATCCTGACCCTAAGAAGCATGTACTGTTATCCTGGTTCAACGGAGGGAAGACGGAGACTTTAGGGAGATTACTCTCTCAATACAAAATCAGAATTCTAACCAGGTCTGTCTCTATAATGTTGCTCATTCTACAATTAATTTCTCCCTAAACTGAATTCTCAAAAGGAATTTTTATTTTTTCTCTTAGGAAAGTGAATCGATGCCCCGAAATTATTTTTAAAGCAATACAATGACATTCTTGGTTGCATATACAAAATCGATCGCCATTTTTTTTTACCAATATAATCCCCACTTTGATTTTTGTTCCCCACAGCCCATGTCTAAAAGATTCTGATCCCACCCTTGGATCCAGAATGGGACAGACTAGCATATGAATATCACTTTCCTCTTGGCAGTGATTGGTTCAGAAATGGCCATGTGAGCCAATTCTGGTTGATAAGACTAGGGAATAGAGTTGATAATGTCTTCTGGAAGCTTCTTTCTCAGTTTTAAGAACCACAAATAGTAGTCTCTCTCTCGCTGAATGTGAATAAGAAAGAAAGCAGCCACAATGACTACTGATAGCCATCTCACCGTAAGAAGAGCCAGACTTAGGATGAAGCCAACCAGCCAACCCTGGGAATGTCACAGAAGAGAATGAGAGTAATGAGACATCACTTAATGACATCACTAAGACATTGGCTCAACCAACCCTGAAGAACACCCCCCTCCTCTGGACTTCCTGCCTTATAAGCAAATAAATGTCATATGACGTTAACTGATTTGAATTAGGTTTTCTGTTTTTCACAGCTGAAAGCATCTTTAACTGATGCTGGGATTCACCACATTTCCTGCATCTGCAGAACTATGCAATCATCATTCACATCTTAAATAATGGTCTGGAGGTACCACACACTCCTTAATCACCAAACAAAATGCAGGTTTTGTGGGCGGTGAGTTCCGTGTGGTGCCATAAAGATGGCCACACATTCTTTGTCATTGGGAGGCCATTGAGAGTTGACATCAATTTCCCCTTCTCTTGAATCTGGGCTGGACTTGTAGTTATTTTGACCAATAGAATGCAGTAGAAGTGACACTTAGTAATTTCCAAGGCTGACCCTTAAGAGATTTTTCAGCTTTTCTATGTGACTTGCAACAATTTTTTGAAACACAGCCACCATGCAAGACATCTACCTGCCCTGTGGCCACCTTTCTGTGGAGAGCCCACGCTAGCCGTGATAAGAGAGACAGAAAGAAGGTTGGGGTGGAATAGCACTGAGGTACCAGATGTGGTAACACCTTTTGAAATGTAGCCAAGTGAAACCAGCAGAAGCAATATAGAACTAAATGACTGCCTAGTAGAGCCCTCTCCAAATTTATGACTCACAAATAAAATGGTGGTTGTTTGAAGCCACTAAATTGTGTGGTAGTTTGTTATATAACAATAGATAACTGGAACTGGAAGAAAACATAGAAACTTCTTTTTCAAAAGCTTCAATAGCAGTAGGAAAGCAAAAGCTTTCTGTGAACGCTTGTCTAAATACAAACTTCATTATCCAGCACACTCTCCTTCAAGTGCCTCAGTTAATCCCAGTTTTAAGGATGTGTGGCCATGTTATAAGCTGCATATACACTGCACACGAGTATCTATAAAGATGATGTTGCTTTATCCCATTCCTTTCTGTTTTTCCCTACCACAATTAGATCTCATGTTCTTATCAAAGTTTTTAAAAGGCCAAACACAGTGGCTCATGCCCGTAATCCCAGTACTTTGGGAGGCCAAGGCAGGCATATCCGCTTGAGCTCAGGAGGTCAAGACCACCCTGGGCAACGTGGTGAAACCCATTTCTACAAAAAAATACAAAAATTAGCCAGTGTGGTGCATGCCTGTAGTCCCAGCTACTTAGGAGGCTGAGGTGGGAGGATGGCTTGAGCCCAGGAGGTAGAGGTTGCAGTGAGCCGAGATCACACCACTGCACTCCAATCTAGACAGCAGAATGAGACTCTGTCTCAAAAAAAAAAAAAACCAAAAAGGAAAAGAAAAGAAAAAAATGTATGTGAGAGGGTGATTGATGATCAAAGGGAGCCCACTTTCTTGGTCTCATGAACATTCTCCATCAACACACACATATATACAACCCCTAAGTGCCAGTTCTGATTAGACTTGGGTCTTACTATGCTTGGCTTGGCAGGATTGCACTATTGTTCAAACATTTGTCCCATAAAAAATCAGCAGAATTTGAATTAACCACTAGTTTATTTTAAGCTGAGCTGACATTTTGAGCTAAATTTATTTTAACTAGGGATTTATGACAGGAAAGGAATAGTTCTAATTAAATAAGTATTAGCCTCACTGTGAATAATGACCCCTTGGAAGTTTCCCAGTCCCCTAATAGCTAATTAACAGCTCATAACTGGGCTCCCTTTGTATCCCAAGGCAAGTGTGAAAAGAAAGACTTGACTGATTAATGAGATGGGCTCAAACCAGATTAAAAATGAAAATTGGCTTTACGGACTCCAGACCTGCAAATCTACTTTGCGCGAAAAGGAGAGATTATTTTTAAGGCATCCTGGGCGATCGCTGTGGGAACAGGGAGCACACAGCCAAAGGCATTGATCTGTTAACGCCTTCCCTATGACCCCTTTCACAGCGGCCGACAGAGGACCAGAGAGCCAGCGGTGAGACAGCTGGCCTCTCCATTGTCATGAGGCCTATAGGGTTGGGGCGGAAAGCCAAATAGCCTTCATAAAGACTTGCTCTTCCTTTGTCATGTTTGTATTTCAGACAAATATTAAGGCAGACAGATGGCAAATTAGAAATCAATAAATACCACTTTCCATCTCTGCCATTCCATTTTAGAATGTGTTAGAAGCCCTCCTCTTCTCCCTCAGTCAGAGGCTGGAGACTAGTTCTTCAATATTAAAGGAGATTGTGCTCAGCTTGCCTGAGGCAATCGCAAGCTGGTACCATGCCACCTCCCACATAACACTTTCTCTGGCACTTACCGGAAAGTGTTTTTGAATGGGCAGTTGTGGACTCTGGAAAAATGCTGCTTGTATTTTCAGAGGCCCCTGTCTGCTGGAGATAGCGCCATCCCTTTCATGTAGCTTTTAGTTGCAGCCTCACTTGCTAAGCGCTAGGCAGGCCCCTACTTTTTTTCTCTGCCCCCGTACCCTGCCCCAAGAAACTTTAAAATACTACATACAGCCAATATTTATTTGGCCAATAGAATTCCATTCAGTGCAAGGGAACTGCTTTCAGTCATCATGGGGAAGAGACAGGGGAGGACCCCAGATTACTATGAAATTTAAGTTTCTTCTCAGAGTAGCCAGCCCACTCCTACCCCGCTTTGGAACGGAGACTAGGTTCTAAGGTTGAGCCAGAGCAGGGCCGCTTTATAGGGGTGCTGATTTGGGGTCACCACAGAGCAGTTGTGGGTGTTTATCAAATAACTGGCCCCAAAACAGCAGATTAAATGGTGAGGATGGAGGAAGAACAACTTCCTTTCTGAGCTTATAAGTAAAATTTATGATCTGCCATTGCCAGGAAATGGAATGTTAACCAACTAGATTGCCACTTAAGTTCAAAAACTTAGACCTATGTTGAATTTAATCTAATCTTTATTTGATGATTTTAAAAAGACATTTGAGACTCTAGGTGTTCTCAATTCTTCATAACAAATCTTTTGACAAAAGTGAATAAGAGCTAATTAGCAGATCAAAAGATCAGGAAGTCAAAAGATCAGAAACTTTACCAGCCCGTGTGTGCTATGCCTACCCTGCACCCTGGAAGGTTCCTAACCTTCCAATGGCTTTAGTTGCCTCTTTACCATCTGACTGAGCAAGGACAGAACCACAGCAAGGTAAAAGCATTTTCCCTCTCTCCCAAGAATATACCCTCCAATCTGTGCTCCTTGCTTTCTTCTACTGGTACCCCAAAATGGATCAGATATCAAGAACCATCAAACCTTATACTACATAGCACAAAAACAAAATTAATACACTGCCCCTCATCCAAATAAAAAAGTGTATAAAAAACACCTGGCCTTTATCTAATCTTTGCAAGGCTTAATGCCAAGAAAGGTGTTAACTCTCCAGGGAGGATGGAGACACACTAGATATCAGTTAATTAACACTCCCAGTAGGTGAACAGAAGTGCTCTCCTAGGCTGGAAAGAATCTCATTTTCTTCTAAAACTGTGACTTCGGACTGACACTTCAAAATTGTCAACAGTAACTTAAGGGATGAGAATGTGTCTCTTTAGTTATTTTAATCAGCAGCATGTACTGAGCGCACTTTGGTGCACATCTCTGTTTGTGGGAAGATAAAGAAATAACTACCATGTCTGTCCTGAAGAAGTTGATCAGGTTAAGTAGGACGTTAAGACCAACACAGATTACTCTGTAAAAGATACTGATAAAAATGTAAAAATTAACATTACACTGGTGTTGTGTGCATCTGGTATAAGAATGATCAAAAGTATGGACGTCTTTTAAATGTCAGCTGACATCTTCAAGGATGAGGACACTTTGAAACAGTGTATTGGAGGAAGTGGTAGAGTCAGATTAACAGCAGAGGGTGTGGAGCAAGGAAGTCCTGTGCAGGGATGGCCAGAAAATCTGATGGAATCAGACAGTTAAGAGGTCTAAGGCTTCACAGAAGAAGAAATAGAGATAAAATTATAGCATTTGCAGTTACTAAAGTAATGAAGAGCAAAACAAAAATCAATAGCATTACTATCAAAAATTGGAAAGGGCATGGAGTATAAGAAGACAGAATGATCTGAATTTTCACCTTTCACAGCAAGTAGACAATGAATGTTATCAAAAGTTAAGAAATCAAGAGACAAAACCATCAGCAAATTATTTACTGAGGTGACCACCGAAATGGCTAAAATTATAAATCATTAAAGAAAGGAAGTAGGGGAAGGGAGGACTTAAAATTGTCATTTTGAATTTTCCTGTACTGACTGATGTTTTACCGCGTTTATGCATTACCTTGATGATTTTTAATGGACAGTGGCAGCCTCTGATCTTCCAAGTGCTTTCAAAATATCAGTGCATATTTTATCATATTTATGATAACCTCCAAAATATGCTAGGTATGGCTGGAAAAAACAAAATATAACTCCTCCAAAATCCAGTACTTCATAAGAAAAAAGAAGCTTCAGGTGTTCTTTATAAATTATTCATGCTAACCAAGTCTCAGTATAGGTTGCCTAATGACTGATTATATATTTTGATACCTTCACTCTTCTTATTTCATTTTCAAGGGCTACTGGTTGTAGCCAGATACTAAAACTGGGCACTTCCAGTTACAGAAAAATTATCAGCACTTATAGGGGACTTGGAAATATCGTTGTTCTAAAATCCTTTATTCTCATTGTTAAATCACTAAGTCTAAAGTGAATCAGAGTTTTTCATTTTCCCAAGGTCCACAAAAAGTTGATCTAATATTTGGTTTCTCATCATTGTCTTGTCTTCCAATTGTATTACACTCCCAGATGACAAAATCCTAGGATGTAAGAGTCTATTTTAGGGCTCATCTGGTTCAGTTTGCTCATGGTAAAGTTGAGCAAACTAGGACTCTTAGGGCTTGGTGACTTGCCCATGGGCATGAACAAATTAATAAACCTACCAGCTGTCCTCTCTCTGGCCCTTGTTTTAAAATGTTATGATATATGGTTTAATAACAACCTTGGCCAGGACTTTTGATTCCTATAATTCTCTTCCACTGACTTTCCCCTACCCCAGTGAAATCTTAGGTAGAAACTTCTTAAGAGCAGTAAAAAATTACCTTTACCACAATAAAGACATGAGTCATGTACCAAAATTTCTCTCCCACCCATCACTTCTTAGGTGCTTAGTCTTAAAGCATCCTTTTTATTCTTTGAAGGCAAAACAGCCTTTAAGTGTTGGATATTCTTAATTCAGTCAATGTGGGAAGGGGGAGGTGAAAAAGGAACTCTCTGAGGATAATCACAATGAGAACAAAAGCTTATCCAAATTATGCAATGCATTACAATTATGCTATAAAATTGCTCTTCAGCTGGGGTGTCAATGGAGAGCATTACAATTTTTAAATAGTTCTGTTCTTGATGGGAATACTTGATCATTTGAGGTGTTCATGTGTGTGCATGCACATTTAGACAAACCATGGGGCTAAAAGCTTCCAGAATTTTGCTATCCTTTCCCCCACAATTAAAAAAAATTAAGAAAAGGCAAAAGCAAAAACAATAACTCTATATGTACATGTAGGCATTGTCTTTATGGTAGGATCCTTGAGAAAGAAGAATTGTGGCTCTAAAATCAGCACATCTGAAGATGTCCAGGGCTGCTGGGAGCTGTTTGGTTTTGAGTGTATTTGCCCAAAGCTGTCAGTCCTCCTGCAGATGAAGCTCACTGTGCAGAACAAGCAGTTGAGTGTGTTCCAAAAGTGAATAGGAGAGAATGCTAGAAACAAAGGGATCAAAGTAGGAGAAGGTGTAAAGCATTGATGTTTTCTAAGTAGCTGTCTCTCTCAGAACAGCACTATGCTGGGCATTTTTGAAAGCACAAGAAAGCAAAGACTTTTCTTATTTATAGAATTGAAGAAACCAATGGTTTTAGCTACTGGCTCTTGGCATGCCTATAATAAGAGAGTCATGATTTACAAAGATACTATTTTTAAAAGTTGTTCTGAGTTTTGAACTCCTACTTTAAGATCTCTCATTTTTCTCTTCCTTACCTTAAACGTTAACTGAATTGGCTATTTTTTTTTTTGATGTTCATGTTTTTGTTCTTGTACATAAATGGTTCCCAACTTGGCTTCACATTAGAATCCCCCAGGGATCTGTAAAAAAATAATGCCTTCCCCCAAGACCAATTATATAAGAATCTTTCAGTCTGAGCATCAGTATTTAGAAAAGCTCCCTAAATGTTTCTAAGGGGCACTCCTGAGTGAGAACTCCTGCTATCAACAGTATAACAAGATCATTCTGTAGAAACTTTAGTGAAAATCAGTTTTGCCTATTAATTTAGTCAAAAGTTCTGAGTATGTGAACAGGCCCCATGTGGGACATAAAACCAACTGTACCTATTTCAAGACCTGTAGATGCCAGTGGATGACTTTAGAGAGTCTGTAGAAAATTCCAGAATTTAGTCACTTCAAGTCTGGGACCCATTTTATTTATTTATTTATTTTTTGAAACAGACAATGCATTCTGGATTGTCTGTGGTAAGCATTACATTTGTGCCTCACAATGTAGTTTTCCAAGAGTTTCTTTTGTCAAAATCTTTTCCCAGAGACTGACCAAAACTTCCACCCACTCACAATGGCCCTGGAACTCCTTTTGCAAAATAGGTATGTTCTAGCTGGGCCTATCTGGTAACAGATATAACGCATACTTGACCAGAGTCTAGGATTTAGAACTAGATTGGCAGTGTTTGCTACCAAGAAGGGGGACATAAGCTCATGTGCTATCAGTCACTGCCTTCAGTGACATTTCTTTCCCTACCTTGACTCTGAAAACTGAGTCCACGCTGAGTGCAAGATGGCTAATGCTGAGATTAGACGAGGGCAGAGGGCCAGGAGGACAGCGTGGAGGACCAAGTTCAGCAGCATGAAATGGCAACTCATGGTGGCATTCTATGTGTGAGTGACCATGAACACCCGGACTTTAAATGTGTGTATTAGAATCTTTCTTTGGAATTTAATTTCTTGACGTATATTTTGTCTATATATACATGTATATAATTTGTTGAGAATATATGCCAGGAAAAACACTCAACAGAAACTAATGCTGTCTAACCTGAAAAGTAAAGGCCAGGTGTGGTGGCTCAGCCTGTAATCCGAGCACTTTGGGAGGCTGATGTGGGTGGATCACCTGAAGTCAGGAGTTCAAGACCAGCCTGGCCAACATGGTGAAACTCTGTCTCTACTAAAAACACAAAAAATTAGCCAAGCATAGTGGCAGGGGCCTGTAATCCCAGCTACTCAGGAGACAGGCAAGAGAATCGCTTGAATCCAGGAGGCAGAGGTTTCAGTGAGCCAAGATCACGCCATTGCACTCCAGTCTGGGCAACCGGAGTGAAACTCCATCTCAAAAAAAAAAAAAAAGAGAGAGAGAGAGAGAAAGAAAAATAAACTTTTGGAAAGCCCATCAGTACATTAGAGAATTGACAGAAAGCTAAAAGCCCCAGGCTCAGAAAACACAAGCAAGGCGTGTTATGTATGATGCCTTGCTGGCATCATCACTTCTAGACATTTGGTGTCACTATTTCTGGCCCCAGTGCCACTGGACACTCACCATTACTATTGCCCCTGGACTCTGAATTCCATCACCACTGTGAATAACCCCAACAGCGCCATCAAAAGTAGCGTGTTTGCTAAATGCAAGTTAGAATTGGGACCATCCGTGAAAACACAAACAATAGATTATAAGTTCCTTGAGCTCAAGGAACAGGCCATGTCCACCTCTCTACCATTAAAACACTGCTTTGCCTAAAATGGTGTTCTGTAAATATTTGTGAATAAACCAAAGAAAAAGAAATGAATTGTCATGACATCATATGACATGGAGTGACAGCATGAAATGCGGACAACAAATGATGACAAGCAAAACATTATCACAGAGTAATTTCTGTGCTGAAAATTTTAGACCTAACGACTTAGGAGTTTCAGACAATGGGTAATCATTTTCTTCATCCAGGCTTCAATTTCTCTATGGTAAAATAAGCATGAGAACTGCCCTGTCCCTGTCACGGGGTTGGTTGTTTCAAGACTAGAATAAGTACTTTGAGAACGGAAGTGCAATGTTTTATAGGATAGAGCTCTAAGGGTTTTAAATAAACTCCTAGTCAGAGATACCAATCAGAGACCCTAAAGCAACCCCACCCCCCAACACTCGAATGTCAGAGTCCCACCTTGGAGAGAGATTGCCTGTCATAGGTAGTCTACAAGTTGGTTGCTTCCTATCTTAGTGTTGCAATGGGGATTTCTTAAGGAAGTTCTCAGCTAGACTGGTGTGAACACAATGAAAGGAGAAGAGTAAGAACTGGGCAATTTAAATGCAAGAGGTTTTATTTCCCAGGATATCTGAACAAAGTTAACTCCTTCATACATCCTGCAACTCAGAGCTGAACTGAGATATTCAGCCCATAACCTTGACTTTTACAGGTGGTCAGCAATTAGAGGTAAACAATTTGGTATATGTATTCAATATTAAAGGGCTACAAAAGTCATAAGCTTTTTGAGGACAGGGAATATTTTTCTTTTTTCTTTTTTTTTTTTTTTTTTTTTCTGAGCCAGGGTCTCGCTCTGTCACCCAAGCTGGAGTGCAGTGGTGCAATCTCAGTTCACTGCAACCTCGACCTCCAGGCTCAAGCGATCCTCCCACCTCAGCCTCCCAAGCAGCTGGGACTACAGGCATGCACCACCGCACCCAGCTAATTTTTGTATCTTTTTTGTAGAGACAGAGTTTCACCATGTTACCCCAGCCAAGCTGGTCTCTAACTCCTGGACTCAAGGGATTCACCCGCCTTGGCCTCCCAGAGTGCTGGGATTACAGGCATAAGCCACTGCACCCAGCCAGGAATATTTCTTATGTGTGTGTATTTTTTTTCTTCCAGCACTTTAAATAAGTCCTAACATATAAGTTTTTAATAAGTGTTGCTGAATTAACATGAATAAATAAATATGTGGATATATATGGTCTGATATAGAATCATTTCCTTAACCAGAACTGCCAATATGCAGCGTGAGTGGGCACACATAAACCATTGAAAAGCGAGCTAAGAGATGGAGGATAAATAAGAAAACAAAGATTAAGAGAACTCCATCCTCAAACTATTGAAAATGCCCTTCTGGGTTACCACTGATATTCCTATGCATCGAATCACCCTCTGATCACTGGTTTAAAAAGAAATAATTTCCCTAGGCATCACACCTCGTCCTGGTGAAAAACTTAAGTACTATCTATTGCGAGGGTTATAGAGCAAAAGAATGAAAAAGATTTTCAGAAGACAGGTACTTCAGTATGACATCCGGCATTTGTATTTTACCTTTTACTTTTTCAAAGTGTGTTCACTGTACTATTTCCCAACAATCCTCAACACAAGCTGATGAAGTGGATAAGATTTTTATCTACATGGAAATACACAAACCAGCTGGGCATGGTGGCTCATGCCTGTAATCCTAACACTTTGGGACGCTGAGGCAGGCAGATCACTTGAAGTCAGGAGTTCAAGACCAGCCTGGCTAACATGGTGAAACCCTGTCTCTACTAAAAATACAAAAATTAGCCAGGCACGGTGGCGTGCACCTGTAATCCCAGCTACTTGGGAGGCTGAGGCACAAGAATCGCCTGAACTCAGGAGATGGAGGTTGCAGTGAGCCAAGATCACTCCAGTCTGGGTGACAGAGCGCGACCTGTGAAAGAAAGAAAAGAAAAGAAAAGGAAGGAAGGAAGGGTGAGAGGGAAGGAGGGAGGGAAAAAGGAAGGGAGGGAGGGAGGGGAGGGGAGGGGAGGGAAGGAAGGGGAGGGGAGGGGAGGGGTAAAGTGACTCATCCACAGTTATACATCATTATGAATAGAAAGAACCAGGACAAGATGGGCCTTGTGTCACCACAGCGAAGACTGTAAACTCCTGTCAGTCATCCTGTGTGACTTTTCCTCTACCCCTAAAGGTTCAGGTGAGTTGCCCACAGTGGACACAGCTGATCTGACAGCTCTTAGCTGGGGCTGATGCTGAGACTCTGGCTGAGAAATGTTACTTTCAAGCAGACTGAACAGAAAGTGCTATTTCTGAATTGCTATCTTAGGGAGGGGATGTCAAATGAAATGTAATTTCTGAGGTTCTGGGTTTTGTTTTGTTTTTGTCAACTCGGGCAGGAGAGATGTTCTGTACCACGGAAGGAGCAGGGAAGGAGGAAGGGAGGCTGGCAGCATGAGAATAGACCATTCCAATTAAAAGCTACAAAGTGAGAACTGTGCAGAGCTGCTGGAGGTGAGTAAACTTTCTTGAAAAGAGATGCAAATTGGAAAATTTAGAGAGAAACAACAATAGATGTTGGTTTAGGGACTCTACTCAACCCATGTGGCTTGTTCACACTGAACACACGTAGGAATGCTGGCCACTCAAATAAACTTTGGACCCTAGATTCCCGTTTACTTGAACTTCATGGAAAAGGTGACAGGAATAGAGGAGGGAAGAGCTAATGTATATTACCAACTGATCAGCAGAGACAAACGTCATAGCCATCTCAACTGTCAAAGGGTTTATTAACAGATTTGGGAAAATAAAGAGAAGCACATATGAAACAGAACAATTCAAGCCAATGAGTAAGCAAGTGCTTTGGGCTATAGACAGGACCAAAGTTCTCGATATACCGTAAAGGGAGGGGTGACACTGGGATCTTCACCTAGATCATGTCACACAGTCATGTGTGGACTGAGAGAAGAGTGGAATTCTCACAGAGGAGAAGTTGTTAATGGCTGCACTAACTTCCCAGTAATCATGACAAACTGGTTTATTTTTCCCCGAACAGATTTTTCAATTAGTAAAAACTAAATAATATAGCTCCCCCAAAATGGACAAATGATATGAAAATTTTTTTATAAATTATCCAGTGATTGAAAATAATATCAGCAACTTAAGCACAAATTAACAATAAGAAAATGGCAGGGGCTGGGCACAGTGGCTCATGCCTGTAATACCAGCAGATTGGGAGGTCAAGGAAACAGGATCGCTTGAGCCCAGTTCAAGACCAGCCTGGGCAACACAGTGAAATCCTATCTCCACAAAAAATACAAAAATTAGTCAGGCATGGTTGCATGTGGCTGTGGTCCCAGCTATTAGAGAGACCGAGATGGGAGGATTGCTTGAGCCCAGGAGTTTGAGGCTGCAGCAAGCCAAGATCACCCCACTGCAGCTGCAGTAAGCCAAGATCATACCACTGCATTCTAGCTTGGGTGACAGAGTAAGACACCGTCTCAAAAAAAAAAAAAAAAAAATTGCAGGGCTGATATTTCTCCTTCCATAGTACAAGCTCTTCATCAGCTTCAATAGGAGGTAAGCAGTAGGATGACTTTTTCAGATATGACAGGGTATCAACAAAGTTTTGAAATTATTGAAAATGAAATAATATTTGAGATATAAATTTATATCTATTATTAACAATGAACCATGTCCTTAAGTGAATACTTTTCCTTGAGACCTGAGCTAGTAAAAATACTAAAACATCACAATTAGCATATTTTAAAAGACTGTTTATTTTTTATCTCACCTTTTACAATTTCTTTTAGCTGGGCACCATGGCTCAAGCCTATATAATCCCAGCACTTTGGGAGGCTGAGGCAGGAGGATTGCCTGAGGCCAGGAGTTCAAGACAGACCTGGGCAACATAGCAAGACTCCATCTCTCAAAAAATAAAGATAAAAAATAAATTAGCCAGGTGTGGTGGTACATGCCTGTAGTCCCAGGTACTCTGGAGGCTGAAGCAGGAGGACAGCTTGAGCCCAGGAGTTTGAGGCTGCAGTGAGCTATGATCGCACCACTGCATTCCAGCCTGGGCAACAGACGGACTCTTTCTCTAAAAAAAAAAAAAAAAAAAAATGAATAAACAAAAGTTAGTAATAAAAAAATAAAATTTATCTCATTTCTACATGATGTTTTAAAGCAGTTGTAGGTATATATTTTAAAAAATGAATAAACATATATTAGGAGATGCGCTGGAAAATGCTCCTCTGACAGAGGTAAGGAATCAGAAAAGCAGAGATCATTGGTTTCATAGCGAAGCAGCAGAAATTCAGAAGGCAATCATTCAGTTGAAGTCAGTGCTAGAGTTTCATAGAATTTGGATTTGAGGTGTGTAGAGATGGTGAGTCCAAGTGAAAGAAAAAGTGTCAACAAAGGCACAAAGAAAAGAACGTTAGAGACAGATCTGACTAATCTGGGGCTGGCACTGGGAGGAATAAAGGTGTAATAGTTCACTTTGGGACATACTTGCCTCCTAAAAACCGGAAGTCTCCTAGGCTTTCATCATCTCCTAGTCTCACCCTCAATTTTGTCTGTCCCTAGCCTCAGCTATCACCTCTGAGATGAGCCCCACAGACATATCTTTATATCAAGGCTGTCTTTTCCAGGTGCCAGCTGGACAGCTCCTCACATCTCCCTGACTCCTCACATTCCACAAGTTCAAAACCTTTCATCAGCCTGAACCACCCCTTCACCAGTCTCCATCCTCTGACATCCTGTCCCTTTGCATTACAACCATGTAAAGGGATCTGTTGGACAAGTGTCTGTTTATTGTTCCTAAAGCTACTTTTTATACATTTTTCATGAGGTAAAAGCTATTATTATTTAACAAATATTTATTGAATATCTACCATGTGCCAGGCACTGATAAAGATATCCTGACTACATCAGTGGGGAAAACACACAAGGATCCCTGATAAAGAAGAACAAGAACATCTAAGTTTAAAATAATAAACCTACAGGTAAAATGAAATGCCAAGTCCACCAATTACCTGATCTACAAGAAAGATTTATCTGAGACACTCAGCAACAACATCTGTTATTTTACAGGAGTAATATCCTGATTTTTGAAGTCAAACAGATCTGGGTTCAAATCCCAGCTCAGTCACTAAGTTTAGCCTCTTAGGCAAGTTACCTGCAGCCTCCTTCCTCATCTGCAAAATAGGCCTAAAAATACAAAATTGGGGTGCTGTAGGTTTGTATGAAATAATATGTGTAAGTACTTTACACATAATTGGTGCTCAATGTTAGTTTTTCTTTAATAAATATGCTCATGTTGGTTTCACTGAGAAATGGTGCGTGTGTGTGTGTGAGACATACAAATAAATCAAGTTGAAGAGATAACGTGGCATGGGGGAGTTGAAGGACGAGGTCCTACCCAACCACTGCTGCCTCCTCTATGGAAGCTTCTCAACTTCCCGGTCAGAATTCACTTTTCCTGGGCCCAGGAATTATTTCTAGACCACAGTGATTTTTACTGCGGTGATGTCTATATCTTCATTGCTACAATTCTTGAAGGTAGTGTCTTACATTTCATGTCCCCTTCAGCACCCAATACTGTACCAACCACAAATATTAGCCTTGTGGAATTCAGGTAGCTAATCATGTCCTAGCAAGACATTTTACAAAACCAGATGAAAGAATCATGGCATAGGTCCTGTATTAGTCGCCTTGGGCCTCCATTACAAAATGCCACAGACCAGGTGGCTTAAACAACAGAATTTTATTTTTTCTCATTTCTGGATGCTGGGAAGCCCAAAACCAAGGTGCTGTCAGAGTTGGTTTCTAGTGAGGCCTGTCTCCCTGGCTTGCAGATGGCCCCCCTTCTTGCTGTATCCTCCTATGACCTTTCCTCCATGGGAACAGCAGAGAGGGAAGGCTCTCTGGTGTCTCATCCATTTCTTATAAGGATCCCAGTCCTATCGGAGTAGGGCCCCATTCTTATGACCTCATTTAACCCTAATTACTTTTTCTTTTTTTTTAGATGGAGTTTTGCTCTTGTTGCCCAGGCTGGAGTGCAATGGCGTGATCTTGGCTCTCTGCAACCTCTGCTTCCTGGGTTCAAGCAGTTCTCCTGCTTCAGCCTCCTGAGTAGCTGGGATTACAGGTGTGCGTAACGTCTGGCTAATTTTTGTATTTTTAGTAGAGACGGGGTTTTACCATGTTGACCAGTCCAGTCTCGAACTCCTGAACTCAGGTGATCTGTCCACCTCAGCCTCCCAAAGTGCTGGGATTACAGACGTAAGCCACCGTGCCTGGCCAACCTTAATTACTTCTTTAAAAGGCCCTATCTTCTAATACGGCAGCATTGGGAGTTAGGGCTTCAACATATGATTTGGGGAGAGACAATTCAGTCCATAACAGGTCCTTACCTTTATTTTCACCTGCAAAAAGAAATGTTAATTAAAGGGAGAGAGAGATTTGTTGTCCCTGATCTCATAAAACTCACATCTATCTTCATCTATCAAGACTTGAAGACAAGGTTAGAAATGAAGAAAGAGGCAGGAAATAATGAGGAGCCCCCTCATGCAAATTGTTTCATTAGGGAAGAAAAACCAGTAATCAGGGAATTAGGAGTCTAGAGCTTAATGCCAACAAGGCCATTTACTCACTATGCACTAATCTCAGGCAATGCATCTAGCCTGTCTTCATTTTCTGTTCTATAAAATGAGGTTAAGATTTCCCGCTACAAAAAAGATTCTGTGATTCAAAAATAAGGTAATATTTTCCATCTTAAATAATATGCTTTCCCCTTATTAACGTTTTCACACTCACTATCTTTGAAAACATACTTAATCTTGGTTATTTTTACATTGTTTAATGCTTGATGTGAATTCACACCCTAAACACAATCCCTTTGTGTTTACTTTCTCTTCTTTACAATGCCCAGTATTTGAGCATAAATTGTTACTCTTGTCCCTGACCAGTTGAGAAGGTACATCTCTGATTTCTTGCCACAGTGAGAAATAAAATATTGTAGTGTACTGCTCCCCGATGTCTTTCTCCTGTTTGAACCTCATCTACCTGAAATTTTATCTTTCTGGACCTTCCCTTCACCAGAAAAGTACAATTCCTAGGCAGCATTTCCTTAAAAAAACAGATGTGGACTGCATTCTTCAGTGAAGCTCAATGTGGCACTCCATTCTGGTCCCTGGATATAATTTAAGTTAACTTCATAACAGACAACCAAAGTAAAAAAGGTGGGGATATAGTCAGTAGTCCTGTTCACCAAGTTTTCCATCTCTCTGCCTGCCTTTTGGGCACATTGTAGGATTGCACATCCCGGTCACTCTGGGATTGGATGTGGCCATGAGACTAGTTGTAGCCAATGAGGAGAAGTGACTGGTGTCACCTCTGGGTCTAGTATTGAATTGTAGGACCATCTGAGTGCACTCTTCTCCTCTGCCCTTGGCGATCAACAAAGATCAGCTAGTGACCGCTCTGATAGATTGGGTCATGGAGTGAGGACAAAGAGCAGACAGTCTCCCCATCTCCCCAAGTCCCTCCTTCCCCAACACAGGGTGGACATATACCATGAGAGAAAAATAAACTTTTTTGAAGGTAAAATTACAAACATTTGGAGGTTGTTTGTAACTGAGGCAAAACTTAGTCTATCCAACTGATAAAGATGACTACTACGGGCTCCAACCCTTTCCTACATTCTTATAATCTGAAAGATACAGCCCCTCCACCTTGGACAGCACAGCCCCACACATGTGGTTGTTCAAGTGCACACAACTAAATCTTTCAAGAGAAAATAGACTCTCAAGTTCAGTTAAAATACAAATATTATCAGAACTCAGTTATCCAAATCCAAATTTGAAGTGTTCCATCATTTGAGATTCCGTAATTTGAGGGCCTTGTACTAGACCTGTGCTGTCCAACATTGTAGCCACCAGTCAGTCACATGTGCTATGAAGTACTTGAAATGTAGCTAGTATAACTGAGGAACCGAATGTTTAATTCTACCTAATTTTAATGAGTTTAAGGTTAAAGTTAATGTAAAAGATTTTATTAACAATACTTGATTACATGTTGAAATGGTAATATTTTGGCTATATTGAGCTAAATGAAATATATTCATAAAATTAATTGTACCTGTTACATCTTACTCCTTTTAATGTGGCTACTAGAAAATGTAAACTTGCATATGTGTGCCTGCCATTCTATCAATATTTCTAATTTTTAATTTTTTAATTTTTTAATTTTTTTTGAGATGGAGTTTTGCTCTTGTTGCCCAGGCTGGAGTGCAAGGGCACAATCTCGGCTCACTGCAACCTCCACCTCTCGGGTTCAAGTGATTCTCCTGCCTCAGCCTCCTGAGTAGCTGGGACTACAGGCATGCGCCACCACTCCCGGCTAATTTTTGTATTTTTAGTAGAGACAGGACTTCACCATGTTGGCCAGGCTGGTCTTGAACTCTTGACCTCAGGTGATCCACCCGCCTCAGCCTCCCAAAGTGCTGAGATTACAGGCGTGAGCCACCACACCTGGCCTTAATATTTCTATTGACTGATACCGGTCTAGAACCTAGTCCTCAGGGTTGTAAATCTTCATTCAAGTCCTGCTTTTCTGTTTTCCTGTCCTATGTAAAACTATGCTGTCAACTCCCTTTAGTTTCTAGAGGAGTGAGTTTTCTTTTTTTTTTTTCCTTCTGGAGACGGAGTCTCGCTCTGTCACCCAGGCTGGAGTGCAGTGGCGTGATCTCAGCTCATCGCAACCTCCACCTCCCGGGTTCAAGCGATTCTCCTGCCTCAGCCTCTCAAGTAGCTGGGATTACAGGTGCAAACTGCCATGCCCAGCTAATTTTTGTATTTTTAATAGAGACGGGCTTTCACCATGTTGGCCAGGCTGGTCTCGAACTCCTGAACTCAAGTTATCCACCTGCCTCGGCCTCCCAAAGTGCTGGGGTGTAAACAGGTGTGAGCCACTGCGCCCAGGCTGAGTTTTCCCTTTCTAGCCCTAGAAATCCCTAATCCATTAAAGGTTGAAAGAAGTGTTTCCCCTGTTTCCCTAAGTCCTGACGAGCTCTCCCCTAGGGAATCCTACTGTGCCACTGTTCTCTCTGAAGCCAGCTTTCTCAGTCCTGCTGACAGGCCTTCTCCAACTTCCTTCTTGAATTGTTGTATCCTAGTTTCTTGCTTCCCTGTGTCTCTGTCCTTTTTAAACCACCAAAGTGTCCTGGTTGGACATCATTTGCATTTGCATGCTGACCCATTACTCTGAGACATCTCCATTATGTTTTCATTTAACAAGGAAATTACTAAAGATCTCTGTATTTATTGTAGGGGCCATAAGAAGGATGATGCATTGGAAAGAGTGCCTATCAGCTCACCACTGGGTTTTAGGAAGAGGATGCACTTGGCTTAATCTATTGCTTTTCTTGGGTGATCTCTGGGAAGATGTTTCTCCTGGCCACAGTTTCCCCTGCTAGAATGGCTGGTCGTAAAATATTTCTGCTGGACAATCATGGAATTCAGTGGCATCACTGTAGGGTCTGTCCATTGATTTCTGCTGGAGCTCCTCACAGTCAGAGTTTAAAAGATCTTGGATAATTCAAAGCCTGAACACTAGAAGAAGCTCTCAGGATCTTCCAGAGCCCGGGGAGGAGCTAGCGTGATGAAGGCCTAGACTCCTTTCATTACCCTTCTTTGCATCACATATTTATCTGGCCTTTGGTGCTGTCCCTCTGAATGTTAAGTAGCTGACCCAGTGTCATATTCTTAAAAGGCAAGTAAAACATCCCCCAACCGTGGCCTAGAGCCTACCAAAGGCCACTGACGGTACAGCAAGATATTTTTAAATCCTGCAAAGATCAAACAATTCTTCTACGGTTGCTCCAACAGCCGCAGAAAAACTACCCTCCACCTCCCCAAGCTAACTTCCTGACCCCAAAACCCAGAGTCTAATCACTGAGCCAATAGCTTTAAGTTTGGGGTTTTGACAGCTACGGAAAGCCAGGCTGCAGAAAGGTGGCTTCCAGACAAGGGCAGAGGAGGCTGCACGAGAGGTTCTGCAGGCTTACTTACTTTTAATCTGCTAGGTTCTTCTAATCTGCTTGCTGCTGCTTTGCATATATTTATGGTTTGAGTGCCTTCTCATTCCAACTCTTGAAGTGAATTAGTCCCAGGGATTGAAGTCAGGGAGGCTTCTCTTGCATGAACTAATCAGCAGGGCAGGACCTGCTGATTAGTGTACCTTGCATGGTCTCTTTCCCAAACTAGGGGCTTCCAGAATAGAGGCTGACACAGATCAGGCTCTGAATCTGAATACAGATTCAAACCCAAATAGATAGCACCAAGCTTCAAGCCAAATAAAATTGTGAATATAATAAATAAATGAAAGTAATGGATGAATATTTTTATGTTGATAGGTATCACCAAGCTTATGCTCTCAGCTCAACGGCCTGGCCACATACTGCCTAAACCTCTGGGCTTGGAGACGAGAGCTGTCCCAGAATGCAGTGAGCGTATGCTCTACACTGCTGGCCTCGACCATTGCATATAAACACAGGTTTCACTCAAGCTGTTCTGCAAAGGAGTATAGGAATGCAGGTTATTTACCAGTGAAAGAGTGTTTTAAGTGTGTTTAGAGGTGTAGACTGCTGTGGTTTTGCATATGTGAGGTAACCAATCATAGGATATGATTTTAAGGTCCAGAGCATGCTAGGGTTCTACCCACACTACATCCCATTCATGAAATCACTGATGCCTGAAATGCCCTGCGACCTTTACAATCATTTGGCTTAAGGGTAAGAATATTTCTAGAAGGAACAGTTCATTAAAGCTTATTAATTACCTCTAGTATAGATGATCCTATAGTATCAAACTCCTTCTGAGAACTGTTTTGGAGGAAGAAAGAACAAAGGTTTAAGGTGCCTGAGGAGATATTTTAGAAAGAGAAATGGGTACAGTGAGTTCCCCTCACTTTTCTGCATTAGACCAGCTCTGGGTGAAGATGGGAATTGGAGAGGCAGGAAGAGAGGGGAGCAAGGGAATTGGGCAGTATGGATGACCTCGAGTTCCGCCTTCTCTTTCCTGCCCAGTTGCCCTTCGCTTCAGCCTGCATGTTGCTGGAGCGTAGAGGCCAGACTGGGTTTGGTTATCTTTGTCACCTGAAGGGGAAGGGGGTGTGGTTTTATTTTAACTCGGCTTCCTTTGCTACTTGGGTGTTGCTCTCACAAGTGTTAACTTGCCCTGTTTGTTGGAACTGAGTTGTTGCTCCCTAAGCCCTTGTATTTCAGCAGAAAGAAGAAAAAAGCATCTCTTTGAAGGGAAGGTGGGTGAAAAAGAAAGCCACATTAAAACGCCAGCCAGTGTTAAATTTGGGCTTGCTCCTATTTGTAAGAGGTTTAAAAATACCCTGGGCCCTTTTCTGCTTTTGCACGCTTATTTAGCAGTTTGCCCCCATTTCCAAGCAGCCCCTTGTAAAGGTGCTTCCTCTGCTCGTACACCAGCTGAGAGCTTTTGTACCTGTTCTCTGAAAGATTCAGTGGCTCTAGAAACTCCTGTTAGAAGCTTGAAGACTGTGGCCCCAGCTAGGGAAGAAGATCTGACTTCAAACATGAGAAACACTAATGAAGAGTACTTCATCCTGCTCCACCCACCCCAGCACACGCCCCAATCAAACAAACCTAAACCCACACTTCAGGGGTGTGTCCCCCCCACCCCCAGCTACTTATTCAAAGATAAGTTGACTTAATTGTTGTTGTGAGAGAATGGTGAAGTGTGCTTATTCCACGTGGGGTGGGGGTTGAAAACAGTTGAGCAAGTCAGGGAGCCATGGAGCTCTTCCTAGGAAATAAAATCCTTTGTGTGTCCTATAGGAATGAGTTTTAAAATCTGGTGCTCAAAATGGAACAACAAATGGTAGCAGACACCAGTAAATAATGGGTTAAATATAATATGATGTAACCATAAATAGATAACTGAACAGTTGCAAAAAAAAGAATGAGGAAGCTTTTTGGGCACTGACATGGAACAATTACCAAGAGATATTAAGTCACACGAAAGCGAGGTATGGCACAATGTGGATAGCCTGCTGCTACTGTATAAAATATCTATCTAAACACAGATTATCTAACACAGATTATCTATCTAACACAGATTATCTAAAATCCACAAGACAGAATAAATTTTATACTGTCTCCCAGTGCCCTAGAATGTTTGAGCCCCAGGTTTCCTCAAGTGTAACCTTCCCAATATTGGCCTTATTGACTTTCTTTCTCTTCCTTCCCTCATTCTCCTATCAGATTAGTTGCCTTTGGGAGGGAAAATCCCTGCCTGGGGAACCAGGTCAGAAAGAGACATTTCACGGCCTATCTTTCTGTACTCTTTGCATTTTAAAATGTAAATGTGTTGCCTATTGAGAAAATAATAATATGGCTTAAATTAGGTGGTCAAAAGCTTAATGGAGTAGCAAGCCTAATTCTGGGGGTGCAAATCTCCCACCTACCAATGGCAAATCTAGTTAATCCAGCCAGCAACCATCCCCTAGGCAGCCTAACAGCCTAATGGCAGCAGGTCCAACCTGCAGATTATCTTCAGAGGAATGTGGCAGCCTGTGAAGCACTCTCCTTTCTGAACCTACACCTTTCAAACAGATGCCAGGATCATGCCAGGCTGGGTCAATTTCACCAGGCTATCAACATCCCATAGAACAAATCTTAACACATAAATGAATTGGACTTCACAGGTTCTCAACTGAGAAACTTTCTGGGAAAGGATTTTGGTCCGAAAGTTCATGAGCTGCTGGGTAATTCAAAATAAAACAAAATATACTACTGATTTTTCTAACTGTAAATTTAAGATTTGTTCAATGCAGATAAAGAAAAAAAAATACACAAGGGCCAAGAATTCTCCTCACTAAACATGTTATTGGGGTCATCACTTCATGGCAATGTGTAGAGGTTGATATGGTTTGGCTGTGTCCCCACCCAAATCTCATCTGGAATTGAAACTTCCATAATTTCCACATGTCGTGGGAGGTGATTGAATTACAGGGGCGGGTGTTTCCCCTGCTATTCTCGTGATAGTGAATGAGTCTCACAAGATCTGATGGTTTTAAAAAGGGGAGTTTCCCTGAACAAGCTCTCTTCTCTTGTCTGCTGCCATGTGAGATGTGCCTTTCACCTTCCACCATGATTGTGAGGCTTCCCCAGCCATGTGGAACTGTAAGTCCATTATATACCTCTTTTATAAATTGCCCAGGCTCAAATATGTCTTTATCAGCAGCATGAAAGCAGACTACTACAGAGGTCATCTTCTTGTTGTTTATAGCTGCATAGTATTCCACTGAGTGGACCTTCCATTGCCTTATTCAGCCAATTTCCAAGCTTTTGCTATTATAAACAATGCTGCAATGTATAGTCACATATAAAAGTATTTGTGTAGTTTTACAATATATTTTTGGATAGATTCCTAGAAGTTGGATTACTGGATCAAAGGGAAAATGCATATGTAATTTTACTAGATATATCAAATTCCCATTCATGAGGCTTATACCATTTTACATTCCCACTAGCAATGTATGGAAGCATCTATTTCACCACAGCCTCACCAACAATGTTGTCAATCTTTCAGATATTTATCGGTCTGACAGGAGATAATATTGTATCTCAATGAAGTTTTAAAGTGTATTCATTTTAAAAGTATGGCTGAGAATCTTTTCATAAATGCAGGAGCCATTTTCCTTTCTTTTTCTGTGAACTCTCTGCTCATATTTCCAACCCATTTTTCATAGATGTGTTGGCCTTTTTCTTCTATATTTTTTGAAGCTCTTTACATATTATGGTTATTAACTCTTTGTACTATAAGTTGCAAATGTTTCTTCCCAGTTTCTGTAGCCTTTCAAAATACATATATTGTTAACCTCAGATGAAGAAACTAAAGGACAAAAGATTTAAGGATGCTTCACAAGGCCATGAAATAAAGGCTACACACACTTCATTGATAACAAATTGTAGGTGCACAGTAGTTAATGACAAGAGGTCCATCTGCAGACTCCATCTGGATAGCAGTACATTTAGACTCAGAGCTCCAGAGTCCAGATCTACTGGATAATCTCAGGAATGTCATCTCTATGCGTGAGGCCGCTATTTCCATTTCTCTAAAAAACCAAGCAGAGCACCCTGTTTCCATTTTTGTGGAGCTCATTTGTTCAATACCTTCATTTGTTCTGGAAACCCTCCATGTATACAGTGGAAGTCAGGCAAGGTCTCTCTGAGGGGGTGATATTTGAACTAAGACCTAAGACAAGCCGGCCATTGTGAAGATCTATAGAAGAGATTTCTGAGCAACGCAAATACCAAGAGCTGAGTCTCTCAGAGAGAAAAGACATAAAATGTTCCAGAGAGGAACAACTGGAATACAAGGTGGAGACCCGTGAATAATGGGGCACGTGATGGTAGATGAAGTTGACAACAGAGGCTAGATTACACAGACTGTTCTAGGTTGCGTTACATGTTTTGGTTTTAACTATCTTTTTCCTCTGGCTGAGTCCAATTGTTTGTTTATTTATTTTTCCCATGAATTAATTATTTTTACTCTGTCTTCAGCTTCTATTACAGGAATACTAGCTCTCACTCCCACCGTGTACTCCTGTTAAAATTTGGAGAAAGCACTGTTCTTGTTCTCCTGGGACCTGGCAGCTCTTCTTCCTGGAGGAGAAAAGCAGATAACATACACAAGTACTTCATTTAGCACAGTTACACAAGAGGCAATTCATTCTCTATACAGAAAGGAAATACATGTTCACACAGGCCAACACACTCAACCTGGGCTTTGCCCAACACAGACCAGTGATCATCCCTTATACATTTGCAAGTTGCCTCTTACGCAAAGTTCATACAGGTACTTTGTAAGTTCCTTGTGGGGAGGAACTTTATTTATGTTTTGTACCCTTCATAAATTCTTAGGACATTGTTACATATTCAATAAACATTAGTGGCTGTTTACTTACTAAGTAGGTTTGCTTGGAGTTTAGCTATTAAGAAGCCCTATTTCAGCTGTCATGCCCATTGCAGGAAGTAGCAACAATTACAGAAGCCGAGGAAACTATTCAAAATAAATATTTCCTATGCTTTAGCACCCATTATCCCTCCTCCTTGCAATCCCTCACTGCTGGTAACAAACGAGTGTTTCCGCATCTCAGGAAAACCTGTGGAACCTGGAGAGGGCAGTGAAGAGCTAAATGAGTAATTCTGAAAGAAATTACACAGCCTACCTGGAGTATAAGAGATCTACCACAGGATTTTAAATCCTGACTCTTTTTTAATTGTATGCTTGTTTAATTTGAGATATTAAATATTCTGCTTGAGAAATATGTTCTGTAATCACTTTTTATCTTTGGCTATAAATGATATTCCTCTTGTTCTTGATAATGATATCTAATTTAGTAATTTAATTTTCATTCCACCAGACAGGCGTTCCCACACACAATTGAAGTATGCATTTAAAAAGAAACCTAAGACTGAGCAGGTTGGCTCATACCTGTAATTCCAGAACTTTGGGAGGCCAAAGCAAGAGGATCACTTAAAGCCCGGCTTTCAAGACCAGCCTGTGAAACATGGTGAGACCCTCGTCTCTACAAAAATATTTTAAAATTACCTGGGCATAACAGTGGTGCACACCTGTAGTCCTAGCTACTCAGGAGGCTGAGGTGGGAGGATCACTTGAGCCTGGGAGTTAGTGATTACAGTGAGCTATGATTAATCAGTGCCACTGCACTCCAGCCTGGGGAACAGAGGAAGATCCTGTCTCTAAAAATAAAAATAAAAATAAAAAATAAAAAGAAACATAATATAGATGTCTTCCTTGGATCCAATTAATATTTACTGAGTGCTTCCTAGATGCCTGACACTTTCACAAACACTATTTTATTTAATATTCTCCTAGACTAGTTTAGTTTTTTCAGCAAACATTTATTAAGCACCTATAGGTGCCAGCATCATACCAGATGCTGGGGATACGTATCAGTCAGGATGGACTTGCTAATGTTGTGGTAACAGACAGCCCCACATCATAGTGACACAAAACCAAGAAGGATTATTTCACACTCACACTGAACATGCAGCATGGGTTGGCTGGCAATCTGTTCTTCATCTCCATCATGCCCACTCAGAGCCCTGGGTTGACAGAGCACTCACTGCTCTACATTGCTGGTCAGCCAAGGAAATAGCCAAGGGGATGGGAAGGTCTCTGTCTGACAAATAGCTTCTCTGGCCCAGGGTTGGCACAAATCACACTCATACAGAACCAGCCAGATGGCCTCAGGGGGTCGAGAGGTATAATCCTACCACATGCCCAGAAGCAGAGTTCAAAATAGTCTGCAACCAGCATCAAGGACTTAAAGGATGGAAAGTTTAAATGATGTGGTTCTTGCCTTTGGTGGAGCAATCAGTCCAGTTGGGGAGACAGACGCATAATTTGAAATTTTCAAATCCTGTGTGCTCAGTGCCAACAGAAGTCTGCAAAGAGCTATGGGAGCAGAGAGGGAAAGTGGTGAATCCAGATTGGACCTATGGAGGGTAGCAAAGGCCTTGAAAGCCCGAAAAAATGATATTCACAGAGTCAGATGTAGACTCTGCTCATTCAGCTCTGTTCAGAGCAGAGAGAATCTCAGCAAATGGAATTTGAGACTTTCAATCATATTGCCAAGGCCAATCCCATTATGAGATAACTGCCTCAGGGGTTATCAGAGCCTGATGCTATTGAACATGCTATTGTTTAAACAATTCCTCTTAGGCTAATTCTGGTGCTCTCTAAGCAAACATCTCCATAGGGCTCCTCTTCCAATGTAATGTGAGTCTGAGAATGTACCTATCACTGAGGAATATTTAGGTCCACAAAAAAGTTTTATTTCTCACTTAACTGATGTGCTGACAAATCAAAATTTTGAGCCTGAAAGATTCAGGTCCTTTGTGGTATCACCAAGACAATGTCATGCTGTGAAACCTTATAAGAAAAAAAACAATTACAGGCTCCTTCCCTGGTCAATAGATATGCTCTCTGTATTGCACAGTGGACATGAGACCTAATTCATCTATGAATTTATTTTTTGTTCAATTTTTGAAATATGAGATATTTCAAATACACAAAAGGACCAAAATTATATAACAACATTCCATACACCAACCACCTTTTGTTGTTGTTTTGTAGAGACAGGGTTTTTCTGTGTGGCCCAGGCTGGTCTCAAACTCCTGGACTCAAGAAATCCTCCCACCTCGGCCTCCCAAAGTGCTGGGATTACAGTCATGAGCCACCATGCCTGGCCCAGATTTGACCTTTGATATTTTGAAATATTTTATTGTTTAGAAATAATTCAATGTCTAGTTAGTGTCCTTCTCCAACCCTTTCCCTCCTCTCTCTCCCGAGAGTTATGTCATTTCATACATATTTTTGTGCTTTTATAACATACAACTTATACTTTTATCACAAATAAACTACTGTGTTTTTTAAACATTTGACATAAACATAATACATGCTCCTTTTGTAACTGGCTTTTTTCTTCTCAACATCAGCTTTTTCAAGATGTATTCACATAATTACATGAAAATACAGGTCATGCATTTTAAACTGCTATAATACAGCATCTCTCAATCCTGACTACACATTAGAATTGCTTGGGGAACTTTAGAAAAAAACTGATTCCTGAGATCTACCCCAGGCCAATTCAATCCATGTGATCAATTTTGGTAACTGTTACATTCACCCTTAAAATGAATATATATTTCCTAATTGATGTGTACAGAGTTTTATAAATATCCATCATACATACCATGTTAATTGTATTAGTCAAAATTCCTATGCCCTTACCTGTTTTTTTGTCTTCTTAATTTATCAATTTCTAACTAATACAATTTCCTATTATGGTTGTTGATTTGTCGATTTCTCCTTGAAGTTCTTCAGTTTGGGGTTTATATATTTTGAGACCATATTGCTAGATACTTGCTCACTCAGGATTTTAATTTAATTTAAAGTTTTAATTGTAAAAGTTATTCCTATTTATTGCTATAAAATAATCATCTTCATGCATAGTGTTTTTGTCTTATAGTCTATTTTATTTGATATTTGTGTGAGTCCCTAGCTTTCCTTGTATTCATATTTTCATAGTATCTCTTTTACCACTATTTTATTTTCAACTTTTTGTGATATTATACTTTTGTATTTGGAAACCATCATATCAAGGTTTTAAAGTCAGTTTTTTTCTTTTCTTTTTTTTTTTTTTTTTGACAGAGTCTGACTCTGTTGCCCCGGCTGGAGTGCAGTGGTGCAATCTTGGATCTCAGGTCACTGCAACTCCACCTCCCGGGTTCAAGCATTTCTTGTGCCTCAGCTTCATGAGTAGCTGGGATTACAGACATGAGCCACCACTCCCAGCTAATTTTTGTATTTTTAGTAGAGACGAGGTTTCACCATGTTGGCCAGGCTGGTCTCAAACTCCTGACCTCAGGTGATCTGCCCACCTCCCAAAGTGCTGGGATTACAGGTGTGAGCCGCCCCACCCAGCCTAAAGTCAGTTTTTCTTAAAAGAATCTGAGTCTCTGTATCTGAACTGGTGAATTTAGGCCATTTACGTTTATAATGATTACTAATATATTTATTTGGACCTATTTCTGTAATTTTGTTTTGGGCTTTCTATTTACTCTTTCTTTTTCTTTTTTTTTCTTAAACTGTTGGATTTATCATATTTTCTATTTCCTCTTTTGCCTTGTTCTGGTTTTAAAGCAATATTTTCTATTTCTATATTTTGAGATTACCCTTAACATTCTTACATATGATTAATCAACAGAAATCTTAATTTAACCAATATTTCTAACTTCTTATAAATAATAGACTATTAAAACATTTTAAATTCAGTAAACTCCTATTCTACATGTAATAGTTGTCTTCTATTTTTAATTCCACCTTGAAATTACATCCCCAAAACTCATTATTTTGTTGATCCTATTATTGTTTTCATTTGTATCGCTGCTTATCAATTTATTACTGTTTCATATCATTTATTATACATTTTGGATTCCTGTACCATGTAGGCAAATAAATGTGGATATTAAGTCCAGGTAAAGTATAGGTCGGTGGTTTCATTTTCTCAGGTCAGACTTTTTTTTCATCAAGAACCATATGGAAACACAGAGGTTTCCTTTTTGTATCTTTGGCCATTGTTTTTTTTTTTTTTTTTGCCAGGGTGGGTGGGGGGGGTTTTGTTTATTTGCTTGTTTTTTCACCCTATCATTGAGGGTACAGCCTCAGCCTCTCAAATTTCTTGGCTTTTGCAGAAACCTCAGATTTATTCCCTATATCATGCAAGTTCTAGCTCCTTATTTAACATATTGTCATCCTTAAACCTAAGCCCCAGGTTGCAGGAACCCATCATCTTCACTCCAAGGGCAGCCACATGTCAGATCACAAGTTTACTAATCTGGTTTTCAGCTCCATCTTCATTTCTGGGATCTAGGGATTTCCTTTTTTTCTGGCAAGCTTAGCAAAATATTTCAAAAAATTTTTACACACTTTATTTGGCTTCTCTCACAATTTGTAGTGGGAGAGTTTCAGGTTATCTTAGTCTACTCTTTTGCCAGAAGTAAAGATATTCTATGTATTTGGGGTATGTGCACATATGCACAATAGTATGTGTTATGCATGTGTAAAACACGCACATAAACTAACAACACCCACAATTCCATAAGGTCAAATTTCTGTAAGAAATTTCTTATTATATAGTAACAAAATCACTCACAGTGGTTTCTCCTTCTCTGATTGAACCCTAATACAAAAATTGGTACTAAGAGTGTTTTTGTTGTTTGCTTCTAAATGTGCTTGAAAACATGTAGAAAACAAAAAAACAGCTCAGGACTAAATTCCCAGCTCAAGATCTACATAAGGGGCCTCAAATATATGACTACCCTAAAAGAAACCTTTATCTCCTTCTGCCTTAGGGCTAAGATTTTCAAAAGCCACACCCAAAGTCTAGAACAGCAGGTGGCTGACTTACAATGCAAATTGACTTCCCTTCCTCATAGAGTCTCCTATGTTAAAGTTAGGATATTAACTGGTAAAGAGGCTGAGTGCAGTGGTTCACACCTGTAATTTAGCACTTTGGGAAGCTGAGGCAGGAGAATTGCTTGAGGCCAGAAGTTCCAGAACAGCCCGGACAACATAGCAAGACCACATCTCTACAAAAAAAGTTTAAAAAATTATTCAGATGTAGTAATGCATGCCTGTAGTCCCAGTTGCTCAGGAGGCTGATGTGGGAGGATTGTTTGAGCCCAAGAGTTTGAGGCTGCAGTGAGCTATTTTACCACTGCACTCCAGCATGGATAACACACTGAGACATTATCTCTAAAAGTATTTTTTAGGCAGGGCACAGTGGCTCACGCCTGTAATCCCAGCACTTTGGGAGGCCCAGGTGGGTGGAACACAAGGTCAGGAGATCGAGACCATCCTGGCTAACACGGTGAAACCCTGTCTCTACTAAAAATATAAAAAAAATAGCTGGGCATGGTGGCAGGCACCTGCAGTCCCAGCTACTCAGAAGGCTGAGGCAGGAGAATGGCATGAGCCCGGGAGGTGGAGCTTGCAGTGAGCAGAGATCGCGCCACTGCAACCCAGCCTGGGTGACAGAGCGAGACTCTGTCTCAAAAAAAAACACAACAAAAAAAACCCAATACTTTTTAATTGATAGAGAATGGAACCCTGAGTATTGGGATGTGAATATACGAGTAAATCCTAATGAAGCTGGTCGATTCAAACCCCTTAACTCTCTTAAGTCTCCTTTGCCAATAGAGGCAGCCCTTCTTCCCCTAAGGAGATTAGTCTCCTCTTATCTGAAGAGCCTATCACTACCTCTCCCAAGATATTTTGCCTTGCTGGAACTCCTGAGATATTTTGCCTTGCTTGATCTTCCTCCAGCCCTAATCCCACCACCGTTCACTGCTCCTTTACTAGACCTAAATCGTGGTGGGTTTCTGTGTGAAGAAGACTCATGTGGTCAAGATACAAAGTGTGACTTAAGAGGAGGTACAATAAACAACAAATGAAGTGAATTATTTTACCAGTTCTCAACAACAGAAATCTAAGTAACAACCAATTCCCAACCTTGAGCCAGTTCACAGACCCAGAACCCCTTGAATAAAGAAGAGACTGGGCCGGGCGCGGTGGCTCACGCCTGTAATCCCAGCACTTTGGGAGGCCAAGGTGGGTGGATCACGAGGTCAGGAGATCGATACCACGGTGAAGCCCTGTCTCTACTAAAAAATACAAAAAATTAGCCGAGCGCGGTGGTGGGTACCTGTAGTCCCAGCTACTCAGGAGGCTGAGGCAGGAGAATGGCGTGAACCTGCGAGGCGGAGCTTGCAGTGAGCCGAGATCGCGCCACTGCACTCCAGCCTGGGCGACAGAGAGAGACTCCCGTCTCGAGAAAAAAAAAAAAAAAAAAAAAAGAAGAGAGTGAGTCCCCTTGAGTAAGGACCATGCTACCCAGACAAAAAATACAGATACTAAATCTTCCTTTTAAGCTTTCCCCAAAGGGACTTATGGCCTTTATCCAGGAAATTGTGCATTGGAGAAGGAAAAATGATCAGGCTTTTCAGTGAATACTGGACATCCACTAATTACTGTAGATCTAAAGCACCACTTTGATCCATCAATCAGTAGATTTTATGGAAGTCAATCAATGAATGGGATTTTGGCTCAAGTCTGTCTCACAGTAGTCCCGGTGGGTACCCTAACCACTGACAAAAGCATCACTGTATGCCATTGAGGTTTTGTGGCTGTTTGTTATGCAATATTATTGTGACAGCTGATAATTGATATAATTAAGAATATTTAGGTGAGGCTAACAACTGTTAGAATGGCTATCACCAAAAAGACAAAAGTTAATTTGCAAGGATGTGGAGTAAAGAGAAACCTCACAAACTGTTGATAGGAATGTAAATTAACACCAGTATTATGGAAAACAGTATAAAGGTTTCTCAAAAAATTAAAAATAGAACTACCATATGACGCAGCAATCCTACTACTCGGTTTATATCCCAAGGAAATAAAATCAGCGTGTCAAAGAGATATCCTCACTCCCATGTTTATTGCAGCATTATGCCCAAGAGCCAAGATATGGAATCAACTTAGGTGTCCATCAGTGGATGAAGAGATGTTTTGAATGTGGTATAAGCTTGTCTAACCTGTGGCCCACGGGCTGCATGCAGCTAAGGATGGTTTTGAATGCAGCCCAACACAAATTTGTAAACTTTCTTAAAACATTATGATTTTTTTTTGCAATTTGTGTTTTAGCTCATGAGCTATTGTTAGTGTTAGTGTATTTTATGTGTGGCGCAAGACAATTCTTATTCTTCCAATGTGGCTCGTGGAAGCCAAAAGATTGGACACCCCTGAAGTATATATACACACAATGGAATACCATTCAGTCATAAAAAAGACGGAAATCCTATCATTTGCAACACTGATGAAACTGGAAGATATTATGTTAAGTGAAATAAGTCAGGCACAGAAAGACAAATACTGCATGATCTTACTCACATGTGAAATCTAAAAAAGTTGATCTCATAGAAGTAGAGAGTAGAATGGTAGTTACAAGAGACTGAGGTGATTGGGGTGGGTTGGGGAGATTGTTGGTCACAGGCTATGAAATTTCAGTTAGATAGGAAGAAAAAGTTTATGAAATCTATTATACAACATGGTGACTATAGTAAACAATACATTGTCTTCTTGAAAAACGCTAAGAGAGTGGATATAAAGTGTTCTTACCACAAAAATGATAACCACGTAAGGTAATGCTAATGTTAATTAGCTAGGTTTAGTCCTTCCACAATGTATATATACTTCATAATAATATGTTGTACACAATAAATACTTAGGATTTTATCTATCATTAAAAAATTTTAAGACTATTTAGAGGCGGTTAAATTTAAAGGATGTGATTTTTAGATGTGACATGTGGTATTTATTAGCCTTATTTACAGACTAGGAGATTAAGGAGATAAGGGAAAAACAATTTACGTGTTCAAGGTCTCAAAGGATGATACTAGACTGTGTCCAGTTGTTATTCTCCAGGTAATAATCTACAAAAGTACGATGTAACTACATTGCAGATAGGTTATCATGCCCTGTTTAACTAGAAGACATTTACAAAGCAGGTGGTATGATATTAAAAATTATGTTCTTTCTTTGCATTTTTCTATAGACTACCATTTAACCATAATATTAATAGTTGCCTATCTCTAGCTCTAGTTCTCTGTTTAGTATCTTACAGAATGTGTTATATCTGTAATACTACTAATTCGCTTTATATCAAAGCATGCCCAAAACTGTGAGCCACCCTTTCCTTTAAGGCAAATTAGTGGGGTCCAAGCTCAGTTGTGTGTACAGAGTAACAGGTTACAGTAGGGAAATTTCTATAGCACAGAAGCACAAGAAAATCTCCTTGTCCTAACTGGACTCCCTCACTGAGCTCCCTATGTACCTACTTTCTACCATTAGTCACCCCTTGGGTTCTAATGTTAAAAGGAACTGGTAAAATTCAAATATTTCTTGAGAAGGGTGCCATAAAATACAGAGGATTTTCTCCTACTGGCTGGAGGCTGGGGGGAAAGGCAAGTATGTAGAGAAGAAAGCTCAGGCCCAGTGAGGCCAATCGAAGATAAGCTAAGGCAATGGACAATCCTCTAGCTGGAGTCGGGGAGACCCATGGGGACCTTCTCAGGAGGGATCATGGAGGTTAGCAGTAGGCTTGTCTCCTTCTTCATTTGAAGGGGGCAGATGACTTCTTTCTAGGAGTCAGAGTGGGATATGATCAATGCCAAGAAGTGAAGCAGAACAAAACTGGTAAAATGGTAAAGATCATTCATCAGTTAGGTGTTAGAAGACGGGTGCTGGTCTCCAACTTGGCCACAGATGAGCTGCCTCACTTTGGGCAGGCACTTCACCTCTCTGGCCTCACTCCTCACCCACCAAATGAGAGTCCACCAGAGGATCTTTCCTGATTTCACATCCGGTGAAATGTACCCTGGCAATTTTTGTATTAGTACCAATTTTTGTATTAGGCCCCTGGACCTAAACAAGAAATGCAACAGAAACAAATATTTCTAAATCCCAAGTCTCAATGTCTAACTGTGATTTCTGAGTAGAAATGCTGTGTTTGCCGCTAAGAGTGACCACATCCGACAGTAATAGACCCTGTTTCCTTACCATGAGGCTAATGTGCACATGGCTTGGTGTGGTCTGAGCCATCCCCAGCACCTGCAGCCCTTGTTGACTTAACGGCACTGTTTCCAAAGAAGATTACTGTAAAGCCATCTTTGCTGTGATGTTCAAGGTAACAGGTGGTTGTGGTTTCTGCATGGGTCTCTATGCTCAACATCTTGCTTACTCAAACTTCTGTTCAAGTCATACCAGTCTCCTGGATGGAGCAGTCCCGAATCATGCCACCAGTTGTAAGACCCATCACTACACACTACACTACAAATATTGTTCCTAATCTCTTCAGGATCAGGCTTCAGAGTTTATTCACCAAAGAGGCCCACAGCTAAGCCACACTCCTCTAACTGGGAGGAAACAGCTGTTATAACTGTACTTTCTAGCTGCTTTCCAGTTTTCAAAGGTCTTTGTAAATTCTTTGCAAATGCTGATTAATTCTCTCAACAGACCAGTAGGGAAATTTCTATAGGAAAAGTTTTTCTATGTGACAAACCTGAGACACTGAGCCTATGAATTACCCTTTACTACATTACAGGTTGGCCTGAGCCTAGATCACAAGACACAAAAATGGTGTAATATTCTCTCTCATGGCTCTAAGTCTCTTACATCTGAAAATCCCTGATGCATTTGCAAATCTCCCAGACTCCATCTTTACAGCCAAGAATGTATCTCTGTAATTCTGTCTGACAGATATGGACTAGCCAGTCTCATTCAATGAACATTGCATATCAACAAGTATTTATTAGGCTTCATTTAGCATACTTCTGCTTGCCAGAACACACACATCTTTGTACCAATATGCAGGAATGATCATCACCATCAGTCTATAGCATCTCACACTCTTAGGCAATAACATAAGACTCCTCCCAGCTAATATGTTAATGTGTAGAAAATACCAGATGGATCCCAATTTTTCTAGCCAAACTTATGACTTCAGAGTGAGGAGGAAAGTCTCTCAAACCTGTCCTGCTTGGAATACTCATCTTAATTCAGATCAAGTGGTAGAAACTGATTAGGTTTCTCATGAAGCCTTTGGCCCTGCTCTGACCAAATTTCCCGTGGGCAACCTATAAACTATGTCTGAGAGTTCCTCTAACAAAGAAAGCCACAGCTAACCCATACTCCCCTAACTTTGGAGGAGTTGGCCGGAGTGAGGTCAAGGAGAGGAAGGGAAATTATCTACGTGTATGCAAAGGGAGTGTTCTCTTGAAAGCAAGATGGATCCTTGAACATTCACTTTGAGTTCAGACGTGCCCTGGCAGGCATTTGGGCATTGGCTTTACCCAACATCCTACGAAATAATTTGTACTCCTTTCATTGATCCAGGAAGAGTAAATAATGGGGTCTGCCTGAAAATTTAATCAGGCTAGGCTTCCTGGCTTCATGAAGGTGTCAGTCTACAGTGGGAAACTTTCTCTCCTCATACATTCCTTTAGTAATCAGGACAAGTTGTTTCAGGAGACAGTCTCAACATTAAATCGATTCTCCCCTTTCATTGTTACTGTCCATGCCCTAATTCAAGCCCATATCACACATCTCATATGGACTCTTGCAAAGTTCCTAGAAGCCTAGACTTCTGCCTCTAGGCTTGCTCTCTTTAGTCCATTCTCAACAATGCCATGAGAGTGTTCTGAAAATGAATTGTATGTGCTTCCTGCAGAAAAAAAAAAAAAATCCAAACTGTGTAGTTTGGTACTCAAGGCCCTTCAAAATGGAGCCTCAACTTGTATTTCTAATCTCATTGACCACATCTTTATGTGTCCTTTTCTCCTGACATATCTGAAGGGATAGCATCAATTTCTTATTGCCACATTAATTCTGTGTAACCAACACCCTGAACCCAATGGCTTGAAACAATAATTTATTCTCAGGTTCCTAGTCTACAGTTTGGCTGGAGTGGCTCTGTTAATGTGTTCCTTATGGGACCCAGGTTGAAGGGGGATCAGCTACTATCAGCTACCATCAAAAAGGTGAGCAGAAGTATGTGATACATCTCAAGGCCTAAATAGCTAGTAAGAGACATATGGTCATTTTTTCCCACATTCCATAGGCCAAAGCAAGTTACATGGCCGAGTTCAACATGGTGGGGAAAGGATATATTTGTACTTCTAGTAGGAGAAACTGCAGTATCATATAGCAAAGGGCATTGATGCAGAGAAAGATAAAGAATGGGAGACAAATATCCATTGCTAAATAATAAATTATCGTTAAAAGAGCAAATATTTATAATCTCACAGATTCTATGGGTCAAGAATCCAACAGGAGCTTAGCAGGTGGTTCAGGATCTCTCATGAAGTTGCAGCAAGCTCTCAGGCAGAGCTGCAGTCATCTGAGGCTAAAGGATGTGCTTTCCAGCTCACTCCCACGGTTGCTGGCGGACTCACTTCTCCACGTGGGCCTTTCCAAAGCCTGCCTGAGTGTCCTCACAAGTTGGCTGCCAGCTTCCCCCAGACTGAGTGATCCAAGACAGAGAAAGAGAGCCCAAGACAGAAGCCATAGAATCTTATACCTTCTTTGGGAAATGCCACACCATTACATCTTCTGTATTCTATTAGTCACACAGACCAACCCTGGTCCACTGTGGGAAGGGGCTGTACAAGGGCCTGAAAACCAGGAGGCAGGGGTCATTGGAGCCATCTTGAAGACTGGGATCACAGCTCCCATTTTAATATAATTTAGTTATCCTCATAAACTGCTGAAATGTTTCCACACTTCTGTATTATTGGGTCTAAACCACTTTAATCAATACAGGTAACAGTAATTGTACAAAATCCTTTGTTAAGTCAGGTTAATTTTTATACCAAAAATAGTAGCCATAAATGTTAACATCAATAGTTTTTCACCATTTGGCTTTTTTGCATATTTGTCATCCTGTCTATAAGTTTTCTTCACAACAGCACATACCCATTACCACTTATTCCCTATCCCCTAATCAACCAGGTGAATTCTCAAATATCACCTTCTCTAGTAAGTCTTTCCTGGCTACTGCACACACGTGAGGTTATCCTCCTAGATGTGCTCAAAGCATTCAGTACATACCTCAATTAAAAGTCTTTAACAAATTCTCCATGACACCACAGAGTATCTGTTTCCTTCTTCATCTTTTTAATTACACTATGAGATTTCCAGGGGCCGATATTTGGTAATAGTGACTCAATAAACATCTGAAAAAAAGGTGAGAGGGATTAAAGGAGAAATGGAGAGAACACAAGGCCAAATCCTGATAGGTTTTTAATATTGTTTCCCTACCACCTGCTGGTTAAGCTCCTCCTACCTACCAGGCAGGTGTTGATGCTTCTATAGTCATCGTCTTAGTTAATCCTCACAATAACCTGGTAAATGAAAATTATTTGGTGAGGAGTCAGTTTTCAAGCTCAGAAAATTAAGTTTCCCAGCACACAGTAAAACCTGAATTACATCCTTGACTCTTGTGTTCCAAAGCCATGATTTTCACAGCACCCCATACAGCCTCTGTGGGGAAGAGCCCCACGGTTTCCACTCTACGGAGCAGTGCATGCCCTGCTTAGTAGAACTGGTTCTCCCATTTAGGGATCTTGCTATGTCAGTCCATGGAAATGGTTTGGTAGGGCATTCCTCGACTGATTGCTCTTTTTGTGCCCTGATCAGGGCTCCAGAACCTGCACCTGGGAAAGCCTTGGAGCGCACTCTCTCTCATCTAAGAGGGTAAGTTGTATCTGGAGGGGTAAGGAAATTACAGAGGAGCTTGAAGAAACCCACAGCCCTGCAGGCAAGCATAGCCCAGCAGCAAAGTCCAGTTCCCCACATACTGTGACACAAAGATGAAAAGGGGCTGCTGCAGGCATCTCACTCCAGATGTCCGTCACTGGAGCCAGGCAGAGAGTCCTGTGGGGTTTGACATTTAAAGGTCACAACTCCCAGGAAAGTTGTGAGGATGAAATGAATGGTCTACATCAAAGCATTCAGAGTTCTTTGAAAGAAAACTGCTGTATAAATTCATAGCATCTTTTTGAAAATCATTATTTTTTTAATTTCTTTTTTCTTTTTTCCAACCAGTTAACTTGGGTATGCATATATATATATACACACACACACACAGAAATACACAAGCCAGGCACGGTGGCTCACACCTGCAATCCCAGCTACCTGGGTGGCTGACACAGGAAGATGGCTTGAGCCCAGGAGTTTAAGACTACAGTGAGCCATGATTGTGCCACCCAAGTCCAGTCTGGGCAAGAGAGAGAGAGACCCCCATCTCTTAAAAATAAATAAATAAATAACAAAAACACACAAAATAGATACATTGATTTTAGATAAATTAAAACTTGAGTCATGTTACAGATACAGGGGAGGCGGGTATTACAGTCTTGTCTTTTTTTCCCCCCTTTTTATTGGCCTCCCCCTTCCTACCCCCTATCTATCCTCACAGCACTAAAAACCTATTAGGTATCCTTCTATGTCTTTTTCTGCCTGCTCACATGCATACTGATACTATCCTAAGGGTAAGTCGTTGCTTGTTTAACAATAGAAATCATATTATACAAGCATTTCAGTATTCTGCATTTCTTTTTCAACAATATCTGATAGAATTTCCCCCAAGTCAAATGGGATAGTTCTAAGTTATTATTTTTAAAGTTGTACAATATGTTATGATGTGGATGGGCCCATATTTTTTTATCCGTCCCTGTCTTCATAGACACTTACTTATCTCCAGATTTTTTTAATGTTATAAACAAAGCATCAATAACATTTATAGATAGAGCTCTACATTTTGGAGTTTTGTTTCTGAGGCCCCAGGAAAGGGATTGCTGCCTCAGATGGTATGTGTATTTTGGTTTTCAGGAAGTTTTTTCAGTCTGATGGAACTAAAGTGATAGCTCATTGTTATTTTGAAATGTGCATTTCCCTGACTACTAGCGAGAGTAAGCACTTCTTCAATGTATTTGTTAGCATTTTGATTTCTCCTCTAGTGAATTTCTTTTCCATATCATTTTCCTTATTTTTGTTGAATCATTTGCCTTTTTCCTTACTACTTTATGAGATCTCTTCAAATATTATAGACAAAAATCTTGGTCTTCTACATTGGAGCCATATTTTTCCATATTTATCATTTGTTTCTTGATATTATTTATGGTCTCCTCTGACATCATTGTTATTTTTGTATATATATATATATATATGCACATATTTACATATATTTTTATAGTCTCTGGTTTTCTGTCTTAGCTAAGAAAATGTCCTCTCCTCCTAAATTATTCATGAAGTTTTCTAGATTTGATTGTATGTTGTTGTATTGTTTTGCATTTATGCCTTTAATCCATCTGAAATATATTTTGTTTTTGAACATGATGTAAGACAGATTCCAATTTTATCTTTATCCACATGAAGAAAAACTATGCCAACACCATTTCTATAAAAATCCCTTATTTTCTCATTAGATCACCTTTGTAATATATTAAATCCTCACACATGTTGACATTGTTTTCTACTTTCTTTATTCCATTGTGCTGGTCTATTTCTCCATTCCTATGACAACGTCATCTTTATATGATTAGAAGCTGTTTTGCTGTCTGCTAAAGCAAATCCAACTCCCTATTTCTTTTTAGTCACACTTTCCTAGCTACTTTTGGACACTTGTCCTTCTATATGATATTTAAGATGATTTTTTTCCAATTTCAAAGAGAAAAACCTATTGAGATTCTCTAAAATTTAATTAAATTTTCACATTAGTTTTAGAAAAAAATACAATTCTAAGCCTCCATATTCAAGAACAAATTGTGTCTTTAATAAATTTTTTATAATTGTCATTGCTACTCAGAATGGAACATTTTCTCTGTGTTCATTTTAGGTGTTTATGGTAATATAGGAAAAGCTAATAAATTTCTATATATTTATATTATAAATAGCCATGAACAAAGTCTTTTATTTATTCTAGTATTTTTTACTAGATACTGCTTTTCTAAGTATACAGTTGCAGATCCAGCAAAGGGGATTATTTTATCTCTTCTATTCCAAAGTTTACACAAATTATTCTTTTTAAAAAATTACATTAACCAGAATCTCTAAGCAAATATTAAGAAAGAATATTCACAACAGTCAATCTCATCTAGATTTTAACTGGAATGGTTTTAGTAAGGTTGTATAATTTTGGAAAATAATTTTATCGCTGTCAAGGACCTCATTTCCCAAATACTCTTCACTTGGTGAGAACTGTCCAGGGTTTTCTCAGGGAGCAGCATGTCTAGGAAGAAAAGGTGATGAGAGGGAGGAGTGGGATACCAGGACTGGTGGAGGACGGGGTGCTTCCGGGAGCACCCCACCATGAAAGCAGAGGCCAGATTACACGAAGGCATCTGTGTGCCAGTAGGAAACACTCTACTTGCCAGTAAGACAACAGGTCCTCCCTTCTCCCATCTACAGAATCACTGACTTCCAATTGTCCTCTTCAGTTCTTCGTGAACCCAGCTTCTAATTCCTTCTCATTCCATATCCCTGGGCATGGAAAGCCCAGCCACACCCCAGCTCTCCACAGCCTCTCCCTTCCATCATCCTGAGGACTCCTGAATCCCACTTCTTCCTCTAAGTGAGACCCACCTGAGCATGTGTTTCACTATTTTTACAGGTCTCACTATTTACTACTAACCGAAGACAAATTCCTGGCCAGACAAGGTGGCTCACACCTGTAATCCCAGCACTTTGGGAGGCTGAGATGGGCAGATCACTGGAGCTCAGGTGTTCGAGACCAGCCCGGGCACATTGGAGAAACCCTGTTCATTTTAGGTGCTTATGGTATTATAGGAAAAGCTAATGAATTTATATATATTTATCTTATAAATAGCCATGAACAAAGTCTTTTAAAAAAATACAAAAAATTAGCTGGGCTCAGTGGCATGCCTGTGGTCCCAGCTACTCAGGAGGCTGAGGTGGGAGGATCACTTGAACCCAAGGCTGCAGTGAGCCTAGGTCATGCCACTGCACTCCAGCCTGGGTGACAGAGTAAGACACTGTCTCAAAAAACAAACAAACAAACAAACAAACAAAAAAACAAAAAACAACCACCTGGCAACTCAGACACTGCATAGGAGAACCATTTACTTTTGTTGTGAAGAGCTATCCTGTGCATTGTAGGATGTTTAGCAGCATCCCTGGCTTCTACCCACCAGATGCCAATAGCACCTCTGTTTCCAGTTGTGAGAGCCAAGAATGTCTACAAACATTGTCAAATGTCCCCTGGTGATGATGAGTTGAGGTGGGGATGGGCGGGGATGGGTGGAAAGGAAGCAAAATCACCCTATAGGGAGCCACCACCCCAGTCTCTATACCCTGAAGCATGATACCTAGAGTTGCCTATGTATCAAACAGCTCTTTTGCAAATCATTGCCTGTAGATTGAAGCATCTGCCCTTGTCACTTTCAATTTGGAACTTATTTGAAAATACTGCCTCTTTCCTCTCTTCAAAGAGATCTTAATACATATGGCTTGCTTCTCTTGACTGGCAGTCACCCAAGCCTCTTGTTGAAGGATGATGGCTCAGAGATCCTGAAAGTTAATTTTGTGTGTGCCACATCAGGGTCAGTTCACACCAATGTTACCTATTTTAAGTTGCAAGAGTGGGATCATTTTTATTTAGCTCGCTGGTATATCACTCAGCATGAAGCTACATGTACTTTTGTTCCTATTGATGATGGAGATAAAATATGTGCAGCTTTCAGAATTGCAATTTTCAAAAGGAAATTAGCTTGCCCCTGAGCAGCCTGACACTGCAGTTTGGCTGATGACATCCTAGTAAACAACCTACAAATAAACTCTTGACTTTAGAAATAAGTAGGAGCTATTTATAGGCAAGCAATAATTTTCAAGTGGGTAAGTGAAGGGGAAAAATAAGCTGAGAAAAGTCAGCAAGGAAACTCCCATTTCACTCAATACCTTGAAGTGAGGAACTGTAGGGCCATTCACCAAAATGGAAAGTTCACGTCACTATTACTAATGGAGGAATGATGTCTTGGTGAATTTTTAACTTGTTGAAAATGCCAACCCATTTTATATGAAACAGCCACAATTTAAAACATAAAACATGAAGGCATATCCTCAAGACTAAGGAAACAAAGGGATTTCAACCAAGATCTTGGAAGTATCAATCAGATAACAGGTATCCTAACAACTGAGATGCTGCTAAAAGGCCATCTGCTGAGAATGTGAGGTTTCCCATTCTGAGACTGTTTGAGAGAGGAGTCCATGTGCATGTGAATGTAAAGCCCCCTTTGCATTTTGAAAGGGTGTCATGTCCCTGCTGTTGTGTTCTTTCTAAGGAAAATCCGAAAACTTCGAATTGTCCTTGGAGGAAGGGCAAGCCAGGATAGGACACGGGCTGCAAGCAGCTCTTATGACAAGGAGGCGACATCCTAACAGGGGCAAGCAACCAGGTGGGCTCTGCAAAGGCAAAGATGGGATCTCGAGAAAGCTGTGCTGTTGGCCCTTGGCTAGGGACATAGTCTCCTTCCCAATCAGCTTTTCTGGGCTGAATCTTAGGGTTTCTGAGATTCAGGGCTTTTGTGGCTCTAAAATTCACTGGAACTTAAGACAAAGCTCAAGGCAAAAAGCAACAGCTGGTTGATGGGAAAGTGTCACTCTTGGTTCCCAGGGACTGGGATAAACCTTGCTCTCTTTTAAGACGGTAATGATCTCAGCATCTAAGACCTACATGAGAGAGATATAGATACTGTTCATCATGATCAGGGACCAGCAAACCTTTTCTGTAAAGATCCAGGTAGTAAATATATTAGGCCTTGCAGGCCATGTGGGCACTGTCACAACTATTCAATTCTGCCAGTGGAGCACCAAGCAGCCCTCGACAATATGTAAAAGAATGGACATGACTATTTCCCAATAAAACTTTATTTACAAAAATTGACAATGGGCCACATTTGGCCCATGGGCCATGGTCTGCCGACTACTGATCTTGATGAGTGACATCAAGCACAGCTAAATTTCCCCACCTAAATAGGTCAGTCATTCCAACCTGTCTGGCCCTTGCCCTCGTCTTCTCTCTTAATGCTTCTTCCTAACCTCAGTCTTTCCCTGCTCCAACAAATATTTCCATTGCTGAAAATACTACCCTCTTAAAATATATCATTAACCCATCACTCCCCACATTAAAAATCCTTAATAGTTCCCCAGTGCTTAGAGTAAAATGATCAAAATCTCTCAATATAGCATTCAAATCCCTCTCCAATCCACTAGGCCTTCCCCATGCACATCCCGAGCTCCCACCATGGTGGCAAAGACACCTCTCCCCAAATATGCCAGGCAATTACCCGCCTCCAAACTTTGTCTAGACACATTCTCTACCTTGTGCTACCATTCCCACAGTCCCTACCTGTCAGTCATTCTCGTTCTTACACTGTCACTTCTAATTCACTTTCACTTGAAGCCTTTCCTTTCTGTCTGTGATAAATGATTTGCTCCCTTCAATGAGCTCCCACAGAATTGACTTTATCCCTTAAAACAGTATGCCTTGAGTTCCATTTGCTGCCTGAGTCATCACATGCCTCTTTGCCGTTCCTTGTTTTTATATGCCACAGTATGTTCAATTCAATCATTTGATCATTCATCCATTAACAGATATGTTTTGCACACCCACTGTATGTTTTGCAGTCTCAGGCTAGTGGGGAGAGACAGCTATGCAAAAATAAATAAACAATTTGCTATATTAGAGCATTTCAGATAGAGATAAATGCCAATTAAGGAAAACAACACAAGGTAATTTGTTAGGAAGAGTGAGAGTGTGGTTAGGGGCAAAGCTATTTTTCCCAGGGGAAACAGGGAAGGCCTCTCTGAGGAGATACTGTTGGACTGATACCAAGTATAGATGCTAAATTGAATATTGAATTGTGAGACGCAAACACTTATACAAAGCTCTGCACAGAGAAAACACTTTTAAGCGGCCCTTGAATTCATAATAAAAATATTCCATAATTTAATAAATTATAATACAGTTGTTAAAAAGGAACGAAGTAGGTATAGCTATACAGGCACATATGAAAAGATACCTAAGATATACTGTTAAGTGGAAATAAAAGCAATTTGCAAAAGTATGTAATATATATTTACATTTTTGAAATTAAAAATATTCATATGTAGACGCATGTTAATCTATGCCCAAGAAAGTCCTGGAAGGATACACAAGTGAAAGTTAAGAATGGTAGTTTCTGGGGGTGATAATGAGAGATTTTGATACTTTTGCTTTCCATTTTACACCTTTCTGTACAGTTTGAAATTTTTGCAAGAAGCAATTTTTACAGTATTTTTGGCAAAAAAAATTTTTGCCAAAAAATCAATTTATCATAAAAAATTTCCCTTCACAAAGGCTTCTTCAGTGTTTTTCAGTCTGTAACTTATGAGTACATTTTCCCTGACATACGAAGAGAAAATTCTTCTCCATTGTCCTTACCATTATCGAAACTTGTGTGCCTCCACATCTCTATCCCTTCAATACCCTTAACACACACACATACCCAGAGCTGCTATGCACCCTCACAATTCAGAGGGCATTGTTTTCCATATTCCAGTGTCCCGAGGCATTAACTGAAACTCTGCTCTAAACAGGCTGGGGTTGCCAGATAAAATACAGGACCAACAGCTAAGTTTGTTTCCAATTAACAGTGAATAATTTTTTAATGTGTTATTTTCTCAAATATTGCCTACTAAAAAATACTCAAAAGTTACTCTGTGTTCACCTGAAACTCAAATGTAACTGAGTGTCCTGTATGTTTATTTGCCAAATCTAGCAACCCTAAAGCAGCCACACGTCCTGAATGAAAGACACTAAAACCTTAAATGAAGGATGTTACATCTTCTCCATGAATCTACAGAGTTAGAGGAATAATGATGCATTTTTCCAAACTCTGACTCTGTCAACACAGTTAAACATGGTCCCATGGCTCTCCTTTCACTGTCTTCTCAAAGACATATTTACATATGTTAGGGCTTAATTATATGTTTTAATGTACCTTCTCTTGTCCTTCATGGAGCCTTGTCAACATCCACGCTGCTTAGATAGAACGTCCAGCAGAGAGAGACAGACAGTGCCTTAACTTCACATGCCCAGAGCTAGAACTCAGCATATCTTTTGGGCAGTGGTGCTGAGCCCTGACGCACACTAGACTCACCCGAGAAACTTTTCAAACATACCCACCCCTAGTCTCCGCCCCAGATAAATTAATCCAGAATCTTCAGCAGTGGGAGCCAGGTGCTCTGCAGTTCCCCAGGTGATCCTACGGTACAGCCAGCATTGTGAACAATTACTTTAACACCTAGGCCATCTGTACTCCACCCTCAGGCTTAAGTCCCATAAAACGGTGCCCTTCAGACTTTATGTGAACACAGATAAGCTTGGGATGCTGTCAAAATGCAGATTCTGATTCCACAAATCTGGGGTGGGGCTTGAGATTCTGCATTGATAACAAGCTCCCAGGTGATGCTGATGCTGCTGACCCTTGAGACACACTTATAGTAACAAGACCACTAAAAAAAGAACTAAACCAAAGTCATTGCCACTTTTTACTTCACAATTCATATAATAGGGAAAATAAATATTATAATGAGATTGATAATAAAAACTTTCTTTGGATCCACAGTCATCCTAAGACTAGCACCATATGTGCACTCCAGTTTCAAGTGGCAACTTCTCTGGATTCATTTCCTACCCATAGGAAGCTAAACAGAAAATAACATTAGTTCAAGTTTCAGCAGACGGATCGTTTTCAGACGGGAATACTCAGAAACTTCAGGCTAAACCCCCTGCCCAAGGGTCATAAAACCCCTACAGACATGCCAGGCTTGGCAGAGGAATAACTTCTGACAACTATTTTCAGATAGGAGCAACAACACTTTAGTGGAACGGCTGGGGATGTGCTGCCTAAGGACAGGGACGTGGGTTACATGGCCTCAGAATGGCCCCGCAGCCCTATGGGGCCATAACTCAGCGCGGCTCCCAAACAACCTGGGCCAATTCTCCAAGCAAAATTTCCATATGTAATGGACAAGAGTTCCTGAGGTTCTAGTTTGAATCTCTCCTCTCCCACTGACCAGTTCTGTGACCTTTAGGACACATTATGCCGCTTAAGCCTTAGATCTCTCAGGTCCTCTGCAAAATGGGAACACAAGTGGATGTTTAGATAAGATTATATGTAAAGTATTTAGTTAGCACAGTGCCTGGCACATTAGCAGCACTGAATCTTAGCTATTATTGTAGGTCCTCCTACTTCTTTAAGTGAGATGAAAATACTAGCCTTGGTGTCACTCACAGAGAGGAGCTGAGCAGCTGCATTCAATACAGCACTGAGATCAAAAGTTCTGCTTCCCTCTGGGCTGCCTTTTCGTTTACCCTGTGTGAAGGACAGCAATTGGTGCCCAGAGAGAAATACAATAATAATCACACTGTATCTGCACACATGAAGAAAACAGATCAGGCTTGAAAGGAAAGTGCAGCAGATTTTCTCCCTCTTCACGGGAAGGGAAGTTTGTCTTGTGACCAGAGCTACTTCCTTTTGAGGCCAGGGAAGAAAGAACTAAGGCCAGATTGAGTTGCTCTGTGTACCCTCTATAGGTGCAAAGGCTTAGTGTGGTGCTATTAGTGAGGTCTGCGAATGGCAGGGGAGAGGAGCTAGTGAAGAAAAAGTGCGATAGGTTTTTAATATGGATGAGAAGCTGCCTGCTTTCTCCTAAGCAAATGAGGAAGGAGAGAAGTAAGGAACTCAAAACTATTTGCAGGTGGTCTCTGGGATAAAGGGATACACAGTGGAGGTGATATTATCCTGAGCCACATTTCAGTATAAAACCTACCAGTATTAAGTCCCGCTGCTGGGAGACCATCTCTGACTTGTCTCAGCAAAGAGACAATAAAAATGTAAAAATAGCAGATAACCCTTGAAATTCCAGTGTCAGCCCCAAAGAACAGCTTCCAAAGATGAAGAGTGGGTGGACTTCCAGAGACACAGATTTAGATTTCTAACTTTAGCCTGAACTTTCTGAAGCTTCTCAGCGGTACCAGGAAAAAGATTTGGTGTGAAGGAGGCTAAGAATAGCAGCTCAAATCAGACCGTGGAATTAGATGAGTTTCAATCAGCCATGTGTCCCCCCCAGTGTCTTTCCCTCCTCCCCAGCCTCACTGGGACAGGGACACCCATAGAGCTGGAGAGTTGGAGCTGTGAGAGAACAATGACAACAAAAGCTGACATTTCCTTAACGATTAGGACTTGCAGGCTGTATGCTAAGAACTCAATAGATGGGTTCGTTTAATATTTCCAATATTAGGAGTAACTCCATTTTACAAATGGAAATATTTATACTTAGAAATATCAAGAAACAAATCCAAGGTCAACCAGCTGGTTAAATGGTGGAGCTGGAAAAAGAGCAATAGGTGCTGGGAAATAGAAAAATGGAAAGAAGTAGAAGACTAAGCACCTTGATAGGAAGAGGAGAGCTTCAAGCATTGAAAGGGCTAAATGTGGCATTACTAACAATAGCAAAGACTTGGAACCAACCCAAATGTCCAACAATGATAGACTGGATTAAGAAAACGTGGCACATATACACCATGGAATGCTATGCAGCCATAAAAAATGATGAGTTCATGTCCTTTGTAGGGACATGGATGAAGCTGGAAACCATCATTCTCAGCAAACTATTGCAAGGACAAAAAACCAAACACCGAATGTTCTCACTCATAGGTGGGAATTGAACAATGAGAACACTTGGACACAGGAAGGGGAACATCACACACCGGGGCCTGTTGTGAGGTGGGGGGAGGGGGGAGGGATAGCATTAGGAGATATACCTAATGTAAATGACAAGTTAATGGGTGCAGCACACCAACATGGCACATGTATACATATGTAACAAACCTGCACGTTGTGCACCTGCACCCTAGAACTTAAAGTATAATATAGATATATATACACACACAAAAAAGAAAGGGCTAAATAATGGGTGGCATAGGCTGCTTTCTACCTCTATTGGAAACGCATAGAGATTTCTTAGACTACAGCAAGGAAAAAGGAATTTGGTTAGAGAGCAAAGAAAAAAGAAAAAACTCCTGGATTGCAACACTACGTGACATAACATTCATTGTTAAGAGACAATGATTAACCTGCTGAGTTAATTTTAAACAAGGGGTGGGGGAAGATGGTTTTGTGCTTCTCCAAGTGTGTTTCACAGAACGCTAGTTCCTTAAGATATTAACAGAAATAATCAAATATACTCAGGAAATATTGTGCTAAATAGAGTTAAACAGGTTTCTTTAGTGAAGGAGCTCTAAGAGATTTATGAGCTCAGTATGTTGTGAAACTCTAGTGGTGGAATAGAGTAGGTGGTGTTTCCCAAACTTATCTGACCAGAACCCTTTTTTGAACTAGTCTTTCCTCAAATATACTTGGGGAAGGCCTGGGGTTTTCTGAGATGATTTAAGTATGGAACTTTCTGGAAGCTGGGGACTGGCCTTGCTACTCAAAGTGAGTCCATGCACTTCATTATCATTGTAAGCATCACTTAGGGGCTTGTTAGAAAGCTTAGGTGCTTTCTTACAAGTATCTGGCACCTTGGTGCTCCTCCATGGGGCTTCTCTACAAGGAAAGCTTGGACTTCCTCAAAGCATAGCATTCTCAGAGTACTGGACTTCTTCCATGGCAGCTGGCTGCCAAGATGGAGAAAACAGATGCTGCCAGATTCTCAACCCCACCCCAGACCTACAGAATCAGACTCTGCTTCCTAACAGTATACCCTGATGATTTATTATATGCAGATTAAAGCTTGAGAAGCTCAAAATTTCTTCAAGCCTCAGGATATGGTTACACACAATTCTACAGCAGCCATATCTCTAACATTAGCTGTCTGCTATATAACAAACCGCCCAAAAATTTACTGTCTTGAAACACTAATGACTTATTTTTCACAATTTTGTAGGTTGACTTGGCTTGGTTGGCGGGTTCTTCTGCCTTCACTAGGCTGAATTCATGGGCTGGACTGCCAAGGTTTCACTTTTGTATCTGGCGCCTTGGTGCTCCTCCATGGGGCTTCTCTACAAGGAGGGCTTGGACTTCCTCAAAACAGCATTCTCAGAGAACTGGACTTCTTCCATGGCAGCTGGCTGCCAAAGATGGAGAAAACAGATGCTGCCGATTCTATTAAGGCCTGGCTTGAAAGTCCTAGAACAGCACTTCCGCTGCATTCTACTTATTAGTCAAAACAAACCGCAAGGCCAATTAGATTTGAGGAGAGGAAAAATGGTTTCCACCTCTTGACAGGTGAAGTGCCATGCATATGCAAGGCAAGGAATTGGTAATGGCTGTCTTTGGAGACTATCTACCATACTCTCTACCCCTCTTGAGTGATATTAGATGCTGTACATGATCCCTTCTTAAACTCTAAGTACTTGAAAAATGCTTTAATATGTGTCCCAGACTGGCTCTTCCTCCAAGGTAAACAGGAACTTTAACCCACTCTATAAAGGAAAGGTATGTCCCATTTATGGAATGTCAGTGCCAGGGGTGTGGGGAGAGGTGTTAGGTCTCATTACTCATCAACACCAACCAAAACCATTTATTCTAAACCTACTATGTGCCAGGAACTTGGTTCTGCATATATAGCATTATATAGTATAATGTACAATTCTAAGAGTACTTTCTCAATGATTTCCTACCCTTCTAATGGTAGGAAACAAACACTAAACTAGTAAATCATTAAATAAACACAATAATTTTGGAAAGCAATAAGGCTATGAAGAAAATAAAATAGTGTGATGTGATTGTGAGTGACTTTCTAAGTTGATTTAAATTAAGAGGTCAAGGAATACTCCATGGAGGGAGTGTCATTAATCGAGACTTGAAGGATGAGGAGGCAGCTGCTTGAAAAGCTGAGATCACAGTGGCAAAAAGTGCAAGTGCAAAGGCCCTGAGGCAGGGATAGGCTCTACATGCCTAAGGGGCAGAAAGAAAGTCGTTGGACCTGGTGCACAGGTCTCAAGGGGCAGGGAGCCTGAGATGGGGCAGGAGGAGTGGGTGGTGGAGTCAGGCGTTCACAGGGTGCTGTAGGTGAGAGCGAGAGTATCTCATTACTTTCTGACTGCCATGGAAAACCACTGGACAGTTTAATGCAGGATGTGACACAGCTTGATTTGCACTTTTACAAGAAGACTCTGGCTGCATGAGAAACAGATTATAGAGAGAGGGCCGGGCATGGTGGCTCACAGCTGTAATCTCAGCACTTTGGGAGGCCAAGGCAGGCAGATCACTTGAGGTCAGGAGTTCGAGACCAGCCTGGCCAACATGGCGAAACACCATTTCTACTGAAAAATACAAAAATTAGCTGGGTGTGGTGGCGAGCACCTGTAATCCCAGCTACTCGGGAGGCTGACGCATGAAAATTGCTTCAACCTGGGAGGTGCAGGTTGCAGTGAGCTCACATGGTGCCACTGCACTCCAGCCTGGGTGACAGAGCAACACTCTGTCTCAAAAAAAAAAAATTATATAGAGAGAAGAGCAGAAGCAGAGAGACCAGTTAGGAGGCGAATGCAACATTCCAGGCAGGAGGAAATAGCAGCTTGCACTAAGGTGGGGCTCCGGGTGCAGACGAGCCAGGTGGAGTATCCCTGTCCTCTCCAACCTCCTACCATCAGGGAAATGCAGTCAGACGTCATCCCAGACCCTGTGGTTCCATGTGAAGAAATACATGTCTTGATTAGGACTTCACAGGGTAGAACATTGCTTCAAGTCTCTTATCTTTTTTTAATTTTATTGGGTTTAGATGATGAGGATTATAATAAAATTTTCCTACATATCCTTTTGTATCTGGAAATATGTGACCATGAGACACTTTATTTCCTTCCTTAATCTTCCAGGGTCCTGACCCAAAACCCAGATTGGTCTGAATTAGGTCTGGTCTGCATCTACTGCAGCAGAAGGTGAGTATAATACCACGGTGAACCCTGGCAGCAGTTTATGGTGCAGCTAGTTAATATTCACTGACTACCTTTGTTCATGTTTCAAATATTTTGGCAAGGCCATCCATCACCTCTCACCTTCAGAGATTAAGCAGAAAGAAGCTGCTCTATGATTCCTTTCTTCCCACTTGAACCCAGAATGTCCACAGATGCCATAGCTGGTGGCCACCTCAATCCCACAGGTACTCTTTAGTTGGGACAGCATGAAGTGACAAAGTTTGTATTTCTTATTTCCATGATATTACCATCTTTTTAAATCCTTCACATGTTGCTGCTTCTGATTTTGCAAGCCATGGGCATGATATATAACATGTTCAATTTTCTGAGATCATTTCAATTTTTCTATTCAATGTATCATTCTAATTGTTATACACTGATGGTTCATTCAATGTATAACAAAACAAATTTCATTTTTTATACTTCTTTAGTTTCATGTAAGCTCCAAAATCGGGGAAAAAAACTACTTTCAAACCCTATCTCTAAATTTTGTTCAGAAACACAATCACTATAAATAATCTCTGCCTCTGAGAAAGTTTCAATAGGTGTAACTTTGTACATCACTGACTCCTTCAAAATAAAATATTTATCCACTATGTGCCAGGCCTGTGCCAAAAAACTCAGAATCTAATGCAGTTTTGAGCATGATGCCCTAATCAATTAAGAACATAACAAATGACCTTTGTTCATTATAAGCGAATTTCATTCTACTCTGTTGGGTAGGAGTGTACCAGATAGATCAGGTAAACCATGTGACAGGGACAGAAGCCAGGAGAACAGAAGGCTCTAGCAACACATATCTTATTTCTGCCTTTATTTATTTCCCCAAAACCTTTCTTAAAGTCTGCAGCTAACAGAACAGGCGGTTTTGGAGCCTTGACCTCAATGCCTATTTGTTCATGGGTTGGTAAGAGAAAAGGGACTTAGTTTCCCTAGGGGCTCATCAATAAAGAAAAAGAATGGCTTTCTCCTCCTTATTCCTCCGGGAGCTTGGAATAACAGTCATATTCTGTCTACTAGTTCCAGAAGCTGTTACTTGTGAAGTAAGACAACAGGGTTGATAGTAAGCTGGGTTGATATGGTAAGGAGGGGGAGAGAGAGAGAGAGTGGGGAGGAGAGAGCGAAGTAAGAGGAGGGAGGAGAGAAAAAGTGGTTTAATAAAGAAAGGAAGAGCAGTGATAAGAGACTGTTAGAAAGGCAATGATGAAGTCAGAATCACAGAATCCTGAATGAGAAGTACAAACTTACTTTTCCAATCCTCTTTTAAAACATAAAGTAGGCTGGGCATGGTGGCTCATGCCTGTAGTCCCAGCACTTTGGGGGGCTGAGGAGGGAGTATCTCTTGAGGCAATGCATTCAAGACCAGCCTGGGCAACATAGTGAGACCCTGTCTCTACAAACAATTTTTTTTTTTTAATTAGCTGAGCATTGTGGCATGCACCTGTAGTCCCAGCTACCGGGGGATGGGGTGGTGGGGAAGGGCTGAGGTGGGAGGATCACTCGAGCCTGGTGAGTTGTGATTGTACTACTGCACTCCAGCCTGGGTGACAGAGACCTTGTCTCAAAAAAAAGAAAACAAACTGAAGTGACTGAGGCAGAGCAGCAGGGGTGAGACCGGAGGACCTGGCTCTTCTAATTCTCAGAGCCTTTTTTCCCCACATTAACTTCGTTTGAGGATTTTGAGAAACTCCAGGTATGTCCAACTCCTACATAGCACCTTGCACTGTGTAAATGTTGAATGGCACTCACCCAGGTAGTGGCGATGACAGCAATCATATCAGTATTAGCACAAAGCTTTCCTCAGGTCTCTGAGTAGCTTTCAATAAGGAAAAGTCAGTGACAAGGGCAACAGCCAGGGTATAGAGCCTTGCTGAGATCTGTGGTTTATTTTTAGTTTGGAACTCCTCTCAGTCTCAGTTCTTTCTCCACGGGGTTTTCTCCTTTAAAGCTGTTGTGTGGGATGCAGGTGGCTGTGGGGAGGAGAGAGAGACTTCTAAAAACAAAGGAAAGAATGGTTTTCAACCACTCAGGATAATGGCATGGGCACAAACCTAACCAGTGGCAGCTCGTTGATCTGGAGCTAGACGGGGTGCAAGAGAAGGAAGGAGCAGAGAGAAAAAAAGCAACCCCTTATAGAACTGCCCAAAAGAGGAAAGCCTCTGGAAAATGACTGGCACAGGGCATTTTAGAAGATTTTAAAGAATAAATCAATAACTCTGCTTCCTGCTCTCTCTCTCATGATACAGTTCTGGACACAGAAGAGTGGCTTCAACATGCAAAAGGAGAAGATGCAAAAAGAAAAAAAGTGGAAAACAATGCATCAATTCCCCTCATGCCTATATGTCCAGTTTAAAGGAGATCTATCTGAGCACTCTGTTTGTTGAATGACTTATTGGGGAGGAAGGCTATTTCCATAGGCTAAGAGGTCCCTCATCTCTCCTGCTCAGTCCATCCTTTTCTTAAAAGCCAGGTTAACCTTCATAATGTTTCTGGGTAAGTCATATTTGTTTCCAAAACTGCCCATGGTTCCCAATGCATACAGTTTTGTCAAGCCCAGTGTCAGGCTGATACTCAGGCCCCATCTAGTATACATGCCAGCTTTGTCTCACACCATTCCCCTTTAGACACCATCTGATCTCCACCCTCTGCCTGAACCGTTTCCTAATTCCCAAACACATTCCATGCTTCTCCAGTTCTGTAACTTACTCCTGCTCCCTGGAATAACAGCAATAGGAAGAGTCTGGACACTTTGCTTTAAATCCTACCTTTATTAATTTATTAGCTGTGTGACCTATAGCAATTTTTTGAACCATTGAGTCCCATTCCCTCATCTTTAAAATTAGGGATTATAACATCTACCTCACAGAATCATAGATATCAAATTAGATAACACTGTAAAAGCACCAAACATAATAGGTGCCCAATAAACGTTGGTCCCTTCTCTTTATTATCCTTCTATACTAAGTACAAATATTACCTCCTTCTTACTGTAAGCAGAAGAGCCTCTCTCTCCACTGTACTGAGCAAACAGTTATGGGAGAATATTTATGGCTCAGTGAGGGAGGTACCAGGTCAACCAAGTCCATCTTGGAAGCAAATGGGCTGGCAGATGACGTGGTCATATGCCCTCAGACACAGAGACTTGCAGTTGTAGAGCTAGAAATCCTTACAGATTATATAACCAGGTCTGCTGTCTTACAGATCAGGAAATGGAGGCCTAGTGAGAAGTCAAGACTGGACTCCTCCCTTTTGCTCTTTCCTTTTTACCATGCCTTGAATAAAGGCCAAAATTCGCTGAGCCATCCAGAGGTCCAGGAATGCCCTGTGATGAGACTGGAACTGAACTGCGAGCCAAAGAGCTTCTGCAGAAGTGTCCAGTCCATTGCCTTTTTTCCATACAGGGATGCACATTTTACCCACTCAACACTTATTGGGCTTCTACAAAGTGTTGGGTCCACATCTATAAGGAAGATATTCAAATGTCTGAGACAGCCATCATCCTGCCCTTAAGACTGACAGCCAAGCTAGAAAGGTGTCGTGTGTTGAAATAATAGCCATGCAGTGTGGGAACCATGTGCACACCCCCATAGGAGCACCAAAAGATGGGGTGGTGATCCGTGGGAGAACAGAAAAATCATCACAAAGAAGGAGAAGGATGACTTGGAACTTGAAGAATAAGCAGCTCGCTGTGTAGACAGATGTTGGGACGGGCATTCTCACTTGATCATTTATTTTCATTCTCCATACAAACAATGACAATAGCACATGCTGGAGGTGAGGCTGCACACCTGTGTCTGCTGGCAACTTCCTTCTCATCACAATGGAAGATTCACCTCCAGAAAAGGCAGCCAAGGACTGTCTCAGGCTGTGCCAGGGATATTTATGAGCCAATTGCCAGCTACTCAATATCTTCCCTACTTTATTTGCTTTCCATCAGTTACTTCTAAGGGTTCCCACATCACCTCCTTTATTGCTGGGATTAAGGTGAGCCTAGATAGGAGAAATCAGAAGCTCAGATATAGACAATTCAACCCAGAAAAAAAAAAAAAAAAGACAAAAGCAAGTAGGAAAGCTCTTAAGTTAGAAATAAGTGGGTAACCTTTCAAAAGGTGTTTTTGCACAATGGGTCAGTTGGGGCTTCCAGAAAGTAGATGCCAAGATGGAGTTGGAAGTGTAAGAGATTTATTGGAGGCAAGACCTGTGAAAGATAAAGAGAAACAAAAACAAAAAGGGGAGTGGATAGAGAAGGCCTTCAGTCTACAATAGAGGTTTGACTCCTGTGAAAAGAAAGGGGAAAGAAAGAGAAGTGAGTAGAAAGTTCAGCTGCAAAGATTGCCCAGAGAGGAGAAATGACTGGCCTTTTACCGTGCTGAGCTCAGTCATTGGCTAGGGCAACCTGGGCAGGTCATGGCTTTGGTCCCTCAGGAATGGGCCACTGACAGCACACCTCACAGCAGGTTCTCTCTCTCTTTTTTGTTTTTGTTTTTTTTTTTTTTTTTGAGACGATGTTTCGCTGTTGTTGCCCAGGCTGGAGTGCAATGGTGTGATCTCGGCACACTGCAATCTCCACCTCCTGGGTTCAAGTGATTCTCCTGCTTCAGCCCCCCGAGTAGCTGGTATTACAGGCATGCACCACCATGCCGGCTAATTTTGTATTTTTAGTAGAGATAGGGTTTCTCTATGTTGGTCAGGCTGGTCTCGAACTCCCAACCTCAGGTTATCTGCCCACCTCGGCCTCCCAAAGTGCTGGGATTACAGGCGTGAGCCACCAACAGCAGGTTTTCTCTTAAAGAGAGACAAGCAGCACCTCCCCATGGCTGCTGAACACTTGCGTCATCCCACAGCAAAATAATTTAGAGGGGAATTTACTGTGCTAATAGATAGCAGAAACTTGTTGTAGGTATGCCGGGTGTAAACATGGATCTTAAGATAACAGATTAAGCTGGGTGCAGTGGCTCACGCCTGTAATCCCAGCACTTTGGGAGGCCAAGGTGGGCAGATCACCTGAGGTCAGGAGTTCGAGACCAGCCTGACCAACATGGAGAAACCCCGTTTCTACTAAAAATACAAAATTAGCCAGGCGTGGTGGCACATACCTGTAATCCCAGCTACTCAGGAGGCTGAGGCAGAAGAATTGCTTGAACCCGGGAGTTGGAGGTTGCAGAGAGCCAAGATCGCGCCACTGCACTCCAGCCTGGGCAACAAGAGTGATACGCCATCTCAAATAATAATAATAATAATAATAATAATAATAATAGATTAATTATAGACTTTAATTGCTAGTTAATTAATGGTATACCTGGCAGGAAAAATTCTATCACTAGCGCTTATGACTGGTCTGGGCTGAAGGTGTGCCTTCTAGCCTTGAGCTCTTAGCTCTCTATGAACCAAACCTCCCCACCCTCTAAGCAAGTGACTGATCACTAAATGAAAAGAATTGTAAGTCAAAGTTCTTAGCTAGATATAGAGAGAGAATGGGGTAAGGGAGAAAGAATAATCCACTAGACTTTCAACACTGTGAGTATAAGATTCCACTGGTCTTTTCCCCCTGTGAATTACTAGCTGTTCTCAGTATCTGGCACATGGAAGCCCTCAATAAATATAAGATAAATGATTCAGATAAACAGATGAATGTCACCCACCCTCTCCAAATAAAACAGTTCTCTCTAGCACTTATCCTTCCCTGTGTTTAGCTTCTCAGACATACTAATTTTGATTTTGTTTCCTATATTCTTTTTACACATCATGCTGTATCCACTGGGGTTCATTGTGGTAAAGAACAGAATCTTTTCTTTTCTTTCTTTCTTTTTTTTCTTTTAAGACAGGGTCTCACTCTGTTGCCCAGGCTGGAATGCAGTGGTTCAATCTCAGCTCACTGCAACCTCCACCTCTTGGGTTCAAACGATTCTCCTGCCTCAGCTTCCCAAGGAGCTGGGATCACAGGTGTGCTCCACCACGCCCAGCTAATTTTTGTATTTTTAGTAGAGATGGGGTTTCACCATGTTGGCCAGGCTGGTCTTGAACTCCTGGCCTCAAGTGATCCACCTGCCTCAGCCTCCCAAAGTGATGAGATTACAGGCGTGAGCCACCATGCCTGGCCAAACACAATCTTTTCTAACTAGGTAGTTAGTGATATTTTCAGGATGTTAAATGGTTTACAAAATCACTTGGAAAGAAATAGACCCCAGGCTGAGTTGTAGGGAAAGACTCCCAAAGCATAGCGCAGAACTGGGCCACCAAGAGAGCCGCTGCCTCCTCTGCAACCAGAAAGTGACCTCCTCCAGAACCACAGTGCTGCTGCAGCAGTAGGAGACTGCCAAGATCAGGAATCCCCTACGGCTGCCAGTCTGGATCCCACCAAACCTGCAATGACATAAATGAATGCCCCTACTCTGCCCCTTACCACCCATGAAAGTAATGAATAGATGCTAGAAGCTTTGGTAGTGCTGCTGCAGAAAAGCCAAACGCCACCAGACGCCTGTTGGCTGCAGGAGTATGGCCCCCATCACATTTCTGTCTTCCCAGTCTCATGTGAGTATTCCTCATTGATCAAACCCGAATCACCTGAGAAAGCCTACCTGCCAGGGAGTTTACTAGCCTCTGTGGAATAGAAGAAAGCACTGTCGAGGGAGGGCAGAGTGAACTGAATGAGCTATTCCACCAGACTCCCCCTTGGGAGGAAACTTTGGAGAAGGTCTTATCTGCTTATATCCTATCAATTGAAAAGTAAGTATCTTCAGTCCAATCCTAAGGTCAGGTTTTACCCTCACTTGTGAAGAGATTTAAAACAATGTTTGTGAGTTTTCTATGGACATTAACAAACGAAACAAACAAACAAACATAACAGGAGTCATCGGTCTTTAGTTGTCTTCCACAAGGGGACAGTATTCTAGCTCCCTGAATACCTCTTTCCATGCCATGGGGTCACTGATCCCATTCTATAAGCATAACTTTTGTGAGGTCAAATAGTTAACAACCCTTGAATAGTTCATAGCAACCAAACCACAACTCCTAGGTTTGACTTTTGGTGCTCTTGTGACTTCTGTGTCTCCATGGGAATCATCATGACATGGTTCACATTAGTCAGTAAGAGATACTGATTGAGCATTCACTGCATGCCAAGCGCCGCTTGCACATGTAATAGGCATGCTGAATAAGTACAACTTGTGACTTACTCAGACCTGTCTCTGTCTCCCATTGTCCCTAGATAGTTTATCAGTGGGTAACCTTCCCTGCCCCTGGAGAAAAGCCCTGGCAGCTTTTGGTGCTTTTCTGCTCACTCCTGGGTAGTAGAAGAGCACTGGAGTCACCTGAAGCCACAGGACATTTGTGTTTCAGACACAATAATTTCCAGTCCCATGTAACAATCAAGAGGCTGCACTTGACTTAGCTATCAATTCTCTCTCCTCAGGCCAGCTTCAGGCTGGAAGCCCGTAGAGGGGAAGGAGCCTTGGCACTTGGGCTCTCCTTGCCCCCAACACAGTCTTCCCAACTCCTTCACTGCCAGATCTAAAGGAGAAGCGGAGTGGGGGGAGGTCAGTGAGCAGGACCCTCTGGGCCTGGCACACGGTTAACACTGTTGTCCCTGGGAAGGGGAACTCTTTCTCTCATGAAACACTTTTTTTCCCATTTTTTTTATTGCATTAAGAAACACATAGGCCGGGCGCAGTGGCTCACACCTGTAATCCCAGCACTTTGGGAGGCCGAGGCAGGTGGATCACGAGGTCAGGAGATCAAGACCATCCTGGCTAACACAGTGAAACCCCGTCTCTACTAAAAATACAAAAAAATTAGCCGGGCGTGGTGGCGGATGCCTGTAGTCCCAGCTACTCGGGAGGCTGAGGCAGGAGAATGGCGTGGACCTGGGAGGCGGAGTTTGCGGTGAGCCGAGATCGCACCACTGCACTCCAGCCTAGGTGACACAGCGAGAAAAAAAATGCTCACACAGCTAATTTTCTTCCCTTCATTTCTAATAAAATCCATCTCAATCCGTCTCAAAATAAATAAATTAATTAATTAAATAAAATAAACACATAACACAAAATTTACCATCTTAACCATTGTTTAGTATAAGGTTCACTGGTATTACATGCATTTATAACATTGCACAACTATCACTGCCATCCATCTCCTGAAGCCTCTTCATCTTGTAAAATAGAAACTCTATACCCATTAAACATTTCCCCCTCTCTCTCTATTTCCCCCTCCTCCAGCTCCTGGCAATCACCATTCCACTGTCTCTGTGATTTGACTGCTGTCATGGAACACTTTTGTGACTCTTCATGAGTCACCTGGTAGACTCATCTGTCCTGCAGCACCGGTTGACCTGGTGAATATATCGCTATTTTTGGTGGCTTCTTGCAACTCTTTCCTCATCACTGGGTATTGGGCATGTATCTCTGGCCCTTTTCTATGGAGTTTCTCCCCTCTTCCCTCTCCTCTCAAGACAGGACATGTCCTATTGGATGGCATGCAAGATGCCTCCACCTCATCTCTTATGAAGGGCCTTCACCCAGTCCACAGGAAATGGGGAAACACTTGTGGCATCCTTGCCCTGAAAAGTCCTTGATCTGGCTGAGGGGACTGAGAGACATGAAAGAGGTCCTCAAAGCTGTTTCTTCTGTAAATCTGCAGAGGGCGTGGAGGTGGTGGGATCTGTCTCACACTCCTTTCAGTAGCTGATAACTGTCATATTGGTGCCTCAGTCAAAACAGGGGCAGGAATGGCTCTATTTTGGCATCCTGCTGCACAGGCCCTCTAACATCCCTTCCCTGGGATTTGCGCTGGCCCTCCCTTCATGCAGGAAGTTCCTCAGCAGTAGAAATTGTGCTCATGTTCTTCTCTCCCATCACTAACCAGCCCCTTCACACCTTCAAGATCCAAGCTCACCTCCCACTCCTTTGGTGAAGCTTGAAGTCTTTTTGAGTCTTCTTCAGAGCTCCCTAAGACGTTTACCTACATTTTTTACTACATTTTGTGGTGGTGTTTTTTCCCAACTATTTGCCTTACCTAGTAGCCTAAAAACTCTGCAAGGACAGGGCCCATGTCTTAGTCAAGTTATACCTCTAGTTTAGCACTATACTCAGTCCATAGAAGGCAATCCATTTGTCCATCCAGCACATGTTTGTTGTTTGTTGAGTGACTACTATTTGATAGGCACTGTAGACACCTCAGTGAACAAGACACACAAAGCCTTCACTTTCTTGGCACTGGAAGGGACAAATGCATTTATGACACTTCACGGATTCCCCTGACAGAAGTCTTTGTCTATGCTAAGTCCTACACAGGTACAGCCCATTGAAGAAGTGAGTAAGATTCTCAACTACTTAACATGGAGGCTATGGGACACACTGCTCCTTTTCGTAGTATCCATCACACTTCTAAACAGTTGCCACTGACACTTCTGGAGAAGTCCAACCTGTTCCATGCACATAGACTCACCCATTCAATGACACAATTTATTCCAAAGAAGGCCTGGTAGACGTCTTGAAAGTCTAATATTGGGAGCTCTGTCATGCTTCTTGAGAAAGGTGATGCTTCTCAGAAGGGCGTATCCTTCCCCATGAGTCACCTGAGTACATATCCAGCCCAGGGCTCCCAGCAGCGACACCAGATCTGCACATGCAGAGAGGGAGAAAAAAATGCTCACACAGCTAATTTTCTTGCCTTCATTTCTAATAAAAGGTTCTAGGTTATGAGACTACTGTTTTGTTGCACTTCTTTGTGAAGGGAGGCAAAGACAATAAAAATAAGGCAAATCATACCTGAACATTGGAGGTGGAAAATATCTGTGTCTGAATCTGTCAGTGCTAACAAATATATGCATCGAACTCATTGATAACAACAGTCTCTTCATAGAGCATGACCCAGATGTACACTTATAGGGCCTAGAAAAGAAAAAAGAACATTTCCCCTATACTTTACTCCACTAAGCAAGAAATTCTCAAGATGGAACTCCCACTAAGGCAAGATGACTCTAGTAGCTCTGTGCTTAGATAGTTGTGAAGGGCAGTGGGCATAAAAAGCTTCAGTGATAGTTGTTAACAGTGTAGGTTCCTAGACCCTAAACATTTTGATTCAGGGATCAGTCAGAGCCCAAAACATCATAGGATTTGCTTTAGCTTTTAGTATATTTGCTGTGGAATTTACTCTCTAGAGAGTCAATTTGTCAAATACCTGTGCTTGACCTCAGATTACACAGGGTAGGGCAGACCTTCCACGGGAAAAGTTGATGGGCCATTTTCAGACTTTGGGTTGACACAGAGAAGAGCATGTCCCAGGGAAGCAAAACTACGGGAGGCTGGACCCTGAAGGAGAGGATGTCTCAGAAAAGATTAGCTCTGCATCAAATCAGTACATAGGCTGCCGGTTCCTGGGAGGAAGGGAGGCAGCAGTCCTGTGCTCAAAACGGAGTTACACAGCAAAGACACAGAGCACATTTTTCTCTTAAAATCTTTCTAGTTTCTCAGAAGTCTTCCTGAACTAAGACTCCTCTGCCCGCGGTAAGGTCTTCTTATAAAAGAGAGTGTCAGTACCACAAAACCAAGTTGTGAAACAGCTGAGCTGCCAATTTCCTGGAGGCCATCACTGAACCCAAGGCTGGGCTCAATCTGAACTGAACTGGCTTTTCCAGGTATCTTGACTCAACCAGCCCATCCGGAACTTCCCTACAAAAAAAAGAGATATCACTTTAGCAAACACCTTTGTCCTCTCCTCTCATTTGGAGTTGGTGTTGTTTTATGGCACTGACAATGGAGACTAGGAGTATAAATGAGACATTTTCAGAGCTAAGTAGAGTCTATTTAGTTTTACGACCAGGGGCCAGGAGACATGCTACTCCGCCCACCTCCCAAGAGACTGCTGCAAAAATAGGCCAGCATGATGCTGAATCTGCAAACGTAAATGCAAATTTCAGTATGACACTCTGCCCTAGTGGTTCTCCCTTTTGGACCTGCTGCTTCTCTTTCATAGGTTTCATGTTTCATCCCCACCCCTACCTTCTAACAGATGCTATGTAGAGTTCAAATTCCCTGTGTTTACTCTGTTCTTTATCTGAGATGCTCCCCACTTTCGTCTCTCTATCGCATATCTTCAAGATCTAGTTCTGGTTTTCAACCTTCTATCAAGGCGTACTTGACAACTCTGAACTCCAGAAATCTTAACTGCGTAATTGTAATCTATAGTGGTGGTTCCAAAATTTGACTACAAAACAAAACTCTGCAAAGACCTTTTAAAGTATTTAACCATTACCCTCCTCAGATTGTCCAAGTTAGAAATTTGGATGATAAGGACCAGGAAATCTGTCTTCTGTTTTGTTGTTGTTTTTAAATATTTCCCTAGGCCCTCATTTAAGAATCACTGGCCTAGAAAGAGGTTGTACTTGATATATACTATCATTATTGCTTTTTAATTTGTTTCAAGTTTGCTACTTCTGTTTTTTCTACCAACCCACTGCCTCCCCACTCCTACACACACACACACATACATACACACACAACTACACATGTACACACTGACAAACATATACACAGCATAGTGCAGGACTGAGTACATGGTGAAAACATAACAAATTATTGATTCTAGATTACCATACCTGAGGATGAAAGAAGGAAACAAAATGGTGGGAGTACGAATTATTTATATTTTCCTTTTGTTGTGACTGTATGAAGAACAAATCTTGCACATGACTCAAACCATCCTCTCAAGAGCTCATCTTAAATGGTAGAGCTTGTTTTCACTGCACTGGACGCCAGCCTGCGCATGCCCTTCAAGATTCCCTCAAGGGAAGGGAGGGTGAGGATAAAGACACAGACAATGGGCTCTTGGGAAAGGGAACTAAGTAAAGCCAGGCCTTAGGAGAACTGAAAAGCCATCAGAAATATTAATACAATGATAATAGCTATTATTTTGTGAAGATTTACTATGTGCCAGGCACTATACTAAGCAATTCACTGGCAGAGATACCCTTTTTAAAGATTCCTCCTTCAAAGATGAAGAAATTGAGTCCTAGAGAAGTTAGGTCATTTGTCCAAGTTCACAAATGACAGAGTCCAGAGTCTAATCCAGGCCTATCAGACCCCAGAGTTGGAGTGTTTAACTATTTTTTCCATTTCTTAAGAAATGGAAACAGATCCAAAATGGCTGCCTCACCCCTAGAGCTTTTATACACGCTCTTATCTTTATGACTCTAGTTTAAATTCTTGAGAAAATCTGACTAGCTAATGAATTAACTGGATTTGAGTCGAGCGTTCATCCATGATCCAATCAGCCATAGCTAGAAGGATCACTCTAGAGCTCTGATTGGTATAGGCAAATTGCCTGATATAGCCATCATACCAGGGCATTGCTTACTATCCCTGAAACCAGAACACTGGAGTATGCGATGTAAAGTTGTTACCTCCCTCACATGTAGAATCAGGCTAATAATGGTACACCCCCACAGTGCTATTTTGAGATTTAAAGGAGTCAATCTATATGAAGTGCATAGAACAGTGTGTAGCTCTCAGGAATTGCTATGAATGGCATTATTATTCAAGTTATATTACCACTACTTTTGCTTTCGTTTGCCAGTATGCTATGTTCTTGACTCCAAACTTAGTTTGATTGCCTTGACCCACACCTTTCAAAAGCATGTACACGAAGAACTGCCAAACTTAAACCTCTCTGCAAACACATCTTTTCCAGTGTAGCTTTGATAACACGCTGAGACAAGCAGAGGTGAATGCCTCCCAGTCTGAAAATTTCCAGGGCTATTCTACAGTGACCCAAACCAAGGTTAGCTTTTATCTTTGGGAAAGTAATTACCAAAATCAAGTCTTAAAGGAAGAAAGTCGATTTCGCAGAAGTGATAGGCAGAAATGCCCTCCAGCAAACTGTCCCTGAAGTCACATGTGTTACTCGACTCATTCATTTAACAAGGAAACGATTCATTAGTGACTATGAATAACAGGTAAAAAGGACTATCGTACTGAGCATGTCCAAACAACCAAAGTGAGTGATGCGTTGACGTTACATTCCTAAGTAATGCCAGGACAAGAAATATGGGAAATTTAGATGTTACGAGAAGGTAGTTATAAATCTCAGCATAGTTCTCCTAGAATCAACTTAAGAAATGCTTTATTACAAAATAGGCATTCAAACTTTTGTTGATTTGATAGAGTCAATAAAGTACAAAGAGACATATCTCTGCCATGAAGCATTATCCAAACAAGAAAGGTAAGGAATTTCTCACCCTCAGTTATGCTGTATGTTATCATAACAACCACTAACTTACATCTGTGCTATTTCAAATTTCTCATTTGATATTCCCAACTATTCCCCTGCAAGCAAAGTAAGACCATGATTATCCAATTTTACAGATGATAAACTTGAGGCTCAGCACCTTCTTGCCTCTACTACTTGGCGCTGCTACTTGCCTCTACTACTTGCCTCTACTTGCCTCTACTACTTGCCACTGCTAGTAAGAAGAAAGTACAACTAGAACCCAGGTCTTCTGACCCATGTGTCCTTCCCCTGCCCCATGATGCCTCTGTGTGGGGTGTTTCTGGTATAAACTGTGGGAAGAAGCTTCCAAATAGCAAGATCAACTGGTTGAGAAATCATTGGTGTTTTTTAAAGTGTGTCCCTTAAATCACTATTGTGTCATGATAATCCAAGAAAAAGCTTGGGACCCACTGCTCACCATGCAGCCCATCTTGATTTATAATGCACATTAGTTTATTAAAGGCTCTGAGCAATCGTATCATAAAGAAACCCAAATAACTTTTATTAGCTCTGTATTCCTCAAACTTATGTGAGCATAAAACTCTGTATGCATTATTTATTAATATTACACAGAGGCATATTCTTTGGAAAACATTTGAGACTGTGTTAAAAAGAATTATTCGGTGACATGAGTAAATTAACTACAGAATCATGCCTCACTCTACCTTGCCTAATTCCCGGTTTCTTAAACCCAGACTAATTTCTAAAAGCAATACTAATTCTAAGTATAATTTCTGGACATCCAGTGAGCTATTAGAAAGCATATAAGGAGAGATGAAACTTTAAAGAACTGAAGCAGGTTTTAGAAGAGCAGATTAATATAGAAATAGAGTTTCTACCTCTACCCTCCCCATGGCCTGCAGAAACTCCAGATGGACTTCATACTTCATTCTTTCTCTCCACCTACATAGCTTTTCGTTTATCTAGGGTTACGTCAGTGGCTTGAGGAGTAAGATATTTTTTCTTCTGTTCCTCATCTGTAGCTTTCCCCACAAAGAGAACTTTCTCTAATCTTCAGGGATAAATCTTTGGCTTTCTGGAGATCAACATCTGATATAGAAAGTGGAGGCTGGGCACGGTGGCTCATGCCTGTAATCCCAGAACTTTGGGAGGCCGAGGTGGGTGGATCACGAGGTCAGGAGTTCAAGACCAGCCTGGCCAATATGGTGAAACCCCGTCTCTACTAAAAATACAAAAATTAGCTGGGCGTGGTGGCACGGCGCGGTGCACCTGTAGTCCCAGCTGCTCGAGAGGCTGAGGCAGGAGAATCACTTGAACCCCGGAGGCGGAGGCTGCAGTGAACCAAGATCACGCCACTGCACTGCAGCCTGGGTGACAGAGCAAGACTCCGTCTCAAAAAAAAAAAAAAAGAAAGTGGAAAATTGGTCACCCTGTGGTTGCCAGGAACAATGACTGGCAGCATTAAAAGAGAAGGGAAAGGAACGCATGTGCCTTAGAAAAACCTTTATCAAGGATTAATTAACCAACCAAATGAAATCCACGGCACAAACAGAGTGAGCGAGCCCTTTCTTTATCAAACTACTTTTTTACACCTTCTTATCAGTGGCTGTGGCTCCACAGCTAACTACCTCCCCAGTTTATGTTCCTTTCCCTGGAAGAATTTGACTTTTGACTCTCCTTGACTGCACACGTTTACATCCATATTAAATTCATCGGACCAAACTGCCAGTTTATTGCACATGTATCCGATCATGCAGTTCAGGACACGCTATCCCAAAATATGGCACCTTGGCAATCAAGGAAGCTGCAGAAGCAGGAAGGCCACTCTCACTTCCTGCCTCCCTTCTCCCCTGAAGCAGGCCATAAAATCTAGCTGATACTCCCTGAAGTAGGTCATAAGATTCTCACTCCAGAGGGGTCCTCCCTATACCTGGGGAAAAGGAGTGGAAGACACAGAGACTCCAAGAGGTATCAGAACAAACAGGCCTGCTGAGTTTCCCCCAGTTCGTTACCATTAGGTCACATCCCCTTTGTCTGATCACACCTCTACATGACTGTCTACTCTTCGTCAAACCTAAGCATAAAAATGCGCAGCTCTCCCTGTTTCTTTGAGTCTTTATTTCTGAAGATTCTTGTGTCACATATTAAATAAGTGTGCATGCTCTTCTCTCATTAATCTGTCTTTTGTTATAGGAGTCTCAGCCATGAACCTTGTGATGGGTGAAGAAAATATATTACTTTTTCTTCCCCACACTCACTTGGGGAAACACACGTGCTTCCTTGCTACACATAATTCCAAAGGGCTTAGGCTTCCCAGAGACTTTTCTTCTCCTCAGGTTCTCCTCTCTCAGGTTTCTTCTTTACCATCAGAGCAATTTTTCCAGGAAACAATCCTGAAGGTTAAGACAATGTGATCTAGAGGGCATAGGCGAGCCTCTCCTCTGGCCCCAAGGCTGCAGATAGCGACTTCCTTAGTGGCCCAGCCTTCTCTCAAGAACAGGGAACACATTTATTCTAGGAGGGTTTCTCCAGAGCAGAGGTGAGTTAGCGCCTTCCAGAGGGTCAGCTGGGCCACTCCACTGTTCCCACCTTCCCTGCCCTCATTGTCTCCATCAGTTAATTTCCTGGGAGACAGTGCACTCTGCAGATCCTCCCAGGGAAAACAGCAGCCTGAGGACTGGGGTCCTGGAGCACAGACCACCGCTCCATTGTTTTAGTCAGAACAATGCAGCTAACACTAAGCACTGTTGAGTCACCTCTTGGGAATTCAGCATTCAGTCAGTCACCTCTTTTCTCTCTTGCTCTGAGAAAGAGCAAAATTAACTTTCTAGATGTTACCGAGTAAAGGATTCTTCCTTGAGGTCTTTAACAACCCAAGGCAGAAAAAAGCACCCTACTCAGATGATTCCCCCCTTAGCTGCTTGTAATGTTCTTTGTACCATTTTTTTTTATCACTCTACTTAGGTTAAAGATGGTACTTTTAGCAAAGGTTAATAATAAAACTTCTGAATAATAAATATTGCAATTTTAAAAACAAAAACAAACGTAAAACGTACAGAAGTTTTAAAATGTTTTAGTGTATATATTTTATTATATAAATATAATTAATGTTAATAGATATTAGTAAGTTCACATAACAATGCTACGCAATAGGTATGATTATCTCCATTTTACGGATTAGAAAACAGAGGAGGAGAAAGGTAAATTCCCTATATAGCTAATATAGTGAATAGGACAGCTGGCGCTACTTTACTTTTTCCTCCCAGACTCTTTGTCCTTGTGTCCCCGTCACTGAGAGGTGTTACCCTTCTGAAAAAGATCCTCCCTCTTGCACGCACACATGCACACACAACCACACAGTTAAAAAAATTTATTTGGACATTTGTGAAAATGCTAAGGAAGACTTTATTCAAGGCCATTGAATTGAGAGATATTCCAATAGAGGAAACAGATCAGGCTCAACTCCAAATAAATGGACAAGTAGAGATTTATAGCCAAGGAGCAGGGGGAGGATATCAGTGGATGGAAAATTACTAAGAGAAGACAGCAAGAGCAGGGGGATTCTTGCTAACCCAACTTCACAGGATTCTTGCTGAGGGCAGGCCGAGGACTTACGCATCAAAAGTCGGGGATGAGGAATTTGATCAGCAGTCAGAGGTGATCAGATATCAAGGGTGAAGGGATTCTGGCTAAACTGACTAAGCTGTATTCTTACTAAAATGGGTGTGGTATCAAGACAAGGCTAAAGTGTAATCCAGAAGAGGGCTGAGGATCTTGAGTAAAATTTGGTCCAGGAGGGAATCCGTCAACACTCACACCCACGCCCACACCCATATGCCCCCCCCACACACACACGCATGCACACACACACACACACACGCACAAACCAGGTTGCCCTCTGGCATTCCCCATAGTGTTTTTCATTTTCTAAGAAAATGAGGACTGGGTAGAGTGACTCAGTCCTGTAATCCCAGCACATCGGAAGGCTGAGACAGGAGAATCACTGCTTGCACCCAGAAATTCGAGACCAGCCTTTGCAATACAGCAAAAGACTCCATCTCTACCAGAAACAAACAAACAAAAATTAGCTGAATGTGGTGGCATGCACCTGTAATCCCAGCTACTAAGGAGGCTGAGCTGGGAGGAATGCTTGAGCCTGGGAGTTCGAGGCTGCAGAGAGCTGTTATCAAGCCACTGCACTCCAGCCTGGGTAAGAAAGTGAGAGAGAAAAGAAAGAAAAGATTGGGGCAAGTTAATGATTGGAAAGCTGGAGTTCTAAACACTGCCTCCCTTTTTATTTTTGATCTCTGGGACAAGTGAGGATAAGCGGAGGACCATTCTTTTTCTTTTTTTTTTCTTGGAACTCCCTGAGAAAGTGTTGGGTGCTGGGTATAGAGAAAGAATTATTTTTTTTCTTCAACTCCCATAGGTTATTAGTTGAAATGGACCCCTATAACAAGAAAAAAGCAAACGGAAGTCTATTAACATATACATTTCCTATGTACATGGGAGATACCAAGGGGATGAGTAGCTCTCAAAGAGGTGGCTTTGAATTCCAGCTTATAAAGCATCTTCAACAAAGAATAGTAAATTTTTAGAGAAGTGACAAGACGGAGTAAAAGGACTTCACATCTCTAGGGGCAGCAATTTGTGGGCAGGCAAATCAAAGGCAGTAAAGGCTAGATAGCAAAGCACAGTCATGTAGATTTGGGGGGTATCATTTCAGAACGGTTTGTAAATCGGATAGCCCTCAGAACCAGAAGACATTCAGAAAGCTCCACTTCACAAAGTGGGCAGGCAGCATTTATAGACAGAAGACCCAAGTAAGGTACAGAAACAGCTTGATTGGTTACATCTGTAATTGACTGACGCTCTGCTACAGTGATTGGCTGAGACTGCTTTATGTTACCAAAGTGTACACCTAAATTACACTTTCAGGTAGTTCCTGTACTAAATTAGGTTGCAGTTCTTTACATAGAGACTCAAAGTACAGAGCCATCCTCGGGCCAGATTTAATTTAATTTAACAGTGGTTAACCTTTGTTCTCCCTGGTAGAGAGGGTAAGTGGGGTACCTTTTGTCTTTGGAAATCTGTGTCCTGCTTTTAGACAAATAGAGGGAGGGCAAAGAGCTTTCCTTCATCTAAGTATTTTAACTGTCTTCAGCTAAAACATCTTTCATCTTAGGAGGTGATCTATTCTGGTCTTCCACAAGCAGAAAGGCAAAACAGAGCAATCAATCGTCTGGGGTCCCAGTTGTTGCTGCTAGGTCTCAGTGGGCCCAGCCGAGGGCAGCACTCTGGGAGAGGCAGGAGGCAGGAAAGCCAAAGCAAGCAATGCAGGATTCGAGCTTCGGGCTGCCTCAGTAAAGCAAATCTCTTCCCACATGGGCTGTTTCAGCTTCTCATCTTTGATCGTTTCTTCATCCAGGGGAATATTTAATGCTTTTTAACTGGTTTTCAATATGTCCCTGTTGTAAGAGGCCAAGTAGTGCTATGAAGTCCTTCCTGCCATGATTTCAGACAAAGCATGTTTAGCAGTCCCGCAGATTTAAGCACACAGCAGGGTTAGGAAAAACTGAAAAAATGTTGAAATGAGCAAAAAGATTAATGGATGTTCTTTCAACTGAATGCTAGACATTGTCTGGAGCAGGGCTGTCCGATTCTATAGAGGTCTGTGCTTTTCTTTGCCATCGACTATTTTGCATCTCTGTAGAGATAGACATTAACTTGTGGAGAATTAAATAGGGATCATTCCCATTTGTAAAAAAGCAAATCAATTTTATCCTGTAAAGTTACCCATTGATTTCTACCTTGTGGCACAGGCTGCTTTTGCATGGAGTAGTAAGTTAATTTCAGCATTCCTGATTCTCTATAGAAATGACTAGTCTTTGGATTTTCCCTTGCACTGGTTATAATATCCTACAGTCTTCTCAATCTTTTTTTTTTTTTTTTTGAGACAGAGTCTCACTCTGTCACCCAGGCTGGAGTGCAGTGGTGCGATCTTCACTCACTGCAAGCTCCGCCTCCTGGGTTCACACCATTCTCCTGCCTCAGCCTCCTGAGGAGCTGGGACTACAGGTGCCCGCCACCAGGCCCAGCTAATTTTTTGCATTTTTAGTAGAGACAGGGTTTCACCATGTTAGCCAGGATGGTCTCGATCTCCTGACCTCATGATCTGCCCGCCTCAGCCTCCCAAAGTGCTGGGATTAGAGGCCTGAGCCACCGCGCCCAGCCTTGTCCTCTCAATCTTAATGAGTTAAGTAAAACATTTGACATGTGTGCATTCTATATTTGCATGTGTAGGGGAAAAGAAATATTTTTCCCCAACTTTTATTTCCCTCAGGTTTATGGCTGAGGGCCCTATAACAAAGACATTTGTTTAATACACATTTATTTAATACACAAAGTTTTAGATGACACGAGAGCCTTCAGAAATGAAGACTCAAAGAAACAAGAAAACCTGTGTATTTTTATGCTGTTTGATGAAGAGTCAATGGTCATGGGAAAGTGTAAATTGGACAAAGGGAGCGTGACTTAACGATAATAGTGTGAGCACTCCCTAACGGTAATGGACTGGGAGGAACATAGCCAGGCCTGTTGGGTCAGATACTTTTCTGTGTCCCTGTGTCTTCAGAGATAAGGGTGCTCTTTTCCTCCAAGTATAAGGAGGGCCCCTCTGGAATGAGGGTCTTATGAACTGCTTCAGGGAAAAAGGTTAGAGAGTGGCCTTCTTAGGTTTTATAATGTACTTCACGGGAGAAAGGCAAGGGGAAGGGAAAAATGGCCTTTTGGCTTCTGCTGTTTTCTCAGATCCCAAGGGGCCATATCTGGGGTAGTATATCCTAAATTCCATCATATGACAGTCATGATTTTATGTTTTTTAAAAACTTATTCTCTGACAGTAGGAATTCCACAATATGGTAACTAACATTAAAATCCTCCCTCACTCCTCTGCTCTTGAGTGTGACCCAAAAATTAGAGCAGATGCCAGACCATTCTGGCTCCCCAAAAGATGCAAGTTTACAAGTAAATAGACAAAGTGTTTCAAAGTTCCTTGCGAGGGGACTAGGATCTCATGAACCATCTTTGGTAGAGACTCCCTGGGGCACTGAGGCTGCATATGGCCCTACCTGAAAAGCTCAGCCAGCAAGGTCTGTGTACGAGCCGGGCATATCTTCACAGACGCCACATGTACGCTACACCTAAACTAGGAGAGCTTGGACAAAATCTTCCTAACGAAAGGGGTGGGGAAAACTAAAATGAAAAAAGCAAAAGAGAATTCTCACTGACATCACATAAGTTACTTGAGAATTTTGGACTCTTCAGACTGCACGTTTTCTCTGCAATATCATTAACTCACACATAACAACATGGACCAGAACATGGCTATAATGAACAGGTGGTGGACACCGACTTTACCTGAGCATTCCATCCTATGCCTCTTCTATTACTATTTGTTTCCTTTAACCCTACTTTGTGTAAAAAAAAGAAAAACAGGGCTGGAGGCAGTGAGTAGTGAGTGGCCCATTGTCATCCAATTGCCTGACTCCACGCTTTGCTTTTGCCACTATCCCTGATGCCCGTCTACAGACAAAAGCAGATGAGAAATAGCACCACAAAGGCAAGTATCAGTCATCCCTTAGTATCTGCAGAGGACTGGCTCCAGGACCCCCCCCCCCCAACACACCTCGGATACCAAAATTCAAGGATGCTCAAGTCCCTGATATAAAATGGCATGGTATTTGCATATAACCTACATACATCTTCCAGGACACTTTAATCATCTCTAGATTACTTATAATACTTAATATAATTTAAATGCTTAATATAATTTAAATGTAAATTGTTGTTATACTGTATTGTTTTATTTGCGTTATTTTTTATTGATGTATTTTTTTGTATTTTTTTTTTTTTCAAAATATTTTCCATTCCTAATTGGTTGAATCTGTGAATGTGGAACTCACAGATGTGGAGGTGTGACTATAGCCTAGTGCCATTAAATAAGAAAAAGAAAGGAGACCCAAAGACCATCTGGTTTCCAAGCATGGTCCAAAGACCACCTGCATCAGAATCACCTGTAGAGCTTGTTAAAAATGCAGACTCCTGTTGCCCACTTCTAAAGATTCTTAATTAGTTGGTGATTCTTATGTATTCCATAGTTTGTAAGTCATTAAATTTTAGTCCAAATATCAAAAAGAAGGGAGCATGCTGCTCATCCTCTGTGGGCCTCACTTAAAAACTAGTCAGGGTAGAGCCAGACTGGGCTCCAGATATTCCACTGTGCAGGCCCTTCCCACCATGCTCTGCTGCCTGTCAGGCACAGTTAAGGTGGAGAAATGAAACCAGCTTTATAAAAGTGTTTTGCTTTTCACCATCTGTCTCCCATTTTCAAACCATCTGTTCCTTCTCATGAATTATTTTGGCTATTAAGGCACTAGAGGGTGATGATTAAAGCTGAATTCTGGACCCAGAATACCAGGATTTAAATTCTAACTTTGTCACTTTCTAGCCTCGAAACCCTGGGTAAGTTACGTATCCTTTCTGTGCCTGAGTTCCATAGTCTATAATAATTCTGATAGGGCTCAGGATATACCACCCCAAAATATGACTGTAGGAGACCAGAATATGCCATTCCAAAATATGCCTCTTTGGCATATTGATGATTTTGAGCTGGTTATTTTGAGAAACTGCAGACAAAGAAGTAGCTCTGAAAAGTTACCATTTTGTAAGAGAAATTTACATTTATAAAGGAAATCTCCATTTGTAAGTGTGTCTCCCTCTGCTAAATCACTAAAGATTGTTAACCAGTGGATGGAGAAGGCATGGACTTAAATCTGGATAACAAACCATACCCTGTTTTAGGGTCCTTTCCCTGGCCATCTTGTCTTAACCAGGCTTTCCCCCACAACAAACACACACACTCTTCTTTCATAGAATGACTGTATTTAAGCCTTAAATGCTTTCTTTGAGATCTACTCTAGAGATCTACCTATTTCTCTGGGTTTTCTCCCATGTATACATGAGGTATACATGTTCATAAACTTCTGTTTGTTTTTTTCTTGTTAATCTGTCTTTTGTTACAGGGAGTCCCAGTTAAGAAGAGTAGAGAGAAAATTATTTTTTCTCTCCTACATATCTACTATTATTATTGTAAGAATTATACTTATTAAAGGAAGAGTGATGGTTTAACACAGCTTGTGAGAATTCAAATAATAGTACACGTACTGGGTCTTAAACAGAGCCTGGTGTGTGATAAGTGCTCAGTAACTATCAGCCTTATTATTATTGGCTTCTCTCCTATGATTTCCTTAAGATAGGAAGAGAGGGCTGGGCATGGTGGCTCATGCCTGTAATCCCAGCACTTTGGAAGGCCGAGGTGAGTGGATCACCTGAGATCAGGAGTTAGAGACCAGCCTGGCCAACATAGTGAAACCCCATCTCTAATAAAAATACAAAAATTAGCTGGGCATGGTGGCAGGTGCCTGTAATCCAGCTCAGGAGGCTGAGGCAGGAGAATCACTTGAACTCAGGAGGCGGAGGCTGCAGTGAGCCGAGATCATGCCATTGCACTGCAGCTTGGGCAACAAGAGTGAAAATCTGTCCAAAAAAAAAAAAGGAGAAAAGAAAAGATAGCAAGAGAGTTTAACAATTAATTGGGCAATCATGGGTATAATACTGAAGGGCAGTTGCCCCATTACAATCTTAAGTCACTGGCCCATTACTCCCTCCCTTGGCCATTATCTGTCAAGTTCACTGCCCTTGAAGTTCTCCAGGTGCAGGTTTGGTGAGGACTGAGCTTGGCTGGTACAGAACTGTATGAGGCAAGTGCAAGAAAGGAAGGGAATTCAACCATGTCTCTGTAACTATGCAATATGTCATTCTAAAGTATTTTTCCCTTCGTTAGCTGTCAGTACAATTAAATGTGCATTTTAATACTTCTTCCCCTGATAAAAATCAGAAAGACATCTACTAAAACAGGGCATAGGCCCCTCAGGGAAGAAAAAGCTAGAACATCTTTCTTCCCATCCCGATTTTATCTTGTTCTTATATATCCCACCTCAAGCTTTCCTCCCAGACCTCCAAGTTGGTGACTTTCTTGGAGTGGAACTAAATCCTGAGATCGATTCAGCACCACTTGCTGTGGCAAAGAAGAACTAGATTTCTTAAGCATTTAGTATAAATATCATCTTTTTAAAAGAGAATGACATTAAGAAGTGGTAACTACCAAACCAAAGCCTGTTATTTAAATAAAGAGCAAGTGTTACTTGTCATGAAGCTGAGTGTGTTGAAGTGTGCCCCAGAAATGAAAATCACTTTAGATAATCACTCTTCTTGCTTTTAAGAGAATTCATAAGACTCACCACGCATATCGAGTTGGAAAGTCATTAAAAGTGGCTGAAGCATGGCATTTCTCAGTGCACCTTGTAGCACAACTATTACACTGCCCTGGGGTAACACAGCTTGGTGAGCATATGAGTTCCTGAGACGTTGACTATTTATTAAATGAGTATTCATTCTATGATACCCTGGGCACTAGAGGCCACAGGGGATGTATAAGATTTTGCTTTGGGCAGGGCACCATGGCTGATGCCTCTAATCCTAGCACTTTGGGAGGCTGAGGAGGGAAGACTGCTTGAGCTCAGGAGTTTGAGACCAGCCTGGGCAATGCAGTGAGACCCTGTCTCTACCAAAAATTTAAAATTTATACAGGTGTGGTGGTGTGCTCCTGTAGTCTCAGTTATTCTTGAGGCTGAAGTGGGAGCCTAGAGTTCAAGCCTGCAGTGAGCCATGATTGCACCACTGCACTCCAGCCCGGGTGACAGACAGAGAACCGACCTCAAAAAAAAAAAAAAAAAAAAAAAAAGACTCTACTTTTTCTGGCCACTTGCTATCTGTTTAACTCTTGGAGTAAATACTGTAAATCTCTTTGAGGTTCAATTTTTCATCTGGAACACAGAGAGCAAAATAATTAACTACATTGGTTAGGATGCTTTTGTGGGGACTGTAAGTTACAGAAAAAGCATGACTCAAGAGCTTTAACACAATCATGGGACATCCCATTTTACATAACAGAAAGTGCTCAAGTATGAGCACAGGTATGCCAGGCAATTGGGGCCTGCCTCTGTTCTCTAGGCTCTGCCCCCCTCCCTCTGTGTTGGCTTCCTTTACAGCTATGGCAATTCCCGGCAAACGTCCAAACACCACAAGGTCCAGGGGAAGGAAGAAGGATGTCTTCCTGCATGCCTCATTTGTATCAGTGAGGAAACCTTCCCTGCTTCCCAACCCGGTACCAGACCAAGCTTCTCCTCCTACTTCATTAGCTGATACTATGTCACATGACCACCTCTGAACCAATCACTGGTAAGAGGTTACATGATTGGCTTAGACTATTCAGTACTTTCCCCTGGGCTGAGGACAGAATCACCTTCCTGGTGGACCAGGGGATAGGGAAGAAGACAAATACCTAAACAAGAGCAGGACTCTGCCAATAGGGATGGAGCAGTAGCTGGCTGGTGTGTAGGCACCCAATGGTGTCTCCTACACTGCCCACCAAACTCTTGTGATGAATAGATGAGACAAGGAATGAAAATGGCCTAACACAGTGTCTGACTGTGAGGATAATAATAGCAGCTGACATTTTGGAGGATGTATAATGTGGCAGGCACTTTAGGTGAGTTATCTAGTTTAATTAGTACTCTGTGGGGTAGGAACCATTATCATGCTCATCTTTTGTTTTTTTTTTTTTATTTTACTTTAAGTTTTAGGGTACATGTGCACAACGTGCAGGTTTGTTACATATGTATACATATGCCAAGTTGGTGTGCTGCACCCATTAACTCGTCATTTACATTAGGTATATCTCCTAATGCTATCCCTCCCCCCTCCCCCCACCCAACAACAGGCCCCGGTGTGTGATGTTCCCCTTCCTGTGTCCATGTGTTCTCATTGTTCAATTCCCACCTATGAGTGAGAACATGTGGTGTTTGGTTTTTTGTCTTTGCGATAGTTTGCCGAGAATGATGGTTTCCAGTTTCATCCATGTCCCTACAGAGGACATGAACTCATCATTTTTTATAGCTGCATAGTATTCCATGGTGTACATGTGCCATATTTTCTTAATCCAGTCTATCATTGTTGGACATTTGGGTTGGTTCCAAGTCTTTGCTATTGTGAATAGTGCCGCAATAAACATACGTGTGCATGTGTCTTTATAGCAGCATGAATTATAACCCTTTAGGTATACACCCAGTAATGAGATGGCTGGGTCAAATGGTATTTCTAGTTCTAGATTCCTGAGGAATCGCCACACTGACTTCCACAATGGTTGAACTAGTTTCCCATCTCACGTGCATAGACACACATAGGCTCAAAATAAAGGGGTGGAGGAAGATCTACCAAGCAAATGGAAGACAAAAAAAGGCAGGGGTTGCAATCCTAGTCTCTGATAAAACAGACTTTAAACCAACAAAGATCAAAAGAGACAAAGAAGGCCATTACATAATGCTAAAGGGATCAATTCAGCAAGAAGAGCTAACTATCCTAAATATACATGCAGCCAATACAGGAGCACCCAGATTCATACAGCAAGTCCTTAGAGACCTACAAAGAGACTTAGACTCCCACACAATAATAATGGGAGACTTTAACACCCCACTGTCAACATTAGACAGATCAACAAGACAGAAAGTTAACAAGGATAGCCAGAAATTGAACTCAGCTCTGCACCAACCGGACCTAATAGACATCTACAGAACTCTCCATCCCAAATCAACAGAATATACATTCTTCTCAGCACCACACCGCACTTATTCCAAAACTGACCACATAGTTGGAAGTAAAGCACTCCTCAGCAAATGTAAAAGAACAGAAATTATAACAAACTGTCTCTCAGACCACATTGCAACCAAACTAGAACTCAGGATTAAGAAACTCACTCAAAACCGCTCAACTACATGGAAACTGAACAACCTGCTCCTGAATGGGTATATAGCTCCTGAATGGGTACCTGCTCCTGAACTGGGTACATAGCGAAATGAAGGCAGAAATAAAGATGTTCTTTGAAACCAATGAGAAGAAAGACACAACATACTAGAATCTCTGGGACATATCATGCTCATCTTATAGATGAGGACACTGAGGCACAGATGGGTTAAGCAACTTGACCAAGGCAGAGTCTACATTCAAACTCAGACCATCTGACTTCAAAATCCAATTCCCAGGTACTCATTCTGTCAGATTTACTATACTGATGTTAGTCAAATGCATCACCTCATCCCTTCCCTAATTTCAAGAAATGTATGGGTTTTAGGTTCAATGGGATTAACACACAAGAAAAATGAGAACAATATGAGAGAGCAGCTAGTGACACTCTCAACGGCATCACAGAGGAGGGAAAAGATCAATGCACTGAGCATAGGAAAAGACAACACAGGGGACATCAGGAAGGCCATGGACAGGGCCTGGGCTTGGGGCAGGTGTGAACATGGGGAGGCAATGAAGGGTACCCCAGACTGGTGTGGCAGCTTGTAGTTTCCAGGAATAAAAAGCTACTTTTATATGATCTGGGCAAAGGGAAACAGTTTTGGTATCCACTAGTTGGAGAAGTGACAAAGCATTGCAGAGGTCCAGCCACATTCAGTTTTAGGAGAGAAACTGTGAAGGCTGCTTCACTCATGAAACCATGGGCTCTTGTGCTTCATTGCAGTGGACTTCAAGAGTCATAAAACTTCGTGCAAGGGAAGCCCAATTCCATCAGTAAACTCTCAATGATCCTAATAGCCTTATACCTACTGCCTGTTAGTTCAATCTGTAGTGTTATGAACTCCAAAAAGAAGTTTAATCTTGGTGGACAAGGCCTAGAATCCCCCTCCCACTCCCAAATCATGTCAAAACCTCCTTCTGCAGATTTGGATTGGATGAAGTTTGGTGCTAGAGTTCGAACTCAAGGTACCAACGGACATATCCTCATTTCTCACATCACCTCAACTCCCTAAAGATTATATTCCCAGGCCCGCTGTATGAGTGCCCAAGTCTTCCAAATGACTCTGGAGATGTGGACCTAAACTTCACATTCTTGTGAAAAGCATCCTGGGTTTCCCAGTCAAAGACTTTAGAATATTGGACACTAGATGGTATTTCCTGAGGAATATGACTTGAGGAAGGAAGAGGGTTTCTCTTTACATCTTACACCATTTCCTGTAGCACCAACATTCATACAAGAAAGGACCTCCAAGGACATGCTCTGGGCAGGGTTTGGGGTCATATTTTTTTCCTACATTGATGTGTCTGAATCAAACTGATGTTCCTATCCTATTTAGAGACTTGTCTGTTGACAGGTTTTGGTTCTTGTTCAGCATCATTTACTTAAAGTTACTTCCCAGATTTCTTTGCTTTCTAACATTTAGGCATTAGGTACCTTTCTACATTAATAAAACAGAACTAAGTTGGGAAAGGATGTTCTTTGGAGTCAGAGATGGAGTCCAAATCACAGCATTGTCAATCACTGCTGGGTGCCTGTGGACCCAGGACTGAATTTCTGAGGCAAAGTTCTTGTGTACAAGACAGCACAAGGCTCCCATCTTAACAGGGTTAAAAAAAATAAGTATAAGGAAGGCATCTAGATCATTGTCTGTCACATAATTTATGTTTTAAGTGTTAGTTTCTCATTCCTACACCCCCCATCTTTTTCTCTTTAGAGAAAGCAGGGAAATATTCAAAATTGTAAAAGCAAAAGAGCATTTTGTAGTTGTCATGATGCCTGATGATGCCACTAAGTTACTGTGTGACCTGGGGTGGGTCCTTTACCTTGTCTTGGTTCCATTTTCTCATCTACAAAAAGAAGAGCTTTCATATTCTCAAAACTACTCATATATTTTAAATTACATTTTTTAATTATATAATGTCTACATTCCCCAAGTTCTGAGTCATAAAAATTCCCCAAATTCATCTGCCATGTCCAGGCTCCTGGGTCATCTCCCACCACTGGGTGTGGTCCAGTTTCTTCCGTTTCAAGTTTACCCACTGGAGCCCTCCTGCTTTTGATGCGTTGTCAAATGGCTGCTATCTAAGATTAACAAATACTTACTGACCACTTAGGAAGGGGCAGTGGCAGGGATCTAGTGATAGGGATCTCCAAAGGACCCAGTGGCCAGACCTGTCTAGACAGCCAGCAGTTCAGTAAAAGTGACTGATAGCAAACACAGGTGGAAAAGAATGTAAGGTCACCTTGCCCTGTGATTTGCAAACTATGTGCCTTTGAGACCTGGATGTCCCTTAGAGCCCCTGGCAGCAGAAAGGGAGGGAAGGCAGAAGCAAATGGGCCCAGCCCCACTCCACCAGAGTGTGTTCACCTCTGATCCATTTATTTCCCGGGTTTCTGCAGAAGTTTCCGCTAGAAGAGTCTACTGACAAAAAGGGGAAAAAAGTCTTGAAAGCTACCCACTTTAATCTTACCCTTTCATTTTACAAATAAGGAAACTGTCCTTTACACTTCAAAAGCCTCAGAATAATTCCTGTCCTCTTTAGATCCAACAGTTCCACTTTCAGGTAAGTTAGTCCTAAGAAAATAATTATGGATTTGTGAATGTTTCAAGAATGTTCATCACACAATGCTTTACAGTAGAGAAAAAAATAACGGAAGCACCAGCAAGAAAGAGGAGTGGTTGAATAAATCTTTTTTTTTTTTTTTTTTTTTTTTTTTTTTTTTTTTTTTTTGAGATGGAGTCTCGTTTTGTCGCCCAGGCTGGAGTGCAATGGCACGATCTTGGCTCACTGCAAGCTCTGCCTCCCAAGTTCACGCCATTCTCTGCCTTAGCATCCCAAGTAGCTGGGACTACAGGTGCCCGCCACCTTGCCCGGCTAATTTTTTGTATTTTTAGTAGAGACGGGGCTTCACCGTGTTAGCCAGGATGGTCTCAATCTGACCTTGTGATCTGCCCACCTGAATAAATCTTATATCCCCAAACATGGAAAACTGGGAGGTCTCATATATTACAGATGAAAATTACTTATATGGAAAAAATGTTCATAATATATTGCTAAGTGGAACACAGGAAAACAGACACACGCAGGTGTATTTATTTTGCCTCTAACATCTCCATCTGTGTCATAGAACAGTCTCTAAAGGGACATCATTGTGTCCTGGCAGTCTGGCAGTATCTAAAGGGATATCATTGTGCTGATAATGGTCTGCCATTGCCCTATGGCATCACCCATTCTTTCTCTCCTGCATGACCTCTTCACTGCCACAGCAAGACAACCATGCTACGCTGCCACGTCTGGATGCCCCAGTGCTTCCATTCCTAGTACATCAGAATTCTGCTGGGTTTTTGACAAAAACAGGTAACTGTGAGCTACATTTTTTCTTGATCTTAAAACAGCCATGCTCATACTCAGAGCTGCACAGTCTTTCTTAAATGGCTCCATCCATTTCTGGCCGTCAACCCCTATCCAGCAGGTGTCAAGTCCAGTTTGTCACCAAGAATTGGAATAGACACCCCAGAACCTTTCATTCTTCTTTCTGCTTCTACTTTCTCTACCTTCTGTAACAGTAGAAGGTTCATTGCCTGATGCATGTGGCAAGTCAATATGCCGAGACACTAGGTCACAGCAGAGAAAGAAATTTAATCTTAGGGTCACCAAACAAGGATGTTGACAAAAAGAGTCAAACTCTGTAAAATACATGAAGAGATTTATTCTGAGCCAAATATGGGTGACAAATGGCCAGTGACACAGCCCTCAGGAGATTCTGAGAACATGTATACAGTGTAGTCAGACTATAACTTGGCTTTATACATTTTAGGGAGACATAAGACATCAATCAGTACATGTAAGATGTACGTTGGTTTGGCCCAGAAAGGCAGGACAACCAGAAGTTGGGGGGCAACTTCCAGGTCAGAGGTGGATTCAAAGATTTTCTAACTGGCAATTGGTTGAAAGAGTTAAGTTATTGTCTAAATACCTAGAATCAATAGAAGGGAATGTCCAGGTTAAGATAAGGGGTTGTGGAGACCATGGTTCCCATTATTCAGAGGAAGCCTCCAGGTAGCAGACTGCAGAGAGAATAGATTGTCAATGTTTCTTATCAGACTTAAAGTCTGCTCTATTCATCATTCCAAAAGGGAAGAGGGTAGAATGAGACATGTCCAGCTTCCCCTTCCCATCACAGCCTGAACTGGTTTTTCAGGTTAATTTCAGAACTCCCTTGGCCGAGTGGAGGGGTCCATCCAGATGGTTGGGGGGCTTTGAATTTTATTTTTAGTTTACAAGGAGATGAGAAGAAACCTCAAATCCATCTCCCTGAGGAATTCAGGGTTAGGGTTTTGGAGTGGGCCAAAGTGTGGAGATCATTGATTAGTTGAAGAGTGCAGGGGGAAGTCATGGGACGGGAAGATGAAGAAGCTGTATTCTCACACTGATCTTTCTCTGTGTGGTCTTCAAACTGGTTGCTGGAATTTGGGGGTCTGAAAAACATCTTTCTTCCTATCATAGCACATACACCTGCATGCATGCACACACTTACAAACACATAAAAACACATGCTCATAAACAGACCCACACATGAGAACACCACACCTAAATCCCAATGGTCCTTAGATTGCACTCAAAAAGTTGTGGTCCAATCAGTCACCCCAAGCCTCACAACCTTATGATATCTAGTTAAACTTCTCAAGTTTGGGCCAATTGGTATAAAGAAGCCCAATGCCAGGTATTTTTGTTTGTTTGTTTTTAAAGTCTGACTTATAGAATATCTTTAAGAATACAGAATTTTGTATTGGTATTCTTATTTCTCAACTTCACAGGACATACATTAATTGAAGATTCTTTTAGAATGCTACCTATCTACTTTGCTAAACTTATCTGTAATTAGTACCCAGCCCCAGCATTTTAAAAGCTATGTGAATCTTCAAAGGTAGTCTTCTTCTTAGCAGGTTAACAATTTGCTCCCACAATCATATGCTTAAGCTTAATAAACCCTTTCTTCATATATATACTTAAAAAACAGAAGCTTCATCTCATACCTCTGGAATTACTAATCTCTAAAACTATTGAGTGTGGGTTAGTGACATTTTACTTTGTCACTTAGCTAATTGAAGAGCATAGAGCTCAGTCAAAATTAAGCAAAGATGGACCCTGATCCCTTTCCAGGCCCTACCCTTTTTGGAACTAGTTTAGGGGTGTCCTGGCTGAGACAGCTTCAGAGAAGAAGGAGGGAGAGAGGCAGTAGACCTCTGAGATCAGCCAGCCCCTCCAGAAATTCACTATATTTATGATCAACATTCTTATGATTTTGTTTTCTTGGCAAAACAAGCTATTAAATTCAGAAGATATTTGACATTTATATTCATAGTAAAAATATAAGTATATTTTCGGTTCATATTTCCAAGTCTCAGATTAAAAAACAAAGGTAGGCTGAGGCAGGAGAATGGCGTGAACCCGGGAGGTGGAGCTTGCAGTGAGCCGAGATCGCGCCACTGCACTCCAGCCTGGGCGACAGACCAAGACTCCGTCTCAAAAAAAAAAAAAAAAAAACAAAAAAAAAACAAAGGTGAGATATCCAAGGCCAACACTGAAATCCTTAGGGATGAAGCTGGCATTTGCCTCCCTAAATCACCAGACTGGGTGCAGCACAGAACAAGGGTTGCAGTGGGGATAACATCCAGGATATAGAAAATGCTGGTAACCTTTTTTTTATTTTATTTTTTGAAACAGAGTTTCGCTCTTGTTGCCCAAGCTGGAGTGCAATGGCATGATCTCGGCTCACTGCAACCCCCACTTCCCAGGTTCAAGCCATTCTCCTGCCTTAGCCTCCCGAGTAGCTGGGATTACAGGTGCGCACCACCACGCCTGGCTAATTTTTTATATTTTTAGTAGAAACAGGGTTTCACCATGTTAGCCAGGCTGGTCTTGAACTCCTGACCTGAGGTGATCCACCCGCCTTGGCCTCCCAAAGTGCTGGGGTTACAGGCGTGAGCCACCGCGCCCAGCCGGTAACCATGTTTTTTTAAAAGTACATGGCCTTTTGCCCTTTTTAATGAAACAAAATAACTCAGCACAGAGGGATCATGCAAAAATCAAACTGTATAATGTGAATCAGTTATGGGAAGGCCGATCAGACTTTTCATGTAATACCTGCTAGGAACCAGGAAACAGAAACAGGATGAAGAAACGCAAAGACAAATGCTTTACCACCTGTGATGTAATCTTTTCAAGAAAAACTAGATACTCTTTTGGTCAGAAGGCCAAGCTAGAGTTTGGAGACATGATGCAACTCTCAATTTGTTAATGACTCACCCTGTAGCACTTATCTCTGTGCCTTGGGAAGAACTCTTGGGAGTAATGAACAATGAACAGGAAGGGAAAACCCTCTGTGAATTAAGAGAAATTAGGCACCTGTCTACTAAAGTATCAGGAAAAATGTAGGAAGATTCGGGATTTCTCACCCCTGGGCCCTGAAAGCCTGGAACTGTGTTGTTCCAGACAGTCCCAGTTATAAAGGCTCATGCTAGCATGTTTCCAGGGGTCTGTCAGGCCCCTCACCTCCTGCAGGTACCCAGTTCATCTTTAGATGTCTTTGGGTTCCTCGGTGGTCTCAGAGAGCTAAGCCTTCCCAGCTGCACCTAGGACAGGGTTAACTTCAGTGCCAGAGTTGATAAGACCCTGCCTTGCCTCAGATCAGTGCTGAGATCTGAGTTAAACCTCCTTAAGAAACAACTAGACCTCAACAGCTTTCAAAAGGAGTAAAAAGAAAGAAAATGAAAGAAGGAAACTGGTACACTGGCAAGCAATTCCCTGAGTTCTGTTCCCTGTTGGAATGATATGACTACTTTCTGTTTGATATGTATCTGTAACTACAGCCATACTCCTCAGGAAAGACAAGGTGAGAACAAGTGCAAACGGCAGGAAAGGGTTACTTCTTTCTTACCCTTCCGGATGGACTGATGAGTAATGAGCACTAAGTACCTTCAGATGGTGGCTGACCTGCCCATCAAAGTGCAATACTGCCTGGATTCCAGACAGCACAGTTTCGCGTGCATTCTCCCTGCAAAATGAGCAACTTTGGTTCAGTGAGGGGTGAAACTCTGAATACAAGGGACTGAAAGGACTTTTGTTCTAGACAATCTTTTGAAATCTTCATTTTCTTTAGCTCTCATCCTATTCATGTCACTCAACAATGACTTACTGTTCAGAAAGAGCTGCATCTGCCAAAAACGTTGGGCCCTGAGACTCTGATTCAAAAGCCACCCCTGATTCTCAGAAACCTATCCTAGGTTTGGGATATCTGCTAAACTTTACTAAAGTTACGGCAAACAAAATATTAAGTTGTCCATCTCATGCAACTCATCACTCGCTGCCTCCAAGTCAATAGGGCAAAAATACAGCTTTTAGCAGGGGAAAGAATCCTTCACTAAAGGAAGAAGTCAGGGGGGGCCGGTGGGTGGAGGGCAGGGTGGACAGAGTTAAACAATTTTTCAGGAAGCTGGACCTTTCCTGCTTTAGCAGAGCTAGAAACTAGGTAAGTCATCCCGCCTGCCTGTGTTTCCTTGTATTTCATCTCTAGCCCAGTCTGTTTTATAGACATCCTTGGATAGTTTACCATACACCCTTTCTTTTGTATATGCCTCTGTTTGTAAGGACAGGATTTGGTATGTACTCTTAGGATGGCAGAGGTGCCAGGCATCCACATTAAATGAAGATAAAATGAAAAGTGGTACTCCAATGTTCTGGAAGAGTAGAAGGAAAATTCAAACACTAGTGGAATAGCAGTGAATACAAGTTCGTGTCACTTGTGAGTCTTTCAAAGGGGCTGGGGACCAGGGAGAAAAGTGGCACCACTGAGCCAGAGAACTTCCTAGCATATGATTTCCCCTTTGCTGAGAGCAAGGCAAGTTGAGGGATCCTTCATTTCAGTGCTCAGATCTGTAGCAGAAGCTGCGAGCAGGCTGGGTAGAACAACAAGGTAGAAAGATATTGAGAACACTGGGTGTCTGGAGTATTCCAGGACAGGATGGTGTAGGGTGGGAGCTTGAGGGACTGGGCAAAATAATCCCCAAAAGAGAAAAGTCCATCAGTCTTAATTTTCCCTAATTTAACCAGGTCTGAGCAAATGTCTGAATTTATGTCTGCATTGCAGAAAAATATTCACAGCTGTTGAAAGTAGATTTTGAGACTGGAGCTCAGTTCCATTAATAGTTCAGTCATGAGAATAAAAGGTAAAATAAAAAGCTAAGAGTCTTGTTACAAAAACAAATTAATAAATAAGGCTTCTGGGTTTGTAGTTAGAAAGACCTAAGGAATAATGATTGAATCACTTGATTTTATAATTCCCCATTTCTTAAAGGGAAGGCCCAAAGCCCTCAGAAAAGGAATCATGGAGAAGAGATTGTAGCAAGAACCACACTTCTGTCCCAAAACACTCGCATACATAAACACGCATACACACACAAAGTATGGTACCTGGCACGTGAGAACTGGTATCACAGGGGAACGTGGCCTCCACCAACATATTTAATAGCACATTGGCAACATTTGTACTTTCACTTTTCAAATAACTTGAAACTGAAAACTTAGGGTAAGGCCAGAAGTTTTAAGTCAGTGATTTCTCTTTCCCCAACCAATGGCTAAGTCACTTTAGGACAATTCTCACTTGAGATGGGCCAAGGAGCAGCTTGTCACTAGACCAAAATTCTGACCCCTATGACGCTCAGGTTTGTAACTTGTAGTTGATAAGACAGCTAAAATGTTAGCACTTTCTTAGAGCATCAACAATATAGTTAGAGTTGGTTATTTACCATCTTTACCTCACCCAGCTCCTCATAATGGGTAATAACCAGCTAGCTGAACTGTTTAGGGTACAAAATCTATTATGTTATATTATGGGTGGGCAGTGTAGCAAAGTGGTGATAAGCTTGAGCTCCAGCATCACACTGACTTGAAACCTGGCTTCACTTCTCACTGGTGTGTTCTTGGATTAGTTACTTAACCTTTCTAAGCCTTAAGTTCCTCATCTATAAAGCAGGAGCAAATAACAACGGTAATTCATCACAAAGTTTGTTTGTGAGGATAAAGTGAAATGTATTCTTACTTTTTTTTATATACTTTAAGTTCTAGGGTACATGTGCACAACATGCAGGTTTGTTACATATGTATACATGTGCCATGTTGGTGTGCTGCACCCATTAACTCGACATTTACATTAGGTATATCTCCTAATGCTATCCCTCCCCCCTCCCCCCACCCCACAACAGGCCCCAGTGTGTGATGTTCCCCGCCCTGTGTCCAAATGTTCCCATTGTTCAGTTCCCACCTATGAGTGAGAACATGCGGTGTTTGGCTTTCTGTCCTTGCGATAGTTTGCCCAGAATGATGGTTTCCAGCTTCATCCATGTCCCTACAAAGGACATGAACTCATCCTGTCTTATGGCTGCATAGTATTCCATGGTGTATATGTGCCACATTTCCTTCATCCAGTCTATCATTGATGGACATTTGGGTTGGTTCCAAGTCTTTGCTATTGTGAATAGTGCCACAATAAACATATGTGTGAATGTGTCTTTATAGCAGCATGATTTATAATCCTTTGGGTATATACCCAGTAATGAGATTGCTGGGTCAAATGGTATTTCTAGTTCTAGATCCTTGAGGAATCGCCACACTGTCTTCCACAATGGTTGAACCAGTTTACAGTCCCAACAATAGTGTAAAAGTGTTCCTATTTCTCCACATCCTCTCCAGCACCTGTTGCTTCCTGACTTTTTAATGATCACCATTCTAATGGGTGTGAGATGATATCTCATTGAGGTTTTGATTCCCATTTCTCTGATGGCCAATGATGAGGAGCATTTTTTCATGTGTCTGTTGGCTGCATAAATGTCTTCTTTTGAGAAGTGCCTGTTCATATCCTTCGCCCACTTTTTGATGGGGTTGTTTGATTTTTTTCTTGTAAATTTGTTGGAGTTCTTTGTAGATTCTGGATATTAGCCCTTGGTCAGATGGGTAGATTGTAAAAATTTTCTCCCATTTTGTAGGCTGCCTGTTCACTCTGATGGTAGTTTCTTTTGCTGTGCAGTAGCTCTTTAGTTTAATTAGATCCCATTTGTCAATTTTGGCCTTTGTTGACATTGCTTTTGGTGTTTTAGACATGAAGTCCTTGCCCATGCCTATGTCCTGAATGGTATTGCCTAGGTTTTCTTCTAGTGTCTTTATGGTTTTAGGTCTAACATTTAAGTCTTTAATCCATCTTGAATTCATTTTTGTATAATGTGTAAGGAAGGGATCCAGTTTCAGCTTTCTACATATGGCTAGCCAGTTTTCCCAGCACCATTTATTAAATAGGGAATCCTTTCCCCATTGCTTGTTTTTGTCAGGTTTCTCAAAAATCAGATGGTTGTAGATGTGTGGTATTATTTCTGAGGGCTCTGTTCTGTTCCCTTGGTCTATATCTGTTTTGGTACCAGTACCATGCTGTTTTGATTACTGTAGCCTTGTAGTATAGTTTGAAGTCAGGTAGTGTGATGCCTCCAGCTTTGTTCTTTTAGCTTAGGCTTGTCTTGGCAATGCAAGCAATTTTTTGGTTCCATATGAACTTTAAAGTAGTTTTTTTCCAATTCTGTGAAGAAAGTCATTGGTAGCTTGATGGGGATGGCCTTGAATCTATAAATTACCTTGGGCAGTATGGCCATTTTCACGATATTGATTCTTCCTATCCATGAGCAGGGAATGTCCTTCCATTTGTTTGTGTCCTCTTTTATTTCATTGAGCAGTGGTTTGTAGTTCTGCTTGAAGAAGTCCTTCACATCCCTTGTAAGTTGGATTCCTAGGTATTTTATTCTCTTTGAAGCAATTGTGAATGGGAGTTCACTCATGATTTGGATCTCTGTTTGTCTGTTATTGGTGTATAGGAATGCTTGTGATTTTTCCACATTGATTTTGTATCCTGAGACTTTGCTGAAATTGCTTATCAGCTTAAGGAGATTTTGGGCTGAGACGATGGGGTTTTCTAAATATACAATCATGTTATCTGCAAACAGGGACAATTTGACTTCTTCTTTTCCTAACTGAATACCCTTTATTTCTTTCTCCTGCCTGATTGCCCTGGCCAGAACTTCCAATACTATGCTGAATAGGAGTGGTGAGAGAGGGCATCCCTGTCTTGTGCCAGTTTTCAAAGGGAATGCTTCCAGTTTTTGCCCATTCAGTATGGTATTGGCTGTGGGTTTGTCATAAATAGCTCTTATTATTTTGAGATACATTCCATCAATATCTAGTTTATTGAGAGTTTTTAGCATGAAGGGCTGTTGAATTTTGTCGAAGGCCTTTTCTGCATCTGTTGAGATAATCATGTGGTTTTTGTCTTTGGTTGTGTTTATATGATGGATTACATTTATTGATTTTCGTATGTTGAACCAGCCTTGCATCCCAGGGATGAAGCCCACTTGATCATGGTGGATAAGCTTTTTGATGTGCTGCTGGATTCAGTTTGCCAGTATTTTATTGAGGATTTTTGCATCGATGTTCATCAGGGATATTGGTCTAAAATTCTTTTTTGTTGTGTTTCTGCCAGGCTTTGGTATCAGGATGATGCTGGCCTCATAAAATGAGTTAGTTAGGATTTCTTCTTTTTCTATTGATTGGAATAGTTTCAGAAGGAATGGTACTAGCTCCTCTTTGTACCTCTGGTAGAATTTGGCTGTGAATCCACCTGGTCCTGGACTTTTTTTGGTTGGTAGACATTAATTATTGCCTCAATTTCAGAGCCTGTTATTAGTCTATTCAGGGATTCAACTTCTTCCTGGTTTAGTCTTGGGAGGGTGTATGCATCCAGGAATTTATCCATTTCTTCTAGATTTTCTAGTTTATTTGTGTAGAGGTGTTTATAGTATTCTCTGATGGTAGTTTGTATTTCTGTGGGATCAGTGGTGATATCCCCTTTACCATTTTCTATTGTGTCTATTTGATTCTTCTCTCTTTTCTTCTTTATTAGTCTTGTTAAGGGTCTATCAATTTTATTGATCTTTTCAAAAAACCAGCTCCTGGATTCATTGATTTTTTGAAGGGCTTTTTGTGTCTCTATCTCCTTCAGTTCTGCTCTGATCTTAGTTATTTCTTGCCTTCTGCTAGCTTTTGAATTTGTTTGCTCTTGCTTCTCTAGTTCTTTTAATTGTGATGTTAGGGTGTCAATTTTAG